>NC_139142.1:198300332-198900332 GCF_964270905.1 Leucopleurus acutus
ATCATCACCTCTCATACAGCTCTCACTTGCAAACACCACTCTGCTTACGTCACAATCGTTCCCTCCTCCGGCTGCTTTAAAGTGCACTCACTCCAAAAGGCACACTAGTGGAGGGGAAGCTGGAATTTTTCCAATTTTGAAAAGCCCAATATGAAAAATTCATTTTGCATTTCGTATATTAAGCTTGAGAGGGGAATTTCCATACGCCTCTGTGCTCCGTGCTCTTGGAATGGCTTATAAGTAGGTTGTGAGTCCTTGGAGAGACCACGTCACTGCCATGTCTCAGAAGTCACAAGCACAAAGGCTCAGAGACCACGTGGGTTGGCCTCTGGTCATGAACACTTGCCGGCTTTCCCACTTATTACTGAGTACGAGGCTTCAGTGCATCCCCATCTGATACTGGGCATTGTTACATTTCCTTAGACCATTAGATTTGAACCTGTTTGCCATGATGCCAGAGAATAATTAGAATACTAAATATAAGGAAATGGTACCTGCAAGCCCCGAAGATCTGGGCTTGCCACCCTGGGTGTCTTTTTAAGGGCAGATTGGCTGAGAACGCTCCCTTTTCAGGGAACTCTCTAGCTCAATGAACTGGATAGTATGCAGACAGCTGTGCCACTGTGATGCCCTATTCTCTGATACTGTACTTTTCTCCTGACACACACCAGAGAAAAGCTGAGAAGAAACTTTTATTAAAATGTCTACAGCTATTGAAAAACAACAGTAAAAGAAATACTTTTCCAGATATGACACTGTTGTTTCTGGTAACTGCAGAAGACTTGGTGGATATGAAGATCACATATTACTATAAACATACATAAAACAAGGTCATATTTCTTGGGCATTTTGTAATTGTGGGGAGGGTGGGCATAGAATCAGGCCAGAAAATAAGAGTTCAAAATATGGGTAAGGAGGGTGATTGCTTTAAAGTTGAAATGAGCCATAGGCACTGTAACATTATGAACAAGAAGGACAAAATTGGTAAACAGAGCTCCCCTGTACTTCAGGGAAATAATCATGCAGAGTAATTAACCAAAACCTCAATTTCAAATTAGGTGTAACACACGGAAAGACTAAAGAGGCAAGAGGCCTGAGAAAATGTTAGTAGATATTAAACCAAGAAACTGCTAGCATTTGACAAGAACCCAAAGCCAAAACGAAAGCTCACTTAAATAGATTCACACCATGTTCCAGAGGAATCGCTAAGGAGTCCATCACCACACAGAAACCACAGAGGCGGGGACTGTTAATCTATCTGAGACTCATCTTACTCATATATAAAATGGGCTTTTGCCCTGCCACCTAACAAAGTGGTTATGAGGATTCAATGTCAGGTACTGCACACCTGAAAATGACTCCTCTGGAACAAAGGCTCACAGTCGTTACCCAAAGGCTCCTCTCAAAGAGCATCTGCCTAGTATGAAGTACTAACGCAACACTGTAAACCAGTTATACTTCAATTTTTAAAAATGGATTAAAAAACGAATGGAAAGACATCTATGAAGGATGTTTACATAGGAAGAGTATCATCTGAAATAACACTCATATAAAGAATGATCTGCGGCTTCCCTGGTGTTGCAGTGGTTAAGAATCCACCTGCCAATGCAGTGGAGGCGGGTTCGAGCCCTGGTCTGGGAAGATCCCACATGCCGCAGAGCAAATAAGCCCGTGCGCCACAACTACTGAGCCTGCGCTCAAGAGCCCATGAGCCACAACTACTGAGCTCACGTGCCACAACTACTGAAGCCTGCACGCCTAGAGTCCGTGCTCTGCAACAAGAGAAGCCATCGCAATGAGAAGCCCGTGCACCGCAACGAAGAGTAGCCCCCGCTCAACGCAACTAGAGAAAGCCTGTGCACAGCAGCAAAGACCCAATGCAGCCAAAACTAAATAAATAAATTAAAAAAAAAAAGAATGATCTCCACGTCCTATTGGCAAGCAAGTATCTACTTAGCTTCTGTCACAGCGCACCATGTTTTCACTTCAGTCTTGTCAATCTGGTTCCAGTTATGAGTCAAGAAATTGATGGTGACGCAGTCTGCTATCAAGAATAACATGGGTAAGGCTGAATCTCATCCCAGAGGCGTCTGCATTTAACAAACAAGCAATCAAAGCAACCTCCTCAAAACAGAGGAAGCAGACCCACCGCCTGCTTTCATTAGTACCTATGATTTTGGCTGGGTGCCCCAAGGAGGTATCCTGGGCACGTCCTTCCTTCAACAAGAGGTGTTGGGCCAGCCTTCTGCCCAAAGACACAGCAAGTCAACTCTGAAAGACTGCTGACGCCAGACATATGGACACTTATTTGTACATGTGCAGAACATGGACATTTCTTAGATAGAACTGTAGAGAAAGAGGAACTCTGGCAGTAATCCAAACTATATCTTCTTTCATTTTTTAACTTCTACATTTCCTTTTGAAAAGAAATATATTACAACCCATTTGGAAATTCCGAAGTGGGTTAAAAAGAAAACTGCCAAAAGTCTCCTACTTGACCATAACTTCCACGAGTATTTGGGTAAATAAATGTCTTTCAAGTTTTCATCCAGAATATTTGTTAAACAGCAATAATCATAGTTCATAATTTTATAATTAGGTTTATAATTTTAATCAAAAGTTATGGCATCAGCATTTGCCACATAATTGTAAACACAATTACTGACGGGCTATCTATAAATCTGTGCTGTGGTTCCTAATTAATGCGAACATTTCTTTGGGACACCAGTGTGGCTTTGGGGAAGCCGTTTAACCTATCTAAGCTTCAGTTTTTCTCAATGAAAAAAAAAAAAAGGGATAAGTAATATTAACCAGCATCATTAGACTTCTGTGAAAGTTGAGAGATAATACATTGAAAGGAAGTGGTATCTGACAGAAATGTAAGCCTCCGTTGATGTAAACGGTGGGTAACACACGACACCATTTCTCACTGGACTGTCTTGAAATGAAGCGTATCTGCATACAACCTAGAAACCCACGAGGAGGGTAGGGAAGCTCCAGTCCTTCATTTACCAAGCAGAGCCCTTGGGGAACTGAGCATCAGTGGGGAAAGCCAGCTCTCCAGTGAAGGGATTCAGTGCGCCTCGAGCAGGGCTCAGGAGCAGCCGCCGGCCACTCCCGTTTGGGAGGTAGAGGAGTTTTAGGCATAGGCATAAAAATGCTGAAACACAGTCTCAAAACCTGCGGCATATTTTAAACAAGCACACTTGACAAAGTTAACAATTTAAGACAGTCACAATGACAGGAAAGGCAACACAGTGACTTAACATATAACACAGTGGTCCTCGACCAGGCACAGTTCTGCCCTCCCCCAGGGGCCATTTGGCTATATCTAGAAACACCCTCAGTTGTCACACCTGGGGGTGTGCTACTGGCATCTAGTGGTTAGAGACCAGGACGCTGCTAAACATCCTACAACACACAGGACGGTCTCCAACAACAGAAAGTCATCTGGTCCCAAAAGTATCCATCATACTGAGGTTGAAAAACCATGGTGTAAACAGCTCACAAGTAAAATGAAACCTTATTGAATATTAAAGCCAAGGAGATATGGGTCTGTTCACCCCACCCCACCTAAGGCTCCCCGATATCACATCTCCCCCAAGGGATGTCTCCCAAAGTTGTTCTGTGAAATGACTACAAGTACGGATGCCAACTTCAAATTTCAGCTACCATGTATTTTTCTTCATTGCGAATGATGTCAATTTATCGTTTAGAATATGTCAGACGGGCTCTTTTAAAGAGAAATTTTAGAATGTGAATCGATTCAAGGAAAAATATTAAACCTTATAACAACATAGGTGTTATCTGGATACAGCAAAATCACTCCTCCAGAGGAGTGTTTCTGTGCTTATTCTGTTTTTTGTAGAGATATCACACTCCTAGGAAGCCACTGAACAGATTCAATTAGATGCTGAGGATGACAGTAGGTTAGTAAAATTCTCCAAGTTACAAAATGAAAAGAAAAGCACAGATCCACTCGTTCTAAGGTTTCTTTTTCCCGGAAGGAACTCTGCTTGTAGTAATACCCAGGGATTTCACAACCACGGCATTCCAAAGATGGGAACTGATCAGAACTTTATCTAAAGCAGCAGGTAGGGCTCTAGAAAATGCTCAGTGAAAAAGCTTCTTAGTTGGGAAAAATATCAAGATTTATTGAAAAAAGTTGTTTATAAATTAAGGCTAGGGAGGGTTTACACCAATTCACGCAGGTGCAAGAAGAAGAAAAATTAGCACTCCACTGGAATCGATGTGTAAAGACAGACTTCAATGGCAGAGTCAGCAGAGAGAAAAAGCACATCAAACAGCTCCCTAGGATGAGTCTAAATCTAAGAGAATAAGTCCTTGTGCATGACCATGACTCAGCTCAAAGGCAAGGATTCTTGACCCGGAGCTCTCCCAGGATCGTTTGAAGGAAAAAGTAACTATATTTAAGAAAGTCTGATAGCCAAGACATGGAAGCAACCTAAATGTCCATCGACAGATGAATGGATAAAGAAGATGTGGTACATATAGACAATGGAATATTACTCAGCCATAAAAAAGAATGAAATAGTGCCATTTTCAGCAACAGGGGTGGATCCAGAGATTGTCATACTAAGTGAAGTACGCCAGACAGAGAAAGACAAATATCATATGATATTGCTTATAAGTGGAATCTTAAAAAAAATTGAACAAATGAACTTATATACAAAACAGAAAGAGATCCACAGACACAGAAAACAAACTTATGGTTACCAAAGGGGAAAGGGGGAGGGATAAATTAGGAGTTTGGGATTAACCTATACACACAACTATATATAAAACAGGTAACCAACAAGGACCTACTGTATAGCACACGGAACTCTACTCAGTATTCTGCAATAACCTATAAGGGAAAAGAATCTGAAAAAAAATTAGCTTTGTATACATGCATAACTGAATCACTTTGCTGTATACCTGAAACTAACACAACACTGTAAATCAACTATACTTCAATTCAAAAAAGAAAGTCCGTGAAGGACATGGTGGGCTGCAGATTTCTGCACTCAGGACACCTTGCACAAGAAGAACCACAGCCCTCTTTTAGGTGATTTAACACAACTGTCCACCTACAGACACAACTCAGCACTCCTGAGTATCTGGGTGTGAAATGAAGAGAGGATTGCAAAATGAACTACAATTCGAGTTTAGGTTTAAAAAAAAAAACTGCAAAATTAAGTCTCTATCAGGCAAAGTCAAAACAAAGTACGTTAGAACTTAATCTTCACTTAATCCTTCTTCAGTTGCTAGTGATTCAAGAAACTACAATTCAATGGATATTAACACCTCAGTATTGAGACTTAGAATGTGAAAACGCGGACAGAGTTTTTGAGGTGCTTCATACTAAGGCCCCTTGTTTTAAGTGCAATTCGTGCCAGGAATACACAGCCCACTGAGCTCCTGCTTCAGCCACTCCCTGCACCTCCAGCTCAGGGAACCACGTCCCTGCAGGAGGCCATGCTCAAGTGTGTGGGGAACCGTGAGCAATGATGGCAACAGAATCACTACGCAGTTGGCAATTCCCTGGCGGTCCAGTGGTTAGGACGCGGCGCTTTCACTGCCGAGGGCCAGGGTTCAATCCCTGGTTGGGGAACTAAGATCCTGCAAGCTGCATAGTGAGGCCAAAAAAAACCAAAATTCACCATGCAGCCGCTGGTGGGAGACTGGGCACTGGAGAGCTGAAGCCATCATGCCAGCACGATGCCCTTACTTCCTTTTCCTCCACCTCTGTGGGCCACCCATCACCCATCAGAAACCTTGTCCCTCCTCTTCAAAGCCCAGCTGTAGTCATCCCAACTATCTCTGCCCACGATGGTCACTCCTTCCTCTGAACTCCAGCTTCCCAGTCTGCTGGGTGGTCCTCAACCTTCTATCCACCCCGCCACAGCTGGGGATACGATACCCTCCCATCACTCAAGCTGGCTGGTTCCCTCGACCCTGGCAGAGGGAGGGCGCCTGTGTGGTTTCAAAAAGGTCCCTCCCCCGGCAATGCCATGCTCCCTTTATGCCGCCAGTACTCCCCAGAGCCTGCCTTTACTTCACTGTCCCGAAATGTTGGGTCTCTGGGTTGGTGTGCACGCTTCAACTAGGTAGAAGTCCTGAAGGCAAAGACAGCATCTTATAAATCTCTGTCCGCATAGCCTGGTCCCGTACACACAGAGTATACTTAATACCTAATTGCTCATGGGCTGATTGATTAAATTGGCTCAGACTTAACTCCCTTCCCACGTTTGTAAGAAGAAATATACCAGGAAACTGAAGGATACAGCTGGCTTCCTAATTAATATTAGTCACTTGGAAGCTCTTAATTAAGAACTCTCAAAGACCCACCTTTCTACCATGCCAAGTAGGCATCACCTTCATTAGTATTGAAGAGCTGTAACCACAACTTCATTTTTCTGCTCTTTTTTCTTTGCCCTACCAGATGGGAACATTGGCTGCACACTATTTATTAATACAAGAAACAAAGACAAATGCAGCAGCTTGGGGGAAATTCAGGCAGAATGAGTCTGTGGTACTCCTTTTGGACCAGCTTTACATAGAAACTGGAGGAAGCCTTCTCTCGTAATCTGCTTCTGAGAGGACATGGACCAGATCTGACGTAGGAGGTGGGCTCTCCTGCCCAGTCACCACCTATGGACAGCTTCTGTCCCCTGGGGGTCCAGTGGGTCCGCACCAAGCTCACCCGCTCTCCTGATGCCCTGAGACGCAACAGTCAAAGCTTGCCCATCTGTGCCTCCTGTACTCACGGGATGGGTGGGGTGTGAACTCTTTAAAGTGGAAAAGACCTTAAAAGAGAAGAGTTAATGTGCCCTTGAAGATGGTCACACAGTCCTTGGGGGCAGCAAAGTACTCCCGTGAGACTAGAGGCCCCTGTGTGTACTGATGGGGAAGCACGTGGTCTTTTCCAGCTCTGGGCATGAGCATCAGTGAAGCGCTGGTGAGTGGTCCCTTGTTCGAGGCCCTGAAGTGGGCATCACCGAGTGACTCACATAGGCCCACGTGGTGGTAAAACAGTGTCTGCTTCACTCTCCAAAGTGTCCCCTTTTGGACTTCCCTGGTGATCCACTGGTTAAGACTCTGAGCTTCCACTGCAGGGGGCACGGGTTCAATCCCTGGTCAGGGAACTAAAATCCCACACGCCGCACAGTGCAGCCGAAAAAAATGAAAAAGTGTCTCCTCTTTTGGCCAATAAGTTATTTGGTCACCTTACTTCTCAGGTAATGAGAAAGTTGAAGGAAATCAGGCAGAGGTGGGAGAATGGTCTCGATAGGTTACACATACTTCCTCGTCCTCCGGGCCCCTTCGGGCTCGTGGGAGGGGAAACGAGAGCTCGCCGCCCTTGAAGTCAACATGAATGTGAAACCCCGTCCTGTTCCTCATAGGCTGGTGACCTTGGGGCTCAGACTCAAGCCTCTTGATTTGTGACAAGGGAATAAAACCAACTACACCGCAGGGCTGTTGTGGAGCTCAGATAACACGTGCAAAGCATCTGGACACGGGAGAGGGCGAGCCATGGGTTTTCAATACACTTCAACAGACCCTCCTCCTTTTGACGTCATAATTCTAAGGACCATAATCTCCACACCTGCTCTCACGTGGCGATGCTGGCCTGTCTCCATGCGCTGGGGAAGATGGAGCAGTGGGTTAAATGCAGGATTCTGGAGTCAGACCGTATAGTCTGAATCTCACCTCCGCTACTTCCTGGCCACCTGCCTTTGGGAAAACTACTGAAGCTTCAAGTTGGCCCCTGTGAGAGAGGGTGGTGGAACCACAGTCCCCTTGCCTTGTGGGGTAGCAGTGATCCCCTGTGGACTCTATGGAACTCCGTGAGGGTGTCTGTGGTTGTCCTAATGACTGGGGGGCTCTACTGGCATTTACTGGATGAAGGTTTGGGAAGCCAGGTGTCTGTCAAGGAGCAGGCTAGACCTGCAGCATTAAGAGTCGCCTCGCAGGCTACACGACCTCTTGTGTCCAGCAGACATTTGTGGAGGTGGAAAGAAACCCTTCATGTATGAACACAAAGTATTTTCTGCCCAGTATCACTGTACGCGGGTGAGTCCAGCAAGGCATTTTCTGTGCAAATCGAGGTGGGAATGTATTTTTGTGTGTGTTTTGGAACTTTACCAAGAATTGTTCACCATCTCGGAAAATCACGTCACCAACATGGAGACCACTTATAGCATGTGCGTAGCGAGCACATCCCCATCTCTGTGGGTCTGCAGTTAGAGCTGTCAAATTCACGGAGAGAGTTTCCAGGCACAGGTGCAAACATCGACTATTACTTCTTCTCGCCCAGTTTACCCAGGAGCAGGCAGTACGCACTGAATGCCCTCCATAAGAAGTCGTATTCCTTTTATTTCTCCATTTTGTTACAGTTGGGGAATTACAATGACTTGTTGAATTACCTGTGGAGGAGGTTATGTTACTGATAAAATCCATTTCAGGATTTCAGTGGCGTTGACAAGACATTGGTTCCATCAAGGATTTGAGAGGTTTGAGAAACTGTCCATTCTCACAGGTCGCTGGGAAGATAAATGAGGTAACTGGAAACAGTACAGGACTCAGAGCCCAGCGTGTAGTAGCCGCCGAAGAAATGTTAGCTACGATAAGTAGCACTGATGGCACCAGTGACCACCCTTTCCCCCCTCTCATTGCTTGAGTAACTGCTGGTATAACGTGCAATCCACTGTCTGGTTTTCCAGATACTTTATCCAGAGGTGAGGCAGGCAACAGTCAAGGGCATTCTTCTCTGCATCAGAGGGAGGCTAATAAACTATGGCAGGATGCCCAGAAGGGAGAGAGATTTTTCCCTTCTGACGCTCACAGAGTACACTTCATTAGCCTGTCTATTACAAACCACTTAAGACACATATTTATTGACAGCAATCTGCCAATTGATTAAACATCTCAATATATGAAGCGGACTCTGCATTAATTAGCAGTTTGGAGAACACAATCCTCGAAGTGAAGATGGATGTTTCTGGAAATCCCTGCCGCACTTCCACTTGCTTTAACCTTCTGTGAAATAGCAACACATGATCCAATCAAAGAGTCAGCCGTCGTCTTCTTTTAGTCAGAAACCATTATGTACACACACATATTAACACACTTACACCCTAACATTTCACAGCATATCCGAATAGCCTCAGAGTCCGTTTATGTTTTGTACCTAATGCTGCATTTTTTTTCAAAATAAAATCCTTAAAACTTCACTGAACACACAATATAACTTCCTCTACGTGAGCTAAGATTAGAATAAACTGAGGGCAAAGAAATGTTACGTTTTTTACTCTCTGTTCTATAAAATTTTGTGCATTTAAGGAACAGCTGCAGGAGACAGGCAGAAAAGGCGTTTGTTCCTGCACACTGTGTTTTTGTTCTTAACAACAATTATGAGTGATTATTTTATATGACACGTATGACTTTTCACTTTGGAGCTGTTTTATGAGAAATGTGAACTTTTAAGGTGAAAAAACAAAGGTGCCAGGAGCCCTGCAGTTACTTCAAAAGGAGAACCTTGAGAAGTTTGGTTTATAACTAAGCTTTCGTCTTCTCTCTTTTTATTAATTCTTAGTCTTCACTAATTGGACTTGATTGATTGAACTTCCAAACAATCTGGAATGATTTTTTCCAAAGGAAAAAGCCCATTTCTTCCTCAACTACGTAAAAAGCAAGGTCCACGGAAAGAGTTTTTCACTTTTCCAGTTTCTCTTGTGTTCAGGTCCTTTTCATTCCTCCCAACTGTCACGTTCTTCAGCACCTTATGTATATATCGGATTGGTGAAAAAGTTCGTTTGGGTTTTTCCATAACATCCTACAGAAAAGCCCGAATGAACTTTTTGGCCAACCCAATATACATATATACATATATATATATGTATGTATGTATGTATGTATATTTCTCAAATGCTTCACTCTTGCCCACGACACCATGAAGGTTGCCATCATGACTCAATATGCTCGTGTTTTCTCTGTTAAGCAGCCCAGGGATCACTTGGGGGCCCACTGACCATGCAGAGCTCCCAAACTTCAGTGCTCATAGGAGTCGCCCAGTAACCTGTGCATGTGCAAAATCTGCTTCAGTGGGTCCGGAGTGGGGCCCAAGATTCTGCATTTCTGACCAGTTACCAGGTGATGCCAATGCCGCTGGCCAGGAGGCAATACTTGAATATCAGGAGGCCAGAAGATCATGTCACTTTAATCAGTGAAGCGTTATAACTAGACCCATTGGCATGAAAATGATCTGGGAACATGGCAGCCTCTTTGCATAGTCAAACAAAATACTCAATAATGGGAAATAAAAAGAAGGGCTCCGTGAGTACCTGTTTTCGAAGTGATCACATGAATAGTTTCAAACCTATTCCACCCACCATGCACTCACTGACTGCTGAGCCTTCCCTGTGGGACAGGCGTTGTGGCTACAAACGTAATGAGAATATTAGTCGAGTGAGTCTTTGAATCATATAGAAGATCTAGGTTCAATTCAAATCCCATCTTAACATTCAGGCTGTGTGAACTTGAAGAGTTACTTAATCTCTGAGTCCTGGCACCCTCATCTGCACATCAGGGACAGTATGTACATCATACACATGTACAAGGGTAATAACAGAACCTCCCTCCTAAGGTTGTGGTGAAGGTCAAATGAGATCACGTCTGTTAATCTGGACACACTGTCATTACTCAATAAATGGCGGTTATTACTGAGACATGGCCTCTGACCTCAGATGATGATATTTTTGAAACGCATCTTGTCCTAACGGAAAAAAGAAGTTCGGTTGGGTTTTCTTCCCCATTTTGGTAACAAAATCATTGGGTTAAACCTTAAAACTTCTGGGTTGTTACCCATTAAAGCAAAAAAGCATAGATTTTAAAAGTTAGGATGACCTAAACTCACTTTGTTTAAGCATCCTGTTTCACAGATGAGAAACTGAGGCTTGGCTGGGGCATGTGAGTGGGCCAAGGTGACAGGGGTGACCAGTGGCAGAAGCACACTCAGAACCTACTCGAAGCCCCGGTCCAGGCTCTTTTCAGGTTGACTGCATCACTCCCTGTAACGTCACCCAGAAGGTCTCAAGCTAAATTGACAGCATCCAGAGATATCCCCCTGATGAAGCTGCTGATGTTAGAGTGTGGTTTTCTAATATTCAAAAACTAGGGGGTGCTAAGTTCTAATTCTTGTGTCCACTTAAAAAAGGGACACACCCGCCCAGCTGGTAAAAACAGCTCTTGGGCTGTATGAACTTGGCTCCTATGTGCTTTGCCTCCAAGGAAGCTGCTGGTGTGAGAGGTCCTAATGCCCCCCGCCCCCGTTGCTGGAACGCACTGCTGGCAACTGAACCGTGAGGGTGGGGCCCAAGTTTCCTTCCTGGTGATGATGGGTCTGGTTCCCAGCATTCTCTAACGCTCAGCAAGTTTCTGTGAACCAGTTAACGAGTGAAAGAGAGTGTGACTAAAGAAACATGAAAATTCCTGAACAAATCCAGGTGTTCGTGCTATGGGCTTAGTACCTACCCTCCTCACCTCTTCCAACTGAGCTGAATGGCCAGCCTCTCCCTCTGCCAGGCGGAGTTCTGCTCTGCACAGCTCCTGGTGAGCGCAGAACTGGGACAGACTGGAGGCTCTGAGTCTCTTTAAACACTGAGGGCTTTCCTCCCTGGCTCATGAGAGGGAGAACAGAGGTCCCTGAACTGCTGCACGGTAAGAACTAAAATTATCAAGAAAACACCGGAAAAGGCACAGAGAAATGAGACTTAGTAAGTATACTTCCCTTAAACTTCCCATTCGTCTTCGCTTGCATTTGTGCCTTAGAAGCAAGAAAATGTATCAGGAAATCCAGCCCAAAGTGCAACTAGAGAAAAACGGCAGGGACTTTAAAACTGCCTTTATAACAGAACTGGGTCCTGAACCACACCCTGTTCTTCCATGGAACAAGGCAGTTGATTTTTATGCATCTGTCTTTGCATCTGTGTCAACTTTCCCCTGAGCAATGAAGCTGTGCTAAGAGTAATTCATGAGTAGGGACTCACCGCACTGCTGCAAGCCCAGGTAAAACCTGAAGTTAAGTTTATATTTCTGCCAGATAATCTTATCTGATGACTAGTGGCTGAGGTGCAACATTAACTAGACAAAAACATTTAAAAAACTGTATTTTATATCAGCCACCTAAGTTAACAAGACATTATGAATCACTTAACTTTCCCGGAGGGAAAAAACCTATTTAAACAAGCCCTGCAATTCCCCAAAAGTATTTATGAGTGCCCACTGTTTGCTTATTTATTAAAGATTATTCTAGAACACATGCTGGAACACTGCCTGCATCAGATCGTAAGCCTTGCTAAAGGAAGCCTGCCCACGCACATACCTACATGAAATTAGTTTCCCAGTCTTATTTTCTTTGCTTTTCTGCTTTCCCCATTAATACTGGATCCCCTTCCTACTTTTCTGATGACCTCCCAATAGATTATCACCCCTTCCAAGGATCAAGGGTCTGTTGGCCTCCTCCTTGCTTGTCCCCCCTGACAGTCAGAGACAGCATCAACCTCCTTGCATCACACAGCTCCAGAAAGCACCCACCTGCCTTCCTCTCGACACCTCATTAAGGTAACCATTGATGGGAAAGTGAAATGATACCCAGAGCCAGTATGAGACAGGCTGACACCCAAGCTGTCCCTTTGTGAGCTGGGCAACTTTGTTCACAACACGACCCCACACCGCAGGGGCCTTCATGATTCGTTCTCCAATGGTCAGATCCACTTAATTGAAAATAATTCTTCCCAGGTGGAACCCCCTAGAAAGATTTCACAAACCTGGTGCACAGCGTGAGGTCACATCGGATAATCAGATTTTGACCTTCTGGGAACACCTCCCCAAATGTCCCCTCAGATCTAATCATTGCCAGTTTTTGAAACTGATATATCCACACTCAAACCACTCTGGACCAGAAAGTAACAATTAATTAACCATTTCTTCAATCTCTTTCCCCATAACCAGGTTGAGTAGCTTTAGCTCAGGTCGCAGTGAACTCCATCAAAGTTTCCTGGCCTAATCTGCATTGCTTTCAGTTGTTCCAAAAAAAAAAAAAATTTTTTTTTTCATATTTCATGGTTTTTCATTTTTACCACCCCAACACACATCAACAGATTTGGGTTTAAGGGCTGCAAAGGTACCAATCATAATTAGCATCCAGCTGTCTGCCGGCAAACCAGTTCTGATAATTAATTCGGCCATCACAGAGGAAACTGTCATGTTCCACGGGAGAAAATCAGAAGACAAGCCTTTTGCATGGAGCTGCAATGCCATCACCGGTGGGAGATGGTTCAGAGCACGTCCCCGGAGGGAAGAATTCAGAGCAATGAGATGACTGAAGCCCAGGGCACAGCAGTGCTGGGTCCCGCGAGCTCGCAGGGGGCCCGCTCACCCTTCAGAGAGACTCCTTGCCCAGTACAGCCCGCCATCAGGACCTCGGCCCTGTGTTTCCGGGAGCTTCCCAATTAAAGGAAAGTAGAGGGAGGTGATTTTTTACTGTCAATAAATAGCACTACCAAAGAAGGATCTCTAGAACACCTCCCAACTCCAAATGGTCCACCACTACTTCACCAACAGCTCACGAATTTTAGTTTGGCCATTTTCATTTGAAAGTCACGCAATGATCATGCTTACAAGCCGGAAAAGAAGAACAGAAATTCACCTGGTAGGGCATCTCCGAATCCCACAGTCCTTTGTTTACATGGCTGGGGCGAGACCGTGTATTATTTCACCGAGTTACATTCACTGTGGGCCTGGTACCCCCTCCTTGCCCCTACGTTCATGCCCCTGCAGAATGTGCGCTCCGGTTTCCATTCTGATACCCCCCATGCAGCGCAGATAGCCCAGCCCTGAGTGGGTACCCCACCCCAGACATGTCTACTCCCTCCATTACCAAGTGTGGACTGGCTTGAGTCAAAGGAGTGGGGGAAGTGGGAGCCTGAACTGACACCCGTGGCAGGTGTGACAGGGCGTGTGCATCTGGAAGGCGTCCAAGGAAGCACCAGAGCTAATCTAATTAGCTGCTGCCTTGACTGACAAGCGTCTCCTCTCAGCATGGGTCCACCCCCCAAAGGGTGGGAGGGAAATTATGCAATGCTTATGTCTGTTATGTGACCAGTACATATCAAAACTTGCATCGACATGGCTTCTGCCTTCTCAAGACAATGTGAAAAAGAAAAAACACTCACCTGATTTCCTTGCAGAAATGTTTTCTTTCGTTCCCCCCTACTATACAAACCAACGAAACAAAACCCTCACCATTTAATAAACGATACACCAGACTTAGAACTCTATGTCAACTACGGAAAACAAATTGCTTCCTGAAACTCGATGAATGAACTATTGAAAGCAAAGCTTTGTAAAACTCTTTGATCCTGAGGGCTCACGCTTCTCTTTTAATTGGAGGTTAAGCTATATACCTCCTTGGTGAATTACGAGTAAGTTGGACGTGTCTTTAAAAGGCTGGGAGGATTTTAAAAAATAAGTCCCTACTCAGGTTTCCAAGATATCAACCACTCTGTGAGCAAAGTTACAGATTAAAGCAAGCGAACTGTACTGCCACCAGCATCCTGTGACAACCACACGCCCAACGAGTGATTCTCAATGAATTCTTTCTAAGGCAGACTGCTTGGTTCTACTCTAACTCGCCCGAAAGAACCCTGAAGACAAATATAAACGCGGAAGCTCTTCTGCTTTCGAAACTGCCGTTCCCGAATCTTCCTAGATACAAACAAAGCTGTGTGCCAGAAGAGAGACGTGTCAACTGTGCCACCACCGGATGGTGCCACTGGTTGGTTGCAACTACTGCTTCCTTTAGACCAGAGTTTTTTCATCCCAGGGCAAAGGCAGTCGGAGCAGACAGTTCTTTGTTGTTGCGGGCGGGGGGGGGGGGGGGGGGGTGTCCTGCGGACGGCAGGATGTTTAGCAGCACCCCTGGCCTCCGCCCATTAGATGCCAGGGGCAGGCAGCCCCACCTCACACGTGGCGACCAGAATGTCTCACGACAGTGCCAAGTGTCCTTGGCCGATCAAGACTGCCCTACCCGAGAATCACTGCTTTAGAACGATAAATAATGGACTTGCGGACAGCTACGAAGACTAGAAGCCCAATGTGACGAGCAAATCATCTTTACAGATCAATGCAGAGATCCATCAGGGCCATTCAGGACACAATGGTCTCCAGCTAAGGAAAAGACTGCTTATTGGTGCTTCTTCAGATCACCCAGAAAGGACAGAAATAAAATACCTGTGGTGCCTGTAAGCCATCCCCGCCCGGGGAGAGAAAAAGAGCCGCCACCACATGCTAGCTGTGAGTTTGCTTTTGTTTTTAGATTCTTTCCTCGAGTCCTGGAGGTTACTGGGCACTGGCTTGGTGAAGTGGTCCCTGAGGGAATGGCGTGAAAAGCACGTGTGTTTTACAGTGAACGTCCCTGTAGGTGCCCAGGTGGAGGGCAGGTGACCGTCAGTCAGGCCAGGGATGCTGTGAAGGGACCCCGCATGGGACAAGCGTTTGGGCTACCTGACCTCTAACGTTCAACTCCAAGATGCCATGCGCCTATGAAAGCCTTTCACTGCTCAGACCCCCCTCAGGGTCCCTTCAGAGAAAGCTGTGAGAAGCAAAGGCATTCGTCCCGCCCTACGTGGGTCAGGATCGCACAACCCCAGGACCCCTGGGGTGACGGGCACCAACTGGACGTCTCTACCTTCCCCACCAATCACAGATGAGTCAAGGTTCCCCACCTGGTTCGGAGCTATCTCCAACTGGTTTTCCCCTCCCGACTCCTAATTCTCAGTAACCCGAAAGACAAATTACAGAAGAGTGTGATCTCACGCTGCTGTTCAATCTGTCTTTTCTAGCATCCTCTATTTATCACACGGATTCAACCCAGTGGACCGTGGCTCCTCTGTCTTTGCCCAAGTGTACCCTTCCCCATGCAGTGCTGAAGTATGGGGACAGGCAGCCAGGAAGTCAGATGGAGATTTGCACCAACATACATTTATGTCCATTTACAGACAAGATCTATTGCAAGACGGCAATGGGGCTATGGCTCCTGTGGTTGGAAGGAAACTGGGAAGTTTTCTCTGCTCTCGGCTGGGGGGAACCCAGGTGAACAGAACACTCGCCTAGTGGTTTTGCCAAAGTAACAGAGGCCAGTGTTTCTTCACTCTAGTTTCAAAGCACGCCGCAGCAATCCAAACAGTGGATTTGTAAGCGGTTTTTTCTTAAACCACCCAACTGCATCTCCGAGAATTTGTTCTGATTAAAACAGAAATGGGAGCGATTCATAGATATACAACTTTTTATATTAAATTTTGAGCAGAATCCTGTACCACCTTACAGTGTTTTCCTTTAAAGAGTAAGTGATTTTCACACCCATCTATGTGCCTCACAAAAGCCTCATCCTTTTGCCTCTGCACCTTATGTTCTAGATTTTCTTCCCGTGTCCAGTACATTAAATACTCCTCAGCTCCCACGGAATAAAAATTTGCAGAGATGTGCCTTTCTGTCTGTTTATTACCATGCAGTTGAATTTCACCAAACTTCACAGGATGTGGGACTGGAAGGGGCCTTGTAGATTACCTAGTTCACTTCCTCCATGTAGCTTCTGGGGAAATTGGCTCCGCAGAAGTTCAATGACATTCCTGAAATTAATAACTGAGACTCTGAATTTCTATTACCTTGCACTTTCCATTAATTACAGCTTCTTTGCCGCCCAAAAGGTGAAGCCTTTGCCTGGTTACTTTAGCAGAACCACTTAGAAAACTGGCAGCTTCTTACAAAGTTAAATAGATGTATGTATCTATTCTACGACCCAGTGATTCTGCTTCTAGGAATTTACCCAGGGGAAATGAAGACGTATGTCCATAAAATGACTTGCACAGGAGTGTTCGTAGCAGCTGCATTCCTAACAGCCCCAAATTGGAAATGACATTAACGTCCAGCCATACATTTCCGAATAAATGGTGGTATATTTCTACAATTGAATAGTGGTTATTTTTGCAGATACCCTGGACAAGCTTTCCTGATACAAAAAGAAGAAAGAGAAGAAAGTTCTGGGACTGCCCTAGCGGACGAGTGATTAAGACTCCGCGCTTCCACTGCAGGGGGCTCGGCTTTGATCCCTGGTTGGAGAACTAAGATCCTGCACGCCGTGCGGTGCAGCCAAAAGACTTTTTAAAGTTTAAAAAATGAGGGCTTCCCTGGTGTCGCAGTGGTTGAGAGTCCGCCTGCCGATGCAGGGGATGCGGGTTCGTGCCCCGGTCCGGGAAGATCCCACGTGCCGCGGAGCGGCTGGACCCGTGAGCCATGGCCGCTGAGCCTGCGCGTCCGGAGCCTGTGCTCTGCAACGGGAGAGGCCACAACAGTGAGAGGCCTGCGTAACCGCAAAAAAAAAAAAAAAAAAAAAAAAAAAAGAAAGAAAGAAAACAAAAAAACACCCCTCTAATACTGTAATACTTCCTTCCACCCCCTCAAATGAGAACCTTGATCCCTATTTCGCTGAGAAAATTCAAACACTCCAAAGAGAAGCTCCATCCAGTCCCAACACAGGTTCAACCACCTCCCCGCTGCTCGTACCACACTCTCTGCCTTCTCTGCTGCCGCCGCTTCTGGAGGAAGTGCCCGGACCCCCAGCCAAGGCGGATCCCTCCCCTCCACTCCAGACCCCAGTCTGTTTTACCTACACCAGGACATTACTGGCAACTGTCCCTCTCTTCTACCTCATCCAATTTCCCCACCCTACTAGTCATTCACATCATCATAAAACATGCTGTACTACCGCCCATCTTAAAAACACCAGCTCTTTTTTTTTTATTGAAGCATAGTTGATTTACAATATTGTGCTAATTTCTGCTGTCCAGCAAACTGACTCAGTTATACACTTTTTAAAAAAAATACTCTTTCCCATTATGGTTTATTCCAGGAGACTGGATATCGTTCCCTGTGCTCTACAGTAGGACCTTGTTGTTGACCCATTCTAAATGTAGGAGTTTGCATCTGTCAACCCCAAACTCCCAATCCATCCCTCTCCCTGCCCCCCCTCCTTGGCAACCACAAGTCTGTCCTCCACGTCTGTGAGTTTGTCTCTGAAAAACACCAGCTCTTAACCCAACATCCTCCTCCAGCTTTGCCCATCTCCTTGCCTTCACTTGGAGCAAACTCTCAGAAGATTTCTCTCTGGTGAACCCATTCCAGGCTAAGCTTTCAATCACAACCTCACTTCAGCACCAAGGCGAGCTCTTGGCTTTGATAAGACCTCCACCATGTTAACTCCACAGGCCGACCTCGATCTTACATTACTCCAGTTATCAACGGCAATTGGCAAAGCCGATCATGTCCACCATCTTTTTTTTTAAATATATAAATTTATTTTATTTACTTTATTTTTGGCTGTGTTGGGTCTTCATTGCTGCGCGCGGGCTTTCTCTAGTTGCGGCGAGCGGGGGCTACTCTTGGTCGCGGCGCGCAGGCTTCTCATTGCAGTGGCTTCTCTTGTTGCGGAGCACGGGCTCTAGGGCGTGCGGGCTCCATAGTTGTGGCACGTGGGCTCAGTAGTTGTGGCGCACGGGCTTAGTTGCTCCGCGGCATGTGGGATCTTCCCAGACCAGGGCTCGAACCCGTGTCCCCTGTATTGGCAGGCGGATTCTTAGCCAGTGCAACACCAGGGAAGCCCACGTCCACCATCTTGAGACAGTTAATTCAGGAGGTTTCTGAACCACCTCTCAGTTCACCCCATGACTGGCAGCTCCTTCTCAGTCTCCTGGGTTGGTTTTTCCTCCTCGTAATGACTGTTAAAACACTGGGAGCCTTGGGGCTCAGGCTCTGGACCTCTTTGCTCTTTACACTCACGCCCTGGATACACATGACTAGCAGTCATTCTATACACAGCTTGTACCTCCAGCCAAGACCCCCGTCCTGCCTCCTGGAGAGCCGTCTGCCCGATGAACACCCTCCTGCTGAGTGGGGAGAGAGGTGGGCCCCTGGGCGGGGCAGCTGGTCCTTGCCAAGTGGAGTGACCCTGAAGCTCTGTTCTCACCCAGACACTCCAGGGACAGAGCCAGTGGCAGGAGCGGAGCTCTGCTGGAGTCAAGAGATGAGATGACCACTCCTGGGGTCAAGGAAACCTCCCCAGCTGCACATGCACAGGAAGGCTCCTTGGGGGTCACAAAGGGAGGGGCGCCACCCCATAATCAGTGTGGACACACCCCCACAGGCTTCTGCGGTGGGATCCATCTTAGCAAAAAGTTGCACACGCGTGTTGGGGAGGGCCCTAGGGCAGGGCAGGTGTGCAAAAAGAAACCAGATAATTGGCCAAAGGTAAACAAAGACCCGGAAGGACTGTCCTATGGAAGTGATTCAAATCACCTGGTTACTGAGCTCCTCATTAGGGAGGACGCCCACATCCTTTCTCTCTGGGTGTGTACTTCTGCCTTGCTTCTGACTTAAATAAAGAAACTAACTGCTTCTCTGTGTGCTCTCCCACTTAGTGCCCTGTGTCGCTAATAGTAAACTCTGTACCTGTTTTACAGTTTTTGCCTCTTTGAAACATTCTTGCTTTCAAATGGGGGAAAGAGCCAGGGCCACTCTGCTTCTAGCCTCTAGCCCCTGGTGGACCAGCGGCTAGGATTCCTGGTTTTCATCCAGGCTACCCAGGTCCAATTCCTGGGCAGGGAACTAAATCTCTCTTCAGGACCGCCCACGGCTGTCTCCCCGAGATCACCCTTGGCTGCCCGAGGGCAGCTTCCCCCTTTACCATCCCCACGCTGCCCCCTCTCTCAAACGTGTTCCACCTCCAGGGGTCCCCGTTTTGCTCTTGCCAACTTCATTCTTCCAGGTGCTCAGCTATGAGGCCACGTCACCTCTGACTTCTTTCCTTCTCTCCATCCCACATCCGATTCACCGGCAAGTTCTATCAGCCTTTCCCCGCCTTCAAATAAATAACCAGCGAGCTAGTACTTCTCATCATTGCTGCCGCTGCCCAGCACCGTCTCCTCCTGCATTGGTTACTGCAAATGCCTCTGAGTTGTCTTCTGGGCTCCCCTTTCACCTCCCGGTAGCAGTGATTCTTCTAAAAGATTGACCAGATCCTGTAGCTCTTCTGCTTAAAACACACCAGTGGCTTCCAGCGTCATTGAGAATATATACTCGATATATACACATGATGGAGTGAGAGTAAAAAGGCAAATGATGACTTGATGTTAGCATACGATCAGTTTTGACCTTGAAAACTCCTTTAAAGGGTCTTGAGGACCCCCAGATGGGGTCCCTGGGCTACCATTTTAAGACCTGCTGCTGGTAAGTGGATGGTTTTCGAACTTTTTGGTAGCAGGAATGTGTTCTCAAATAATATCTTTTACCAAGCTCCAATGTATAGACAGATAGAGCTGTTTGGGTTAAAGTGCATCTGTGCTGGGAGCCCTGAATTCCTTTTCTCTCTCATTCCTTGAGAATAAGGGCCAAACTCTTGTTCTTGTCACATTCTTTGACCTCACGGTGGCCTCCCTGCTGTGCCGAGAGCCTGCTTCTCCCTGGGCGGGTCCCCCTGTCCGGAGCCCTTTTCCCTTCAATTTCGGCCCATCCTTCAGGTCTCTGGGGCCACCTGCACACCTTCCACCCCCCCTCCCTCTTATCACCATCTAAATTCGCCCCCATCCTTTTGTTCACTGATGGTCTCTCCGCAGCAGAATACAAACTTCACGAGGACAGGGATTGTATTTTATTCCCTGTTGGACCCAGGGCAAGTAACAGACACTATAAATAGGGGTTGAGGGACTCAGTGAATAATAAAAAGAAGATCATGCTTTGTCTTGAATGGAACATGTTCCTTCGACTTCCTGCAGCGAAGGTATTATTGATAAGTTACATTATCCGCACGTGCTGAGACCATGAGCTCAGACCACCCTGAAGAGCTCTATGCTCTCCACCTCACCCTAAGACAGTCAACAGCACCGAAGGAAACCACGAAGAAATTCAATTTGCCTCCACACAACATCAAAATCGCATTTATGGTACGCAAAGTTACTTCTTAATTCAATAAACATTGATGGATATACAACCGTGAGCATGAACTAGCTAAAGAGGAAATATCAGGCAGCTGGCGCCAGAAGAAGGCATCTTGTAGGGCAGGCTGTCTACGTAACTGCATAGTGGGGAACTTGCCGTGAACTTCACTCCCCTCCGCCCACTTTTCCTGTTAATTTTAATTTTATTGGAGTCTAGTTGATTTACCACTTTGTGTTAGTTCCAGGTGGACAGCACAGTGATTCAGTGATACATATATTCATTCTTTTTTAGAGTCTTTTCTCATATAGGTTGTCCCAGAATACTGAGTAGAGTTCCCTGTGCTCTACAGTAGGTCCTTGTTGTTTATGTGTCTTATATACAGTAGCGTGTGTATGTTCACCCCAAGCGCCTTATTTATCCCTCCCCCATTTCCCCTTTGATAACCATAAATTTGTCTCCCCCCCCCCAAGTTTTTTAAAAGTTTAGACCAATCTAGAAAAGCTGAATGTGGAAAACAGAGGCAGCATACAAATAATTATAGGTCTGCATTAATATAAAGAAAAGTCATTCTAGGCGTTACTCATAACCAACAGTGCACATTTGTAAGACGGCATAAACACAACTGGTGAAACCACTTAAGATGAACGCTCAGATCAGCCGTAGAGTAATGATCATTTTTTGCAATTAGTAACAGACCCTCAATCAAAGAAGAGATTTTCCCAGCATGAAGGAAAGTGGGGTAGGAAGAATAAAGGATGCAAAGAGCAGTATTCAGATCACCAGAAACTGAACAATGAAAGAATAAGCCACGTCATTTCTTTGACCCTCTATTTACAATAAGACCAAAAAAGAAAATAACCATTATCTGTTACATGTTTATGGTATTTTATGGCTTGAAAATCACAGGAATGTACATTATTTCTTCTTCCACCCTGAGAAAATTTGTGTCATGGACAGAACAGTGTAACTACACACTTTTATAGGTTTTAGGTATTTTCATTTGTCTATTTTACAGAGAAAGAAACTGGAGGGTAAGACACTCTTCCGAAGAGGGTTCTCTGGTCAATGAAGTTTGGGAAATGCTGCACCCTGTATGGCCTGGCTCTACACCAGAGATGAACACTTGCGTATCACAGAACAGTTTTCCCAAGGTTTCTCAAGCTTGTCTGAACATAAAACACTCTTTTTTGGCTTAGAGCCTATTAATATCTTTGCATGTCACACAGATCCTTCTAGCCTGAAGCTTCTCCAACAGCACTTCCTGACCTCAAAAGACTTTCCAAAACTGAAGCCCCAGTGGGTTTATGCTTTAACATGAAATCTTTATAAAAATGACAAGTATAAACTAGACCCGTGCCTGGTGTAAAGTGGATTCAATCACTGAGTGTGAGTTTCCTGGCTTCTCCGAAAGGACAGGGGCCCAGGGTGTTCTCAGGGGGGCCCTGGGCGAGATTAGTTTTGGATGGGATGAAAACAGCTTTCTCTGAAACAGCAATGGATGCCGAAGGGTGAGGATGCCCAGGAGCTTTGCAAAACCTGAGATGAAGTACGACACACATGCCATTAAAATACACACGGCTCAATGTAGTCTGGATAACAGCTTGTGACATGCTCCAAAGCCTGGTGGGATTGTGGGTGGGGGCGTGGGTTAGATAAGAGAATGCTACAATAGAGCATGAATTCAAATCGCTGACAGTTTTCACAACTGAAAGAATAGATGTAGACACCTCGCGGGATGATCCATGCTTATTAAATACGTGTGAAGTTATTGTGATTCATAAATGGCTCTGTGAAACCCAGACTTGGCCTCCGCAGACATAACACGATGCAGTGTAACGTGATCTCATTATTAAAAGTCTCCTTTGATGCAAAATGATCTTGGACAGATACTCGGATGCGACCCTGAAGGACTCTGCTCCTCTTGATGAGTGCTAATGTTTGGGGTAAATTATTTCTTCGGTATTACGCAAATGGAAGTTCTGAACTCATTACGTATAAATTATTAAGTTATGAACACCACTGCTAATAAAACTGTGGCTACAGTAAGAAATGTGATTAAAATCACACGTGACTGTGACCTATTAAACAATAATGTATTAATTCATAAAGCTGTATGCAGCTTATCCAGTTACTGTAATTAAAATATGCTTCATCGCTAATTGCCGTACTCACCCTTAAATTTCCCCGAAACGGTTTGCAAATGATGGCTGAACGGCGGCTCTTGCAATTATAAGTCTTCGAATGCTGGTAACTAATACAAAAACCCTTGTAATAAAAACACTTGAGAGACTTCCCTGGTGGCGCAGTGGTTAAGAATCCGCCTGCCAATGCAGGGGATGTGGGTTCAAGCCCTGGTCCGGGAAGATCCCACATGCCGCGGAGCAGCTAAGCCCGTGCGCCACAACTACTGAGCCTGCGCTCTAGAGCCCACGAGCCACAACTACTGAGCCTGCGCTCTAGAGCCCACGAGCCACAACTACTGAGCCCGTGTGCTTAGAGCCCATGCTCCGCAACAAGAGAAGCACTGCAATGAGAAGCCCACGTACCGCAGTGAAGAGTAGCCCCCGCTTGCCGCAACTAGAGAAAGCCCGCATGCAACAATGAAGACCCAATGCAGCCAAAAATAAATAAATAAATAAATGTATAAAAAATAAACAGATAAAAAACACTCGATCTCTGTCCTAATGCAACCCTACTGATTAGTCATAGATTTACAGCTGGCAAATATTTTGGTAAAATTAATGTGTGTTTAAAGGCAGAAAAAAAATCCATGTGCAGAAATTGAAGGGAATAACAATGTTTCCCGCATTTCTGCCAGATATTAACTGATACCGCAAAAAGATCCTTGATATGTCATTTGCTGACGGATGAGTGCAGGGTGAAGACTCAAGCATGGAATTTTATTGCTGGAGACATTTCTATCTGTAGCCAAATCACCAGGGGAACACTTTGTCCAACAACTTCATTCTGCAAGGGCATCTGGTGACAATACTGGCACCCTAAGAATTCGTTCAGGTTTTTCCTATTGCGTCTACCTGTCTGTGCCTGGAAATATTTACAGCGATGCTGCAGTAGATGCAGACACGCGGTTGAGTGCCTAGAAGCCACCTAGCCAGCTCACGCTTTATCTCACTGGCGAGTTCAAAATAAGCGCTCTCAAGCTGTATGCTTTTCATACAAATGAGACACTATATTTTAGGAAGGGTTCATATCAACCTCCCGCTTCATATGAATAGGAACTGATCTAGCATAGGACACCTGCAAAATTAGGGACCCAAGTTTCTTTACGAGCACCCAACTTTTCTGCCTGAGTTGAACCAGGAAGTTAGGAAAATCATGAGAAAGGGAGAGAGAAGCGGGGGCGGGGGGGGGGGTAAAGAGAGAGAGAGAGAGAGGGAAGGGGGAGAGGAAAGAGAAAGAGAGGTGTGGGGGGAAGGGAGGGGAATGAGGAGCGAGGGGCGGGGGAGGGGCAAAACACACGGCTTGTTCGATTCTGGCCATCTTGAATTGTTTTATTTATCCATCTATCTATCTACCTACCTACCTGCCTATCCATCTATCCACCTACCTATTTATTTACCTTCTTACTTTATGCTGGGGTATCGGTGATTAGCAATGTTGTGTTAAGTTTCAGGTGTACGGCACAGTGACTCAGTTGCGCGCGCGCGCACACACACACACACACACCCCTTCGATTTCAGACCTTTTGCATCTATTTTGCATCTGCGTGGGAACACAAGCCCTGAAACCACCCTTGACACGTCACTAGCCCTCGCGTCCAGTCATCCCAGCAGCACTGCCAAGTTCTCAGCCCTGAGTAACCTTCTCAACCTCGGCATCAATCCCCTGGTCCAGGCTACCACGTCTCTCACCCAGGCCCCCGATGGCCCCGCCGCGTGTCTCTCTGCTCTACTGGCTCCTTTCCCCCGTTCTACACGTGGAACCTGAAGCAATCTTTTCCCAAAGCAATTCTGATCACACCACTGCCCTTTCACACTTGGCATTTCCCTTTGCTCTGGGATAAAAATCCTCAAGGTGGGGCTTCCCTGGTGGCGCAGTGGTTGAGAGTCGGCCTGCCGATGCAGGGGACACGGGTTCGTGCCCCGGTCCGGGAAGATCCCACATGCCGCGGAGAGGCTGGGCCCATGAGCCATGGCCACTGAGCCTGCGCGTCCGGAGCCTGTGCTCCGCAGCGGGAGAGGCCACAGCAGTGAGAGGCCCGCATAAAAATCCTCAAGGTGGGCGAGCAGGTAGCACGAGGCAGCCCCCCTCCCAGCACTCTGACTTCACCCGGGACCCCTCTCCTGGCTCCAAGCACAGTCAATTTCTCCAGTGGGCTGCGCTCCCTGAGGCCACAGGGGCTTTGCACGTGTGGCTTTCTCTGCCAGGAACATCCTTCCAGGACTCCACTTACCCTTCACCCTCCTCGTCCGTTCACCTGGTGGGTGCTGCTGTTCAGCCGTCAGGTGTCCTGGTACAAACTCGGACAGCACAGTGTGCACTTCCTTTTCCCACGCTCACGACTGGGTGTGATACGCCTCTGTTGACAAGCCCACGTGATCAGGGTGTGACCCCCCCCCCCCCCCACTGCACTGTGCAGGTCATGTGCGCAGGGGACACGGCTAACTTCAGGCACCTCTGAATCCCTTAGCCGATGGCCCATCACGAATGTAAAACAGGTGCTCCAGCAGCGCAGAGGCAGGAACGGAGCTCAACAAGGGGTCCTCTCCCTGCGTTAATACTAGGCAGAAAGACGTCTCATGTCCCTCCCACTTCAGCACCACACAAGTCAGGGCTCTGCAGAGCTACACAAGGAGGCACTTTACAGGACAACCTTCCACCTACTGATTGTTTATCCTATCAGATAGAATTTAAAAAGGTCACACACACACACACAGTCCTAAACATGGCAGTGGCGGTTGCACATCTGTATTAGAATAATCACAGAGTGAGGACTTGGGTGTGCCGATGAGTGGACCTGGCTCTCAAGGCAGAGACCACTAACATGCCCCCCATGGCAGAGAGCCCAGCAGAGGGGCTTCCTGTAAGCTGACTGCCTCTACAAATCCCACAAGAGTCCTAGGTGATTCCTTTCAGCTCTAACGGCCTAAGACGCAGCTCTCTTATAAACTTGGCATTCTTGTTTCCCACAATGGAGCCCAAACGTCCTGCTCTTGATTTTTCGTGGACAGGGAAACAGGGATGGAACTGATCTTGGACAGCAGGCTGACTGGAGTCTAATTCTGTCTTCCTCTGTCACCTAACACATTACCTGGTGATAGAGAAGAACCTTACTATATTCACTTTCTCTGATAACGTTACTGAGAAGCAATGAGATGGGACCGGCAAAGTCCGGCAGGTAGGGGACAAGGGGAAGAAGCAAGGGACAAGGACATAGATGGTCTGGAAAACCCAGCCCTGAATAATCCAGAGAAGCTGTAAGATAGCAAAGCACTGCTCTGAGAAGATGCACAGAGGGCATCTTAAAGGTAAAACTGCCCAAAGACAGCCTTCGACTGTGGGCTCTGGTGAGCGATAGAAACCTACCACCAGCTATAGAATCTGGGTCTCTAACTTTCTTCCATCATAGATTTTTCAGACTGTCTGCTGTGTGCTGAGCCACTTTCCTCTGACTTAAATTTTCTGGCCATTAATTATATCCAGAATGGCACGTTTTCATATGGTAAATAAACAAAGAAACATCATTCTTGGCTTTGGAGGAATATCAGTGTAATGTAAAATCAGACCATTATTCTTGAAACCCAAGCCATAACGTTCTTTTCTCTTCATACAGATATTCTCTTAAAGGACCCTGAAATAATTTATTATGTAAACGCACTAATCTTAAACCTATTTCCAAAAGACTGATCACCATACAGAACAAAACCCTTGCGGATTCTCCATTTTGAATTTATATATGACTCTTTGCTAGGCTTGAGATTTCAAATATTTATGCTTTTCTGTGCTTTTGAAAAGTCAGGTTTACTGGGATATAATTTATGCACAGTAGAATCCCATGCTTGTTCTTTAAACAATAAGCCCAAATAAAAATGTATCAGTACTTTAAAATCAAAACACTAATTCTAAGGGATGAAATGGTAAAAAGAACTTTTTGATCAGTGCATGCGTTCATTGCTTAATTTACTCAGGACACCAAAAAAAGTGATGAGTATTTTCATTATGAAGGGATTTATACAACGGGATGGCTATACAGAGATACAACCATGGAGGATCATTAAGAATCAAGACAGAGTGTGAGGAGTGAGTCCAATAATGCCTGACCATGTGGATCATACAGATTTGTCTGGACAATGTCAAACACATAACAGTGATTTACAGGAACGGATAACAGGTGTGATCTGTTACTGAGAAGAGAAATACCACGATTGCCTTAAAAATGATGGCTACCTATTACTTCAGAGTAGATTTCTAGTGGACACTTGAAGTATCCTCAGGATGTGAATAAAGCTCATTCATTAAAGAATTCATTACATAAGTTAGCTGAGCACTTTATGGGCCAAAGTTGCATGTATGATAAAAAATGAACGACTAAAAAATATATTATATGAATTCTATATTATATAAAACACTAGGCTAGAAGCAAGTATACGGTGAACCCTTGTTACCTCACTCCACCTCCTTCCAAGAATTATAACAAACTTCTGTATCAGGGTTCATTCCCACCCAAATAACATAAACGCGATCAATATGTAAAATGATCCACAGTTACTCATCTTCGGACAACCTGTATTAACCATGTGACTCTGGAAAAGTTACCTAACTTCTCTGTGCCTCAGCTTCCAAATCTAGTAACAGAGATAATAAGAGCACATGCCTTCCACGGCTGTCCGTAGGCTAACCTGGAAAACACAAGCATAGCTCTCTCCTTCCACCCCCAGCAGTGCCTGGTACAGCCCAGCCCTCAATAAATATAAGCTACGGTGATTATTATCGACAGCTTACCACTACACACCTGGATGCAGGTGACTGACAAATTACACAGGAAGTTCATGCTTTCAGAGTGAGCTATCACCACAACCAAAATGTTTCTGGATAGTCTGAGGGATCTGAATTTAAACACTCCTTCTTCCCACTAAGAAGATTTAACCACAAAGACAGTAATTGCAGGCACCATGGTTGGTGTGTCCCATGTGCCAGGGGCTCTGCCCTGTGCCTTCCATACAGTCTCTTATTTATCCCTCACAGCAGCCTTGGGATGCAAGTAGATGTACTTTTTTTTTTACATGTTACAAAAGAGATGTACGAGAAGTTAAAGGACGACTCAAGGTCATACACCTAAAAAATGGTGCTAAAATCAAAACCAGACTCTCTGTGTCTCCGAGTGGAATTAACTGTCACTCGGAGTGCAAAGTTCCAATGTGTGCGTGCTGCGTGGGTCTGCCGAAAGAAGAGAAGGAGAAGGAATATTTATGGTGAACTGCAGAGTGATATTCATAGCACTAGGAATGAAAGTTTTCCCAGTGCAATTAATAAAAGTGATTTTTAAAGCAAAAAATACATGTTACGATATGTTAAATCCATTTAAGAAACCACTGGTACAAATAACTGAGCTTTAATTATTTCGTGGCATTCCTGCAATTCCTCCAGCATATCAGAAAACCCTTTGCTCCTGATCTAATCTTACCTACAGGAAAATAAAACCAAAGAAACTGGGGGGACAATTTTAATAGCTCTGATTTGCCAGTACCCTTTTTTTAGGAGTAAAAACAAATCAGTGATGTTGGAAAGATTCCAGAAGTTTCAAGATACAAAGCTGTTTTTCCTTAAGGCATCAAGCAAGCGTCATAACCAATGAGAAAAAATTCGTTTTATACGGCTTTTGAGAATATCACGTACAGGCTGGAAATTCAGTGCAGGCAGACCTCGTTTTAGTGCACTTTCCTGTATTGCTCGTGGCAGAAACTGCATTTTTTTACAAACAGAAAGACTGCGGTAACCCTGCACTGTCAGATGATGGTTAGCGTTTTGTAGCAATAAAAACATTTTAAATTAAGTTATGCACAGTTTTTAGGACAAAATGTACTGTACACTTAATAGACTACAGTATAGTATAAACATAACTTTTGGGCTTCCCTGGTGGCGCAGTGGCTCAGAGTCCGCCTGCCGATGCAGGGGACACGGGTTCGTGCCCCGGTCCAGGAGGATCCCACGTGCCGCGGAGCGGCTGGGCCCGTGAGCCATGGCCGCTGAGCCTGCGCGTCCGGAGCCTGTGCTCCGCAACGGGAGAGGCCACAACAGTGAGAGGCCCGCGTACCGCAAAAAAAAACAAAACAAAACAAAAAACAAACATAACTTTTATTTTCACTGGGAGATCAGAAAACTGGTGGGACTCACTTTATTGTGATAGTCACTTTACTGTGGTGGTCTGGAACCGAACCTGCAATGTCTCCAAGGTGTGCCTGTAAATATAAGTAAGGATCTGAGCCAGTCAAGGATGCTGAAAGTCACTTCTCCCGGACATCCGTTAGAGACCACCTTGGAGAGTCTTTGACAGGCAGAATCGCTCTAGGTGAGATTTAGCACAGAAAGGGGTTTTATGCGCCTGCTTCACAGAAGCTGATCTTTTCCTCCAAAATCATCAGAAAAGCTATCAGAAAAAGAAAGAATACTGAAAACAAACAAACAAAACCACCTGGAAGTCCAAATGGCACTGTGTTTCCTGAAAGAAAAAAAATGTTCACGTATGCAAAGGACCTAGGGAAGTCATTTCATATGTCCTAAATTAAAGATTACAAATCACATTTTTTTCCAAAAGGAATTTTTTTCCCCCAGATATCAACCTGGCACTAAAAGGGATTCTCATGTGCATTCCAAAGCAACAACAATAACAACAACAAAATATGTTAAACCCTGGCCTAAACCATCTGAACTGTCAAGAACGAAGACCCACAGTGCCCAGTGATCGCTTTTAGAACAGTCAGGAGCCAAGTCTTTCCATCCTTATATCCCCCTTCTTGGTTCAATGCCTAAGACATAATTGTTCACAGAGAAAACAATACCACCTCCATGACTTTTTCCCCCTGATCAATCCCCTTCTCTCTAGCAATCCTGAACCCTTCCTCCCTTATAATCCCAATGTTCTTTGCCCAAAGTCTGTGCTGCGTATACGTGTGATCATGTTTTTTTTTTCCTTCCTTCTACTCCGTAGGTCACTGAGGCAGGGCCCAAAGATCTTTCCAGCTTCAGGGCTCAGTATAGACATGGCACGTGTTAGTAGATACTTCTGGGTCCTAGTTTCATCAGGGTCCATGGTAGCGACCATCGATCTGTAAGATGCTGTGACTAACAATATTAAAGCAGGAGACTAAGCACACGAAAGGAAGCTCAGCATCACAGCCATCAGGGAAATGCAAATCCATACCACAGTGAGATGGCATTTCACACCCGCTAGGACGGCTATCATCAGACAGACAGATAACAACATGCGCTGAGCAGGACGTGGAGACGCTGAGATCCTCAGATGCTGCCGATGGGAATAAAATAGGGTGCAGGAGCTTTGGAGGACAGTCGGGCAGTTCCTCACATGGTTAAAAGCAATTCTACTCCTAGGTATATACCCAAGAGAATGGAAACTGTGTCTGCACAAAAATGTGCACACTAGTGTTCACAGCAGCATTATTCAGAGCCAAAAAAGTGGAAACAACATAAACACCTATCAACTGATGAATGGGTAAATAAAATGGGGTTTAAGCATACAATGGGATAGTGTTTAGCCATAAAAAGAAATGAATTACTAATAACATGGTATACAACATGGACCACGAACCTTGAAAACATTATGCTGAAGTGAAAGAAGTCAGCCACAAAGGACCACGTACTATATGATTCCATTTATATCAAATGTCCGGAGTAGGCAAATGTCTAGAGACACAAAGAAGATTAGTGGTTGCCTGGGCTGAGGAAAGGGGTGAGGATGATGCTAAGAGGTGTGAGTTTTCTTTTTGGGGTAGTGAAAACGTTCTACAATTGTGATGATGGATGCCATCACCATGAATATACTACAAGTCACAGACTTGTACAGTCTGAGCGGGTGAATTGTAGGGTGGGTGAATTTTATCTCAATAAAGCCATTAAAAAACCCTACCAATACATGGGATCCCTGGACTATTCTTTGACCTGCACATAAGGAGGAACTGGAATGGTCAGTCCACTATGTGCTTATATCAGAATGAAGTCTCTCTGGATCACTTTTTTCTTTAGTCCCTCAAAGACTGATCATTTTGGGGAAACTAAGGCAGTTTAAAGACCATCAAATCAATCAAGGTCAGCTACTCTGACGTCTCAGATGCTCACTAATTTGCCGACTTTCTGGCTATACTGCTTATTACTTTTCTCCCTCCTACTGCCCATGAAGATATGTCAAAGCTTGTTACGAGCCTCCAACTTAGAGACACTTATAGCAGTTGAAGATGAACTCTCCAATTAGTCAAGTTTCTAATTTGTTTGAGGAAGCAGGAAAGAAAGAATACTGCAGCAAGGGGAGTTATCCAGATGGCTAAAACAAACAAAATTTCTTTTTTCTTTTTTTGGTGAAATGAAGTAGGAAATTCAATGATTTGCTCTCATACCTAAAAGTGACGGCTTACAAAGAATTAAATGTATGTGGAATATATACGGAAGGTTTAGAACAAGTTTCTGTAATTCATAGTCTATTGCTGAAAAGCAAGATACTGTTTTTTAATTGCTAGTTTTGTTTAACTATTTAAAAATGGGAAACAGTGGGGTGAAAAATGTTAAATTTGCCCAAGTCACTAAGTATAAAAGCGGGTTGAGAGTCCGCCTGCCGACGCAGGGGACACGGGTTCGTGCCCCGGTCTGGGAAGATCCCACATGCCGCGGAGCGGCTGGGCCCCGTGAGCCATAGCCGCTGAGCCTGCGGGTCCGGAGCCTGTGCTCCGCAACAGGAGAGGCCACAACAGTGAGAGGCCCGCGAACCGCAAAAAAAAAAAAAAAAAAGGCAGTAGTTATGGCAGATGATTTTTAGATTTATTTACAAAGAAAGACTTTTCTATTGTATATTCATTTTCCTCTTTCCACTAAATATCCTTTAAAATAAGATTCTGTTCTGAGACTTTTAAATAGTTGAGGGAAATCCCCTTAAACATGTCTTCAAAAAATACCATGAGAACCTCATGAACTTGCTTAATCAAAGATTTAAACAATCTCATCTTTATCTGAACCATCCATGTAGCTTTAACTTAAAAAGGTTTCCACTCAAATTTATTCATAAACAAGACAAATACCCTACCAAAATTACAGATTACAATTGGCCCCTGTGAATCACAAAGACACAATATTCAGCATGTGTAAAAACTGGGAATTAAATTACGCTCCTTCTCGGAGATATCCATCTTATTTCTTCAATATCCAAACAATTGGGATAACTGATGTATCCAAATCAATTAACAAAATTAAAAAGGATGAAAAAGAAAAAGCGCATTCAAAGGAGAGAATCTTATCAGCACTTAAAAACAAATACTGTACCTGAAAGAACCCTCGACATAGCTTTGTAAATCCTGAGAGGTACTTAAAATCAGAGCTAATAAAAGAAGAAAAAATAAACAAAACTTTTAACTTTCCTCCATGGGAGAGGCACAAAAATAAAGAAAACTGAATCAAAGGCTTTGTAAGCACTATCTTGCAAATCAGGATAGGGAAAAATGCCAAACAGAATGATCATCTCCTGTCTTCCCTATGAAGTTCTTTACAGGCAAGTGAGCTTTGTGGTGGGGCGGATGAACTGAATTCAGTATGAAAATCCTCTACAGAAGAAAATGCAACTACTCTCTTCACAAATCATTAATATTTGACTCACATCCCAAGTTCACTGAAAATCATTCCTTAATCTTGATTGAGATAACATTTTAAGAGACATAAGCACATTTCCTGGAAAAAACAAACAAACCCTTTCACACACAGTGGTAGAGTAAATTCCCAACTCAAAACCTTTTAGAGGATTTAACACTATTTTAGGTCTTCTGTTTAAAAAACCAAACAAGACACGTCCTTGCAATTTTAAACTCTTCAAATTCCACTCTCTCCAAAGGATGAATTAGGACCAGGCATTTCTCATCACGGAATAACACACTTGCAGAGCGCTTTGCAAAATTACACATATGCAATTATCTCATTAATTTTAACAATAATTAATTTGCTCCTTCCCTCAGGCTCCATCCGTAATAGTGGAGTAACATGAATACAAAACTAAATTAAAACATGCAGGCATGGCCATTCTGTAAAAGCAAAGACCATCTCTTTAGCTCATTGTGGTCATTTTTCAAATTCCCTATATTTGCAGATACGTCGTAAGGCTGACAGGGATACAAGCAAGCTCATAGCTTCATTAATCGCCTTTGTGTTACAGTACAGGTTTAAATGAAGACTGCATAGTAGCACCGCTAAGCAGGATTTTTTTTTTAACATCTTTATTGGAGTATAATTGCTTTACAATGGTGTGTTAGTTTCTGCTTTATAACAAAGTGAATCAGCTATACATATACATATATCCCCATAGCCCCTCCCTCTTGCATCACTAAGCAGGATTTTAACAACACTTTTCTTCCTACTCAAAACACTGCTGACCTATTGTCAATATTTATCAAACAGGGCACGTAGCTGGTGCTTGCTAAGTATTTATTACCGTTACTGATAAAGATAATGATAAGGATATCTTTTGAGAAGAGACTCTTACAAGAAGACAGGTACATTAAAGAAAGGCACAAGGGCAAGAACAGACTTTAACAATAAGGGGTCCTGAAAAACTTATGCTTTTAATCTGAAAAGAGAGAGCAGTGAATTTTTCATAACATATATTTCATTCGTGCTTTTAATATTTATAACTGACACATACAATTTACTAACAAAAATGTGGACTATGGAATTTATTTAGATATGATTTACTCCAATCATCTTTATTAGATAAATTAATTTTTTACTGTCACATATCCAAGACAATCTTCTGCACATGCATTTTTACTACGAAATAGTTTAAAATTTTAAACACTATATGCATGAAAGTGTTTATACTGAGCTATCATGTTTCATGTATTTATAAAACTTACTTTTCAAGCTTATGTCAAACAAGGCATATATGATTGAATCAGTGATCTGAAGTAATCTCTTTATTCTTTTCTTTCTAGGTTAAAGGTGTTCTGTGTTTAATGATGAAACATTCATTTATTTTGCCAACTTTTCATCTAAAATTTATTCAAGGAAGAGTCAGTTCAAATTTACATTATTTGCAGGGAAAATGCCAAATACTCACCCTTCAAGATTATGTTTTTTTTACCTTCCTTTAGCATAAGCGCATAAATTCTCAGTGTCACTGCTGCTCAGTTTCCCTGCTATTTTTATTTTCTACTGACAGAATATTCAAAGCTGACGAATGTTGTAGAAGAGACACAGTTATTAAAAGCTTCAATTTACAGCAAATAGTGACAGTTTGCTTTTTCTGCTCGTAAAGTAACATCGAAGAGGTGTAAACACACAGGGAAGGTGGAACAAACATACTTCAGATACTTTTTTAAACAGTTCCACTAAGCAATGCTCATTTGAAATATTACTCCCAAGATATCAGGTTCAGGTATCACAGAATAAAAACAATGATGGCTGGCAACTTTCAACAGTACTTTAAAAACTTTACTTATGGGTATCTTCTACCTGTAAGGAAGGCTTTTTAAAAAATCACAAAGAGTCGACTTAAAATAGAAGACGGAGAGTTGCAAAGTAACCAAGAATCATCTATTTGCAAGAGGGGAAAAAAAAATAAGGAGAAAATGAGCAAAATAGTTCCACGGCACAAGGATGGCTGGCGTGCCATTGAGCTGAATTTCCTACCGTTGACAATAACCCAGACTTTTACGACATCTGACTCAATGTCTTGAGGGGGAGAAAGCATTTATGTACATAAACACTACAGAAATCCTGAGCGATGGCTGGCGCCAGACAATGTAAGCTAAACTTCAGAGACAACAGTAAAGCGTGTCTGATACGGAACCCTTAAATAACCTTTTTTGTGAGACTGGCTCGCAGTGGTGCTAAACCGTAAAATATATTGCCAGCAGCACTTAGAAATGGGAAGAGAGGCATTAGAAGAAGAAGAAGAAGAAGAAAAAAAAACCACAGGAGAGTTCATATAGAAAAAGCAAGCAAACTTTCTCCAGTTCAAAAAGCATGTCGTCAGCAAAAGCATCTCATTCAGAAATGCTGCTCTGAAGCTCTGGAAGGACGCTGACAACATGAAGAGCTGATTCACACACCCTCAGGCAAGGAAACCAAATAAGAATCTGGAGAACGGAACCATATCCAAAAGTAGAGGAGCTTTTGCCAAACTTTGCCGGGTGATGGGAATGTTCTATATCTTGACTGGGGAGCAGGTTACATGGATATATAATCATTTGTCAAAACTCAGGGAACTAAGAAGACTCAGGGTCTGTGCATTACACGTAAGTTACTACAACGGAAACAGTCATAACTGTGTGCCAAGCCTATGCTCGTTTTAAGGTATTAGATGCAAAATTGAGTCTTCTGTTAATAATTTTTAAGAAAATTTTCTTAATAGAAAAATATAAAAGGGAGAGCTAAGGAAATCTAGGGAGAAAATAGGAAAGGAGCGGAGAAACAAACCATTGAACTTTGAGTCACCACTGGAAAAAAAAAAAATCTTTCCAAAGCCTCAAAGAGTATTCCTGGGGGAAGTGAAAGACAGGAAGGAATAATGCCTCATATTTGCATAGCTCTTGACATATATTATCTACATTTGATAAACAAGCTATTTGTGTTAGAGTTGGCTCTTCACAATACCCCCATTTTAAAGTTGATGAAATATACAAAGTTTGGTGATGTGCCCAAGGACACACAATTAGGAGACAGCCAGGATACAAACAGCTCTCTAAGACTCCCACACACAATTCATCTCATAAAACTATACTCCGTGTGCATCCTGTGTGTGTGGTGTACGAAACATAAAAAGTAAAGCCCCTGTTAGCTTCGTACACTAGTGATGGGGCTGCATGCCTTGCCTCCACCCTGCATGGATGAGTATCAATGTGATGGCAACTAACTAAGCACGTGCACTAAAAGAACCAAGAATTTATTCATTCATTCATTGGTTTAAAAATCTGCAACAAGGTACACCTGGGTAGGCAAATTTATATCGGCTAAATTCTCACAACAGACAGGGCTCTTTGACTAGAAATAGAGTACAATTTTATTATCTTAGTACAATTTTCATTATGATTTGGTTGAAGTTAGTTGTACTTGATTTCAGAAGAGCAGGAAAAAGGTAAGGCCAGACGCAAGACTGCATTTTCTGTGCATTAATTACTGGGATGTGCTTTTTGAAAAATCTGATAAAAAGTGCAGGAGAATGGTACTCTCAAAGGGGTTTCACAGAAGTTCACGGAGGCCTAAATGTGACACCAGAGCTAATGGTTGCCTTGGGTGGTCCTGGAAGCTGTACTCTCACTTAGACCCCTGGATTCCTAAACACATAAGCAAGATTCTGCATAAAAGTGCCTTTTTTGGGCTTCCCTAGTGACGCAGTGGTTAAGAATCCACCTGCCAATGCAGGGGATACGGGTTCAAGCCCTGGTCTGGCAAGATCCCACATGCTGCGGAGCAACTAAGCCCGTGCGCCACAACTACTGAACCTGCGCTCTAGAGCCCGCGAGCCACAACTACTGAGCCCACGTGCCACAACTACTGAAGCCTGCGCGCCTAGAGCCCGTGCTCCACTCCGCAACAAGAGAAGCCACTGCAATGAGAAGCCTGCACACAGCAACAAAGACCCAATGCAGCCAAAAAAAAAAAGGGCCTTTTTTTCCAGAAACACTCCAGTAACTCCAACTGCCTAGCCTAAGAGGGTCACCGTGACCTCGAAGCACAAATGGTTTGCCATACTGGGCTCACTGGGCTCACTCCCAACTTAGACAGACAGACAGACACACACACACACACACACACACACACACACACACACAAATGAAGGACATGAGTTAGCGTGCATGTTAAAATCATAAATCACTGAAACAACTCACATGTACCTTTTCCTTCCTAAACAGAAAAATGCATTTTGCATTATTCAATAAGATATGCAAAGTGCAATCGAATGCCTAGTCAGTGGATATTTAAGGATTTAACAGAGGTGTGAACCATCTGTTTCAATTCAATTCTGACAATCCTTCAAATTTTCTCTCAAATGAAATTTGTATCTTCTTCCACAATGAGAAATGGAAGACCAGAAATGGGGAATAAATGCCAAACCAGAGCGAAGATATAACCACCACCAGAAAAGTAAAGGACAGAAGAGTGTGGTGCTTCAGGGTATGGGCTCAAAACCCACAGGCGAGCCTACCATGTGAGAAAACTATTAATGATTAAGGTGTATCCTTCAAAGCGTTGCAGACCACAGGTACACAGTCTGCTTTTTAAACTTACAGTATGTTATGAAAATTCTCCAAAGTCATTAGTCTTCTACAACTTTCAATGGCTGTTTAGCATTCGATCATATGGCTGCATGACTACTGACTCAATCATATATCATATATCTGTTATTTCCAATCGTTGCTATTATCAATGAAGTTAACTTTTTGTTTGCTTACTTGTTAAGAGGATTATTACTTCATACACGACATAAAGTGAACACTAGCTAAAGAATTCCATTTCCTTTAAGGTTTTAGCCAGTGGCTGTAGGGTGCGGTCTTTATGAAATCAATGCGTCTGAACAAGTCACTTCTTGGTCACTTCAGGCTTCCTTCCCATCATGAATCCTTGGGCAACCAAGTGCAAAGCATATGCCCAATCATGCTTGAATTAACAGAGTTTAAAACTGGAATGAGTCACCTGACCTAAACAACTGCTTTATCGTGTACTTACATCAACACTACATAATACAAAACGGAAAGTAGCTTTAACCAAAGCCAGAAATTTCACTCTGGGTTTTTTAGAAAATTTTTTGGAAATATGTTGTTTCATACAAGGAAAATGTCCTTATTTCTTGTGCTATTGAATCCATGAAATGAGCAATCAGCACAAACACAATGAGACAGGCATCTTGGTAGCTGTGGATAATGTTTTCCAGTACCGTACGATCAGGAAAAAAGCACACAGATAAATAATGTTTCAAGGAAAAAACACCCTTCACTTTACGTCCTGGAAATATGCAAATACAATATAGCTTCATACACTTGGAAAACTGGTTCTTTATTCTGCAGAGATTTTTCTGTCCGTGTAACAAGCTGAAAACAAAATATGAGTGACAAGTGCACATACTTAGCTGATGAGGAACACGGAACCCAGAAGTAACCACATTCACCTCTCATTGAGGCTATGTGACTTCCAGGCAGAAATACTGATTCAGACCTGGTCTCCTGCCACAAAGCTGGCCGTGGATTCAAACCTGAGCCGGGAAGTCTCTCCCCCGAATGGTAACTTTTAGCACTTCCTTCAGCTTATCGGGCTAATCAATGAACTCTCTCAACTATCTAGTTTAATTCAAGCATTACGAATTTTTAGTAAACAGTCCGTTGGAGAATAAGAGTATGGACGTGCACCTCACTAGAGACCGAAAAAATTAGGCAACGTCATCCACATAGTTATTCTAGGTTAGGTTTTTAGCTTTGTGGGGTTTTCCCCCACATTTTAAAATAACGTCATACATCTTTATCATACTCAACAAAAAGCACAATCCTAGGTTAGATTTTATTCTTCTAGCTTAGACTTTTGTGTTTGCTTGCATCAAAGGAGAGCTCAGGAAATTCTATTTTCCGATTCCCACAATCTTCTTCAGCTGTCCTGAAGTCATCCCTACAGACGGCTCTCGTATCGCGGTCATCAAGTTCTGTAATCTTTCCCCACTTACTGGTCCATGACAAGGTGCGACCTGATCTTCTAAGATAAACTGGTGCTTATTAAGAAAAACAGAGTAACGTTTTTGTTAAATTTCTTTTCCCCTTATGTTTGATCCAGTGCAGGAAAAGTTAGACTCTACTATTCTGCCTGGGTCTTTGAATGGAATGAGATTAGAAGAACTTGAGAATCCCCGTGGCCCTGCATTCCTACCCACAACAGTACTGTTCCAAATTTTAATTTGGCCAACGTGGTAGATATAAAATGGTATCACTGTGCTTTTAATTTGCAGTTCCCTGCTTACTAACGAAATTTAGCATTTTTCACATTTATTAACCATTCATGTTTTCTTTTCTTTGAAATGTTCATTCATCCCTTTTACCTATTTTTACTTTATCACATAATTGCTTCGTCTGTTTTAGATACTAATCCATCAGCGATACGCGCTGCAGATAACTTCTCCCAGTTGTGACTTGCCTTTCCAGTTTGTTAATGGTATCCTTTGGATAAATCCCTCCCCATTTTTTTTTTTTTTTTTGCATTCTGCATTGCTTTCGTTTTATGAAAAAGCTAATTTCGAATCTATTAAACTAAGCTGAATACAAAACCTTAATGAAGGAGGCCTGGTGGTCTCCTTTACAAAAACACATGACCACTGTCCTCTGGCCTTAAACCTTCAGGAAGGTCCTTTCAAACAGCTTCGTGTTCTCATGTTTTGCCACCAGAGCTCAGGAACAAGACTCTTGTGTCCACATCCACGTCGTACGATGTTCTTCAGCTACCACAGCATCGAGTCTCTTCAGCATCAGGTCATGCTTTAGTGAAGACAGCACCTCCACAAATTCTCCACCCCCTGGCTTTGGCCTGGGTCTGAAATTTTCAGCCTCATCTCCATTAACAGTTACTCTCACGATGTGTGTGCCAGTTTGACAAGCCTGGATCTATCCATACAGCTGTAGAACATTCAGCAACACCATCTTTATAGCCATTTTATGCCTCAAGTTCCCAAGGAGCTTGGAGTCATAAAGATATTCTCTTATTTTTCTTTCTTTGTTTCTTCCTTTTTTTTTTGGGGGGGGGGGGTTGGTTCATTGGACGCTTTATAGTTTTCATTTCCTTTTAAAGCTTTCTGTTTGTGATTTAAAGATCCAAATATTTAACCTATGTGGAATTAATTTTCTACATATGTCACAATCTGGTTTCATTTTTTTCTCCATATGTATAATCTTGTATCATTTATGGAATAGCTTATCCCCCCCCATTGATCTGCAACACTCCTCTTGTTATAAATGGAGTTTGCACATGTGCGTGGGACTGTGTGTGGGCTTTCTATCTTGTTGCGTTGGCCTCTTTGTCTACCTACACTAAGACCCTAATACCACACTGTCTTAATTACTGTAGCTTTATAGCAGACCTTGGTCTCTATAAGGCAAGACACCCCCTTCTCTCCTACTCTGATTCTTCCTCAGGAAGGACTTGGTTATTTTGGACCCTTCGCTCTTCTGAACAGCTGTAGAACTAGCTCGTCAATTTGAATTCACTTTTCCCTCTGGTTGCCTTTAATGTTTCCTCTTTGTCTTCGGTATCCTACAGTTCTACCACGATAAGTCTTAATGTGTATTTATTTCTGTTGCTTGGTATACAGTGCGTTCTCTCGAGTGCAGGATTCCAATCTTTCAACACTTCTGGAAAATTCTGTCTTTACACCTTAAACAAATTGACTCTCCACTATGGGGAAATAATTCTCCACAGGACGCTCATGTTTTATGAGCAGAGGCACTGACAGCTTTGGTTCTGGGATGACTTTTCTAAGATGTCTGCATAGTGAACAACCTTAGAAGATCAAGTCGCCCCCTAGAGCAGAGGGTAGGTTTGTTTACTGGCCTGGAGAGTAAAGATGTTGTCTCTCTCCTGGGCAAAGAGCAGATGTGGTTCCAGTCTGTTTTAAAATAAAAGAGTGGGGTTCCTAAGCTCGGGTGTCTTTGGATGTGACCCTGTCTTTGGATGGGATTTGGGGAGCAGGTTCTTGACATCCCCCGTTTTCAGTGTTTTAATATTCTGGAATTCCAAATTGATATATGTGAGATCTTTCCGTCCTATCACTCCTACGTCTTACTCCCTCCACTAGTTTTCAACTCCTTTGTCTGTTTCACCTTGGGTAATTTCTTCATGATCTTCCTGTCTGCTAATTCTCTCTTCAGCTGTGTGTAATCCTCCTTTAAGCTGCGATGATTGTATTTTTTCTTTCTTCTAATTCTACTGGGCTCCTTTTCAAATCCTGCTGATCATTTCTGATGGTATCTTATTCCTTGCTCGGCTTTTTTTCTTTATATATTTCGCATGCATTTGTTTCACATGCAGTTTTCAGCGTCCTAGTGTCGTGAGGCACAGGCGGATCTAAACCTGTTTGTTTATTGTTTCCGTTGACTCTTGTGTTTTGGCTTATGCCATTTCCTGTTCGGTAATTTCTGGATTGCTTTGTTGAGTGCTGGCTATGTTTTATGATAACCTCATATAAGCTGCGTCTGTAGGAATTCTCAGGGAACCGGACTGCTAATGTTTTCCTCCAGAGACGGTTTATGCTTATCTCTACCAAGTGCCAGAGGGTTCCACTGATCTGGAAACGGGTTACTTAAGTGTTTTAGGTTGAGGTTTCCATGACCCTGTAAGAATTATAAATTTCCACCCCAGACTCATCCAAAATTAAGCTTATAGTAGCAAATTCTTAGGGGAGATGATGATTACAATCATTACTGGTTTTCCTTAGAGTAAGAGCAGAGACAGAGAGATTTCCTCATCTGTTCCCTTTCCTGGTGAGCTAATTTTTTTTCAGCTCTGACTTGCAGTAAAGGTGTAGCCTCTGTGAATGTTCCGGCTTTGAGAGAGTGTTTCACGTTTGGCCCTCCAGCTGTACCTAGATGCCAGGCCCAATCATCTCTTCTTTCCCATGGTACCTAAGCTGTTGAATTCCTTATACAGGCATTGGCACTGGGGCAGTCCTGGTCTCTTTTCCACACTCCTTTGGTTTCAAATTACTGTCCGGACTTTTTGCCCCCTGGAGAATCTCCCCTACTCTCTTACAAGTTCATCAGTTCATCTAAAAACTATGCTTTTCTGATTTATTTTGCACCTAGTCTTGCATGGTGAGAAGGCTTTCAGAATATCTGGTTCCCTCCCGTAAACTATCATTTCTACATTTTCTTTTTTGCCCACACCCCCCCCCCCAAGATGGGCATCTTTTCCCTTGTGCAAGTGCCTTTTAGAGATGGTTAAAATTAGTTGACCCTACAAGTAGTCAGAAGAGATTTTGAAATAACAGCCTTTCTGTATATTATAAAATGTACACCAAAAGCAGTCTGCGACACCCATATAGCTGGTATAATCCAATACATTTCTCAGGCTGACATTCCCATTTTCATGAGTGTAAGAAAAAGCATTTCACTGACCACTTCACCCCATGTGCCCATGGGGTCTACAGGTAGCACTTCTCTGTGTGAAACAGGGGTGAATTATTTGAATGAATTTCTGGTGAAACAAAAGACTGGCGATCCTTGTGAACCAATATTTATTTAAGAGGTATCATAAAATTACTACTACATACTTGAAAGAGAAGTTTCCTTTTATTTTTGTTAAATATATAATGTAGCTTCTTACCGAGCCCAAGGAGACTTCTCTCTGCACACTTTTCCTAATAAAATCACACTGCCGTTTTTGGACCATCCTTCATGTATACATTCTAGCCTGTCTTAACTCTTAATAGACTCTCAAATGTCTTACTTTTGGCAAAGTTTAGTCACAGCTTTAGAAGTATATTTTTGGTGACCTGAAACACATTTCAAAAAACAAAATCTCCGAGTACAGGAAAGACGAATCCATAAGTGAAAATGCTGTTGAAATTCTGTGTCTTTAAAACCAAGAGAGCTCTCAGACTTCAGTTAGACATTCTCTGATAGTTTCAGATGCTAATGCAGAAAGACTTATTTTAACTTAAAAAAAGGGAACCATTTTTTCCTGCCATTTTAACATTAAAAGACAAAATAATCAAAGAAATCAGGCAAAAGATGACTGTTCTGTGAAGTTAAAGATTAAATTTGACTATAATCCATGACTAAGACCTCAGCTGTAGCGAAAAGCGTATTTGCTCAGCATAAAAACCGAGTATAAAGGAGCTAGAAATAATGATGTAAAGAAAAGCGCATTCATGTTTCTCGGACTGCTGTTTTCACATCCCATGGCCTCTATACATTTAAATGGCTTCAGGCAGATCTGTATGTGCCCGGCCAGCCTGGCAGATATGTTCACTCTTGTGCTGAAAAACTGATTCAGGAAGGCCCATTCAACGTCATCCTGTTCTAAACAAGGGGCGCTCGGTGTTCATGGACACCAGGGGGAAGAATCATTTTTAAGACTCTAGCTCATTCTCCGCTTTTTTACACCCTGAGTCAGAGGAGTCCTTATCCTGGAAAGATGAAGGGATTGAAAATGAAGATGGATTACTATTTGAGGCTGTACTTTGCTTATTTGGGAATCTCTGTTCTTCAATGGAAAGAGCTGCATCCACACCCTCTGAACACTTCCTCCTAATGCTCTTGCTAATGGGGTAAAAATACTCTTCAATTAAGCCTCAGCGCTGCCCGGTGGTACCGTCTGCTCTCCCACGGTGCAGCACGGAGGCTGGTGGACAATCGCCACTCCCTGCGTCATCCGAAGCCAAGGTCACCCATTGGTCTTTCTTAGTTTCACGTGTGGCCTCCATGAAAACACAGAAGAAGGACTGCCCTCGGCACACCCCACGAACTGGTGTGATGACAATCTTTTCACTTTAACCACAAATACAAACTGCGGCCAAGCCCTCAGGGAAGCTCCCAAGCCCACGCTGGGATGTGATGGAGGGGAAATCGCTTCTTTTCATTTTCTCCTTTGGTGAAAGGCTGGCCCCGGAGCTGGGGTAGTTAGTACCGCTGAGGAAGAGAGGGCCTGGGTGGTGGTAGGGCCGTTCTGGGGAGGTGATGGGAAATGGGGCACTTTCAAAGGAGAGCAGCCCAATTACGAGTCACTCTGGGAATCATGAGAGGGCCTGGGGTTAAATACGCCTCTGAAAACACTGGTTACAGTACAAACACGGACCTTTCCTTTATTGAGAATTTTATGGAACTCACTGAAATCTACGGCTCAGAAGCGTTTAATGCATCCCCTTTAACTCATGACTCTGTTTTATAAGGGAGAAAGGCTTCATTTTACTATTAGAAGTTTATGAGCTCTCAAGGGAAATTCTGGAAAACTCGGCGGACGCTCCCTTTTCTGTATCCTCCCCACGGCTACAGCCACCACCCCGCGGAGGCACACAGAGCCGCCCATGTTCACTGAGGATGGAGCTGGCTCCGGGACAGTCAGTCATTTTCTGCATGACTCTTAGGGGTATGCAAAGGTACTTCTAGAGGATTAATAATCGCGAGGATACCAAACCAAGAGGAGCAAGGAAGTGTTATATACTAGATATCACATACTTGGTTCCTAAAACAATGACCATGTCTAGGAGGGATTCAATGAATGCTTCCTCTGCTGATAAGCCAGTGCTTTAGAACAGCTGGAGCACTAAACTGAGCTAGGCAACAAGAGTGAGAGCCAGCTGTCCTGCCTGGGTCACCCTGGGGAGTCACTTCACCTTTTGGAGGGGCATTTTCCACCCATGCACAGAGAGAGGGAATTAAACTAGATCATCTGAAGTGTCTTTGAACTATATTATAATTAACAATCTAGATTTAAAAGTTTCGTCTAGGGGCTTCTCTGGTGGCGCAGTGGTTGGGAGTCCGCCTGCCGATGCAGGGGACGCGGGTTCGTGCCCCGGTTTGGGAGGATCCCATACGCCGCGGAGCGGCTGGGCCCGTGAGCCATGGCCGCTGAGCCTGCGCGTCCGGAGCCTGTGCTCCGCAGCGGGAGAGGCCACAGCAGTGAGAGGCCTGCGTACCGCAAAAAAAAAAAAAAAAAAAAAAAAAAAAAAGTTTCGTCTACTCTTTCTTATCATCATCTAACTTCTACCAGTTTAGAGATACGTTACTGGAGATAAACATCTCTTTGACATATATTCTCTCTAAAACCCTAGCCCCCATTTTCTGTGGCATTCCAGGACATACTATTGTTATAACACTTACAGCAACTGGTATCTATTCAGCACTTACTACGTGCCTGATCCGGTTCTAGGCACTCTCTACGCCTTATCTCATAGAACCTTCTTTAACAACCCTATAAAGTAGACATTATTATCATTCAATTTTACAGATGAGATCAGTGATGCTCAAAAAGTTAAATACAATCAATAATAAGTGGTAGACTCAGGGTATGAACTGAACTCACCTTCTCAGCCGCACTGTTACCATGGCCACAGCAACATGTTAAATACTCAACAAGTAGCCCCTAACCAAACACAGTTCTCCAGAAACTCCACATGACGATTGTGACCTGGGACTGTTCTACTATTCCAAAGAATTCACATCTTGTCCAAATTTTTAGGTAACTGGAATACTTTGATACCTAAATATTAATATTATAATAACTTTTCATACTGAATAAAGATTTTTGCCTAAAATTTATTCCCCAAAGGAAAAAAAATCCTGCACATTTTCTGTAGAGATGGATGATTTCTTCTAACCTACGTGAAAGATCACATCAGGCAAAATGGAAATGATGAAATACGTATTTAGGAGATGCTGATACTGAAAATATTCCATGGGTCACTCTAAAATTTAGACAAATTTCTAGTTCCATGATAAAATGGACAAGATAATATACTGGATCAAGAAACAAGAACTCAACAGTTCATCTAGGCAGCGACACAGTTATGAATAATTTTAATAAATATGCAAAGCTGGTATTCGGCCACATAAAATAGCTAGTCAGCTGTGAACCTGAAATAGATTTGTAGACTATAATGTGTCTGTCCTTGGAATTAAATAATTAATCGTCACTTTCATGAATACCACGATTTTTGATTCTAGGGTACCTGCCTTTCGTCTTGTGCTTTTTTTAAGATTAATTTTGATCTCTTCACCATTTTATCTGTGACTCTTTTATAGATTAATTTTATAGCTCAATTTTTATTCTGCGGCTAGGTTCTGCATAGTAGAATACATCGCTGATCACTTGCCATGGGCATCTCTATACCCTAGAGATAACACTGCTGAACAGACTTCAAGGACATGATTGGAAATAATAAATCCTATCTGCAGCCCAGCAGATACAGACAGGAAGACACGGAATACATGCAGAAACAAAGGCATCTAAATGACCAAAGAAAAGCTAATGAAGTGCATACTCGGCTGCTGTAACCGAACAGGGACATGGCAACTACTTACTGTAGCCTTAACTAGTGGTCCATGCTTGGGAGTCTGGTTCAGGAAGTTATGGGTTAACTACCACAGTATCCTAAAGACTCCAGATCTGTCTTGGTCTCCTGGATGAAACCAATACTTACCAAGAATGAAACTCACATGCTAGCTGCCTACCTAGTTAGCAAATCAGCTCTGGAATGCAATATATTTTCCAAGACTTTTCTAACTACTTTCATTATAGATACAAAAAGAAGACAAGAATAGAAGTGAAGAGCACTAAACACTTGAGTTCAGATCTGTCTCGCGGTCTTAAGTTACCTCTAAGGCTGTTTATTTTGATTATAGCTCCGTAGTTAGAGTGCTTACCAAGTGATATGAACCAGTGAGCACTTTCTCACTTAGTTCTCTTGACATTGCAGTTGTATTACAGCGTGGTGCAATTACAACAATTAACACTATTAAATGGCTCATTATTAACTCCATTTCACATAACTGAAAAAGATATGTAAAGCCTGCTGGTCGGGAGGTACTTCAGAGCTAAGCAAAAGTGGTGAATCAAAAGGTACTGATCTGAGCTCTCCTGAAGGCTACGATCTAATAGGGAAAATGCATCACATAATCACACAAATAAATGTAACATTAACAGGAACAGTTAGTGCTAAGAGATGTATGCGGTATCCTGGTAACAGATAACTGGTAGAATAATGTGGCGAGCTGTGAGCTCAGACTTTGCGGTGAGACTGCCTAGGTTTGAATTCTGGATCTACCGTGGGTCAACTGTAACCCTGGGCAAGTTATCCAATCCCCCTTGGAGCAGTTTCTCCTTCCATAAAAAATGGAGATAAACAGTACTTATTTCATAGGGTTGCTACAGTGATTCAGTAAGTGTTCAGTAAACAGTTGTGGTTATTTTCTGCTATTATAATGATTTGACCTTGATGATGGGGGCAATGGTCAGGGTAGATTCCTGAGAGAAAGTGATAAATGACCTAAAATCAGGCAATAGAAGAGGACAGGTGTGGGACAGGAGCCATGTTTCAGGCAGAGGTAAAAAAATACTTGAAAAGATTTGATGAGCGACCTATGGTATTACGGTATTATCTAGCTAGGTTATCTTAGATCATTTAATCACTTTGGGATTCAATTTCTTCATCTGAAAACTAAGGAGGGAAATTAGATTATCTCTCTGGTTTCATGATTTTTATAAATTCCATCAAATCTGAACACAATAAAACATCTGAAATGGACTTTAATTGAACATGTGTGACTCCTTTCCCTGGTTCTAAATGCAGCCAAAAGGTCCTCAGATGTAAATTTTAAGAACATCCCCATTTTATCTCCTTTCTAGCCCCCTTGCTCTGATCTCCCTTATTATTAATGTTCCTACATCTGTAAATAAAAGGAATCACACTGCAGTGACCCCGTTTTCTATCTCTGAAGGTGGTTTCCACTTTTCCAACGGTAACGTCAACTTCCTGCTCCAGGAGTAGCATGCATGGACATGATTCCAGGCGGCTATGTCCTATCGAAGGGTCTGCTGTGTACAAATATGGCTGGAAACACGTTTAAATTTACCAAACTGCTGATATAACATCACATCTCTTTATGGCCATAAGAGGTATCAGTTCTCTGCCAGGCAGTGGGTTTCTCCATCAACACTGCTGTGTACTGCTTTCTGCCGGAGTTCAAGCCTCACCACTTCATCCTAGTCTGTTAGACAGATTTGCAAATTTCAGCTGCTTAAGGTGAGCATTGGTACAAACTTCAGAATATGTGGCGCTCGTTCAATCAGAGCTTATTTTCAAAACCAGATGTTAGACCAGGGTTACTCCAGAGTCTGGCTCATAATGCTGTAGCCCTTAGTACGCGACCAAGGTCAAAGGGGTTCAGGGCATTTATTTATTTATATATTTATTTAACATCTTTATTGGCGTATAATTGCTTTACGATGGTGTGTTAGTTTCTGCTGTACAACAGCGTGAATCAGTTATACATATACGTATCAGAGCATTTAAATGACGAACTCATGATAATGTGCCCACCCAGACGGCGGAGCTGTGATTCAAACCCAAGTTTACCTCACTCGAAAAAGCCCATGCAAGTTCTCTTTTTAGTGTCTTCTTAAAATTAAACAACCTTCCTTCCTTCCTTCCTCCCCCCTCCCTTTCTTCCTTTCTCTTTTCCTTTTCTTCTTTCCTTCCTTCCTCCCTCCCTCCCTCACTCCCTCTCTCCCTTCCTCCCTTTCTTTCTTCCTTTTCAAATCACTACACTGCTTTTTATCCATTTGTCATTAACATTCTGGAACTTCCAGAAGCTGCCGATCTTACAGTGTCTGACACACTGCTTTACTCGCCCCAGGGAAAGCTGATGTCTACTTCTCAGCTCATCAAAGCGAAGGCACCCTCCGTCTAACAGCGACACTGTATTCATAAGAGCAGCCATCTCCTCATCTTCTCTTCCTCAGTCTTGCTTGTACACCAGCAGTCAGAGCAAGGCAAAAGGGCTGGTGTTTAACAGCACCCAGTATTATTAGCTCACAGACTGACTGAGAGAGGTCCTTAGAAAGTATACCCTGATCACAAAAGGTTTCTAAAGCAAATGTTAAAATGTAAAACTAAGGCCCAGATAGAGCAGCTCCTACTGAGGCCTATGTATTACAAGTCAAGTCAGTGAATTGTTTTCTCAAGCTGACCAGGTGGACACTTGCTTCCCGTTGCTTACGCTGGCGCCCAGTTAAGGAAGAAAATTTTGATATATTTTAAATTATAGAGGAGAGCACAGGGACTAGCAGATTTGGCTTGGCACCTGAAAGGAGAGGAAAGAGAGCTCATTCAATGTTCCCCTTGCTCACTACACAGCTGTACATGCCAAGCACTCTTTTTTATTCCATTGTAAAATTCAAAATATAGGCACTCAATCTCTGACAGACAAATTCCTTACATCAGCTAGCAATGCACAAAAACAGACATAAATTGATAAGCTGATATCCTACCTCTTCAAAGCAAAAACGACCAGCATCTAGAATAATCTGTTGCGGCAAAGTCTTGGGCTGTGCGCCAATGTGGAGTTGACAGGCTGGTGACCGGACAGAGCAGGGGGCCCAGAGAAGACTCAGCCACAAGGAAGATGAACTTTTCCCTCCAGACTAAATTGGCCGCCTGTATTCTAGCCCATAAAACCTCTTCCTTAGTAGATATCTCTCCACTGAGGGGTATCCAGAAACCTCCAAACTCATCTTTCAAGGCCTCCCGCCCTGTCTCCTCCTTTTCTTTCAGTGTTCCATTGGTCAGCACCATGGATAGCTCTGCAGGAACCGTTGGCTCCAATTAGGACCGAAATGAAAGAATCTTTTATAGCTTGGGGAAAACACGTGGGGTGGAGGGAATGGAATCTGAGCTATTTTTATTTTCTTTTTTTTTAAGGTCAAGTAATGTGATAATGACTTTATAGGCACCATCCTCACAACACTATGATACTGGCACTCATAAGTCTTCTATTATATTTAAAATACTTTCAACTTTATTTGGGAAAATTTTACCCATACACTAAAGTCAAGAGAACAATGGAAGTCCCCATGGACCCATCATCAGCTTCAAATATTATCTACTAGGAGTATGTCTCCTTCCATTCATTTTCACTTCTCTCTGCCCCCTCCCCACTGCTCGACTAGATGCTTTTGAAGCAAATCCCAGAAATTATACTAGTTCACCCATAAACATTTAAGTATATAACCACAAACTATTATCACATAAAATATTAATGATTCCTTAATATCATCAAATATCTAGTATTTAAATTTCCTGACGATCTCAAAAAATTTTTTACACCTGTTTGTTTCAATGAGATTTTTTAAAAACATGTTGGAGATGTTTTAATACACTGTATTAATACACTGTTATTATTCTTATTGATAGTCAAACTGTTACATTTTTGGCCAATGAGTACCTCTAAGCTGGCATCCTGGGTTCTTCTGACACAGTCTTTGACAGCTTCCTTGCCTTCGGGATGGACAAGATCCTTCAGGACCTGGAATTAGCCATTTTTCTAAGGATCCCAGAGATGTTTTAGTGGGAAATGGTATTTAAAGAAAAAGATCCAGGAGCTTAAGCTACTATGTTGGTCTTTTTTTTTCTAGGCCTATGTGGGGAACTGAAAACAAAAAAACTTTTTTTTTTTTTAAGTAAAAAAAAAAAAATACATCATGAGGGCTCACTATATTTCCAAACTCAAATTTAGGACTCTAAGACTTAATTACCTTCTCTCATTTTGTATCTCCTTTCTCTCTGGGTGAAAATCCTAGTTCCAAATGACGTAAACATAATTAATATAATTATTTATGTAATTATAAAAAGCATGAGGGAACTACACTAAGGCACATTAAAATCAAATTGCTCAAAACCAGCGATAAAGAGAAAATCTTAAAAGCAGCCAAGGTGGGGAAAGGGTTACAAACAGAAGAACGAAGATAAAGATACAGCAGATTTCTTGTCAGATACAATGCAAGGGAGAAGATAGTAGAACAAAATCTTTAAAGTATCAGACAACGTAACTAAGATTCTATACCCAGTGAAAATATCTTTCAAAAATGAAGGTGAAATAAAGTTTTGCAGATATATAAAATCTGAAAGAATTTATACATGACAGATCTAAAAGATAAGAAAAGTTAAAGGAAGCCCTTTAGGCAGAAGGAAAATTATACTAGACAGAAATATAGATTTACACAAACGAATGAAGAGCACTAAAAACAGTGAATTGTAACTAAAATACCTTATTTTTAACCATAGCTGTATAACAGATATTTCACTGTTAAAAATAATAAAAATATAATGTGGAGTTTATAATATTAGAAGTAAAATGTATGACAACAAAAGCATGAAGCCTGGGAGATGAGAAATTAAAGTTCATTATTTTAAGGTTCCTATAATATATGTGAAGTGGTATAATGTCACTGTGAAACGTCACAGTTGTAAACTATAAGCCCTAAAGTGTACACTAAAATTAAAGAATAAAAGATTATAGCTAATAGGGCTTCCCTGACAGCACAGTGGTTAAGAATCCGCCTGCCAATGCAGGAGACACAGTTCGAGTCCTGGTCTGGGAAGATCCCACATGCCGCGGAGCAACTAAGCCCGTGCACCACGACTACTGAGCCTGCACTCTAGAACCCGCGAGCCACAACTACTGAGCCTACGCTCTAGAGCCCGCGAGCCACAACTACTGAGCCCACATGCCACAACTACTGAGCCTACGCTCTAGAGCCTATGAGCTACAACTACTGAGCCTGCATGCCTAAAGCCTGTGCTCCCAACAAGAGAAGCCACCACAATGAGAAGCTGCGCACCACAACCAAGAGTAGCCCTCACTCACCACAACTAGAGAAAGCCTGCACGCAGCAGCGAAGACCCAACACAGCCAAAAAAACCAAAAACACCAAAAAAGATTATAGCTAATAAGCCAACAAAGGAGATAAAATAATGTAAAATATACACAGTTCAAAAGACACAAAAGAAGTGGCGGTGGGGTGGGGAATGAAACAAATAGGAATAAAAAAAGGGAATAGTTTCAAACTTACCTATATAACTAATCACATTAAGTCTAATTGGTCAAAATACCTGAATTAAAAGACAAGGACTGTCAAAGGAGATGAAAAAGCAAGAACTATATGCTGTCTATAAGAACTTCACTTTAAATACAGAGATAGAAACAGGTTAAAAGGAAAAGAAGGTAAAATTATATACTATTCTAACACTACTCAAAATAAAGATGAGGTGGCTATAATGATATCTGACTAAGTGGATTTCTGACCAAAGAATATAACTAAAGAAATTCATTACATAATGAAAAAAGGGTCAATCCATCAAGAGGACATAAACAACTCAAACATTTATAAATCTCGTTACAGAGCTTCAAAATATATGAAGTAAAAACTAACAGAATTGAAGAGAAATAAATAAAACCATAATTACATTCTAAGATTTCAATACTCCTGTCTCAACAACTGATAGATTAGACAGAAAAATCAGTAAGGATATAAAAGACTTAAACAACACAGTCAACCAACATAGTACAGAAACAACTGGGTATGCATACGCAAATATATGAACTTTGATCCACACCTCATACCATATACAAAGATCAGCTCAAAACACATTGTAGGGCATCCCTGGTGGCGCAGTGGTTGAGAGTCCGCCTGCCAATGCAGGGGACACGGGTTCGTGCCCCGGTCCGGGAAGATCCCACATGCCACGGAGCAGCTGGGCCCGTGAGCCATGGCCTGGAGCCTGTGCTCCGCAATGGGAGAAACCACAGCAGTGAGAGGCCCGTGTAATGCAAAAAAAAAAAAAACCACATTGTAGACCTAAATGTAAAACCTAAAATTATAAAGTTTGGACTGAAGAAAAGGAGAAAATCTTGTGAATGTGCATGAGGCAAAGCATACTTAGCTGTGACACCAAAAGTACAATCCATAAAAGAACAAATTAATAAACTGAACTCAACAAAATTTAACAGCTTTATTCTTCAAAAGACACTGCCAGGAGAATGAAAAGACAAACCACAGAAAGGGAGAAAAGCTTTGCTAAGCATACATCTGGTAAAGGATTTATATCTAGAACATATAGAGAACCTCAAAACAATAATAAGAAAAACTATTCCATTTACGAAAATGGATAGATTTGAACAAAAATTTCACTAAGTAAGATACAGGAATTGCAAAAGCTCAACATCATTATTCATCAGATAAATGCAATTTAAAAGCATACAGAGAACCTACTAGAAAAAATAAAATTGAAAAAACTGACCATATCAAGTGCTGACAAGGATGTGAAAGAGCTGGAACTCTCAGACACTGCTGGTTGGTATATAAAATGATGCCGCCATGCTGAAAACGGTTTGGCAGGAACTGAAGAAAGTAAGTCTACACCTACCATGTGGTCCACCCATTCCACTCCTAGGGATTTACAGTGACAGAACATGTCCCATCAAAGACCTGTACACAAAAGCTGACGGAAACTTTATTTTTAGTAACCCCAAACTGGAAACAACCCACATGTCCATCAACAGTCCACTTGAGAAACGAATTGTGGCATATCCACTCAATGGATTCCTACTCAGAAATAAAAGAAATGAATCGCTGACACACGCAGCAACCAGGATACTCAAGATAATTACGCTGAATGAAAGGAGTTTGATGCTTTCTTCTAAAAGAGTACACACTATATGTTAACGCTCTACAAAATGCAAACAAATGTACAGCTAGAAGCTGGGGATTGGGGGAAAGGCGGAGAGGGGCAGGAGGGAGGGATATGGTTTACACAGGAACACAAGAAAACTTTGGGTTCACGATCTTGATCATGGTGACTATTTTACAAGTATGCACATGTCAAAAATGTATCAAACTGCATATTTTAAATGTTTAGTTTACTGTATAGCAATTGATCTTCAATAAAGATGTTAAATTAAAAAGAAAAATCTGACTCAATGCCACGAAACTAGCAAAAGGGAAGAGTGGGATTCGAACCCAGGCAGCCTGTGTCCAGAGCCGGTTCCCACACCTACAGGTCCACACTGTGGAGGGGAATCCCACGTGTCTCCTGGAGCTAGCTTATCCTCCTGCTTGACGTTAGGTGGCTAAGCCCCACTCTGGCTGTGCTCACTCCCAGGTAAACTCCCTGGGGCATTTCACAATTGATTTACTTTTCCTTTGAGGGTTTTCAGAAGCCCTGACCCCAGAGATATGCCTCTCCTGAGTCTTCAAGTTCTGCCGGCACAAGCATGCCCTCCAGGACCCGGCAAGGCTCTGAGACCAGAAGCTGGACGACACTAGCTATGGCCTGACCACCCCTGCACCCTCTGGTCTCTTTTGTAAAGGAGGAGGCTAGGCTGATTTTCAGAAGCAGAAATTTTGGCATCATGTAAACAGAGCAGCAATCATTCTCCCTCCCTCTCTCCCTCCCTCTCTCTGCACATAATTAAAACTAATCCCCACGGGCTTCCCTGGTGGCGCAGTGGTTAAGAATCCACCTGACAATGCAGGAGACACGGGTTCGAGCCTTGGTCTGGGAAGATCCCACATGCCACAGAGCAACTAAGTCCGTGCGCCACAACTGCTGAGCCTGCGCTCTAGAGCCCACGAGCCACAACTACTGAAGCCCGCGTGCCTAGAGCCTGTGCTCCACAGCAAGAGAAGCCACCGCAATGAGAAGCGCGCACACCGCAACGAAGAGCAGCCCCTGCTCGCCACAACTAGAGAAAGCCCGCACGCAGCAACGAAGACCGAATGCAGCCAAAAATAAATTTAAAAAAAACCCCACTAATCCTCACGATTTCCACATCTTAGGAAAAATACTTAAAATGTCATCTTTTGTCATTAACACTTAGTTAACAATGAACACTTCACTAGGAGGATTTTGTTAGAAATAGAGAACATTAATACAACCTGTGAGAAAATTTAATTTCACATTTGGAAGTGGTGTACTGACCACACGGGGTCCTCCTGTGTGTAGATGGGGGCCAGTATTTCCTCAAGCACACCCCATTTCTCCACATCAGTCCTCCTCACCTGTGTTGGGTGTCTCCTGAGCCCAACAGGTCCAACTGCACCTCAAAATGCCACAGGCGGGGAGATAAGTAATGACACACAACCTGCTACAGGTGAGGGTTCCTTCTCAACACGGCTGATGAGGGGTCCTCTGGTTCCTCACGTCTGAGTGATGTCAGAGGGATTCCTTCTGGCCTTTCACATCGAGGGTTTTAGGTTCAGAGACCAGGTTCTGAATTGTTTTTCTGACTTGTCAACAAAACGTATTTTGAAGGCTGGGCAGAGGAGCTGCTTCCTATCCTCTCCCCTCCCCCCGGCTGTTTATTTTTAAGTAATTACTAGAGTTCAAAGTCTGCCAAGTCACCTTCTATAGTCACACCATCCTGATGGAGGACAAAGCCACACCTGCATCCTAAGGTAAAGCAGTCAGTATCCAGGTCCTACACACAGAGGTGTCCGAGGATGGAGGCCTGGCTGATGGCAAAACCAACACCAAAACCAGGCTGATGGGCTAAGTCCAGGGCAAATACCAGCTTGCAGCTTCGGTATTTTTTCCCCTATGACCTCCTAAACTTCCATGTGTGGAGTTCCTTTCACAGCCTAACTAAAAAGAGCTGCTAGTGGGGTGGGAAAGAGCTGGCTGGGGAAGGCTGCAGCCTTGGCAACATCACAGAAACTTCTTTGGTGATGGAAGAGGCTCTAATAATATCATGAAATCAAAGCACCGCAGACGCAAGAAGAAAAGGGAAAGACGGAAAATGCGTAACAGACGTGCGACACACCGTTTAAAGAAAATCCCCTCCAGCATAAGTGTCTGAACCGCAGGCTAAAATGTACAGCTGAAAGAAGAGCAACTCCCAGTCACCCCGTGTTTTCAGGGCTGACCAGGTGCCAGCCACTGTCTGAGGCTCCTGGGGACACAGAGGTGCTCTCAACAAAGTCCCTGCTCTTGGGGGGGACCTCCATTCTAGAAGGAGGCAGATCAAATAAAGTTAGGGGCAGGGAGGGAGGTGAGGTTTGTTTTAGGTAGAGTGGTATGGAAAGTGCTTCACTGACAATGTGCTGAACTTAAATAACATGAAGGGGCAAGCCGAAGGCCATTGAGAAACTGCATATAAGGGTAGAGCTATTCGTGTTAAAAGACAAATGTCAGTGCCTAAGAAAATAAAGAGGGAACGGACGAAACATCAAAAGGCTGCCCAGGGAGACGTCGTTTTATTGCGCTTTGCTTTACTGCCCTTCACATATGCACTTTTTACAAATGGAAGGTCTGTGGCAGCCCTGCATCGAGCGAGTCTATTGGTACCATTTTCCCAATAGCATTTGCTCGTTTCATGTCTCCGGGTCACGCTTTGCTAATTCTCACACTATTTCAAGCTTTTCCATCATTATCATACTTGTTACGGGGATCTGTGATCAGCGATCTCTGGTGTTAACCACTACAACTCGCTGAAGGCTCAGGTGATGGTTAGCATTTTTGAGCAGTAGAGTATTTTTTAATTAAGGTATGTACATTAATTCTTTAGCAACAGCAACAATGCTATTGCACACTTAATAGACTACAGTAGAGTGTAAACATAACTTCTATGTACACTAGGAAACCAAAACTTCGTGACTCACTTTATTGGGATATTTGCTTTATTGCAGTGGTCTGGAACTGAACCTGCAATATCTCCGAGTTGGGCCTGTATTGGTATGTTTTCCCTACTTCGCTGTTATTGCCTCTTAATCGAATGAGATTCTATCTAGATATCAGGTGATCTACATCTTTATATTACTGAGTGGCCCACACACTTGGTTTCTTCAGTACAAAACCTGGAAAGAGGTGGTGATTTTTTTTTTTTTCTTTTCAGGTGCTCTAGGGACGCTGACAAGATTTCCTGAACTTACACACTTAGCAGTTAATTCCAAACACTTGAGTCGAGGACACACAAATGTGGGATCACTAACCACGTAAACACATGAATGATTTTGTAGGTACAGCTCGGCAAAACAAACAGTGAAACAGGTAAATGGGAAACAACTACCTGGCTCTTTGAATCCAGGTAACTGTTCTGCTTTGTCGCTATAGTGGCTGTCAGACCTCACGCCACCCTACCTTCCCTTTGGTGCTTATTTGGAAAACATGCATTGCTGGGCCTCAGATTTTGGACTCCAATGCTATTTTCCACTTAAAGGAACCAGGACTCCGTGGAGAAGACTCAATTCTTTGTTGGGGCAAAGAAATTAAAACCTGGGACTGGACCAATCCTAGTAAGAAACAAAGACACGAAGAGAGGACGCAGAAAGCTTGGGAGGGATTGTACCACCAATCCGATCTCAGTCACTGGTACAAGATGAACTGAGAAAGGCCCAGAGTCCATAAGATGCCCAAAGAGATAAATAGTATAAAGTATGGTTGAGAGAGGTCACAGCCTTGAAGACGCACTAACTGAAGACCAAGTGCAAAACAACATAAACGTACAGCCTTCAGTGGATGAACGCACACCCACGCGACCAGAAGGGTGGCTGGCAGGAACGCACATTTGTATGTCATTCTGAACCACCCACATAAGGGGACGAACTCAGAATCAGAGTTGATTCAGGAAGGTTGGCTTTCAGGGACTGAATAGCTGGTAAAAAGAGACACCACTTCAGGACCTCGAAGGGGATAACGGGATGGGGACACGGTTTTACAGGAGGCTGATTTGATTCAAGAACCAGAGAAGTTGAATGATTGCGAACATACCCTTAAGCCTCATGCACTGACTTCCCTTTGAGAACTTCAGCATAAACTCAGCATTTCCTCACCTTCTTCCTTGATGCTACCCAAGAGCAACAAGGTGAATAAAAGACAGTGTTCTTCTTATTTTTCTTTAATTTTTATTTTATATTGGAGCATTGCTGATGAACAATGTTGTGCTAGTTTCGGGTGTACAGCCAAGTGATCCAGTTATACATATACATGTATCTATTCTTTTCAAATTCCTTTTTTACATTTAGGTTATTACAGTATATTGAGCAGAGTTCCCTGTGCTATACAGTAGGTCCTTGTTGGTTATCTATTGTAAATATAGCCGTGTGTACAGGTCAATGGAGTTTCATTTCTAGCTCTATGACTCAGGTAAACTATTGGTCATTTTACCTAACCTGAGGCTCTTCATTCTCTCATCTGAAAGCAAGGCGAACACCTACATCTCATGGGATCATGAGATCACGGGAGATGAAGCCTGCAAGGAACCCACCAGGTCCTGGAACACGGCAGGAAGTCAATGAATGTCAATTCTCTCTCCTTAGTGCAACTGAGACGACTTCTGTCACTACTCACTGCTCCACCTGGATGTTAGTGCATGCGTATAAGAAAAATGAGGGATACTGAAAGTATCTGACTCTATCATGCATCTGAATTTTTCTAGAAAAAGCTGGCAAGATTCTTAGTATTTCAACCACAGTAAAGCCAAAACTCATCTTGTATGATACATTCTTGAAGGAGCATCTTCCCCACATGCCATCATTTCTTTTCTCACCATGTTCCACTATAAAATTTGAAAAGAATCTTTTTACTCAATCGGCTTGATGACCAGTACCTTTCTTGTTGCCCTGTCTTGTTGATTACACTTGTGAAGATGAAGCAGAGTCTGGCCTCAGAAAACTTAAAATTATGTAGTTTCGAGATTTTAAGTATTTTTATTTTTGGGGGGCGGTTGCCTCTTTGTGGGTGTCAAAAGACAGAACCACACCAAAGAACAGGAGAAGGAAGGATTTATTACTTGCAGCAAGTAAGGAGAACAGCAGGGATCTTCCCAAAGCAGTGGCTCCCGGAACAACAAAATCTGAGAGGTGTTAAGTATTTCTAAAACAAAAACTTTTAGTGACAAGATTTACATTCCTTAGGAATTATCTGGAATTTAGTACCAAAACAAATTTGCTAGTTGCAAGACATTCTATTAAAAGATCACCACTCACACAGTTTCTATTGAGAATGCATGAGAACAGATTAAAAATGCTCCTGATCTCACGTAAACAGTCTGAAACACACACGTCATCTTTGCTTACAGCCAAAAGCATTAAACAAGAGAGAAGAATTAAAACAAAAAGCCCATGTTTCATATATTATGGAAACCTGAGGCCCAGTCTCTTCCTCTAACGTAATCAGTTCTTCCAACATCCATTCTTCCATATGTCAAGCCCTCAAGATCTTAAAAATATAGAAAAGCTTACCTTTCAATCACTTAAAACCTTAGGTGGGCAAACACTCCTACCTAAAGAAACTCAATGAAGAAGTACGTCTTGTTTATTTTCCTCTTTCTCTTTTGCTACGTCTTTGTGAATGACCCCCTTTTCCCATGTCCTGTTGGGTTCTGCAGGAAGGCTGGACTGTTACCGATCCTTCCGAGGGTGCAGGACAGGCTGACATCATCCAAGAGGTGTTATACACAAGGCACGATTTCACAGTGCTTCAGCCAAGAAGAGGAAGGGTGGTTGTGTGGAGTGAGAACCCTTCTCTCGAGCTCACATTTAGAGAGTCCCTTTCCAAGACTCAGGACACATTTTGAGAGGTGATGTCACCTTGAAGGTTTTGAGGGTACCTGGTTAGAGAGAGACTGATCAGAAGGGATGATTCCACTTAATCTAAATAAACAAGTGGAAAGGGGACATACAGTAGACAAAACCAATTACACAGCTACGTGCTTTGTGGCTTCTTCCTTCTTAACTTCACGGGCTCTCTAGTTAACTTTGTTGTTGCTGTGTGTGGCGTGTGTGGGATCCTAGCTCCCTGACCAGGGATGGAACCCGCGTCCCCTGCAGTGGAAGCACAGAGTCTTAACCACTGGACCGCCAGGAAGTCCCTTTTCTTTTTTCTATAGGTTAAATTTTTTTAAATAACCTATTCAACAGTGAATACATGCACAAAATGGAACATTTGATACATACCAAAGGGTGAAAAATGAAAAGAATGTACCCTCCCTCCTTGCTTCCCCCCCCCCCCAGAATAACCACATGTACCGGTTTACTCTGTCCTCCTCAGCTACATTCCAGACATTCACAAACACAATCACATACTCCACACGCCCCGTGAAAACACTCCCTTGATGGACAAAGAGAAGGCACAGACCCATGGATTCATAGAGAGGAAGGTCTCCTTTTCAAACATAATTCCTTTATCTGTGAAGTTAAGGAACTGTTTCATTTCCAACATGAGAGACGTGTGGGCAAAAGATCCCACATGCCGTGGAGCAACTAAGCCCATGAACCACAACTACTGAGCCTGTGCTCTAGAGCCCGCGAGCCACAACTACTGAGTCCGCGTGCCACAACTACTGAGCCTGTGCTCTAGAGCCCACGTGCCACAACTACTGAAGCCCGCGCGCCTAGAACCCGTGCTCCGCAACAAGAGAAGCCACCACAACGAGAAGCCCGCGCACCGCAACGAAGGGTAGCCCCCGCTCGCCGCAACGAGAGGAAGTTCGTGCGCAGCAAGGAAAACCCAATACAGCCAAAAATAACTAACTAAATAAATAAATTTATAAAAAAAAAGAGAGAGAGATCAACACAAACGAAGAAAGAATCTTGCCTTAATATTACAGGCTGAGGATGCATTTTAATGTCTCCAGTCTTGTTTACCCTGTACCAGCAGAAGCTGAGAACGACAGCATGGTTTCTTCTGGACTCCAGAATGGTTTTTTCTTTCAGAAATCAGGGCAACCTGTCGGAGGCTCCTCTGCATGAGATGACGGGTCATTCATACAGGACACTGAGGGTGCCGTGTGCATAGCTCAGAAATGAGGGAATCTTCAGTATTGCTTCCCAAAAGATTAGTCTCTTAAAGGGAGAGAAAACATGCACTTTTATCCCCTCCCCCCAAATCTGCAAGATATTCACTGAAATAAATACTGAGTTATAAAATGCTGAACAGCATATATAATGAGCTTAGCATAATACCTGTCACGTGGTAAACAGTCATTGCTTATTATTATTATTGTTGTTGTTGTTATTATTATTATTACTACTACTACTATTAAAATTGCTGCTAAGGTAAAAGACTCAGAAGGAAGACAGTAAAAGGGACCTAGAGTAAATGGGCAGTAGGGAAACACTTGGCAAAAGGTCTCTGAGGAAGCAATACTGAACATGATACTTGAAGAATAATTGGGCATTCAGTATGTCAATACAAGGACAGAACATTCCAGGCAGAGAAAACCACACTTATGGAGAGCTGAGGTAGGAAGCAGTCTGTATCTTTAATGGGAAGTAACCCAGCCTTGTCGTTCTGGGTTCATTCCCAGTGGATCTCTTCCAGGGCTCCCCAGTGTCAGCTCAGCTCTGATCTGGGTCACTGCCATGATCCTCCTGTCCCAGAGCATAGTGAGATTCTGGGACACTCAGGACAGGGCTAGAGGGACAGAAAAACTCCCCTCCAAGCAGCTCATCTTACACGACGAAGACCCAAGTCTTTTATTATATCATCAGAATCATTATATCTTCAAAGACACTGCCAGGAACACAGTAGACATAGCCTGTGCCTCACAGTTGCCAGGTGGGTGCACACGGAGCCCATCCCCAAGCAAGGCAATTGTCTACTGCTATTTCCGCATGCCATTTCAGAGTTCAAGTTTAGCCATTTTGTCCCAAAGGAAAGGACTGAGGCTTGATAAGTCTTAACTCTGGATGACAGCTGTAATGAAATTCGGAAGAAAACGTAGACACCGTTTTAAAAGACATGCTATGAGCTTAGCATTGGAACATGATTTTCCTACCTTCCGTACCTTGAGTGTTCTGTCTTACAGTTAGACCAAACACAGTATTCTACTGGAGCAAAACAAAGAAAAAAGGTTTTACCTCAGAAGATAAGTATCACCCTGCTGGGTCTTTGCATGAAATTATGAGTAAGCTCGCAGATACTGGCTGTAAATATTAACACACAACCAACAAAAAGCACAGTCTTAAACGATCCTTTACATGCCACTTTCTCTACCCTATTAAGATGCTTGTTGTTTCTGTGATTTATCTGCTAATAAATTTTTGATGACTGGTAGGTCTCATAAAATTGCTCTGGTGCTGGTTACACTGATTAATAAGTCTGAAGGATCGAAAGTGTCAGGAATTCATGTGTACGAATAAGTTACTGCCAAATATATATTAGGTATTCCATAAAATATAGAATAAAAAGGTGGATCTCGTAATTTTATCTTGTATCTATTTTCCTGTAACCATTTATATTCAGGGCCATCATCATCTTCCGTGGCCTTTACAAAAAAAATCAATGAGGGAAATCCACGTGGGGGGCAAATTCAAGAATTAAACTAAATCTGAAAAAGATAATGAATTGGTACAGACAATAAAACATGTTTCCCAGAGAAACAAAGGTTTTTTTCCCCCAAACCTTTAAGGTAGGTTTTTGTTTGGGGTGGATTTTTTTTTTCTCCTGCCCTCTAGACTTCTACTTTTCAATCTTAAATGATACTGCAAGCCTCAGGCACGACAGGCAATGAGCGGGTGAAGGACCAATGGAAAAGTGTTCAAAAACTCCTGTGTTAGCTAACAGGCTTCTGAGTGTATCGCTCTGGTCCACAGAGAAGGCTGGAGAAGGAAGCAAGGAGATGCTGCGTCAGCTACTGCAGCCTTAAAACAAAGCTGGTGTCTCTTTGGACTTTAAAATTGTTCCTATGCAGCTTATTTTATTTTTGTTTCATCAAATAAACAAGAGGGGGTTTCCATGGAAAAACAAAACAAAACAAAAAAACATGTTTCCCAGAAAAACAGAGGATTCAGGATTAGAAATCGGTGCTGAGACGACTCTTAGAGATGACCTAGTTTGAACCTCTTGCTTTTAAGATGGGGAAGCTGAGAGTAAGCATGATGAGGTCCTTTGCCATTGAGAGAACTGGGGCTGGGAACCACCTCTAAGGCCGGCGCTCTAAGGACAGACTTTGTTTTCCCCGTTCCTCACGGCTCCCGGCAGAGCCCACGACCGAGTCTCTACGCCACGGTGCGTCGTGTGAAACCACTCTCCATCTCTGATGTCTGTCTGCCACGCTGGGGAAGCAAACCAGCTTTAGTTACACGAGAAGAGAATTCAGTGCCCCGTTCTTGGTAGTCTCCGTCTCACCCAGTAAGACTCCAGAGATCTCCTGAGACAAGCTTGGAAAATGGAAGAAAAGTCCTAAGGGCTCCAGATGTGGTGACTGGAACCCCAAGATGGAACAGGAAATTCCTGACTCCACACCTTACAGGGCAAAACATGGAGAGCTACGATGTAGGTCCGCAAAGTCAGAGACGGAAGATTCCACACCTACTAGTGGGGGTCCCAGTGCAAGAAGCTGCCAGGTGGCACAAAGGTCTCCCATGCTGCATCTTCCGGCCATAAGACTCTCGTGAAAGAAACACGACGGGGTCCAGTGGTGGGTGCTCTATGGAACTCCCCCTTCTTCAATTCTCTAGCTGACCACGACAAAGCAGGAGATTTTGCAAGGTGCCTTTCACTCCCAGGGGATCTTCAAATTCTAACCAGCTTCTGTTTTAACATAGTCCGCTCTTAAGGGATGATTAGAAATTAAAAACACTGGACCCACCTGCCAAGAAAAGAGCCTAACCTTTGTGTCCCTAAAATGGAACAATGGTGAATGTGCACTTTTTGAAGGAACCTTTAAGTCTGAAAGCTAAACGCGTAAGAAAGACATGGTGGAGGGACTGCGGAGAGGTGGATTAAACCTTCGAGAGTAATTTCAACACATTTACGAATCAACAGAATTTGCCCCCCAGGTTGCGGGAGGCTATGGGAGAAGAGAGGAAAGACGGGGTGATCTGAGTGCACTGGGGTAACAATAGTGTTAGGGGCTGAATTTTCCCCAAAAAAATTCATGTTGAAGTTCTCACCCTTGGTAACTCAGAATGTGACCGTATCTGAAAGGTACTAGGGTCTTAGTGGGGTAATCAAATTAAAGTGAGGTCATCAGGGTGGGCCCTAATCCAATATGACTGGTATCCTTATAGAAAGGGGAAATTTGGACACAGAAACAGACACTTCCAGGGATGATAATGTAAAGACACAGGGAGAAGACGGCCATCTGTAATCCACAGAGAAAGGCCTGGAAGAGATGCTTCCCCGACAGCCCTCAGAAAAAACCAACCTCTCTCACACCTTGATCTTGGAGTTCTAGAACTGTCAGATAATAAATTTCTGCGGGGTGGCTTAAAAAACCGAAATTAGACTAAATTAGGTAGCAGCAAGGGAAAAAAAAAAGCAGGGCGTTTATTTAGTAACCTTGCTAAGTAAAGTAACCAAAACCTCAATAATAATTTATTTATTTTCTAAACAAACACTAATTGGATGGAGAAAAAAAAGTATGTACATTGTGAAGGTGATAAAACTGTATGGGTTCCAAATGAGACTATTTAAAAATTAACTATGACAGTGGAAAACAGTATTTTCTTGACCCCAAACTTTTTACAACGTGCGTCTTAAAAAATACATATGAGATGATATACAAACACAACAGAACAAAATCTGGAGAGTTATTTCCTTAACGGTTGACGAATAAATTGGGCATCAATAAAGGCCAGTGGACACAATACTCACATTTACCCTTTCTATCTAATAAAGTTGACTAAAATGCTCTTCATAAGATTATGCATTCTAAACACATTCTAAATGCATTCTAAGACATTATAGGAGAACCTTTTATTGCCAAAAATTACAAAAAACAAAACCTCCAACAATGTCTGACCAGAATACGAGACCAGAGCTCAATAAAATGACAGCATGTAATAAAACAAGATATTACCGTGTAGAGAACAGAAACCAGACACTTTCGTTTGATTATAAAGTACCACTTACTAATTTCTCTCTCAAATAGAAACAGCAAAGGCAGGCAATAACTCATCTTAGCTGGACAGAAAGCATCCAGCATTGAACTTGAACACTGCTGGGAGTTAACAAAGGTTATCAATATGTAGGGCGGACCATGTCTTTGAGTAGGTCAATGTTCAACGTTCGATAGGATTATTTCAAGTGAGTATCAGCTAAAAATGGAACTCAAAATAGCTCTTTCGGAAGAGGAAGTAACCTGACACATTTCTTTTCCGGAGTGTAGATGGAGTCTAGACTACGTCTGTTTTCCTTCTGTCAAGAGGGACCAATTATCTATAGTCCATCTACCTTAAATGGATACCGTAATGCATCATGCATTACACGATGTACAACACAGGCTGAATGCACGCTTCAGAGTCGACATACACGGAAAGAGGAGATAAACAGTGGGGGGAAGAGAGACATGACTGTCTTGCTCTTTAAAATCACATGTACAAACCTCTTGTAGGGAGAGGTTCAGAGTAAACAACACTCTTCTCCCTCTGATGGAGCAGCTGTGATCTTTCCCATTTGCCCATCTAAATTTATTTGCAACTCTTTAGTTTAGTACAAGGCCTACTTTTATTTTTAAATAAATTTATTTATTATTTATTTTTGGCTGTCTTGGGTCTTCGTCACTGCACGCAGGCTTTCTCTAGTTGCGGTGAGCAGGGGCTACTCTTCGTTGAGGTGTGCAGGCTTGCGGTGGCTTCTCTTGTTGCGGAGCACGGGCTCTAGGTGCGCGGGCTTCAGTAGTTGCGGCACGTAGGCTCAGCAGTTGTGGCTTGCAGGCTCTAGAGCGCAGGCTCAGTAGTTGTGGCACACGGGCTTAGCTGCTCCGTGGCATGTGGGATCTTCCCGGACCAGGGCTCGAACCTGTGTCCCCTGCATTGGCAGGTGGATTTTTAACCACTGGGCCACCAGGGAAGCCCTACTCGCAACTCTTTAATGATACCTGCCCTAGTCATGGAATAAAATGCAGAAAGATTGACAGAGTTCCAGCTCACTGGTCAAACCTGATCTCACAGAGCTCACCCAGCACAGCGTGGCTGAGGCGTGACCGCACTGGAGGACCAGAGAATGAATGTGCCTATGTGAGGTAGCCTTTCCCAAGTCTGCATTTGCATCTAAGGCACGTCAGAGTGAAAGACGTTCCAGAATACGTGTAAGATGGGGTTTCCTAGAGGCCTTCAGGAATCCCAGCTTAGCCTCCTGAAGCTGGTTTTCAATCCCTGACAGAGTTTACCTCTGACCTTTATAGGTTTAGGGGTGCAAGTTCCCTACTGCCACCCTCCCGGACTCCAGGTACACTGGAAATGCCAAACGGGAAGCACCGCCCACTTAAAAAGCTGAACTGTTTTGAATGGGCTAACAAATTATAGGAAAGTAAAGCTTTAAAAGGCATGTAAAAACTCCACGTATTGACGAAAGGATGAACATGCACTAAGAAAAAGGAAAAATACTGACGACCTCTGAAGTCCAGCTGAATAACAGTGCTAAGCAAGTAAAAAGCGGAAAAGAAAAGCTCCTTTTAACTGTAAATTACATTAAGCAATCTACCAAAAAATTTGGAAGAGAGAACTGTTATGCACTCTTCCTCAAACAGTCTGCCTTCCTCTTGTTCCCTTAAGAGGGGAAGGATTAATTTACCAGGGCAATTAATGTCTCCTGGCCACACAAAGAAAACAGGTGAGGGACCAAGTCAAAGAGCAACGCTGTTATTATGTCCCATCGTGACTTACATCTATTCAGTGGAATTAACATTCGTCAACCCCTTACGCTGGTAACATACTATCTGGAGAAAAAGGAATGCTATGTAAGTTTTATCATTTAAAGTGAACATGAAATGAGGGGTATGACACAATACTAGCTGATATACAACATATTTTATGGGTTTCCCTTTTCTCTTTGATATTTCATAGCAAGGTTCGTTAAATGCAGCACATGTGTATGCAAACAGGTGCAGAGATGTCAAAAGTGTGAATCATATTTTGTATTATGGAGGAAACGTGAGAATACATTTATTAACTTAAAGAAAGAACCGCAATATACACATGTAGCATCTATAAAGAAAATATAAATTAGCAGGAGCACAGTACACAGTCAACTTTTAAAAATAAAAGCAATCTTTATGTCGAAAGCTTTAGGAAAAATTGGTTCTTCTTTTTCATGTCTACTATAAAGAAATACTGTGTTTCTCTGGCTTACCTGGAGCTATTTTCGGATACAGTAATGAAAGAGGAAAGTCTCTGTCATCTGGCACACCTACTGTCACTATGTAAAAAATTCACTAACTGCTAGCAAGGTCCGGGCAGATGAACCTGGCTCCTCCAGCCTTCTGTGATATTTATAAAACCATGCTCGGTTCTGTGCATCCAGTTATATACTTCACCAGAAAGATAAGGTTTAAGGAGTTTTGTTAGACAGGATTTCCTTCTGCAAAGGGCTGTCTTCAATAAATGGGATCACTTATGAAGTTGGAAATTCTTTAGCCTTTTGGTAGACCAGATATATCTGTTACTTAAGGATCTTCTGAGTCAGCAGCCACTAGGGGATATAGTAGTTATTTAATAAAGCCCATGTATGCCCATTCCAGCCTCTAATAGGTTTGCCCATACTGCAGAAAACAAGAAAACATCACTTCATTTTAATTCTACGAGTAAAACAGCCTGAGAAACCGTATGCAGCAGAATCAAAGCACTTATTCCTCCTCACAAGCCAGCTCGACAGGATGATTTATCTTGCTAGATTTCCAGGCAGGAGAAATTGCTAGCATGTTTCCCATCAGTGCTCACCACTCACCCAACACTGCTTAGTTAAAATGTTTCTGTTAAGTAATATTAATAATAGTAGGAACATCTTCATTTAAGACTAAAAAACGAAACAGAAAAGCAAGTGAGTGTGGCACCTTTCTCTGGTGTGCAAAGAAAGTCACAAGACAGGAGAAATGATGGGGGAGCCCCTTTTGAGTCATGCCAGGCTGCAGATGAGGCTTTAGGACTGCCATGCCTTACAAATTGCAGCCTTCATGAGGAAGCCTGTTTTCCAAACGTCGCTTTCAACCGACACATTTTCAGCTTAACATTTGTCAAACCTCTTCTTTTGTTAAGAGTTAACGTGTCGGTTTTTAAAATGGCTTGCGGTTTCTATCCACCTTCCTTGATGGAAATGTGAAAAGTGCGAGTTACTCCCTTTCACAAAGCATCTTGTCAAGGATCCTGACTCCAATCTGACTTCTCCCGGGGACAAACAAACAAAAAAAAATCTGCCTTCTGGAAACTTAACAAGCGGTGACTATCCCATCATAATTCTGCCTAGAAGAAGTTACTCAACAACAGCCCGAAAACGCTAACGCACCTGTAGGGGTTGATCCTCAACACCAGACGGAGCAAATTATTATTATTATTATTATTATTATTATTATTATTTTAAATTAATTTATTTACTTATTTATTTTTGGCTGCGTGGGCTCTTCGTTTCTGTGCGAGGGCTTTCTCCAGTTGCAGCGAGCAGGGGCCACGTTTCATCGCGGTGCGCGGGCTTCTCACTATCGCAGCGTCTCTTGTTGCGGAGCACAGGCTCCGGACGCGCAGGCTCAGTGGCCATGACTCACGGGCCCAGTTGCTCCGCGGCATGTGGGATCTTCCCAGACCAGGGCTCGAACCCGTGTCCCCTGCATCGGCAGGCGGACTCTCAACCACTGCGCCACCAGGGAAGCCCGGAGCAAATTATTTTAACAGAGGGAATAAGTGACAATGAGCGGGCAAAGCGATGACACCAGCCAATATGTTCCCTTTGCTGAAAGTACCATAAATGAACAAAGAGCAACCTCCATCTGAGGAACGAGGAGGATGTGATGAATGCCCCGAATGTACTCAAAAGAACAATCTCCTGAAGAATCGCACCTGGGCATCCTCCCAGCCACACCTGCCCACATCCCCTCCTGCTTCATCCTCATCAGCTTAAATCACTGCCAAGTATTTTAATTCTTCCTGAACACCGGCTTCCCTGTTTTGTTTCAAACATCCACGTCTCCTCCTGGAGTCCGTGAGAGTCTGGAAATCAGATCATCCATCTTTCCTGCCTGTCGCTGCTCGGGACTTGGAAGGCCTCTCAGGATGTGCTTAGCACAGGAAGGTCACCTTGAACTTCAACCATGGACATGAAGGGATATAAAATGCGCTGGTGAGTTCTCAATGCTGTCATTTAGGTAATGGGTCGATTGGTTAAAAAGAAAAAAGAGGAAGGAGACTCACTGGTATTTTAAGTGCCAGAATAAAAATTTTAAATATGCTTTTATGGGCTTCCCTGGTGGCGCAGTGGTTAAGAGTCGGCCTGCCAATGCAGGGGACATGGGTTCGAGCCCTGGTCGGGGAAGATTCCACATGCTGCGGAGCAACTAAGCCCGTGCACCACAACTACTGAGCCTGCGCTCTAGAGCCCGTGAGCCATAACTACTGAGCCCACGTGCCACAACTACTGAAGCCCGTGCTCCTGGAGCCCGTGCTCCACAACAAGAGAAGCCACTGCAATGAGAAGCCCGCGCACCGCAACGAAGACCCATCGCGGCCAAAAATAAATAAATAAATAAATATCTAAAAACTAAATAAAAATATGCTTTTATGACAGGCTAAAGATCAATATTAAAAAAAGGATTTTTTCATTGTTAGGGATGTATGTGACTTATATAAAAAGAAACAAGGAAGTGAAGATTAGAAACCACAGGTTTCAGAATAAAGGATCTAAGACTAAGGTACTGATTGAGACATTGGCCTTGTTTAAAAAAATACGGGTGTAACGAATAAATTGCCTCCTTGCAAGTCCTCACATGTACAGCTTTACAAAAGTAGCCAAATATCTGCTAGTTAGAGGGTTTTATTCAGAGAGTTGAGAAGGATACTAAAAGTCCTCTAATTATGAAGGGGTTGCTTAAAAAAATGAAAGAATTAAGTTGGGTTCTAGTTACATGAGGATATACTAACATATACCTATTCATGTAAAAGAGGACCTTAAATTTAAAACGTCAGTGAAACATACTGGTGGCATTTTTGTACAAGCATCTTTTCTAAAAGGCGAAGAGCTTGAGGCAGTGTCTTACTTAGTTCACAGTCCATGTTTCTGGCTGGTATGTTTGATCAAGGAATGAAGGTAACTACTTCACTGGGAGAACAGGAGGGCAGAAAGCTGAGATACAGGAAGTGGTTGGTTCACATTCTTCTCTTTCCCAAGGAGGAGAGAAGGGGAAAACTCTAAGGGAATTCACTTTAAGAAGGTCCCTGCCCCCAGGAGTTTAATGTCAAGTGCATTCTTCCAGCAGAGGCTCACACAGACTCTTCTAAAAGCAGCGAACAGAGTACTGATTGGTCCCCCTAGACAGGGGACAATGGCTCTCCCATGCTTGTTTAAGCTTTCTAACGTTGATTTAACTGGACAAAAGATAATTCTCCACGAGGAAAACAAACACATAAAAAATAAGCTAATAGGCAAGCCGCTTACTCTGATCCTTAAATATAAGATGCTAATAAAACAGACAAGAATATATACATCAAATATGTCACAGATTAAAATGTCACAGATTCCCTTTCAAATAACTTACCAATAAACTCAACCAATGCAACACACCACTCACTCATCCAGAATCCCAACGATGTTCAAATAAACGGAACTAGTTTGTAACAGCATATGATGGTGATTAATAGCCTAATGACTCAAAGGTAATACGAAATCCACACATTCACAATGTAATCTTTTCAAATGAAATTACAATTAGAAGCACTTTCATACACAATGTATTCTAATTCTCTGTAAATTCTAAATTCGTGAATGGTAAATTAAAAAAACTTAACCAGAAAAAACAACAGAGTATTTCCCCCCAATTCTAGAATAACAGGACCTTATTTATTTTTCTGTAGGTATCCTACACAATGGTTTTCTAAAACCATACCCTACAAACCAAGCCCTACATAAGCCTCCATTTACTAACGAAAAATTAGAGCCTTAACTAAAGCCAATGCTAGCAACGATTAACAATTTAAGAGAAACCGAATGAACAATAAATGGTTCATTTGCAACTATATTTTCACACATTTTTATAATTAAACAAATTTTCAAGGCTGAGCTATGTTCATTCTTTTTTAAAAAAACTATGTATCTATAATAATTGCACATATCTATGTAGTTCATAGCCTATACATCTCTCATTTTACTCTTAAGGTAAGTCTTATGACATGTGATAAATGTTAAGGTATCAAAAAAAAAATGTTAAGGTATCATCTTCGAAGAAATCTAAACCATGCTTTACGCTGCATTCGCATATGACAATACGCCATCATTTTGGCAATTTAAGTCTATTTCCCCTGAACACCATTCTTCTTTCACAGCTCATCTTCTCTGTGATTCTGTCAGATGGAAATATACCATAAGGAGTCCCAGATGTGTAACCAGGAGCATGGCATACGGGGACATGTGCTACCAGAGCCACAGCTGGCCATTCAGAGGCAAGGACTCTGCCCCGTCGGTTAAGTCTGACCTGCTGTCCCAACACAGATTCCGAGAGAGCTGTGCTGAGTTTGTGGGGGGAGCGTATTTCTGATACCAAAAAACGGGAGACTCCAAACTGAATGTAACTTTTAATGATCTCCTAGGTCTTCTCTAAGAGTTGGGATATTAAATTCTCAAAAGTTGGTACCAGACACAGGAACAGATTAAACCTGACTACGAATTGTTTCAAGTCATTTGCATTTGCTTAAAACTAGCGGTGACGGGATTTTGGTGTTAGGGGTCACTGAAGCATTGAGAGAAATGCTCACTTCAATTTGGGGCTGGGGAGTAGATGAGGGAGAAATAATGACAGAAGATTAATAGTAACAACAGAGTAGGTGGGGGGTGGCAGAATTCCTTCCAACCCGGACAAACTAAGGAAGAAAGAGGTGGGAATGGTTTGGTTTTAAGGTTGGGTCCCCACAGGTGCCCTTGACCAGAGGGGAGGACTTGAGAGATTTTGATGCTATGACTTAAGCTAGCTGATTCCTCCTGCTTGTCTTCTGCCTTATCTCTTCTCTTAGAGAGATTATTATCTCACTAGAGTAAAAGCTTCTGAAGAATAGGATGATGTCTTCTTAGTATTCCCTACTGATTTTATAAATAAACCACTTAACAATTTTGTTCATAACATTTGTTATTCTTTACATTCAAAGGAGAAAAAAGTATGTTCTGATCTTCGTGTATTTGGTGAATCTCCTTAGTGCCATGCATAGTCAGCCAATTTAATACCTTAAGAGATTTCTAAACAAAATTGGTATAAATTCCCTTTGAAAATATCAATTAAAAATAATCTATAAGTAACAGAGACAATTACATGTGGTTATTAATAAAATTTTAAAATGCTCTGAGCTCGGTGCCGCCAATGACAAGATCACACGATAGGTTTTTAAAAATGGCATAATTACTGTAAAACCAAACTATTTCAGAAAATCATAGTCTACTTACTATTTGTACGTCTCAGAGCGGATGTATTCAAAAACATGGGACACACCAAGCTGGAATTGGTCAGCAATGGGGGTAACCCAGGGGTTGTTCTCTGCTTTGAATATCTGCTTCTGACCAGTTAAATCCAAGTTTCCTAAAAAGAAGGAGGGGAAAAAAAAAAAAGGTGAAGGTCATCCAACCAACAGAAATCAAATCTAAGAAGTAATTCCTGCTCAGTAATCATAGCACAACCTTAAGCATTTTTTGAGTCATTTAATTTCTTTTAAAAAGTTTTACCGAAAGTCATCACTGATATACATGCCATGTCAGTGATTGTACACTGGCCCAAGAAATTAAGAAGGAAGGAAGGGAGGGAGGGAGGGAGGGAGGGAGGGAGGGAGGGAGGAGAGAGGGAGTAAAGATGTAAGAAGGAAGTAAACTTGGAATTCTTGCAAATGAAGCATTTGCTTCATTTTTCCAAGTATTTGCTACAGAAACAACAATGGCCCTCCAAGATCGAGAGAACCATTAATAGCAGAACCTCCCCAAATTCCATCTTGACAGTGTGCATCACCACTTGTCCAATCTGATCTAAACCTGACCCATGTGGAACCTAGAAAAACGGTACAGATGAACCGGTTTGCAGGGCAGAAATAGACAACGATGTAGAGAACAAACGTAGGGACACCAAGGCGGGAAAGTGGCGGGGGTGGGGGTGGGGGTGTGATGAATTGGGAGATTGGGATTGACGTGTATACACTGATATGTATAAAATAGATAACTAATAAGAACCTGCTGTATAAAAAAATAAAATTAAATTCAATAAATAAAATAAACCTGAACCAATGACCACCACTTTTCATCAAAGCAGGACACGAGTGAAGAAAGGTAAGAATACTGTCCAAGTAGAATGATTATCGCCTCATTTGGGTACTATAAACACACCTCGGAATCAGCACTAAATGAGTCTCATCAACATGGTGAGGGTAAAAACGCACACACATACAGCCTTTACCAGTTGACAAATTACCTGTAAAAAGCATTTCCTCCTTCGACTCTCCAACAATCCCTAAGGTCAGTAATTGACATCGCTTTATAGACAAAGAAATGGAAACTTGGGGGGAAATTAAGTAATATGTCCAAGATCAGAAAATGTCAGAGTAGGGATTGGAATCTAAGGCTTCTGACTCCAAATCTCTTATTTTTCCTACAATGCTTGGTGAAGCTATCAGGTCACATGTCAACCTAGATCAACCAAGGATGAGTTAATGAAGGCAGCCAGCATCTGGGTACCACCTGTTGATGGACGGGTCAGTCGACTCTCTCTCTGTTTTTCTGTTTGGTATATTTAAACATGGAAAAGGCAGCGTGAGAAAGAGCTTCCTAGAACCTGCTTGCCTAAGAAAGACACAGGGACAGATGTGACACAGCAGAGCCGTATGTGCTTTACTTGGCAGACTCACCGAAATCCTTTCCCTAAAAGTCCTACGGAGGAAGTCCATTTGCAGACCCCTGGTCTACAGTCCAAGGCTTTTTGAGCAAAGACACCAAGCAATTTATTCTTCCCAGGACACAACCAAAGTGCTATATCTGTCCTGTTCTCAGGCTCTACGGCCAATATTGTCATAAGTGATAACTTCAGGATAAGGAAAACATATTCTAGGATGCAAGCATCGCACAAAGCCCATCAACTTCCTAGCTAATCCGAGCTTTGGGAATGAAAAGAAAATGTTTACCAGGATGATGTAGCATTTCTTAAAACAAAAGAATCGATACCTTGAATCCGTCTTCTTTTTGTTATACAGGCGGAACTTGTTTTATCATGCTTCACTTTACTGTGGTTCGCAGATACTGCATTTTGTATAAAGCGAAGGTTTGTGGCAACCCGATGTCCAACAAGCCTGCCGGTATCATTTTTCCAACATCATTTGCTTACTTTGTGTCTCTGTGTCACATTTTTGTAATTCTTGCAATATCCTTTTCATTATTATTATATATGTTATAGTGATCTGTGGTCAGTGATCTTTGATGTCACTACTACAAGTCACTGAAGGCTCAGATGATGGTTAGCATTTTTTAGCAATAAATTATTTTTTAATTAAAGTATGTACATTGTTATTTTAGATATAACGCTATTGCACATTTAACAGACTACAGTATAGTGTAAACATAATTTTTATATGTACTGGGAAACCAACAAGCTGGCGTGAACGCCTTTATTGTGATATTTGCTTTATTGCGGTGGTCTGAAATCCAAACTACAATATCTCTGAGGTGTGCCTCTATGAACTTGCAACTATTCAGAATAATGGAGAAAGAAAAGACCAATATAAAAGTGATTACCATTTCATGAAATGCTTTTAAAGATACTGAATATTAAGAGCAAGTAATTCATCATAATCTTTCCAAAGCTACTTAGAATCTGCTGGTGTTAAGTACAAAAATAAGCAGACACATTTCTCTCCAAGATTATCAATATTGTCAGTTTCCTCATCTTAATGGTTAAACATCATTAGTCAGATATTAAATCACTTGAGAAATTAATGAGCTTTATTCTCTCAACCATGAGTCAGAAAATTGCTTGGGGTAAATGGAAATCCAAACATCGCACATATTCGGTTTAGCTGAGTATCCTACCAGGGTGTAACCTTGTTGGCAATGCACTGCCATTTATATATTTTGTTTTTATCTTTACTTGGAGAAAGGAAGGGGTTTTCAGCTTCCCGAGAATCAAACTGATCGCTTGGTTAAATTTCACTATAATTCTCATTTCCTCTATACTCTATGTCCTGTCGTCCACATCATTCTCTCATTACTTCTTGTCCTATTTCCACATTTCCTAAAAATGAATGTAATAGAAATTCCTGGAAAAAGTCTTCTATTTAAAACAAGTCTGTATTTCTGAAGTGTCCTGTTTTAAACACAGAGTGTGTTATGCTGCCCACTATTCTTAGGAAGCATGGTCATCGAGGGAATGGCTGAGCTACCAGGTGACAGTAACCACGGGGTAAGCCATTCACTAAAAAGTTGGAGGCGGAGGCACTAGAGGTAAGAGCATGTCTCTTAAAACATTCACCTCGTAGACAACCTACGCTTACACAGTATCATCTTCCAGCCTCCAGGCCCTGCCCACTGACATCAGCATGGAATCAACTACGAAAAGAAATAATACATGAGACCTTTGGAAAAAAGATATGTTTTCAAAAAAAAAAGCCCTGGAAAGCATATCCAATTCCTAAGCAAAGGGGATCTCCCTGATAAAGGCGGTTCTGCTCTAAATAGCTTTCCTCTTCATCCCCCAACAAATTGGTTATTCTAATGAAAAATCCGGTCTGCGTTTCCAGTGGGTAGAGTTGTATCTGTTGAACAAGCTTCCAGGACTCCCTGTCATTCACATATTACCACGAATTTACTCAACTGGATTGTTTTCCTTTTAACCTCTGGTTCGGATGGGTATCACAGGAATATATATATATATATTTTTTTTAACTCTGGGGAAGAAGGGTGGGAAGGGGAGGGGAGGTGGCTATGTTGGGAGCACAGAGGATTTCTCAGCACGTTGTATTTTCAGGGCTCTGGGTCAATATGAGAGCAACGTGGACCAGGGAAAGGGTCTAGGAAGGACCTCAAGGATGAGCCTCAGCTATTCCAGGTTTGCCTGGACGACCCGCTCTTCTTTCCCAGGCTGCATCACCAGCTTCCTCCCACCCAGGTCCGAGCTTTGCCCACTACTCCAAAAGTACCGACATTATGAGCAGGTTTTAATGGACTGTCCTTGAGATCTACATAGAGGCGCAGAGAGGAGGAGCCTGCATGCTCTTCCCAACAGCCCACAAACCCATGATGGAATGTACACGGCCTCTTGCTCACTCAGTACCAGCCTCTGACTAAGCCGGCAGGCTTGTTAGCGGTCATCCGCTGAGAATAACGCGCTCAACTTCGATGCTCCCCGCTTGCCACACGTGCAGGACAGACCTGGGGGAACGGTGTCAAGAAAGGTCGGCTATGTTCCCTGGGCCGTCTCGTCTGAAGCCTCTAACCCCCCGGAGACCTGTCAATGCCTAGCAACGTCTCTATTTCAGCACCGTCCATGGAGACAGCAGAGGCAGAGGGGAAGGCAAGTGACAGCTGCTAACTGAAGCACGCAGCAAACGCAGGATGGGAGCTGGACACGTTCCCTTCGGGGCAAAGGGGTCTTCAACTGATGTCTGGAAGTTGGGGTACGCACAAAGGACCAGAGGCTCTTCACGAGCAATTTCATTTCTATCACTTCCACCTCATCTGTACATCCCAGCTGAGGGAGGGGAGGGTGGAGAGAGGAGTTACCCTCCCCTCCCCCATTTATTTATTTTATTATCAAACAACCCTAAGCCAGAGTTAGTATCAGTCAGACTTCAGATTCACAGGTGCTTCACAGAATACCAGAAATGGGAAGCCTAACAGAAAAGAACGATGGCGGGGGCAGGAAGCAAACAGTAGCTTTGTGGTCGATACTGTGCAATTTTTTTTTTTTTTTTTTTTTAACAAAGCACCATGAAACCCATGCTTAATGCCCACAGCACACCTTAAAGCAGGCAACTATTACAGATGGCAGAGCTGGAAACCACACAAGCCAAACCCAGCGCCAACTCTTCCTAGCTACAAGCAGGCTCGGGGGGACAGGATGTGCTGATTTTGTTTTCTGAGTTCATGTCACTGGTGGAGGACACAGTACCTGCTTCTGTGCAGCTGTGGCCCTGCCAGTCGGCTCTGTGTCTCTGGCTCTCTCACCTCGCTCTGAAGGCTGGCAATTTCAGAAGAGGGCTAAGATAACGCGTGGAGCTCGGCCATTATCCCGTGGGAAAAGCTGACACCTGTCCCCGCGATGGGCTCAGCAACAAGTTACTCTGGCCTCAGCTGAGCCCCTCCGTCAGCTGTCCGAGGTGGGTTCCCTTTCCGGTAATAACATGCAGGAAGCATCTCAGCCCGTCAGTCAGGCTGCAGGAGCCCTAACTTGCCGCACGCTTCGCTGGCTCTAGTTAGGAGCCCTCGCCCACCTCCTTGATTAGAAGCCTGAACGGGCGCTCTGGTGCCGTTCTAACAAGGATCAGACGGCAGGATTAAGCACTGTGACAAAGAGGATCTAATAAGCTAGATCTAATAAGCGGAGCATCCGCGGACACGCTGGCTGACTCCCCGACACAGATTCCCTCCACTCCCTCTCCACTGGGGAGGCCCGGGCCACACGGGGAGCCAGCCTGCGCCGTGATTAGTGGTGACCCTCTGGCCGGCGCTGCCCTGAAGATCATTTGTCACTCAGAGGCTGCTTCTGCAATTGCAAATTGGATTTTCCATTTTATTACCTGCAAAAGGACCATGTATGCTTCTTTCAAGAGCCTCGAGTACAGCTGCTTTGCCGTGCAACTGTTATTTTGTAAAGGCTACAATCGTGCAAAACTGTCATGCTCCTCGCTAGTTATACGCGTGATGGGATGCAACAGGCATTGTGGCCCCATTAAGAAGCAGGCACTGGTTTTCACGTATGGAAATTGGTTGTTTTCATAATCATACTGATGATAAGAATTCTTCCTGAGTACTCAAAACCCAGAACCATGTGCCCAGTAACATCATTTATCGGATATTAAGCAATCGAGGCGATCTGGGCAAATTTTTCACGTCATCAAAGCATCATTCCCTCCCTCCCTAATTCCAAAATACCCCAAAATGCTTTTTAAATTAATTCACCCTAAAACCCGGGCTCTCTCACTCAGGAAAATCTAAGGCTATAGTCTAACAAGGTAAAACTAGCAAACCATGGTTGATTGGGTAGTCTATCATCAGTATACTGGATTTGCCCAAACCCAAGGAATTGATTCACTGTGGAAGGGGTCTAGATGGGACATTATGACAGCTGAAAGATCACCTCTGCTCTGCAGTGAGTCCATACACAGAAGCTCACCACAAATGACTCCAACGCAAAATAAAAGCTGCTTCTAGGGCCGCTCCAGATAGAAAGAGATATCCTGCACGTAAACCTCTAAGATTTTATTACTATGGAAGAGGCTACCAATTACAGAAGCGCGTGATTATACATGACAGCTGGAGATGGAAGGCTTCCACCTTGTTCACTTCTTTAGCAACATCCTTCACTGAATGGAAAATGATCATAAAGCTTATAAAGTGATGCTCATATTGTAATAATAAATGTTTGCTGTAGTAAAACACTGGGAACAACCAGAATGTTCACCAATAGGTGAGAAGCAGAATAACGTATGCTACAGCCACCCAACGAAATGTTTCCAGTTATTAAAATGAATGACATAGACTTGTATGTTTTGACCTAGAAAGAGATCTACACTCTAATTCTTAAAAATTAAGGGTGTACTAAGTTTGCTACGATTTCATTATTTAAAAATTACAGAAGAAAGAAATCCCATATTATGTATATGAGGAAATGTTTACGTGAAAAAAAGAGAAGAGTAGGATACGTATCAAATTGTTAATACTGGTTTCCTCAAAGAGGGGAACGCAAGGTGGGAAAGGGATTTGAACCAGCAGAATAAAGGGTAAACTGTTAATTTTCTTTTTCGAGAATTCCATGTGATTACAAGTACAGATTCTTTTTATAATTAAATAAGAATAAGGTGCATGGAAAGGAAATCATCAGAAACAATTCAAAATACATGATGGGCGCTAATTAGTACAAAGGCAGTGGCTTTTATCTGAAACAGCATCATCCTACTGCAGGGAGCAGCACGCTTTATAGATGATGATCTGCTAAACCCTAACTGGATGGAGAAGGGGGGGTCTGAGGCTGCTTCTTTTTCTGTGCATCATCGATGCAATCAAAGCAAGCTGGGATGTCTCATGACAGCTCTCAAATTTATTCTGCGGGGAATTCGAGGCCACACTGTCATTCTGGCAATTGTCTGCTTAGCCTTCTGGCGACACATTTTTAAAACACGCATTTTGTTCACTTAATACATACAAAGCGTTGCTGCTGTGTGAAACATACTAAAACTGTTACTCTTCTGATCTCGTCGAGGGAAGAGCACAATTTAAATGAAAAAGATTTTTTTTGAGAAAGCCAAACACCCTGTCAAATGGCTCCAACGGAAGTGCATCTGATTTATGTGTGTCGGTGTGAACGAGTCCAGAAGCCCTTCTAACCCACGAAGAAAAGTATCATTTTACAGTTTCCCCTTGCTGCCCTTCTTGGCCACTTGATATCTGTGTTCCAGGATAAGATGGAATAGAAGGGTCTCTCAGTCACGTGTAAGTAGGATTACCCAGCAACAGAGCAGTGGGCCTCCCCAGTGCACACCACCATCGCTGCTTTACCCTGCAAGTCCCTTTCCATGGCTGCACCATAAACAATTCACGTTGTAAACCTGGCATTGGCGTAGGGTTTCCCCATCATTCTTCTAAATATGGGAGGTAATCTCATTTTTGCTTGCCAGATTTCCACGTTATTGTTGATGTAACGTCAGGCAGTACAGACAAAAGCCCAGTGGATCTGGCCAGAAGACCTGGCTCCAGATGCCACGTACCATTCACTGGCTTTGTGACCAAAGGACTTTAGGGAAATCCTTGTGTTTTCTGAGCTTCAGTTTTCTCATCTGCCAAGTGGGGAGAATAGGACAGATTGATAGGATTGTGGACAGGGGCCCAAACGTGGACAAAATGGTTCTCTACATTGGAAAGCACGACATAAATATAAAATGCTCTTTTCAAAAAAAAATAAATTAAAAAAAATAAATAAAATAAAATACTCTTTTCATGATTATGTTAAATGAAATCTGCAAAGGAGAGAAAAATGTATACTGGAAAAGGGTTTCCCTAAAACAGAGGTTCACTCAGGGGATTCACAATCTCCTGAAATGGAATGCAAAATCAATCTACATTTGCATGGTGGCGCTCTTCCGGAGAGAGGGCCCCCAAGTTCATAAGCTTCTCAGAGGTCTGTGATCAAAAGTAGGGCCAAGATAAAATTGAGGAGGCCTGATTTCATTTCCTAGAAGACTGAAGATTTCTAAATGGTGGCAGTCTGCAGCACCCCGCAGGGGTCGGTGCCCGGAGTGCACTGGGTCATTCAGCGTCCTCCTAAACCTCATCGTCCTTCCATTCAAGTTCCCCAGGTCAAGGACGACCTTCTGACTGCCTGGGAAGCTGGAAATGTCAGCACCGAGGGAGCCCCAGTTACCCTGGAGACTCCCCAGGAGACGTCCCTGTATAATACAACATAAACTAAAATAAACGGATGTTCAAAGAATAAGTTCCAGCAATCACAACTTCTCACAGGATCAATAACAGTATCACACCCTTTGGTAATCCATTTCAAGTACAGATGTGGGAGAATTCCCTAGGGAAACTGTACACCAACAGGTATCCTCCAAGCTCGTACTGTGAAGTCTCATTTTATGAAGAGCCACAGGATGTGAGTGGGGGGAAGAACTGATCTCAAAAGAAGTCAGAACATATGTGGAATCTAGAAAAATGGTACAGATGAACTTATTCGCAGAGCAGAAATAGAGACACAGACGTAGAGAACAAACTTATGGATACCAAGGCGGGAAGAGGGGATAGGATGAATTGGGAGATTGGGATTGACATATATACGCTACTGATACTATGTATAAAATAGATAACTCATGAGAACCTACTGTATAGCACAGGGACCTCTACTCAATGCTCTGTGGTGACCGAAATGGGAAGGAAATCTAAAAACAGAGGGGATATATGTATACGTATAACTGATTCACTTTGCTGTATAGCAGAAACTAACACAACACTGTAAAGCAACTCTACTCCGATAAAAATTAATTTAAAAAAATTAAAAGAAGTCAGCACATTTGGCTTCAACTCTTAGGTCTCTCATTAACTAGTTATATACCCTTGAACAGGTCACTGAAGCACTCCTGACCTTGGCTTCCTGATCTGTGAAATAATGGTATCAGAATCGGGGCTTCCCTGGTGGCGCAGTGGTTGAGAGTCCACCTGCCGATGCAGGGGACGCGGGCTCGTGCCCCAGTCTGGGAAGATCCCACATGCCGCAGAGCAGCTGGGCCCGTGAGCCATGGCCGCTGAGCCTGCAGGTCCGGAGCCTGTGCTTCGCAACGGGAGAGGCCACAGCAGTGAGAGGCCCGCGTACCGCCAAAAAAAAAAAAACTGATAAGTTCTAAGATCTCTTCCCAGTGTCAAACTCAATTAACTTTTTTCAAATAAATTTATTTATTTAATTTATTTATTTATGGCTGTGTTAGATCTTCATTGTTACACTCAGACTTTCTCTAGTTACGGCGAGCAGGGTCTACTCTTCCTTGTGATGCACGGGCTTCTCATTGCGGTGGCTTCTCTAGTTGCGGAGCACGGGCTCTAGGCGCTCAGGCTTCAGTAGTTGTGGCACGCAGGCTCAGTAGTTGTGGCTCGCGGGCTCTAGAGAGCAGGCTCAGTAGTTGTGGCGCACGGGCTTAGTTGCTCTGCGGCATGTGGGATCTTCCCGGACCAGGGCTTGAACCCATCTCCCCTGCACTGGCAGGCAGATTCTTAAACACTGCGCCACCAGGGAAGTCCCACAATTAAATTTTTTTTTTTTAAATTCTGCAAGATTCAGAAAATATTTGTATTTATATGAAATGATGGATGTTAACTAAACATATTGTGATAATTATTTATGATACATGTAAGTCAAATCATTATGCTGCACATCTTATACAGTGCTGTATGTCAGTTATATCTCAATAAAGTTAGAAAAAAAGAAAAAATAAAGGTATCACAAACCAGCCTTCACCATAGCTATTAAAGTTGAACGAATACAGGATATCCTCCGTAACGATAAAACATTATTTCCACTAATTTAGCACTTACTTCACATTCGATCTCAGGTCTCTTCCACAATTCCCTCTCTAGCAAGATTTAATATGAAGTGTTTCTGAATTGTCTTGCGATACTACAGACAAAAGCAATTCGTTGTTCTCTTCCTAGAAGGCCTTCTAGCCCTTCTCAATCCCTACAGCCCTAGGTACCCAGGATCACCATGACGCCCACGTTGCCCAGAAGGCTTGTTCCACAGCACACATGAGAAGAGTTCCAATACCCTCTCAAGAAAACTTGTAGAGTCAGTGTGAGGTGAAGGGCAGGCAATATGGGAAGAGCAAAACTTTGAAATCAACCTTAGCATCTAAGAGACGAGTTCTAAGACAGCACCTACCATTGATGTTTCTGAGTACAAAAGTGTAGGCCAAGACAAAGACTAGGAGATGTCGACTGATATCTTACTGACTTACAGTTCATAAAGCATTCTTCTATCAAACTTGACACCCACTCAAAAGGACTAATTCCTAGAGTTGCTTTGGGGAATGCACACTTTCCATAACCGGTTAAGAGTACAGACTGGTACCTCTTTTCCGAAAGATGACTGGACAATATACAGTAAGAGCTAAAACAAAGCTCATACTGTTTGGCCCAGTAATTCCCCCCTTGCAATAAATTTATGCTAAGGATACAATCATAGATATTCATAGTGATTTACGAATACAAATTTTCACTTCTGCTGCTGTGTTCCTCCAGAACATCTGGAAACAACTCAAATGGCTAAGGGGTTGGTTAATAAATTATGAGACACTCGGAATGGTGTCATATGTAGTCATATGGTTAAAAATGTTTTCAAATAAAATATAATGACGTGGGGTAATGGTCATGACATAATATTGAAGGTGGAAATGTAGACTACAAAACCCACATAGTACAATATGATCCTATGTTTTTTTAAAAAGTATATATACATATGCATAGGAAAAAGACCAGAAGAACATACACATTGTATATATACACACATACATAGAGAAAAGACTAGAAGGAAATAAAATTTTAACAGTGGTTATTTCCGGAAGGTAGGATCATGAAAGTCACCCTTTACTGTGTTTCCCATATATTCTAAAGCAGTGACTCTCAGACTTCAATGGGCATCAATATTTCCTGGAGGCCTTGGGAAAACCTCCAGAGTTTTTGATATAGGAGGACCTAGATGAGACCCGAAGTTTACACTTCTAACAAGTTCTCAGGGTATGATGATGTCTGGTCCAGGGACCACACTTAGAAAAGTCCCTGTTTATTTGTAACAATCAAAAAGCATTTAAGCAATTAAATGTTTTTAAAAGTTTAAATAAAACAGCCCCGGGACTTCCCTGGTGGTCCAGTGGTTAAGACTTGGCACTCCCAATGCAGGGGGCACGGGTTTGATCCCTGGTCGGGGAACTAAGATTCCGCATGCCACACAGCACAGCCAAAAAAAAAACACAAAAAAGTAAAAATAAATAAATAAATAAATAAAGCAGCCCCCAAATAGTAAATCTATTTAGAGTACTGACAAAGAAATCTGAATTTTCAGATACTATTACCAGTTCTATTAAGGATGTAAAAAAAAAACCTCCATAGAGTAGTGAATGCTTCCTATTATTACCATCTTCATCATCATAATGGTAATAGCTATTAACTGCTGAGCATGTATTATGCACCAGGTGTTGCTTCAAGAGCCCTGCATATATTATTTCAAGGAGTCACAACACTTGTGCATGGAAAAGTATCACTATTATCTCATTTAAAAAGGAAGAAACAACTAACATTCAGGGAGGTTGAGTCCCACGTTCAAGATTGCATGAGTGTAAATGGCAGAGCTGGGAGTCAAAGACCAGCTTATCTGACTCTTTCAAAGCTCTTGGTCTTCTGCGTACAGGACACTGAAAACATTTTCCTCTTCCTGCAAAAAGGCACTGAGGTAGGAAGAGTCAACCATTTGACATGGTTTAAAGAACACTGGGGAGGCATAAACAAAATACATCCCTTACCTCTCTCACAGGGCCCAGAATCCTTTCATCAGAACCATGATCTAGAATCACTACTGTTACCTCTAGGAATTTTCTTTCTAAATTAAAATACCCTGGTGGAGTAACGTATTAGGGTGATACACTTTCATTAGTATGACAGAGTGAATATTTTTAACAGGCTGCATGAATATAAGGCATGCACTTCCTTATTCAAGAGTCAAAATACAAAGTCAAGGGATTCTTTTCTTTGTTGCTTCAATTGATACCTTATAGTATAGTAAAGTGATTCAGTTATACATGTATCTACTCTTTTTTATCTTTTTTTTTTGCGGTACGCGGGCCTTTCACTGCTGTGGCCTCTCCCGTTGCGGAGCACAGGCTCCGGACCTGCAGACTCAGCGGCCATGGCTCACGGGCCCAGCCACTCCGCGGCATGTGGGATCCTCCCGGACCGGGGCACGAACCCGCGTCCCCTGCATCAGCAGGCGGACTCTCAACCACCGTGCCACCAGGGAAGCCCTATCTACTCTTTTTTAGATTCTATTCCCATATAGGTCATTACAGAGTACTGAGGAGAGTTCCCTGTGCTATACAGTAGGTCCCTATTAGTTATCTATTATATATATAGTAGTGTGTATATGTCAATCCCAATCTCCCAATTTATCCCTCCCCTCTCCCTTTCCCCCCTGGTAACCATAAGTTTATTTTCTACATCTGTGACTCTATTTCTGTTTTGTAAATAGGTTCATTTGTACCATTTTTTTAGATTCCACATATAAGCGATATCATGTATTTCTTTTTAAAAAAGAATAAAATCTCGTGTCATTATGCATTGAACAAATCATTGTTTTTAAAATAATAACATTTCATTAAGTCAGAATTGTTCAGGAAAATCACTATGTGATTATGAGAACTGAAATTATCCTGGGGAAATTTTGATCAGAGAAAAAGGCCGAATAGGTTTCAATCTGGGTGGGGCATCCCAGGCAAGGCAGCAGGAGCAGATTAAAGGTGGTGCGTGCCAGGGCCGGGGTCTGGATGTTGGTATATGTCAATTGATCTTTATTATCTGAAATGGAAACGTCTATATATTGCAGAGAAGCAGCCATGACTCATCTTTTACAACTGTCAGGGCTGATTCAAAGCACTTCTGAGTGCCTCACGTGTCTCCAATGGTTTCAAAAGGCTGCCTTCTGGGGAAGGTGGGTAGGGGTGGGAGGGAAGGAGATTTATACCCCCTTCACTCCCATCCCCTGCCACCCCCCGGACACCACCATAACTGCACCAAGTGAAGACACAGGCCAACGCGGCCAGCTGAGCTGAGACGCCTCCCTTTTCACCCAACATCTGGAACTGTACTTGGAGATTCCGTGTGTACAAATACGCTAACTAACATTCTGACACAAAGAATCTGACCTCGATCTAGAGGCACATACAACTGGAGAGCCCATTAAGGGAAGTTTGCAGGGCATGAGGGGTTTGTGGAGATGAAGTCTTAAACGTATCCAGATTTGTAACAAATTTTAATTTCCAAATTATGTAAAAAGTGGAAATGACTTCTTAGATAACTTGGCAGGAGATTAAAGGTCAAATACAGGCAGATTCAATCAGTACAGATATGATCACATAGTCTTAATAATCATCTTAATAACCTTCCCAAATGGCAACAACTTAGCTTTTTAATGCTTAACCTCAAAAACAGCTGCTTAAAAAGCGAAGCAATTTTTCAGCCAATAGGACTAATGCTGAAGTTTAAATGTCATTGTAATACATTCCTAGGCACCTGCTCATATGGAATTATGAAACAAAATTAACTTTATTTTTTATTTATATATAAATACCCTCGAATCCAATTTTATTGAAGGTTAAGTAAGGGATCAACCTACTACACAGAACCTAAACTTAAGTTATATGTAAAAACGGCTTGTTACGGCTTTGCTTCTCACTCTAGAGCTTATATTTTTATTGCTTTGGTGCTGTGTGTTACGCTCTCAGCGGAGGCTGGAGATGGTAAGAGTGCAGGTATTGTGCCATATAAAATATGTACTAAGATAATTAAGAATTGTGAGTGACACGAATGCTAAGTCTACATGAATAAAACTGCAACAACTGTCACTTAATTTCCAGCGAATTCAAAATTATTCATGCTGAAAAAAAAGCCAAATGTGTTTCAGGTTACGTACTAACAATCCACTTTAATGCGTTTTGAGGGAAATTACTTTCCCTTAAGTTTAACAACTATAGCTCAGAAGTAAGATGCAATGGAAGGAAAAGTACAACTGTGTGAAAACAGTACTTCCATATGTGTAAATACACGTGCATGCACATATACACACATTCACCTACTTCAGGACTTAAGAAATATGATAAAAGCAAAAACTACATATTATAGCAGGAAAGACGTAGTAGAAAATAAAGAAGAAAAAAATTGATGTTTCTACTTTTATAACTATTTACTTTTTTTCAGTATAAGTGATAAAAGGCAAATAAGTATCCCAAACTACTATAAACAAGAGTACTATCTAGTCTAGTATTAGTCCATAGTCAAGCCCAGGCCACAGACGTAACCTAGTATGTTTAAAAACTTTAACATTAAGCTCTAAGAAAAACCAAAGCAAAATAACTATATAACTCAAGGGATAGAAGTCTACCGCACCTCCCAAGGATCTACTTAGACAATTTACAAGTCTTCATGTGTGAAAAAGCATTAACTATAAATAACAGTGAGAAAACGGAGTTTTTCCACAATTTGGGATTTGGGTGAGGACGATTACATCATGAATTGGTTTCCAGTATTTTTGGAAAGCCAACTGTCTTGGGTTAAAAATATGAAATACTGTCACAGTTAAACAATAAAAAAGGAAAGGACGTACTATAATACTCTGACTCAAGGGAAAAAAAACAATCCACAAATACAAAATCGCTTTCAACATGTGAAGCTGTTTCAGAGACTCAATTTATTTACAAAAAAATAGAGCTCAAATTAGCCAACCCAGGAACTGGTACTTCTAAACAACTCCTCTGATTGCTACTGGTTTACGCAGTGTTATCGATCCCAAGATTCCAGGTGGCTGTCAAATTTCAGAGTAGCCTGATATTCCTTATCATTATCATAATAACTTACCAGAAAAAAAAGAGAAATAGAATTAATGTATTTTCAAAGGCAAGAGTTGCTTTAAAGACTAAATGACACCCTTATGGAGTAAACAAATTTATATGTGACTTTTTATACATTACTCACACTTATCATTTTATTTAATCTTCATGATCTGGAGATCTAAAGAAATGTTCACAAGGGTAAAATAGCTCTGTTTGCTCATAATTTGACGTCAGCATATAAGAACAAATGGTGTCCTATTGCTTAATCAAGAGCCAGGTCCCCCTAGCTGACAACGTAAATGTGAAACACTACATGGTGACATATAGCATAAACATACTAGGCTCACATAACGGTCAGAACCATGGCCTCATTTTTCAAACCACTGTACTCTGGAAACAGTATCATGCAAAATCATTTACAGGACATCTAGATGCACCTCGCATCAGACAGTCTGTGACTTACTTGCAATGATCCAAACATACTATGGCCTTTCTTGCTTCTGCACCTACCTAAATGCCCTCTCCCCTGTGCTTCCTGATAAAATGTCACGCATTCAATGTCACCTCTTCAGAGAAGCCTGCCCGGATTTCTCCACTGAAAGTCGATCCCTGTGATTTTTGACTAACTCAGCACCTATTTGTTTGTTCCACAGTACTTATTACATTTTATAATTATTTCCTTTGCTGTGCTTTTTTTTCCTGTGGTCTGTTTCTCCAACTCCATTGTAAGCTCCATGGACACAGGGGCCATAACAGTCTTGATCTGAGTGATGCCTGGCACCAGTTCAAACGCCCATTCTTGAAGTCCTTTCCAAGCTCCTCCTGTAGACCTGACTGCTGTGTCTACACTTCCATTACATAACCAAACTGGAATTAGAACCAAATTGCTTCCATCTCAGCATCCCTCATTAAATAAGATGGGAATTTCGTCTTGCTCATTTGTCTTTCTCAGGTATCTTGTACACCGTACAGGATAGGGGTGTCCTTCTCAACGAGGATGAGATTTGATCCCTTTAAGGGTGTCTATCGTATGACCTAAAGGAAAAGGGCTTTAAAAACAACTCAACGCTTGTTTGCCTACATCTCATCCAGCTCCCACCACAGATACTGATACGTCTCCCTTTGCTTCCTCATGTGACAGTAGTGACCCACACATTAAAGGTGTGAGTGAGCTGGCCGTGGAACCAGCTGCCCGGGAGGGGAGAGAGCGAAGGCTGAAAGCAGTGCAGCAAGCATGAACAGGCAGGGTGAACTGGCAGACTGTTAGTGTTTACTTTCAGGATGCACTGTTCAGAAAAAGAAAGCAAAAATGTTTGGCTTAAGTGATAAACTAATAACTTAAAATGGAGAAAATGCTTTTTTTGCATGTATGGACCACAGACTAGCCTAGATGCTTTATGCATACGATCTCAAAGGAACCTGCAAACTGGGAAGGTGCCTGACAGTTCAGGGAAATGACGTTCAGAGAGGATTCCTCCCTTTCCCAAAGGCCACAGAGCCAGCAAACGGTAGTGTTGGGATTCAAACCAAGGTCTGCTCCTTCCTACTTGCCACAGTCAACGGTAAGAAAGGACCAGTCTGTCTGCCCATTCTCTTTCCTTCTCCCAATTCTTCCCCATTCTTCATCCCTCCCCTCCCTTCCCTTTTACAGAAAAAAGGACAGTGACAATGGCAAATGTACTTTGATGTGTGTTGGGATCAGGGCGACCGGATGATTATGCCTAAAAGAGCACAAAACCACGATAATAATACAAAACATATAGTTTATCTTATAAAATATCTTGCACACACACCTCCAGAGAGCAAACTGGCTTTTAGAAGCTAGTTTATACATTACTGCATTAGTCTGCTGGGGCCGCCATAATCAACTACCACAGACTGGGCGGCTTGCACAACAGAAACTGATTTTCTCCCCGTTCTAGAAGCTGGACGTCTAAGATCAAGGCATCAGCAGATCTGTTTTTTCCTGAGGCCTCTCTCCTTGGCTTGTAGACGGCCACCTCCTCACTGCGTCCTCACATGGTCTTTCCTCCTTGGAGTGCAACCCTGGTGTCTCTCTGTGTCCAAATATCCTCTTCTTATAAGGACACCAGTCAAATTAGATTAGGGCCCCTCCTAAGGGGCCCTAATCACCTCTTTAAAGGCCCTATCTCCAAACAAAGTCACACCCTAAGGTGCTGGGTGTTAAGGCTTCAAAACATGAATTTTTAGGGGGGACCGAATTCAGCCCAAAGCAGCCACTATCTTCATTTTCTTAATAGTCGAGTAACTGGAATAGCACAAAGTCGGCCCTACATATCTGGTTCTGATTAATCGTAAATTAAACATGTATAGAAGGGCCAAACAGACAAAATTACAGACAACAGAGGTTAAAGGAAATTCAGCTCTCTCAAGAGCACATTACTCTGACGTAACTCAAACTACTGTATACTTATATATAATATTATACGACTTATCGTATTCATTGACATAATCTGAGTTAGGGGAATAAAGGGCATGGCAGTCTGACTCTATCATTCTTCTTTGCGTTTTCCACTACGGGTACCACTTTGGTAGATCAGAAAGAGAAGGAGATAATCAGACAGAAAGGTTAAATTTCTCTTTAGTTTAGTTTAGTTTCTCTAAGTTTCTCTTTAGTTATACAATATCCCGTATTCTTTCATCCTTTAAATAGTTTCTCAAAAACGCTGGTGTCACTTGAAATCTTCAAACTGTGCATACTCTTTAAGGAAGGGCCTCTCCTTTGTTAGGGCTCAGTCTTCAGGGGGCTCCACGTTGGCACCAAATTACACACCGTAGAACAAAGAGCACCTCCCTACGGTTCAAGGGTGCCGAGAAGCAGGGGTTCCGATGGCAGCTTTCAGATGCTTTTTTTTTTTTTTTTTTTGCGATACGCGGGCCTCTCATTGTTGTGGCCTCTCCTGTTGCAGAGCACAGGCTCCAGACACGCAGGCTCAGCGGCCATGGCCCACGGGCCCAGCAGCTCCGCAGCATGTGGGATCCTCCTGGACCGGGGCACGAACCCATGTCCCCTGCATCGGCAGGCGGACTCCCAACCACTGCGCCACCAGGGAAGCCCTTCAGATGCTTTTTGATGACAAATGGTAATATTAAGCTCCCATTCAAAGGCAGCCTACAATAATTCTCCATTCCCTGATATTAAAATCCTGTAAGGGAACATAAAGCTAGCCTCATACCACCATGTACCCCCCTCTGATTAAAGCACTCTTCTGTGACAACCAGCCTCAAAGAAGCAAAGGTGGCAGATGTCAGGGCTAAAGCAGAATGGAAGTGAGACAAACCTGAAAAAAAGATGGACACAGGAGGGTGGAGACACAGAGCTGGAGGGCGCAGGTGCACAAGGCAGAACGAGATGCACCAAAAGGAAGCAGAAATTTGATCTGCCGTTCTCCCATCACAGCACATCTGCCCTATCAGCCTTAGATTTCATAAATTTATTTATTTTTTATTTATTTTTGGCTGCATTGGGTCTTCATTGCTGTGTGTGGGCTTTCTCTAGTTGCGGCGAGCAGGGGTTACTCTTCGTTGCAGTGCGTGGGCTTATTGTGGTGGCTTCTCTCGTGGTGGAGCACGGGCTCTAGGTTCACAGGCTTCAGTAGTTGTGGTTCACGGGCTCCACAGTTGTGGCTCACGGGCTCTAGAGTGCAGGCTCAGAAGTTGTGGCACGCGGGCTCAATAGTTGTGGCTCACAGGCTCAGCAGTTGTGGTTCGCGAGCTCAGCAGTTGCGGCTTGCAGGCTCTAGAATGCGGGCTCAGTAGTTGTGGCACACTGGGTTAGTTGCTCTGCGGCATGTGGGATCTTCCCGGACCAGGGCTCGAACCCGTGTCTCCTGCGTTGGCAGGCAGATTCTTGGCCACTGCGCCACCAGGGAAGCCCCGGCTTCAGATTTTAAAAGTACTTACTCCTAAAGTAACTGTTGAGACATCCAGCTGAACAGGATGGAATGGAAGCATTTCCGTGTACTCCCCTTCCTTAAAATCCACTGGGAGAAGGGAGAGAATGATTTCTTAAGTGAAACATACCCCCATCTCATATCACAAACTCTGATGAAGGGTAGCTGAATTCAGGGAAGTTTAACCCCAAAAGAGGGGAACACTGGTAGTTGACACAGAGCTCCTTAGAACTTAAATGTGATCACAGATGTTTTTAACAGTCCTAAAAGCCCCATCAAGTGAGCCTTCGTTGAAGCGCTAATATCTAAGTGTGAGGGTTTGCTGGGAGCAAAGGGGGAGCAGTGAGTATCCCCAGAGAAACTCGTTCCACAGCAAACGACAAGAGGAGCCGAAGAGCGAACACCTTTACTATGTGAGCGAGGACGTGAGAAGAATGAGGGAGAGGATGCACTGAGGGCACATCAGCCCCCGGAGAGCCTCTAATTCCACTGCTGGACCTGAAAGGGGAAGACCTGAAAGGGGAGAGGGATCTTGCTTAAGCAAATACATAGCTCAAATGAGAAATCGAGCTGTTGCTAGATAATTCATACCATGGGAACAATAAAAATGAATGAAATATAGCTATATGCAACTATATGGATAAATCTCATAACATAATGGCAAGTGAAAGAAGCCAGAATGCATACTGAATAACTCTAATTATACAACATTCAAAATCAGCGAAACTAAGTGATAGCACTAGAAGTACAGACACTGGTTGCCTTGGGGGCAGAAAGCCTAGGGATTGATTGGAAGGAGGGCTAAGGGGGAACTCTGACTCTGGTGGTCTCCTATTCCCTGACCTGTGAGCTTTTGCAGGGTGATAATTAACTGAGCTATAAGTCTATGTTGTATGAACTTTTATCTTTGTGTGTTATGCTTTAATAAATGAACTGGAGAGAGAGAGAGAGAGAGAGAGAGAGAGAGAGAGAGAGAGAGAGAATAAATAAGCAATCCTATAGGCATCTTAGCAGAAAAAATAAAATCACCCAGTAAGTGGAAAGATCAGGCTGGCCTCTGATGTCTCTCTAGCAACATTCAATGCCAACAGACAATGTCTACAAAGTGCTCGTAAAAGGAAAGGTTATTCAAGACTTTTACACCCAGACAAATTACCTATCAAACAAGAAAGAGCAGACATTCTCAAGAAGGCAAGAACTCAGGACGTAAAGAAGGCTTTTAGAAAAACAGCTACTTGACAATTAAATCCAGGTAATTAAGCAAAAACCAAGAAGCCATCAACCTACTTTGAAAAATATAGTTTAAAAATATAGTTACTGGGAGTTCCCTGGTGGCGTAGTGGTTAGGATTCTGGGCTTTCACTGCCGTGGCCCGGGTTCAATCCCTGGTCAGGGAACTGAAATCCCGCAAGGTGCACAGCATGACCAAAAAACAAAACAAACAAAAAATATATATAGTTACATATATTCATATATAAAATATATATATATGATGTATATAACGTACATCTGTGTATAAAACACCTCGCTGCTGCCCATAATTTTAATTTTTACCTAGAGTGATCTTTTAGGAATTAATACCTTAAATTTCTTTGTCTCAAATAGTAAAACTTCCATAATTTCTTCACTTGATTTTCCTTTCTTAGATTCAAATAAAATTTAACACTTTAAAAAATATTATGTTCTTTAGTTATCAATATAATTGCCTTTCTACTTCCTGACCCACTCTTCTGTCTGTATCAGAGACATATCTTGAATGATAGTCACTGAACCATAATAATTGTTATTTCAAGTTGGTGAGGTTTTGAGTGAATTTTTGATCTTTCTAAATGTTTCAGTTAAGATAATGAACATAAATTACTGTATAAAAGCAACACAGTATTTTTTTTCCCAAAGTGAATTAGCTGGGGCCAGAAAAAGTAGACCGTTCCTTTTGTTCACCAACCTCCTTACCCCACCAAAAAAAAAACCTGCAAAATTTAATGTACCTAAAGCATAGACCTCATTCTCTATGACCTGTACCCACTGGGTGAAGAGAGCCACAGGGTTCAAGGAAGATGAGGTGCCAACAAAACAGATAAAACAGGATCCCCCAAGAGGAAAGAAACTACATGTGATGTAACTGCTCTACAAACAAGATGACACACTCTGATGATTAAACTTGTTTTCCTGTTATCAAACCAACACTCTGAACTCCAGATCATTTTCCCTAACAACTTGCCTGGAGTTAACGAGGGTAGAGTTTCCAGCAACTAATTAACGCACATCCCTTCCAGCACAAGCTGTCAGCCGGTGATTTCCGCCGAGATGGCCGCCAGTGAAGGAGCAGGTTGCCACCCTCTCAACTGCGGTGACACCAGCCACTGCCTTGAGACTCAGCTCACCTGGGTGGGCAGGTAAAGATGTTCTTCCTGGCTGCATCTCTTGTAATAATGACACTGAGTAGGTAACTGGAATGGAGACAAATGATGCAAACCCTCCCAGAGCATCCAATTCAATTTCCATGTTAAACAAAAACAAACTCTCCCTATTCTGAGATCAGTACATGTTTCCGGCAAATTCAAGATCACAACGAAGACCAATTAAAATTCAAACAGAAGCTCGTAAGAATTTGACAGTTCATTTTCCTTAGATACGGCAGAAGGCTGTTCAATGGTGGATCACGGCTACAAACATCTAAAGTATTACTGATCAGGCAGAGTGACCGTGGAGCTGGAACTCCAAAGTTTGAATCTCTCAAATACGCTAAGTGTCTAACTCAGGGCACTGTGTTGGGCACCAGTTTCAGGAGACTCTTAAGGAGAACTTTCTGCCTTTTCACTCCAGATCCACACTGTGCACGGGCCCCTGAAACTTCCAGTGGTGCAATGAGTAAACATTAACAGTAAAGTGATAAAAATAAGAAAGAAATTAAAACAGTATTCAAGACACCACTAGCCAAACGGCGTCGTGCTAATGACTTCTACTTTTAGATGACAAGTCGTGCTATTTAAACAACCAGATTTCACTGCAGACATCCTTCAGGAACAGGTACCAAGGCAACCACGCCGATGCCAGGCTGTGGGGAGCTGTGGAGGACCGGAGGAGGAAAAGCACACTTGATATACTGATAAGGATCCAGAACACCACCACAAACTTAAAAAAATCATCTGAAGAGAAGCTGAAAACTGGACTTCATTCAACATCCATCTGGCATCTCGGAAAAAGAAATAACTCAGGACTCCTTGTCTTTACAAAAGTTGATATTTCAAAACCGCAAGTAAGGAAGATTCTCATCCTCTGAATGAGATTACTTTAAAGAGATTTGCGGTTGACATTTTAGTGATATTTCTGGACATGCCATCTTGGGTTGATTACTGAGGTATATGGAACATTAAACTAGTCCTTCCCCTAACGAAGTCCAGTTAGGGCAGCTAAGCTAAAAGCATGACATCGTTGCTGTCAAAGTACGTCACCAAAGAGTCCCATTTCAAAATAGTTTTTGTGTCAAAAGCTATTCATCATAATATCAATATATAGAATGAGGGAGGCAAGCCATACAAACTTCATGCCTCCCCCAAATGAATAATGAAAACGAAATCATGCAGACACCTACACCCTACATCAAATGTAGCCCCAAATCCCAGTAGAATTAGGATCCTGACCAGCCAGCTGGCACGATTCTGGAGGATGAGAGGTGAAATGAATGATTTTCACGAATGTAACTGCATGATAAAGCTCATGTGTCCGTCACTATGTGTGATAAGGATGAGTAATGGCCCCCAAATATAGTCAATGTCTCAATCCTCGGAACATGTGAATGTCAGCTTATGTGGCAAAAAAGGACTCTGCAGAGGTGATTAAGGAACCTGAGGTGGGGGAGTATCTGGCCAGGCCTGATGTCATTACAGTGGTCCTTCTGTGAGGAGGAACCAGTGTGAGAGAAGGCAGAGATGATGGAAGCAGAGGTGGATGGGACGCATTTTGAATACGGAGGACCACAGACAAGCACTAGAAACTGAAAAAAGGCAAGGAAACTGGATTCTCCCTGAAAGTTTCCTTAAGGAGCCAACTCTGCCCTCACCTTGATTTTAACACAGTGGAAGTGATTTGAGACGTCCGACCTCCAGAGAGTAAGTGAAGAAATTGGTGTGTTAAGGCACTCTGCGACAGCACCAACAGGAAATCAACACACTACGCAGAGATACTCTGGTGAACTACACTGGCCCTTTGAAGCTATTCACAAGGTCACCTTCTTCCACTGAGTAAACCTTTCAAGGCCTCAATGTACTTGTCTATGAAAGTTGTTACCTCCTGTTACAAACTGTAATATAGCATGTGTTTAGCTTCGCACAGAAAGTCTGCAAATTAAATTTGTTTATACATTCTTACAGAAGCTATAAAACATCATTAGCAACAGTTCAAAAACAAATATTTACACTTCTATATCAGACCCATAAAATGGACATTCCTTTTTTTTTAACACCTTTATTGGAGTATAAATGCTTTACAACGGTGTGTTCGTTTCTGCTTTATAACAAAGTGAATCAGCTATACATATACATATATCCCCATATATCCTCCCTCTTGCATCTCCCTCCCACCCTCCCTATCCCATCCCTCTAGGTGGTCACAAAGCACCGAGCTGATCTCGCTGTGCTATGCGGCTGCTTCCCACTAGCTATCTATTTTACATTTGGTAGTGTATATATGTCCAGGCCACTCTCTCACTTCATCCCCACTTCCCCTTCCCCTTCCCCATGGCCTCAAGTCCATTCTCTACGTCTGTGTCTTTATTCCTGTCCTGCCCCTAGGTTCTTCAGAACCTTTTTTTTTTTTTTTTGGATTCCACATATATGTGTTAACATACGGTATTAGTTTTTCTCTTTCTGACTTACTTCACTCCGTATGACAATCTCTAGGTTCATCCATCTCCCTCCAAATAACTCAATTTCGTTTCTTTTTATGGCTGAGTAATATTCCATTGTATATATGTGCCACATCTTCTTTATCCATTCATCTGTCGATGGACACTTAGGTTGCTTCCATGTCCTGGCTATTGTAAATAGTGCTGCAGTGAACATTGGGGTACATGACTCTTTTTGAATTATGGTTTTCTCAGGGTATATGCCCAGTAGTGGGACTGCTGGGTCACATGGTAGTTCTACTTTTACAAGGAACCTCTAAACTGTTTTCCATAGCGGTTGCATCAATTTACATTCCGACCAACAGCACAAGAGGATTCCCTTTTCTCCGCACCCTCTCCAGCATTTATTGTTTCTAGATTTTTTGATGACAGCCATTCTGACCAGTGTGAGGTGATACCTCATTGTAGTTTTGATTTGCATTTCTCTAATGATTAGTGATGTTGAGCATCCTTTCATGTCTTTGTTGGCAATCTGTTTATCTTCTTTGGAGAAATGTCTATTTAGGTCTTCTGCCCATTTTTGGATTGGGTCATTTGGTTTTTTTCATACTGAGCTGCTTGTAAATTCTGGAGATTAATTCTTTGTCAGATGCTTCGCTTGTAAATATTTTCTCCCATTCTCAGGGTTGTCATTTTGTCTTCTATATGGTTTCCTTTGTTGTGCAAAAACTTTTAAGTTTCATTAGGTCACATTTATTTTTGTTTTTATTTCCATTTCTCTAGGAGGTGGGTCAAAAAGGATCTTGCTGTGATTTATGTCATAGAGTGTTCTGCCTATGTTTTCCTCTAACAGTTTGATAGTGTCTGGCCTTACATTTAGGTCTTTAACCCATTTTGAGTTTATTTTTGTGTATGGTGTTAGGGAGTGTTCTAATTTCATTCTTTTACATGTAGCTGTCCAGTTTTCCCAGCACCACTTACTGAAGAGGCTGTCTTTTCTCCATTGTATATTCTTGCCTCCTTTATCAAAAATAAGGTGACCACATGTGTGTGGGTTTATCTCTGGGCTTTCTATCCTGTTCCATTGATCTATATTTCTGTTTTTGTGCCAGTACCATACTGTCTTGATTACTGTAGCTTTGTAGTATAGTCTGAGGTCTGGAAGCCTGATTCCTCCAGCTCCGTTTTTCCTTCTCAAGATTGCTTTGGCTACTCAGGGTCTTTTGTGTTTCCACACAAATTAAATTTTTTGTCCTAGTTCTGTGAAATATGCCATTGGTAGTTTGATAGGGATTGCAGTGAATCTGTAGATTGCTTTGGTTAGTATCGTCATTTTCACAATATTGATTCTTCCAATCCAAGAACATGGTCTATCTCTCCATCTGTTTGTCTCATCTTTAATATCTTTCATCAGTGTCTTATAGTTTTCTGCATACAGGTCTTTTGTCTCCTTAGGTAGATTTATTCCTAGGTATTTTATTCCTTTTACTGCAATGGTAAATGGGAGTGTTTCCTTAATTTCTCTTTCAGATTCTTCATCATTAGTGTATAGGAATGCAAGAGGTTTCTGTGCATTAATTTTGTATCCTGCTACTTTACTAAATTCACTGATTACTTCTAGCAGTTTTCTGGTAGCATCTTTAGGATTCTCTATGTATAGTATCATGTCATCAGCAAACAGTGGCAGTTTTACTTCTTTTCTGATTTGCACTGCTTTTATTTCTTTTTTGTTCCTGATTGCTGTAGCTAAAACTTCCAGAACTATGTTGAATAACAGTGGTGAGAGTGGGTAACCTTGTATTGTTCCTGATCTTACAGGAAATGGTTTCAGTTTTTCACCATTGAGAACGATGTTGGCGGTGGGTCTGTCATATATAGCTTTTATTATGTTGAGGTAGGTTCCCTCTATGCCTACCTTCTGGAGAGTTTTTATCTTAAATGGGTGTGGAATTTTGTCCAAAGCTTTTCCTGCATCTATTGAGATAATTATATGGATTTTATCCTTCAGTTTGTTAATATGGTGTATCACATGGATTTGCATATATTGAAGAATCCTTGCATTCCTGGGATAAACCCCACTTGATCATGGTGTATGATCCTTTTAATGTTCTGTTGGATTCTGTTTGCTAGTATTTTGTTGAGCATTTTTGCATCTATGTTCATCATAGATATTGGCCTGTAGTTTTCTTTTTTTGTGACGTCTTTGTCTGGTTTTGGTATCAGGGTGATGGTGGCCTCGTAGAATGAGTTTGGGAGTGTTCCTCCCTCTGCTGTATTTTGGAAGAGTTTGAGAAGGATAGGTGTTAGCTCTTCTCTAAATGTTTGATAGAATTCGCCTGTGAAGCCATCTGGTCCTGGGCTTTTGTTTGTTGGAAGATTTTAAAACACAGTTTCAATTTCAGTGCTTGTGATTCGTCTGTTTATATTTTCTATTTCTTAGTGGTTCAGTCTCAGAGGTTGTGCTTTTCTAAGAATTTGTCCATTTCTTCCAGGTTGTCCATTTTATTGGCATATACTTGCCTATAGTAATCTCTCAGGAATCTTTATATTTCTGCAGAGTCAGGTGTTACTTCTCCTTCTGCATTTCTAATTTTGTTTGAGTCTTCTCCCTTTCTACATGATGATTCTGGCTAAGGGTTTATCAATTTTGTTTATCTTCTCAAAGAACCAGCTTTTAGTTTTATTGATCTTTGCTATTGTTTTCTTCATTTCTTTTTCATTTGTTTCTGATCTGATCTTTATGTTTCTTTCCTTCTGCTAACTTCGGTTTTTTTTTTTTTTTGTTCTTCTTTCTCTAATTGCTTCAGGTGTAAGGTTAGGTTGTTTATTTGAGATGTTTCTTGTTTCTTGAGGTAGGATTGTATTGCTATAAACTTCCCTCTTAGAACTGCTTTTGCTGCATCCCATAGGTTTTGGGTGGTCATGTTTTCATTGTCATTTGTTTCTAGGTATTTTCTGATTTCCTCTTTGATTTCTTCAGTGATCTCTTGGTTATTTAATAGTGTATTGTTTAGCCTCCACATGCTTATATTTTTTACAGTTTTTTTCCTGTAATTGATATCTAGTCTTATAGCGTTGTGGTCAGAAAAGATACTTGATACGATTTCAATTTTCCTAAATTTACCAAGGCTTGATATGTGACCCAAGCTATCATCTATCTTGGAGAATGTTCCATGAGCATTTGAGGAGAAAGTGTATTCTGTTGTTTTGGGGTGGAATGTCCTATAAATATTAAGTCCATCTTGTTTAATGTATCATTTAAAGTCTGTGTTTCCTTATTTATTTTCATTTTGGATGATCTGTCCATTGGTGAAAGTGGGGTGTTAAAATCCCCTACTATGATTGTGTTACTGTCGATTTCCCCTTTTATGGCTGTTAGCATTTGCCTTATGTATTGAGGTGCTCCTATGTTGGGTGGATAAATATTTACAATTGCTGTATCTTCTTCCTGGATTGACCCCTTGATCATTATGTAGTGTCCTTCTTTGTCTCTTGCAATAGTCTTTATTTTAAAGTCTATTTTGTCTGATATGAGAATTGCTACTTCAGCTTTCTTTTGATTTCCATTTGCATGGAATATCTTTTTCCATCCCCTCACTTTCAGTCTGTATGTGTCCCTAGGTCTGAAGTGGGTCTCTTGTAGACAGCATATATACGGGTCTTGTTTTTGTATCCATTCAGCCAGTCTATGTCTTTTGGTTGGAGCATTTAATCCATTTACATTTAAGGTAATTATCGATATGTATGTTCCTATTCCCATTTTCTTAATTGTTTTGGGTTTGTTATTGTAGGTCTTTTCCTTCTCTTGTGTTTCCTGCCTAGAGAAGTTTCTTTAGCATTTGTTGTAAAGCTGGTTTGGTGGTGCTGAATTTTCTTACCTTTTGCTTGTCTGTAAAGGTTTTAATATCTCTGGCAAATCTGGATGAGATCCTTGCTGGGTAGAGTAATCTTGGTTGTAGGTTTTTCCCTTTCATCACTTTTAATATATCCTGCCACTCCCTTCTGGCTTGCAGAGTTTCTGCTGAACTATCAGCTGTTAACCTTATGGGGATTCCCTTGTATGTTATTTGATGCTTTTCCCTTGCTGCTTTCAATACTTTTTCTTTGTATTTAATTTTTGGTAGTTTGATTAATATGTCGCTTGGCGTGTTTCTCCTTAGATTTATCCTGTATGGGACTCTCTGCACTTCCTGGAGTTATTTCCTTTCCCATGTTAGGGAAGCTTTCAACTGTAATCTCTTCAAATATTTTCTCGGGTCCTTTCTCTCTCTCTTCTTCTTCTGGGACCCCTATAATTCGAATGGTGGTGCATTTAATGTTCTCCCAGAGGTCTCTGAGACTGTCCTCAATTCTTTTCTTTCATTTTTCTTTATTCTGATCTGTGGTAGTTATTTCCACTATTTTATCTTCCAGGTCACTTATCCATTCTTCTGCCTCAGTTATTCCGCTATTGATTCCTTCTAGAGAATCTTTAATTTCATTTGTTGTGTTGTTCACCATTGTTTGTTGCTCTTTAGTTCTCCTAGGTCCTTGTTAAACGTTTCTTGTACTTTCTCCATTCTATTTCCAACATTTTGCATCATCCTTACTGTCATGACTCTGAATTCTTTTTCAGGTAGACTGCCTATTTCCTCTTCATTTGTTTGGTCTGGTGGGTTTTTACCTTGCTCCTTCAACTGCTGCGTATTGCTCTGTCTTCTCATTTTGCTTAACTTACTGTGTTTGGGGTCTCCTTTTCGCAGTCTGCAGGTTCATAGTTCCTGTTGTTTTTGGTGTCTGTCCCCAGTGGGTGAGGTTTGTTCAGTGGCTCGTGTAGGCTTCCTGATGGAGGGGACTCATACCTGCGTTCTGGTGGGTGGGGCTGGATCTTGTCTTTCTAGTGGGCAGGGCCATATCTGGTGGTGTGTTTTGGGGTGTCTGTGAACTTAGTGTGATTTTAGGCAACCTCTCTGCTAATGGGTGGGGTTGTGTTCCTTCCTTGCCAGTTGTTTGGCATGGGGCGTCTAGCACTGGAGCTTGCTGGCCGTTCGGAGGAGCTGGGTCTTAGCACTGAGATGGAAATCTCTGGGAGAGCTCTCGCTGACTGATATTACGTGGGGCTGGGAGGTCTCTGGTGGACCAATGTCCTGCACTCAGCTCTCCCACCTCAGAGGCTCAGGCCTGACAACAGGCTGGAGCACCAAGACCTTGTCAGCCACTCGGCTCAGAAGAAAAGGGAGGAAAAAAAGAAAGAAAAGAGAAAGAAAGAAAGAAAAAATCTTTTAACTGTTAACATAAAAAAAACTTTTAAAAATTATTAAAACAAAAAAAATAAAAACTTTTAAAAAAGGGAGCAACCAAACCAATAAACAAATCCACCAACGATACCAAGCTCTAAAAACTATACTAAGATAAACATAAAAATGAGAAGCACGACCATCGCAGACAGCAAACCCCAAGTCTGCGGTTGCTCCCAAAGTCCACTGCCTCAATTTTGGGATGATCTGTTGTCTATTCAGGTATTCCACAGATGCAAGGTACATCAAGTTAATTCTGGGGATTTAATCCACTGCTCCTGAGGTTGCACAGAGAAATTTCCCTTTCTCTTCTTTGTTCGCACAGCTCCTGGGGTTCAGCTTGGGTTTGGGCACCACCTCTGTGTGTAGGTCTCCCTCAGGCAATTGTTCCCCACCCGGACAGGAGGGGGTTAAAGCAGCAGCTGATTAGGGGGCTCTGGCTCACTCATGCCGGGGGGGAGGGAGGGGCACAGTAGTTATAATTGGAATGAGGGGTGAGCCTGTGCAGCAGAGGCTGGCGTGACGTTGCAGCAGCCTGAGGCGCGCCGTGTGTTGTCCCGGGGAAGTTGTCCCTGGATCACGGGACCCTGGCAGTGGCGGGCTGCACAGGCTCCCATGAGGGGAGGTGTGGATAGTGACCTGGGCTCGCACACAGGGTTCTTGGTGGCAGCAGCAGCAGCCTCAGCGTCTCATGCCCGTCTCTGGGGTCCATGCTGATAGCCGAAGCTTGCACCCCTCTCTGGAACTCGTTTAGGCAGTGCTCTGAATTCCCTCTCCTTGTGTACCCCGAAACAATGGCCTCTTGCCTCTTAGGCAGTTCCAGACATTTTCCTGGACTCCTTCCCGGCTAGCTGTGGCGCACTAGACTCCTTCAGGCTCTGTTCACGCAGCCAACCCCAGTCCTCTCCCTGGGTTCCGACCTCTGAAGCCCAAGCCTCAGCTCCCAGCTCCCACCCGTCCCGGCGGGTGAGCAGACAAGCCTCTCGGGCTGGTGAGTGCTGGTCGGCACTGATCCTCTGTGCAGGAATCTCCGTGCTTTGCCCTCTGCACCCGTTGCTGCGCTCTCCTCTGTGGCTCCAAAGCTTCCCCCCCACTACCCCCGTCTCCACCAGTGAAGGGGCTTCCTAGTGCGTGGGAATCTTTCCTCCTTCACGGCTCCCTCCCAGAGGTGCAGGTCCCATCCCTATTCTTTTGTCTGTTTTTCTTTTTTCTTTTGCCCTACCCAGGTACATGGAGATTTTCTTGCCTTTTGGGAAGTCTGAGGTCTTCTGGCAGCATTCAGTAGGTGTTCTGTAGGAGTTGTTCCACGTGATGTATTTCTGATGTATCTGTGGGGAGGAAGGTGATCTCCACGTCTCACTCCTCCACCATCTTGAAGGTCCCCTTAAATCTATTCTACTGGCTGTCTTCTGTGCAGAGTATAAAGTTTCAAAGAAGAAGAAAAGTGAATGGATAAGCCCAAGCTCCTGGCTACTCAGAGTAGGGATGGGAGTGATGGGGGGGATGAAGGCTAGAAAACCAGAGAAAAACCAACTGTATGTGAGTTTACCTGCTCAAGACTCTCTTCCCTACTCTTCACAGCCACAAAAGAATGAAAAGGTCAGGAGACCATTAAAGTCATTAAAACCAAGATACTATGACTCTCGGAGGCTATGTCAGGACTTGAGGTTAGTTAGGGGGTTTCTTCTCATTTTGTTAATGGCATGCATTTCACTGTTCACGTCTAAGACTGCTTGCAAAAATGGCTTGAATTATCCCCCTTCCTGTAACCATGCCCTTAGGCCTTTGCAAATGACTCTGGGCTTAGTCATGTGACTTGCTTTGGCCAATGGGAGTTTAACAAACATGAACCAAGAAGACACTTGAAAAGTACCTGTGCATGCAGGCCCTGCAGAGCCTTGACTAACAGCCTGCCAGCCCCAGGCCTGTGAGTGAGACCAGCCTAGATCACCAGCCATCAACCAACCCGCAGCAGACCCCAGATACCTAACGGAGCTAAGTATCAGCTGAGACAGATCTCACCAACAGAAGTATGAGTGAAGGAAACAGCTCTGTTTTAATCCACCAGGTTTTAGGGTAGTTTATTATTATGTTATTCAGTAAAAACTATAACTGTGTATAATATAAAAGCTAACACAAATACACTGCAGAAATTTTCAAAAATTTAGAAAAATAAAAATGACCTAGAATCCAAAAGACATTAATCAGTAATTTTTGATTAACTCACTTTTATGTAGCTATGTAAATATTCTCCGTAATTGGACTCACCCTGTAAATTCAACCTCATACTGTGCTGTTGTAAGCATCTCTCGTAATCTACCATAGTTTATTTAACCATTCTTCCATCAATGGACTTGAAAGTGGCTTTAAATACCTCATGTAGGATTAAATATCTTATTTAGGAGAGAGAAGCACTGATAAAAGGTAGCTGTTACTATCATTATCATTACTGACCCATTTTCAACTTTATTCGTTGATAAAAACTGATCAGCTTAAGACAATCAAATGAAAAGTTATAAAAATCCTATTAACACAAAAATGCAATGTTATTCAAAGTGGTGTTTGCTACAGTTCGAGTAGTCCTCCTGGGGTTATCATTTGACAGTGTAAAATATGCCAGCCTGAAGAAAAAAAAAAGGTGTGATAAATTGAGCCTCAAAGTCCTGTTATGAAGGATTCAAACACAGACCAGAAGATTTTTGTTAAGGAAGTCAGTGAAGAGATAGAACTTAAAAAGTATACTAAGCAAGGACTTCCCTGGTGGCCCAGTGGTTAAGAATCTGCCTGCCAATGCAGGGGACACAGGTTCGATCCTTAGTCCGGGAAGATCCCACATGCCGCGGAGCAACTAGGCTGGTGCGCCACAACTACTGAGCCTGCGCTCTAGAGCCCGTGCGCCACAACTACTGAGGCCCGTGCACCTAGAGCCCACGCTCCACAACAAGAGAAGCCACTGCAATGAGAAGCCCGCACACCACAACTGAAAGCAGTCCCTGCTCACCACAACTAGAGAAAGCCCGTGTGCAGCAATGAAGACCCAACACAGCCAAAACATAAATAAATAAATAAAAATTGCTTTAAAAAAAGTATACTAAGTGAGCAAAAGTTGTGGAGTATCAATGAAAAGAATGAATGAAAAGAACAAGCTTGATCTTTTGGTCACTGCCCTAGGAACACAGTAAGCTGAGAAATAACACACTCCAAAGATGTTGTAAAGTTGGGCAACTCACTTTCCTGCATTCTTGTACAGCAAATTATAGCTAGCAAAGTCTTTTGGATAGCAATTGCTTTCACTTGGGTCAACTGAAATGACCAAACAATGAACCTTGAACACCAACCATTGATCTTGCTAATTGCACCTGCCACTATACTTGTTTCCAGGCAGCCCTCTTTTCCAACACTATTCTGACTGTTAAATGGTCAGAACACACAAAGTGACAGATTTAGTGTTTCGCTAGCAATTTATGTAACTGACTGCAGTGCTGTCGTTGTAGTGAATCATGATTTATTTGTCTCACATTGTAGCACATAACCTTTTAAATGCAAGGGGTAAAAAGGCAAGACCTTTTTGAAGTTTATACAGAACCATCTACCGCTATATCCTATGAACTAGATTTGAAGGAGAACCAATCAAATGAGTGATGGATTTCTTTTCTGTCCATAGCTGTCACTTCACGCACAAGCCACTCATGTATCCTGGGCTCAGTCACTGTCTTTATTTGCATGTGATTCAGAGGAAAATCTGGGAGATATACATAAATGACATTTGTACCAGTCAGCTAACAGAACCTAGATTAGGGAGTCAGAAGGAATATTGGGGTGAGAATTCAACACTGAAGGGTCCATGGATATATTTGGATATATATTTTAAAATTCCTTGAATTATACATAAAAGTTTGTATGTGAAAATATACATTTTGGAGAGAGTTCCTCTACAGGTTTCACTGGCTTCATAAAGGACTCAGTGATTCTTTTTTATTTATTTATTTTTGTCTGCGTTGGGTCTTTGTTGCTGCACGCAGGCTTTCTCTAGTTGTGGCCAGTGGGAACTACTCTTCATTGTGGTGCGCAGGCTTCTCATTGTGCTGGCTTCTCTTATTGAGGAGCACGGGCTCTAGGCACGCGGGCTTCAGTAGCTGAAGCACATGGACTCAGCAGTTGCGGCATGCAGGCCCTAGAGCGCGCGGACTTCACCGCGCAGGCTAAGTTGCTCCACGGCATGTGGGATCTTGCTGGACCAGGGATCGAAACTGTGTCCCCTGCACTGGCAGGCAGATTCTTAACCACTGCACCACCGGGGAAGTCCAGGAGTCACTGATTCTTGAAAAGATTAAACATGCTGGCTTATAGGAATGGGACCTTTTGTTGCAAAATAAAAGAAAGTGAAGGCAGAAATAAGCATGTAAACAATGAAACAATATCAAGGGACATCAAGTTTTACACCAAGGTTTATAAATAAAGAGGAGAGAGAAATCGCTTGTGTTAAAGGGCTGAACTGTGTCCTCTCCCAAAAAATTCATGTAGAAGTTCTAACTCCCAGTACCTCAGAATGGGACTGTATTTGGAGACTGGGTCTTTACAGAGGCCGTTTAGTTAAAATAAGGTCATTAGTATGGTCTCTAATCCAATATGACCAGCGAACTTCTAGGAGTAGGAGAGGAAATTTGGACATACAGAGAGATACCCAACATGTATGCATACAGAGGGACAACCATAAAGACATGGGTAGAAGGAAGCCATCTACAAGCCAAGGAGAGAGGTCTGGAACAGATCTTTCCCTACAGCCCTCAGAAGGAACTGATTCTACTGATACAATGATCTGGAACATTCTAGTCCCCACAACTGTGAGAAAATAAATTTCTGTTGTTTAAGCCACCCATTTTGTTATGGCAGCCCTAGAAAACTTATATAGTTGGTCTTAGTTACAACAGTGGATTAAGAAGATAATTCAAAAGGCAATAAAGACCAAGAGATTATTCTGGGGGGTTAAAAACTTGGTAAATACCAAGAACAAAGGAGGAAAGGGCCTTAATGAACATTTGTAGTAACATGTAAGATTATATGCATAATACTCCCTGACATTTACAGAACACTGCAGGGCACATAACCTTTTCCAAGTGCACAGGGAAAATTTGTCAACACAGACAATATGGTGAACCATAAAACAAGGCAATCAATTTTAAATGGCTAAGAGTCAAATAGATTATGATGCCTGATCATAACATAATTAAATAAGAAATCAATAACAAAAAGATTATAAAATCTCCAAATATGTGACAATAAAACATTTCTAAATAACACACAAAGAAAAAATTACAAGAGAAATTGGAAAATACTTTGAACTGAATGATAATAAAAACAAAAAATGTGTGGGATGCAGCTAAAACAATGATTACAGAGAAATTTAGTTCTCTAAATGTTTATATTAGAAAAGAAGATTGCAATTCAACAATTCAAGTTTTCACCTAAAGAAGCTAGAAAAATCTGAGCAAACTGTACTCAAACTAAGCAAAACAAATCAACGAAATATAAAACAAAGAATAAAGGAACTCAGTGAAACAGTAACACAGGATATTTGAAGAGACTGATAAAACTGAAAGTCTAGCTAGATCATTTAAAGTGGAGAAAAAAGAGGAGAAACAAAAATTACTAGTACGACAAATTAAAATGGGGACATCATAATAGATAGCATAGAACAATTAGAAGAAACACAAAATCTCTAACATATGCAAATTACCAAATGACACCAAAAGAGAATGTAAAGGGTCTTACAGCTATGGGAAAAAAACAAAACTGAATCCATAATCTAAACTTTCCCACAAAGAAAACTTAAGACTCAGATGGCTTCTCTAGTGAACTCTTTCAAACAGTTAAGAAAGAATATCAATTTTATACCTTTTATAAGATCAGGATATTCCTGATACAAAAACCATACAAAGATACTAAAAGAAAAGAAGAAAACTATAGACCAATACCCTTCATGAAGTGAACAAGGTAGAAAATTTTAAACAAAATATTAATAAATCAAATCCAGAAATATATAAAAAGGAAAATATAGAAAACAAAAACCATATGATCATCTCAATGATGCAAAAAAGCATTTAACTAAATCCAATACCCTTTCATGATAAAATCATTCTACAAACAAGGAATAGAAACGCAATTCCTAAACCTGACACGGGTCATCTACAAAAAACTCAGAAAGGGCTTCCCTGGTGGCGCAGTGGTTGAGAGTCCGCCTGCCGATGCAGGGGACACGGGTTCGTGCCCCGGTCCGGGAAGATCCCACATGCCGCGGAGCGGCTGGGCCCGTGAGCCATGGCCGCTGAGCCTGCGCGTCCGGAGCCTGTGCTCCGCAACGGGAGAGGTCACAACAGTGAGAGGCCCACGTACCGGAAAAAAAAAAAAAAAAACTACACTGCTGAATTTTAAAAACCTAAACAAATGGAGAAATATACCACGTTCACAGAGTAGAAGACTCCACTGTTAAGATGCAAACGCTCTCCAAATTGATCTATTAATTCAGTCAAATTTCAATAAAAATCCTAGCAGGCTGATTCTAAAATGTATATGCATGTAGAAAAGATCTAGAATAGCCAAAACAATTTTGAAAAAGGGGATTTACACCTCATGATTTCAAAACTTCTAATGAAGCTATGGTCATCAAGACAATGTAGTACTGTTATAAAAGTATGAAAACTGGAACATAATATATAGCCCAGAAATTTACCCACACTTGTACAGTAAATTGGTTTGTGACTAAGCACCAAAGCAATTCAATAGGAAAAGGAAATGGTATTGGACCAATTCAAAAATTTATTTATTTATTTCTTTTTTAGCTGCGCCGTGAGGCTTGCAGTATCTTAGTTCCCCAACCAGGGATCAAACCCACGTCCTCAGCAATGAAAGCACGGAGTCCTAACCACTGGGCCGCCAGAGAATTCCCTGGACCAATTTTTTATATGGAAAAAAATTTCTAACATACACAAAATTTAATTTGTGCTGATCATGGATCTGTATCTCCATGAAAGCACAGATTTTTCTTCTCTCTACCATCAAACATGCTGATACCTCCCCGAAGGGACTTAAAACACATAAGTGGTGAATAAATATTTAATAAAAGAACTATGCATGAGGAAATAAAACACGCCATAGTAGAAAATAACGGGAAGGAAACTCTTGGGATACAGAATGGTCAGGAAGGGCTCACTGAGAAAAAAAGCATGTGCGTTGGTACCTGAAGGCACCAGCTCTGCAAATACTCAGGAGATGAAAATTGCAAGCAGAGAGCAAAGATCATGAAGAACTGGATGAGGAAGTCCCTAGTGGTCCAGCAGCTAGGACTCTGTGTTCTCAGTGCCGAGGGCCCAGGTTCAATCCCTGGTCGGGGAACTAAGATCCCACATCTCACACGCTGCGTGGCACACACCCCCCCCCCCAAAAAAAAGAAAAGGGACTGGATGAAAGCCATTTAGAGTAGCCTGTGAGTGAACGAGTGGGAAGAGTAGCATAAAAAACAGGAGGCCAGGGACTTCCCTGGTGGTGCAGTGGTTAAGAATCGCCTGCCAATGCAGGGGACACGGGTTCGAGCCCTGGTCCGGGAAGATCCCACATGCTGCGGAGGAACTAAGCCAGAGCGCCACAACTACTGAGCCTGCGAGCCACAACTACTGAGCCCACATGCCGCAACTACTGAAGCCCACGTGCCTAGAGCCCGTGCTCCACAACAAGAGAAGCCACCTCAGTGAGAAGCCCGCGCACCGCAACGAAGACTCAATGCAGCCAAAAATAAATAAATAAAAAAATAAGTGAACAAACAAGCAAATAAATAAATAAAAGGGCTGTAGTAACAGTTTCCTTTAAAAAAAAAAAAAAGGAGGCCAGATCATCTGGGGTCTTATAGCTCCACAGAGTACATTCAAGAATTCTAACCACAGAAATGATGTAATCCAATTTGTGATTTTATAAAATGGCCTTGACCACTGCATGAAGAATGGATTGGAAAAAGCCAGGTAGGAAGCAGGAAAGCAGGGAGGAGGCTCTTAGAGCAACTCAGGTGAGAGAAGAGGATGGTGTCCTCTCTCCAGGATGGAAGCTCACAGATAACACTGGAGCTGACATTCTAGCAGATTTGGGTATTAGCTGTAATTTCTATTTTGTCACTTTCAACTCTGTTGACTTGTTTTTTTCCAAAGATTCCCTTTATGAGGGCAGGGATTACGTCTATTTTGTTTACCGCTGCTCTCCAAACCCAGGAGATTACAGGAATGACTATCTATGAGACTGGAGGTCAGAACCTGGCATGATACGGTACAGGTGCTGTCCAAGGAGAGCCACCTCCTTAAAACAGCAAATAGGAAGGCAACAGGGAGAGAGCACTGCGGCCCGTGAAACCCTCAAGTATGCTAAGAATGCGCATGGGCTTGTTTACCAATATGAGAAGGCAGGCTACAGCCCAAAACTTTACGAAGCACAGACGGCACCATTAGATGCTCTCCTGCAGTAGGCAGTCAACTTATGAAAGTATTGGTTGAAAACATGAACAATTCTAGAAAGGTCTAAATAAACATAGATAAGAAAGGCTAACTGTCACACCAGTCAGAATGGCCATCATCAAAAAATCTATAAACAATAAGTGCTGGAGAGGGTGTGGAGAAAAGGGAACCCCTCCTACACTGTTGACGGGAATGTAAATTGGTACAGCCACTATGGAAAACAGTATGGAGGTTCCTTAGAAAACTAAAAATAGAGCTACCATACGACCCAGCAATCCCACTCCTGGGCACATATCCAGAGAAAACCATAATTCGAAATGATACATGCACCCACCCCAATGTTCACCAGAGCACTGTTTACAGTAGCCAGGACATGGAAGCAACCTAAATGTCCATCAACAAATGAATGGATAAAGAAGATGTGGTACATATACATAATGGAATATTACTCAGTCATAAAAAAAAATGAAATAATGCTATTTTCAGCAACATGGATGGACCCAGAAATTGTCATATGTGTGAAGTCAGAGAAAGACAAATATCATATGATAGCGCTTATATGTGGAATCTTAAAAAATGGTACAAATGAACTTATTTACGAAACAGAAACAGACTCACAAATGTAGAAAACAAACTTATGGTTACCAGGGGGGAAAGTGGGCGGGGGGGGGGTATAAACTGGGAGACTGGGATTGACATAGACACACTATTATATTTAAAAGAGATAACTAATAAGGACCTACTGGATAGCACTCTGTAAAGACCTATATGAGAAGAGAATCTAAAAAGAGTGGACAGATGTGTATGTATAACTGATTTACTTTACAGCAGAAACTAACACAACCTTGTAAATCAACTCTACTCCAATAAAAATTTTAAAAAAAGACAGGTGAACCCATGATGAGTTGTGACAAGGCACAATTTGGGGTCTGTCACTAAACTGGTGACCTTGACACCATGAAGAACCTCATGCCCCACTTCACCCCTTCCCTACCTCCACCCCACCCCCAAGAGAAACTCCCACACGTAATACCACCTGGGTCTGGCTCAGTAGAACATGACTTATTTTTTTATGTGGGCTAATATTATAGGAGAAGCTTTACGGGAGATGCTACATCAATGTAAGATATTATATATGTATTCAGGTGATAGGAACTGTATTTACAGATATGCCTCTGGAATTAAAAAGAAAAATTAAATCTGGAAGCTCAGCACTGCCGGCATTTCTCCCAGGGCAAGAATACATTTAGTGTCCTATTAAATCAAAGGACGGTCCACTGGAAACAGTGGCACGCTTTACCAGCTGGTGTTAACAAAGATTGATGCACACGTTCAATCACACCCAACCTGACATTGGGCTTCCAGAAATTTATAATACAGAATGGAAACGTTTTATGTCTTGCAACTTCCCACCCCCTTTAAAGCAGTAACTCACCAGGCAGAAATATAATTCATTTAGCATTTTTAAAATCCACACTTAAAGCATTTTCCGGGGCTAAAGATGCGCTGGAACAGAATATATAAAACAAAACTTGTTAAAAAATAACATGTAGGAAGACGTCATGGGAGCCATTTTTGATGATCAACTAAGGCCATGGGAATCAAAGAACAGGATAGGTTATTTTGTGTGAAGTATGGCGAAAGGAATATTAACACAGAAATAAAATGTGAGCGCACGTAATATAATTCAAGGTAAAACTCCAAAGTCGGGGAAAGAGTTCTCTATCCCTCACATTTTCTTTATTTTCCAGAGAATAAAATTAAGGCATATGTTTGGAACCACTGCTGTCATCTAATGATAAATGATGCCTTTTCACGGGCTCAGTATTGATACATTCATGGATATACTATTAGAGGAATATTTATTTTTGAAGTCAAAAGATCTGAACTGAAAATCAGATGCTGTCAATTACAAGCCATGTCCATAAAGCAGCTCTGGGCAAGTCACCATCTCCCTATACACCTTGGTTTCTCCATTTTTAAGAAGTGGCCAAAAAGCCCTCCTTGTCTGTAATATAGAACTGAGATGAAGTCCACGACACCATTTTATAAATCATGGTATTTTGTGTAAAAAACCAAAGTATTTCTGGAACTCTATCTAGCTTAAAAGTAACTTCAAAAACGTTCATGATCGACTGACAAAATCAATTTTGTACACGAAACACAGTTTCTAGTTCTGTAGGAAAGTGCTCGTTAAGCTAACATATCACGGGCCGTGGCAACCACTTCATAGACTACCAATTTTGTCTTCTGAGGTGTGTATCTTTGTTACTATCTCATCTACAGTGCTTTTTTTCCATAAAAGTGCTATTTCTTTATATAGACTATATTTTGCTTTGTCCGAATGGGGCACGAACAAAAGCGGCAAATGGTCCCACCCCTATAGGGAACCTGCAAGAGTTACCCCAGACTGTGGCAGTTCTACATCCGGTTCCTCATCTAACTGGCCGTGTGACCTCAGCAGGTTACTCTACACCTCTCAGAGCTTCATGTGTCCGTCGGTAAAATGGGGAGAAAGTCTCCAACCTCGCACACCTGTTGCGAGATTTACCTGAGGAACTATGTACAGAATGCCTAATGGAACAGTTTACGAGCTCAGTAAATCTTAGCCTGCTCCTCCTACATGCTTTTCGCATCTGTGGACCAACACAGAAACGCCACAATATTAAAAACAAAATAATAAGATACGTAATCCTAAGGGACGTTAAACACGCAAATAGATGCTCCGGCACCTGTGACCCTCCTGGCTCCTCTCAGCAGACCTGCATCCACTTCTCCCGGCTGCACATGGCCCTGCGCCAGACTCCACGATCACACCCGGGCCTTGGAGGACACTCTCCCGAAGGATCTGGCGGGGGTGACTCAGAGGCAGGATCAGGATCACCTCTTCCAAGGGACAGAGAGAGAGGCCAAGAGCTTTACTGACAACCATGATAAGGTGAGTTACACCAAGTTACACCAAGTACCCCCGGCGTGCCTCTCGCCGCACTACTGTGTGTGGTCAGCATTTTCCACGTTACAAGTCTGGGTCCGGGCTTTGCAAACACAAATGTCTACAGGGGCCAGTGAAATCAATGTAGTGAGAAAAGCAAAAGAAACAGTAACGTGAGTGAGGGGACTAGCGCTTCCAAAAGTCTCAAACTCTTGATATTTTCTACATAAATTGAGTTTGAAATGAGAGTATGTTTATCATGTAATTTGAAACTTGTGCACTGCTCTCCAGACCACGCCGCGGGCAGCATTCCAAACTAAATCTTATAAAGCCTGCAATTGTTCTGACTCACAGGATACCGACGTTGTGTTTTATTTTTGTATCTTACAAATTAATTTTAAAAGGAAAGCAAAACATACAAAACACTGTATAACCCTGTTACATAATCTCTCCTTTTCTGTTTAATGAGGAATATTCAGAGGCTCAGGTGAGGATCTTGGTGAACTAGAAAGTGCTCCCCAGTTGGAAGAAAGCCAGCTGCTATCACTATGGCCAGTGATTAACATTTTGGTAAGTGACTTGCTCAAGGTCATCTGTCTTGGGATGCATGGAGACAGGACGGTGACCCAGGCCACTGGACGCCACCCACCACCCTCTCAACTATGCTGTCCCATGTCTTGATTTCATTCATACGTCTTAAGACGGACATGTGAACAAAACCAAGAAGAGAAGTAGGAAAGAGGGCCAATTCAGCAGTACTACTACTTCTTACTTAACCTAATCAGACAGACCATGACCTATTTCTACCTCTCACAAGTAACAGGATTTAGGCAAAGTAAACCAATTCTGATAACAATATAAGGTTGCTAATCCAGAAGAGAGAATCTGGACTAAACAAAATTGTTTATCATGCTCTTGGTATCTGATTTTTCTGGAGATGGTTTTGTAACTGCCATTGTATCTTTTCTCAAGAAAAGAGTTAAAAGATTTCACATGATAGCTAAACTAGTTTGCCCAGGTCCACAACAGTCTCCCTTTGTTCTAGATCTTTAATGTGTTTAATGTATAACAAAATAAGAAAGATTTAGAAAGATGGATTTATTTAAGGGGCTTCAAACATGAATCACTAATACGTAGACAAGTGACAAAAGGATTACGGTGTATGCACACATCAGTAATGTTAAAAAATGAAAACAATTAGAACGGTGGTTATCAAGAGTTCTGAGAGAAGGAAAAAATCGTCAATGAAACGAGCAGTGTCACAAAAGGTCACATAAGACAGTGAGAAATTAAACCATTGGAAAACCAAGTTATCCCCAGCAGGGAGGCAGTTTAAGATCTTACCATGGGATGAAGAAGGGAGCTAGAGCAAGCATGCCTAAGTGTTCAATACTTCGGACAAGTTCACAGTCTTACAAAGGACATCCAAAGTCAAGAAGTGAATGAATGAACGAGTGAATGAAGCAACCAAGCAACAAGCTAACCACAGAGATTTCTAAGTAGAAGAACCCGGTGACCTGCTCCCAGCCTCAATTATAAAACTCACAAAAAGGGCAGAGCTTGGAAAATCATCTGTGAAATCAAACGTGTATCAGGAAAATGATGACGATGGGACTGAAAGGATGGCAGTGAAACCCTTCTTGCCAGACCTCCTGTCTGCCATGCGTGCCGGCCACGTGGAGTCCTCACCCTCTCCTCCCCACTTCTCTTCCCTTGCAAGTCCCTTCTGTGACACCCCTTTGCTTTTTCTCACCTTTCCCACTGCAGGCTACGTCTCAGCCTTTCTTTTATCCAACTCATCACAGTGTGTTGGAGGCTGGCTTTTGGACTTTCTCAGCCAGTGCCTCTCACCAAGTACTCAGCCTCTAAATAGTCAACGTTTAATAGTATAAAAATCCACTGTGTGTGTGTGTGTGTGTGTGTGTGTATTATTCTTTTAATCCTCACATCAATACTATGAGAAGGGACTACTCTTACCCTCGTTCTACAGGAGGCCTGGAGGGTAAAATGACTTGTCCACAATCGCAGAGCAAGGAACTGGGAGAGTGAGATTTGAACCGAAGCCTAGTGATGAGATGAACTATAACCTACTACAGAAATTAAAACATGTTTTAACCCTCTGGGTAAGATAACTGGCAACCGACAGAGTGGCAATAACATGAAGCCATAAGACACGTATCATCAGAGACTTAATTGACCAAAAAGAGCATATACCGTATTTCCTTCTCTCCTGCCACAGGAGAGGAAGTACTTTTCTTTAGCTTCTCAACATTATTAAGAAGAGGATTAACAGGTGTAACGGGAAGGACTTGAGATGGGTGCCCCCCCTCTTTCTTAAGTCTGTTCACCCTGGAGAATCCAATTAGAAGGAAACTCACAACTCATGACACCACGTACTCTCTGAATGGGATTAATATTTGCTTCTACTCTTCACAAATATGCTAGAAACAATACCATAAGCGTCTCATATTTCTGTAATACAAACTGCTTTTGATTAGTGGTGCAGAGAGTAGAGACTAAGCCAGCAAGGCCCAGGTATGTGCAGCAACGCACGCATCCCTTCCGTACGCTGTGAAAATTGCTGCAGGTAAGGTTCTGACATCTAGAAACACTGCTTTGTTGCACGCCTGGCTGACCAACACGACTTCCTTCTCCAAAGGCAATTAATTATCTGGTTGACACATGCAGGAGGAGAGGTCCCAGGACTGTCTAGAAGCCAAGAAACCAGAAATGACTCCACCATGTGCAAGGAACGGAATCCTGGAAAACTTAGCAAGGAGAGACCAGGTAAAGACATACACTTCACATCTTCAGCTCGTAAGACTCAGAAGTCTCACACGTGAGTGAGAAAATACAAGATCGGAACAGAATCTACTGCTCGCGGAGCCACCGGCTCTGAGATCACCGTTAGGCTGTCTACCTGGGGGCTTTATCTGCTGCTCTGAGGACCGGTCAGGCTGTCTGTCCCCCCTCGTCCCCCACCAACGCAGGCCTTGTCTCCACTGCACTGATGACTTCTTCTGCTCATTAAAAGGGGCTGACACTTAACTTAGTCACCGTGCTGCTCTTTACTGATAGAAAGAGAGACGGGCTGGTCCGAAAGACTTCAGGATTCAGGCAGGCTCAGCAGAAGATGTCAATCCTGTCTGTTTCACCCCTTCACTGGCAGAGTTAGCTGCACGTGTCGGGAAAAAATTTCTCCTACGAAGCCAAAACGTTCTCGCTGCATTAACAGTGGGGACGCCACAGTCCCTGACCTGGCCACAGAGACTGGCCTAAGAGACAGCCCGACCCTTGAAGGCCCCTGATCCTTCCTTCTGGCTTTGGGGTTTAGGAACCAGGGTGCTTCACGGCTCTATCTTCTGCCCTCTACGGTCACGTCCCAGGGACCTCATCCAACCTGTGGCATTGTGTTTATGTTGACGATGCTCACAACTGTGCCGCCAGACCTCTCTTCTGAACTGCAGATTCTAACATCCAGTTGCCTTCTTGATTCGATATCCAAAAAGCGTCTCAAACTGAAGGTGCCCAGAGCTCAGCTCACGACCAGCTCCCGTCCTCCAACTCCCTAAGCCACCCTTCCAACCATCGTTGCCGTCCTTTCCGTTCCCTCAAACCTCAGTCACTCTGCGCTCCATCCCCCTCATGCAAATCGACAGTTCCCACTAGATTTGCCTCTGAAACACACCAGACCCTAACCATTGCCGCCACCTGGATGAAAGCGGAAGGGCTGCCTTCCTTCTGGAGGCTTCAGGGGCTCCTGCAGCTTCCGGAGGCTGCCCACAGCCCTCAGCTCACGGCCCCTTCCACACCCGACTCCAGCCTCGTGATTCCGTCATCACACCCGCTGCTGTCCCTGGCCCTCTCGCCTCCCTCTTCCGAGGGCCCCTCACCATTACACCGGGCTCACCTGGGGAACCCAGGATAATCTCCCCACCTCAAGATGCGACCTTGCGTTGGCAAAGTCCCTTTACCATGCAAACTAGCCTGTTCCCAGATTCCAGTGATTGGGGGGGGAGGGCATTATTCGGCCTCTACCAGAGCGTCTCACTCGGTGCCCTTACAGTCCCAGGTCGTCGGGTCCCCACTTCCTGCCTAAGCCCCTCTCTTCCAACTCTCCCCGTCACTCACTCAGCTCCAGCCACACTAGTCTTGGCGCTGTTCCTCAACACACAAGCCCATCTCAGGACTTCTGCACCGGCCTTTCCCTCTACCCGGAAAGGTCCCTCCCTGCCTTAGGTCTCTGGCTAAACGACACCAACTTACGACGGGGCTTTCTTTACCGACACCCAATAATAGAGTAACGCCCCCCCTCCCATTTAAACACTCTCTTCCATTCTTATTTTTTCCCCAGGGCATTTAACATTATCTCTTATGCTTTCTATCTATCCATTCATCTGTCCGTCCATCCTCCCTCCCCCACTAAAATGTCATAAGGGGTGTTTTGTCTCTTGTTGTATAACCCCCCGAAATAAAACATGAAGTAGGGACTCAGTAAACAGTGGCTGGATAAGTGAATTCTACGTTACTGGAAAAGTCTGTTTCCTTGGAAACAAAACCTGGCCTAAAGTAGGAACTTAATTACATTTGAACGAATGAGGAAATGGATGGGTAAATGACAGACCCACATTATATCTAATTTTCTACAGGTATACTGATTAACATAAAATCAAGTGATTTACTGTTTAGGAACCAGACGTAACAGTTAAAGTAACTTAATCAAGGATGTACAACGAAAAAAAGTAATACAATTACGTATTAAAACTCCAACCCAGCCCCTGACTTTATTTTGCAGTGTCCCTGAATGTTCTTAGACCTGACAAGTCAGAATTCATCCAGATTCCCTTGCTTGCTTCAAACCTTACCAACAAGGTTTCAAGTTAATAAACTCCAAATTTACTTTCAGAGGAAATTCCACAGAAGTCTCAAAAGCATTTACCTTGTTTATTCAGATATATAAAAAGTGAACATACAGGGGAGAGAGCGTCATCCACCCTTTAAAACACATCCAGAAGCGACCCTGCTGTAGGGACAGATTATAAGAAGCTTCAAGTCCACAGTCCCTAGCACTGCTCGGCTGCCAGCCAGGGCAGCTCCAGACGACCACCTTGGGTACCAGGTACACAGACAAACGAAGACATTCCTACGGCAGCTGGGTGGTTACCAGGGGGACAGAACCAGAGCAACAATGCAGCTGGCTTGGAACGGAAGAGCAGAACAGCAATTCCTTCCGCAGAGGTCACCTCCTCTGCACTGGGCCAAGGGTTATTCTGGCCTTGCTGCCCACACACCTGCACAGCCAGCCATACAAGCTGCCACACTGAATCTCCTCTCCTTCTGCCAGCATCTGGGGAAGCGAGCAGGTGTTGTGCTCCGTTCACACTTGGAATCTGCTTTCTAGGAATCCTCTCACTGGCACACAGATGGGAAGGAGTGAGCCACAGTGGTTAGGAACACGGACCTGCAAAAGGGGCTGTCAGGATGCAAGTCTTGCCTCCGTGACTCACTGTGTCCCTACGGACACGTCACCAACCCTTTCTAAGCCTTAGTTTCCTCACCTCTAAAAAGCCCACTTACTGTTCTTAGGACACTTACTGGAGACAATGCAGGAAAAGCACTTAACACAGTGCCCTGGCACACGAGGCCTTAATACATATTCCTATAATAGCTATTATTATGGTACTATCTATTATAGTATTCTTGACTTAAAAAAAAGATCACTGTTCAAAAATAATACACCTGTCTTCATCTTAGATAGGGGTTTACCATTTATTTCCAGCTAAGTGTTTGCCTGCAGTTTGGGAAGAGTGCCACCAGGCAGATGCTGAGACGAAGCTTTTCCAGGTAAGGCTAGCAAAAATAAACTCATTTAAAGACTTTCTCCTCAATTCTAGTCCTGAATTAAAAATACATATAATTTGGTATTGGAGAGCAAAACAGAAATGTTAGAGAAATGTGACTACGTGCAGTATTTAAATAGGAAGACCAATGTGAAATTTAAAAATAGAAAGGTACACAGGTATGTGGAGGTTCAACTAGGTATTTTTCTACCAAATTATTAGCGGATAGAACTCACTGATTAATCCAATGCCCTACACCGCCTCACTGTTTGAAAAATGAAATAAAACAAAACGCACATTTTTTTTTCATTTCTCCTCGTCACACTCATCAAGGACGCATGTCAGAAGCGCTAAGTGAATTTTATCAAATTACACAAGACTTGGTCCCACGCGTGGAGATCTGACTCGGTACATTGGGGAGGGAGCAGGTATCTACATTCTGCAAAAGCTCCCCAGGGATTACTAGTGCCAACACCTATGGCTGGCCAATCACTGCCTAGAATCTCTCTTTTGGCGAGAAGGTTTTTTGCCATTGTAAACCTCTTCTCTTGATCCCATAGCCTGCTCCTTAAGCAGGACTGGATGACCCATAACTCAGTGAAGAGACGGACGGTGCCGAGTTACTCTGCAGCCCTTAAAATCAGTACAAATTCAAGACCTTTTACAGCAACAAAGGAGCTACAGAAGATGGGGATGCAGGGATGAAACTCTGTGTTTGTTCCGTGGAACCGGGTGAATGCTTTCCCTTTTAGACTAATGCAGCTCAGCAGAGCTTTCTGTCCCACGGAAATGTTCTATATCTGCATTTTCCTGTAAGGAAGCCACAAGCCACGTGTGGCTACTGAACACTTGACGTGTGACTCACAGCTTCCAAACCGGACAGCCCAGCTCTGGACAGAAGCCCAACTCAGCCCACTTGTAGCCTTCCCAGCACCTTGCTATCTGAGGTCCCTGTTTCATGAACTCACTCAGTACTTACCCCTTGAGAAGTTACCTCATTCCTAGCACGTGGGAGGTGCTGGGGACATAGCAGGGAACACAGATAAACCCCCTCTCTCATGGAGCTCACAACCTGGTTTATAATAACTGTCCTCTTTAAAAGCACCAGACTCATTTGAGGTACTTCCTCAAAGAAGGTTGGGTCAAATGTGTTTTGAAAAATTGTGTTATTTTGCAGATATAGAGAATAGACTTGTGGTTACCAAGGGGAGGGCGGCGAAGGAATGGGAGTGTGGGATTAGTAGCTGCAAACTAGTATCTATAGGACGGATAAACAACAAGGTCCTACCGTAGAGCACAGGGAACTATATTCACTATTCTGTGACAAACCATAATGGAAAAGAATATGAAAAAGAAGATATCTGTCTATCTATTTATCTATCTCTATATATATGTGTGTATAACTGAGTCACTTTGCTGTATAGCAGAAATTAACACAATATTGTAAATCAACTCTACTTCAATAAAAGTTAATAAATAAATAAATAAAATTGTTTTATTTTGGAGCAAAAAAGCAAATAGTCATAGTCTGAGAAGCAATACAGTTCCATGTACTGAAGAAATGGGAGGATACCCAGAGTCTCCACGAGAAAAGAGAGGAGAACTCGTGAAACTTTTCCAGAAGGGCGGCATAATCTCAGTAACAGAATAACTGGTTTGGACGTTATTTCCAAGGAAGGCCACAAGGTCACCCAGAGCCATCTGAAGGACCAGAGTACAAAGATTCAGGGGCCGTGGCGGTAGGCCCGAGGAGCTCCCAGCTAGAACGTCATTTAGCCAATCCCACTGGAGATGGCGTCAGGAGAGAACCCAATTCATGACTGCAAATGGTATCTTTAAGCAGCTGTCATAAACACTTTCACTATTTGGTAAAAGTTTTCAAGGGATTAAAATAAAAAATTAACAGATCCCCCCAAGAAATAACAGTGATGGTTAGATTTTTTTTTTTTTTTTAAAGCCATCATCACCACTGGTAAAGGAGGAGCCCTGGGTAAGACCATTACTACTCATCCCAGGCTCCTTCCACGGCACCAGGCAGGCAGCCGAGCTGGGTCATCTTCCATCAGCAGTTTCAAGACACTGGGAGCTACAGCCGCTCAACAGAGCATCGGGGCAGGACAAACGCAGAACAGCTAAACTCTGGTCAATGACAAATGCTACTAGAAAGGATCAGAACTGGGTGCCTCGGTGGAGGGTTCGTGCTGAGAAGAGGAGAGAGGGGTTTTCAGGGTTGCTGCATTGGGATCATTATTACTAATTAAAGCCGGAACTCGGACCATTCATCAGCCACCTTACCTAGTTCCGGGGGCAGAACAGTCAGACGGTTCCCCTGAATGTGGAGCTCCTTAAGCTGAGTAAGCTCCCCGATTTCCTTAGGCAGCGAGATCAGGTCATTATCCCTAAGGCTGAGCTAAACAGAAGAGAAACAAGCGGTTGTCAAGACAATTTTCACGTGAAGAGGCGCTCGACAGAAACTCTCTCCTCGCCCCTGCCCTCTCTTCTTCGAAGGCTCAGTCCTTCCAATTTATTTACAAGTGTCTGCAGACATGCAAGAAAACGGTCTCAGGGGGTAGTGGTTTTATTCCAAAATAAACCGCACTCTGGCTCAAATTGCCTTGATTCCACCCCTACAAGGGCTGCAGGAGCGAAGTGATTTTCTAAGAATTTAGATAAATTACTTACTATCTGCAACTTTGTGAGTTTCCCAATATCAGGCGGCAGGATTTCAAAATCGTTGTCACTTAGATAGAGTGCGCGCAGGGTGGCTGCAAGTTAAACAGCGATATATAAACAGGGTGGCACGGAACCCGACCGTTTGAGGTCTCATCGATACAAGGGAGTCAGCTTTGATTAATAACCCTGGCGTGGTGAAAAGCCTGTGACACACCTAGGGCTCGGGATAATAACAAGCGGGTCAAACTTAGATTTACGGCCTTATTGTGCAGCTGGTGCGTTCAGGAAAACATCTATATCCAGGAGGACTGAGGAAATTAACGATGTATGGGCACCAGCGGTTTCTGGCACAGGGTTTCAATATGCTTTCGGAAAAGGTAACTATTTTTCTTCGATTACTTCCGATTCACATGTATGCCTCGATCTGCATCCACAGTGACACCAAGAAAACCACTGTGTAGCTTCATCAATGCTTGGGGCCAGAAGGCTCGTGCTTGTGAACACAGCTAGGTCAAAACATAAATAAATAACCAAAAGGCTGTCTGGTGATGGAGGCCAAAACCACCGTACACTGTTTCTATCATCAGACTAATTATTACTACTTGTTTCTACAGCCTTAACCACAAAAATAAATGAAGACGAAGGCGTTAAAATAATGAAGTGGAGGGCTTCCCTGGTGGCGCAGTGGTTGAGAGTCCGCCTGCCGATGCAGGGGACACGGGTTCGTGCCCCGGTCCGGGAGGATCCCACGTGCCACGGAGCGGCTGGGCCCGTGAGCCATGGCCGCTGAGCCTGCGCGTCCGGAGCCTGTGCTCCGCAACGGGAGAGGCCGCAACAGTGAGAGGCCCGCGTACCGCAAAAACAAAAAAACAAAAACAAAAAAATAATGAAGTGGAGTTTAAAAATAGAGAAAACCCTAACGTAGGCATCATATCGGTAATCAGAAATTTGTTCACGATATTATACACTGATACCAGTCCCCAAACTACTGAAGGCAAAAATCCTAAGGCACATTTTTATCCTTAACCAAAAGGGAAAAGTACAATCAGATGTATGTTGAATTTGTTTACAAGTATTCAATTACATTCTAATGTCTTAAAATTCGACAGAACTGTATGTTAATATACATAAGAAAAACAATTTCTTCCATGGCCCAAGAAAACATGTTAAAGTTGGTTTCACGTGCTTGACAAAGTCTGGGATAAAGGATATACATAAGGTTAAAAATGAAACATTAAAGACTAACTCAGCAAAGTCAGAATTTCTCGAGGCCAGCTTGTCACTATTTGGAGAGGCAGAACATATACCTAAAGACAGCAACTCTTTCCTAGAGATTTCACGAGTCCTCAGGAAAACCAGTTTTTCCTATTTTTCACAAGCATCTGCAGCAAGAAATGTGTTTGCGTATAAAAGGATAAAGTGCGTTCATATGTGACTAACAATTTAATGTCTGATGGTATGCTATAGACAAAATAGACTACGTCAATAAAAACACTTTTTAAAAGGCTTAAACAAGACTCCTGGCTAGAAATGTTTAAGATTCTGTTAGTGGTTTATTAATAGATATTTTTATAAATAACTGACTGGAATATCTTTGGGCAAAAAGCCTACAAAGAGTTAACAGCAATACAGGAAGAAGACACACATTACATCTTTTGCATGCTCTTTAAAAAGAAAGTCAAGTTCTCTTAGCTAAATGTGAGACTTGATCTCATTTAGGTAAAAATCTCTCTCAGAAAGTTAATATGACATTACCAAGTCCACTTGAGTGCAATGGTGTCAGATCACGATATATCAAGTATACACACTGCTGAGCTGTGAGGGAATATTCAAAGGAATCCGAAGGGGAAAAAAATGTATCTGTCCAATAATTTCTCTTGGAGTTTGGGCCCTGGCAAATAAATTTCCCATTTAGAACGCAAAGGACCATTTTAAGGAGATTTATAGAATTAAAAGTTTCTTACTCAGGTAGAAGAAGTTTCCGGGGAGAGAATTTTCATTCAAGTTGTTATAAGTCAAATCAAGGACCTCCAGAGCTGGGAGCGATCCAAATCCTCGAGGCAGAGTGTTGAGTCTATTCATGCTGTTGTTAGGGAGGAAAAATGCAAGACGTCACACACAAAACGTGTATTTATACAGACTACTCCAATCACCTCTGTGTCATGGGCCTAAGAGCCGCACGTGAGAGGCTCAAAGCTCAGAAGACTGCCATAATTCCATCTACTTTACGTTATTTTAACCAGCCTAGTAATTCTAGTCAGAGAATCCACACGTTCAGGAAACATGTGAAAATGTCTTAGTTGTCACTTTCTCCAAAGGTGATGCTCAGTCATAGTTTTACACAGAAAATGAGAACATCACAACATATCCATCCTTCTAGAGGAAAACTTCCTTATGAATGAAGCAATAGTGAGACCTCAAAAGGTGCGTATGATTAATTCTAGTAGTTTTCTGGTGGCATCTTTAGGATTCTCTATGTATAGTATCATGTCATCTGCAAACAGTGACAGTTTTACTTCTTCTTTTCCAATTTGTATTCCTTTTATTTCTTTTTCTTCTCTGATTACCACAGCTAGGACTTCCAAAACTATGTTGAATAATAGTGGTGAGGGTGGACATCCTTGTCTTATTCCTGATCTTAGTGGAAATGCTTTCAGTTTTTCACGATTGAGAACCATGTTTGCTGTGGGTTTGTCATACGTGGCCTTTATTATGTTGAGGTAGGCTCCCTCTATGCCCATTTTCTGGAGAGTTTTTATCATAAATGGGTGTTGAATTTTTTCAAAAGCTTTTTCTGCATCTATTGAGATGATCATATGGTCTGTATTCCTTAATTTGTTAATATGGTGTATCACATTGATTTGCACATACTGAAGAATCCTTGCATCCCTGGGATAAATCCTACCTGATCATTGTGTATGATCCTTTTAATGTGCTATTGGATTCTATTTGCTAGTATTTTGTTCAGGATTTTTACATCTATGTTTATCAGTGATATTGGTGGATAAAGAAGATGTGGCACATGTATACAGTGGAATATTACTCAGCCGAAAGAAGAAATGAAATTGAGTTATTTGTAATGAGGTGGATGGACCTAGAGTCTGTCATACAGAGCGAAGTCAGAAAGAGAAACACAAATACTGTATGCTAACACATACATATGGAATCTAAAAAAGAAAATGTTACTGATGAACCTAGTTGCAGGGCAGGAATAAAGAGGTAGACATAGGAAATGGACTTGAGGACATGGGGTGGGAGGGCGAAGCTGGCGCGAAGTGAGAGTAGCATCGACATATATACACTACCGAACGTAAAACAGTTGGCTGGTGGGAAGCAGCAGCATAGCACAGGGAGATCAGCTTGGTGCTTTGTGTCGACCTACAGGGGTGGCATAGGAAGGGTGGGAGGGAGGCTCAAGAGGGAGGGGATACGGGGACATGAGTGCATATGGCTGATTCGCTTTGCTGTGCAACAGAAACTAACACAGTATTGTGAAGCAATTATACTCCAATAAAGATCTATTTTAAAAAAAAAAAAGGGCTTCCCTGGTGGCACAGTGGTTGAGAGTCCGCCTGCCAATGCACGGGACACGAGTTCGAGCCCTGGTCCGGGAAGATACCACATGCCAGGGAGCAACTAAGCCCGTGCGCCCCAACTACTGAGCCTGTGCTCTGGAGTCCGCGAGCCACAACTACTGAAGCCCATGTGCCACAACTACTGAAGCCAGCGCACCTAGAGCCTGTGCTCCGCAACAAGAGAAGCCACCGCACCGCAATGAAGAGCAGCCCCCACTCGCCACAACTAGAGAAAGCCCGTGTGCAGCAACAGAGACCCAATGCAGCCAAAAATAAATAAATTTATACATATATAAAAAAGGTACATGTGAAGCCTCATAGTTTTCACACTTCTGCTTCATTTGCTTTCATGTATTCCTCTCAATGGGAGACACACCCCCCCGCAAAAAATCACTTTTTTTTTGTTTGTTTTGCAACTACTAATAGTAGTTCAAAATCATCTCTAATTAGAATCAAGGTTGCCAGGGACTGGGGGAGGGGGGTGGGGAGCTGTTTAATGGGTACAGAGCTTCAGTTTGGCAAGATGAGAAACTTCCAGAGATTGGCTGCACAGCAATGTGAATATATTTAATGCTTCTGAATCATACACTTAAAATAGTTAAAATGGTGTATTTTATGTTATGTGCATTTTATCACAATGGAAAGTTTTTAAATATATGTATACACTCCAATGAAAGCTAAGGAAAGCTAAGGAAAGTATTTTCCTATTATGTTGTATTTTCTTCAAGACTCTTATTTTTCTTAATGTGGTTCTCTTTGAACACACTGAAAACCCAATTTAAAAAAAACCTTTTTTTAAATCTAATAAGGCTGACAAATATTGAAAGGTGGGAGGGACTGTGACACTAAAAATAATTCTAGACACCAATGCTTCTCACATGAGATACAACCTTGTTCACACCCACCAACCAGGCCTCCGAAGAAACAGCTGATAGCGGAAAAAGAAACCTAGAAAAAAGCGATGCCCACCCCTTGATGCGCATAAAACCTTAGGTTGGCTTTGCAGTCAGCAAAATAACCTCCACTCCAGTTTACTGTACTGCTAACCACTAATATTTTCTATGAATTCACAATTTGTGAAGCACACTTATGTCAAGTGCTTCACCTGGGTCTTCAGAACTATCGTGGAATGTCGGCAGGACAATACTTATAATGATCTTGGAACTCTGCGATTAAGTCACAGGTTAAGACAGGTTAAGTACCAAGGAGCCCTGACTCTACTGATGAGAATGACAGGTATCTGAGAGCACCCAGCACTCGTGGAGGCCAAGGCACCCCGAATCCCTGGACCCCGATGTGAGGATGCTGAGTAAATGGAAGGAGAAGAATCAGAGACAGTGAGAAAGGCACAGAAGTACACATCGGGCGCTTCTTTCTTTAAGCCTTGCTCTAAGTTACCCACTTTTGAAAACGACCAATAAAGTTTTTCTTTCCAAACACAGAAATACACTTCTGAAACATAAGGTGCAGGAAATCCACGCTTAGACTTTCTTAGCGGGAAGAGGCATCTCACCAAAAAGAGAGAGCTCTTGCCCAATCTCCAGCCTAGAGCGAGCCTGAGCCTGTCCCCCTCTCCGGGTGGCAAGAATCGACTAAACAGCAGGTTCTCTTTCTCCTTGAGCGAGAAACCAATCCCCCCAACCTGTCAGGAACTCAGCAGAGCCCCTGTGCAGTCGGCAGCAGTGACAGCAGTGGGCCCGCTAACCCGGAGGGCAGAAAGGAAGCCCTAACTTAAATGCCTCAGAAGGCCTGGAAGCAGAGTCGGTTCCACTGCCAGCAATGCCAGGAGTGCAGGACCTGTTCCTCTAGACACCAGCACACACACACAGCGACCGGACAGCCGGGTCCCTGACACTATCAAGGGAGGCACTGTCATGCACTGCCTACCCCGAAGGGGGCGCTCACGTCTATCTCCAGCTACACGTGGGAGCTGCCTTTTTTTTTTCAATTTTTACTGGAGTCTAGTTGATTTATAATGTTGTGTCAGTTTCTGCTATACAGCAAAGTGCATCAGTCATGCATCTACATATGTCCCCTCTTTTTTAGATCCTTTTCCCATATCGGTCACTACAGAGTATTGAGTAGAGTTCCCTGTGCTCTACAGTAAGTAGGTCCTTATTAGTTATCGATTTTATATAGAGTAGTGTGTCTATGTCCATCCCAGTCTCCCAAATGTATCGCTCCCCCTGGGAGCTGCCTCTTTTCAGGGCATCCCTCTGAGAGCTCCAGCACTCAAGGTTGCCCTGAGAGGTGACAGCAAGGGGAGAGGAAAAACACAGCTGGGATGGAGGTCCAGCTCCAGCTCTTGCTGGCTGGGTGGCCTTGGGGAACTTATTCGGCTTCTCTGAGACCCAATTTGCTCAACTCTAAGAGGAGGGTAGCGATACCCTCCCAGCAGGACTTCCAGGAGAGGAGAGAGAAGACATGGGAAGCCCCTGATGCAATTCCTGGCTCCCAAGTAGGTTCTCAAGAAACGATGGCTATAACTACAACTAGTTCTCAGGAAGTTTGAGAGAAATTTTGATCCCGCCTCAAAGAGGCGAGCTCACCTGAGGAGACCGTGGAGCGCCTGAACCGTCAAGGATGGTCCCCCCATCTGCTTAATTTCCAATCGATTCGGGTGTTAAAGATAAAGTTGCTTAGGACTCAACCATGCCCAATGGTTTACATTCTCCTGTTTGCAGCTGAGCATCTTCCAAATGCTTATGGAAATGGGAAGACACCCACGTACAGTGGAGAACTTTATAAAACCGGAGAGTCAGAGGCTGTTTGGCATCCTTTCTCTTTCCTCCTCAAAAGCTACAGGAAGACCTATACGAGCACTCCCCTTTTGGAACACTCTGATCTCCAGAGGTCCTCTGGGGCTTCTCCTGATTCAATAAAACCTTCTTGCCTGAAAGGCAAGTATTTTTCTCTCCTCCACAGATGACGTGCTCACATACTTAGCCAAAGAAACAAACAAACAGAAAAAACAAACGCACGAACACTGAACACTGTGCTTAGTGAAAACTTTTACGTCTTCACGAGATAAGCTTCACCATCTCACTAGGTCAAAAGTTATTCCAGAATAGCTGGCACGATGCTCCTGCCGTGAGGTCATCCCCGAAATGATGATCAACTTGGACCCTATGCAGCTTTACACTGTTTGTCAAATAACTCAGCACAATGAATGACACTGCAAGAATGAAGAGCATAATTCAACTTTCCGCTCTTTATTCAGATGGCCTAAAAATCCTTTCCAGTTTTTTGCGGTATGCGGGCCTCTCACTGTTGTGGCCTCTCCCGTTGCGGAGCACAGGCTCCCGACGCGCAGGCTCAGCGGCCGTGGCTCACAGGTCCAGCCGCTCCGCGGCATGTGGGATCCTCCTGGACCGGGGCACGAACCCGTGTCCTCTGCATCGGCAGGCGGACTCTCAACCACTGCGCCACCAGGGAAGCCCCCCTTTCCAGTTTAGAGATCATCAGAATAAAAAGCAAATAGGATATAAAACTTTAAAATCAACTTCTGGTTGAACGCACAGTTTGGATCATGCCTATACGTGGCCTAACTGCTCTGCTGTAGTAGGGTCTCCCGTGTGTAGGTTTTTTTAATTATTATTCTGGTTGTTTATTCTAAGGAGTCCTCTGTGCCTTGCCTTAACCAGGGGTATGTAGGTATAATTGTTCACACCATTCGAGGACAGAAGTATCATTTGTGGAAACTCATCTTAATTCCTTTCCCAGAGAACTAAGAGTTGCGTTCAAACTCTGACAACCCCATCTGTGTAGCTACGTACTTAAATACAGAAAGTGCTACACAATCAGTAAATTACCATGAGCCAAAAATGCAAACAGCTCCAAAGACGACAAAGAGGCAACTCAGATGTGATTGATAAAAAAAGGGAAAGTTCGGGCTTCCCTGGTGGCGCAGTGGTTGAGGGTCCGCCTGCGGATGCAGGGGACGCGGGTTCGTGCCCCGGTCCGGGAAGATCCCACATGCCGCGGAGCGGCTGGGCCCGTGAGCCATGGCCGCTGAGCCTGTGCGTCCGGAAGGAAAGTTTACAACTCTGTCCTGAGGCGTCCTGAACCCAGCCAATCAAAACCTGTGCTCATTATCTCCCCCTCAAAGCTGTCTCCACCCATCCCTCTATATCAGCTATCCCATCCCATCCCATCCCATCCCATCCCATCCCATCCCATTCCATCCCATCCCATCCGTACAGCCTCGTCGATTCTACCACTTCTATCTATTTTTCATATAAAATCCCTCCCCCGCCTTCACTGTCCCTGCCCTAGTTCACCAGGAACGCTAACCTGGCAGCCTCACGGGTCTCCTCTAACCTCTCCTCCACGTGATCTTCATACGAAAATCATCTCACCTCGTCTCACGCCCGTCGCTTCCCTGTGCACACTCCCCAACGGCAGGGCGAGACCAGAACTCCTTCATCTGACACACACGCCCTCCACTAGCACTCAACTCCCTGCCACGACAGACATTTATTTCTCTACAGGCTGTTTCCCCAACTGTGACGTACGCTCCCTGAGGGCTGGACAGCCAGCACCTGAACGGCTCCTGGCACAGAGCAGAGAGCTCAAGACGCGCTCATGGAACACACAGCAGACCCGTGTGCTTCTCTGCCTGGCCTCACCTCCCACCTCACCTCCCCCTGCCTCACCCTTCACACTCAGCAACCCCACGCAACTCGCAGCTCCTGGAGCGGAAGTCCTGCTTGCAGTTGGAGACATCGTCCCCTCCTTGTGAGTCTTCTCAGCCTTGAGTCTCGGCTCCAACACGACCCCCTGCAGGAACCCTTCCGAGAATCTCACCTGAAGGCTAATGTGCCCCCTGTCGCTCTCTCCGACTGCCACACTCAGCAAGCCAGCTGCACCCCGGCCCTGCTCATCGACAGCCGCTCTGCCTCCATCCTGAAGGCCAGGGACTATGACTTTCACCACCGATCCCCAAACAAACAAGGCTCCTGATGCAGAAAAGGCAATGACAGGGCTTCCCTGGTGGCGCGGTAGTTAAGAACCCACCTGCCAGTGCAGCGGACACGGGTTCGAGCCCTGGTCCGGGAAGATCTCACGTGCCAGGGAGCAACTACGCCCGTGCACCACAACTACTGAGCCTGCGCTCTAGAGCCCGCGAGCCACAACTGCTGAAGCCCACGCACCGCAACTACTGAAGCCTGTGCACCGCAGCTACTAAAGCCCACGCGCCTAGAGCCCGTGCTCTGCCAACAAGAGAAGCCCACGCGCAGCAACGAAGACCCAACGCAGCCAGAAATAAATTTTTAAAAAAAAAAGGCAATTACATAGTCCTGAGATAAATGAACCCATAAATAAAACAATGATGATGATAAAAGTGAACATTCAGGTATGGCTTACTATGTGCCAGGTACTATTCCTAGCACTTTTTTTTTAGTGAAAGAAGGTTTTATTCAGGGAGTGTGGGTCATCTCAGAAGGCAAGAGACGCCAGGGTGCGGGGTTGTCAGTTTTTTTAGGGGTGGGTAATTTCAGAGGCTAATGAGTGGGAGAGTACCCCACCTATTTGCGGAAGGGGCGGGGATTTCCAGGAATTGGGCCCCGCCCACTTTTCGGCCTTTTATGCTCTGCCTCAGAACTATCACAATGCCTGTCGGTGTGTCATTTAGCTAATGTGTTACAATGATGTTTACTGAGGCTCAAGGTCTAGTGGAAGTCGACTCTCCGCCATTTTGGACCTTATCCATAACTATTAACTCACTCAGTAAATGATAAGGAGATTAACAGTAAGAATACATGTCTAGTACATACATCTTGTCTTAGCTTCTTTCTTATATGCAAATGAAATATTAGGACTTCATAATTTTCAAATCAGAGACGTAAACGGAGGGTCCTTTCTTTTCTGCTCTGCCAGATGGGTAGACAGTCTCTCTATTTGTAGGAGGAAGAAGCTATCCGATATCAAGCTCTAAACCCTACTTCCCCTCAGACCTTGGGAGAAAAGAATGCTCACGGAGCTTACAAAGGGCGTCTCTCCACCAGAGTGAACCGCAAATTAAGGGTGTCTAACCAGACCCCTGGTGGAAAAACATAAACTAAAAATCAGTCCATGGATGATTTTTTTTTCATGATTGCTTCCTAGTAAATGGATAAATACCTGGCCCGCGTCTACAGCCACGCCCTGTAAATCACGAATGGAATCACAGCACTTAGTGGCCATAATTTAATGAATGTATTATTCTACACAGAGGATGAGGCAAGAGTGGGCAGTTTCCTTGAACAGCTACAACAATGAAGCTGAAATTCAGTAGGTCCGAGTTCTGGGTACCATCTAGGTGTCTGACGGACAAGGCACGGCCCCCCAACAATGGGGTTCTCTGCCGAGCTCAGCCACTAACCTCAGGGGCAATCAGCAGTAAGTCACTTAACCTCTTGGAAAGGGCTTGGCTTCCTTCCACAAAATGAAGGCGGTAATGCCTGCCCTTCCTCCTTCCCAATTGTTAAGAGGGTCAAATACCAGTATGAGGACTCTGAAAACTGTAAAGCATTATAAGAACACAAGGTATTATTATTATTCACTGCACCCTGATTCTGCAACCTCAGCTGAATCAGAACTCCTCTCTTCACCTTTGTATAAAGAGAAACACAGGATTATAACATCTCGACTATAAAAAAGAAAAATTGTAAGAATCAATGAAGCAGTGTTGGGAAATGTATCCTCCCGTCCGTAGATAAGGAAGGTGCTTTGGACACTATTTCTACACTACACAGAGAGAAAAAAATAAAGCATATTACAATTGGTCTGCACAGTTCCTGCTAGCTATGCAAATAGGGCCCTTCCCGGTCAACATAATGGAAATAAAATTTTGTTGGAAACAAAATACAGTACAAAAAAAAAAAAAAAAAAAGACTCCCTTATTGCAACAATTAGCTTCTCAATTAGTGCGCGAATAGATATGCGCTAATGTAGGCCACTGGAAGGATGTATTAAAACAATAAAACATTTTTAAAAACCTAAAGTACAGAGAGAAATTAGAAATCAGCTTCTCCTATGTAATCCTATAAATGGCAAACCCCGCCCTCGCCCTTGGCCACACCCCTTTTTAAGCCCCTCCTCTTCTCAGTTTCCCTTCCCCTTCAGGAGACTCACCCCAGGTTCAGGTGTTTGAGTTTCTGAAGGCTGCTGATCTGCGTGGGCAGCTCCTCAATCTGGTTATTAAAAAAGTTAAGCACTTCCAAATTCTTCAGTTCTGCTATGTTTGGCGGCACAGCTACGGAGACAGAAACGCTGAGTGTGAATGCAGGAACATTTGTTTTCCTTTCAAATGAAAGATGAAACTCCAGCATGACCATCTTGTTCACGTATATACATCTTACTTAATTTCTGTAGGTGTTTCTTAGGTAGTAGCTCACCACCCGGTAGACATAGAAATGTTTCTTTAAAGGGAAGAAGAGAATTTCTGTGCCATAAACAGTCTATGAGTGAACATTACAGAGCATTACATACTTCTATTTTTATAATTTAATTTTTTTTCCTTCCAGTTTTATTGAGATACAACTGACATACAGCCCTGTATAAGTTTCAGGTGGACAGCATAATGATTTGACTTACAACATGATTATCGCAATAAGGTTAGTGAACATCTATCATCTCACAAAGGTACAAAAGAAAAGAAAAAGGAAAAAAATGTCTTTCCTTGTGACGAGAACTCTTAAGATTTACTCTCTTAGATGTAAAATTATACTTTTATTGTTGTCATGTAATGACTACTAATTGTCTTCTTCCTTTTGGTTTCCTCACATCTCCGCCAAATGAGAGTCAGCAAACTCCAAATCCCTTCCCGAGTAATGTATCATCAGCTGTTTCAATAATCTGTTATCTGAAGAGCTGTTCTCTTAACACTGGACTCAACCACAATGATTTTTAAACTCAACCGTGAATGATGAAACAGTCCACCTACTTAGTTTCTGATTTTGGCCTCTGGCCTTCGCACATTGATCAATACACACACACACCCTTATATCAGGTTGGCAACGTATCACAGCACTGTTATACAGCCGTATGAAAAATGAACTCAGTAGCACGATATGAATATGAGTCTGCAGGTCAAGAGTGGTTTACTTTATAAACCATGGGGGAGCTGAAAGGTTCTTCCCTCCCTAGAGTATACACCTGCCAATACAAATGTAAAAGCCAAAGGCATCTTTACCTCAAAAGTACTCTCAGCGGAAAGCCTTGCAACAGACTGTACTTCATCTACCCCATTGCTGCTTCAGTCTTTCTACAAACACTGGTTACGGGCCACCAGCTCATCCACGGTTCATGTAAACTCTTAATACCAAGACTATTCAGGTAACTGAAACCATGGACAAAGCCCTTGGGTACAAGAGAAGAAAGTGTTATGCCTTATGTCAGTACATCTTATTCCCATCCCAACACCCCCCTCCAGGGGTGCCCCAGAAGACTGGGGAAACCTGGGGGCACTTTGCTTAGAACCACGACCAAGGTGTGCGTAACATTCCCAGACAGACACCTGAGATATTTACGGCGTCGTGAATGCGGGTGAGCCCTATCTGTACGATACGGCTGCAAAAGCATATGTCTTTAGCTGTGTCATCAATAACACACTTTTGCGGGAATGAATGGTATTCACTTTGTGTAAACGACCGCGAACAAGTTCATCAGGCTGTACCTACTAGGTTTCTAGGTGTTCGTTTACCTGTTCTCTCTACCTGGACCCTGAAGTGTGTAAAGTGCAAATCTACAGATGGTTACAGCCCTGCTCAGAAACTTCACCCTTTCCCCGTTCACCCTCCAGCTACCATTACGCTTCTCTTCCTGTGCATTCATCTAATTAGTCTGAAGAGCAATAAAGAAAGTTAGTGCAACCAGGAGAAAATGATGGTCTCTGTTTGACCACAAACCAAGAATAATGCAGCCAGAATTACTGCCACCTTCCTGAAGTTACTTTGCCAATGCAATTAAATGCTGGTCCGAAGGTATCGCCTTTTTTGACAGGATGAGAGATTATTTCACTCTCCTTGCTAAATCAGTCCAATTTAAAACCACAAATTATGCTAAATGTGATTTAGGGCTTTGTTTTGTGGACACAAACAATAACCCCACATTCGCTTTACTCAACCTCTCCCAGATTTCTGGTGCGCATGTGAATTTTTTGCTAAAGACTCCATTTAAATGAGAAGGGGAAAAACTTACACAGCTAAGTCTTCCTAAACTACAGAAACCAGCCCCCTCCCCGCCATAGTTAAATCCAAAAGAAACTGACCTTCAGACCTATCTGGATGGGATAACCTTTGCTCTTTCGACAAACATTTAGAGAAGGCTATTCTGTGCACAGAAGCATAAACTTTTAGCGCCTAGCGTTTCAATACTTTTGGGATAAAGTAACAGAGGCATGCTATTTAAAGAAAGTAAGTTACAAAAGAAGGGGTATCAGAGTCATCAATGGAGACAGGTCTAGTGCTTGGAAAGCAAACCAATCCCCACAAAACTGTCCACAAAAAAAAAACCAGTTAACAATATGAGTAACAGCTGTGCAGTAACTAAACCATACACAGAGATCCACGAACACTTTACGAGAAGCTATTATAAAAAGGGAGCAGCAATGTGTCACCAGTCAGAATATCCTGGTGGAATTTTCAAAACAGCTACGTGACATGCTAGCAAGAAGCAGCATTTTAAAATATAACCAAGCAGGGACTTCCCTGGTGGCGCAATAGTTAAGAATCCGCCTGCCAGTGCAGGGGACATGGGTTCGAGCCCTGGTCCAGGAAGATCCCACATGCCACGGAGCAACTAAGCCCGTGCGCCACAACTACTGAGCCTGCGCTCTAGAGCCCCTGAGCCACAACTACTGAAGCCCGTGCACCTAGAGCCTGTGCTCCGCAACGAGAGAAGTCACCGCCATGAGAAGCCCACACACCGCAGCTAAGAGTAGCCCCCGCCTGCTGCAACTAGAGAAAGCCCGCACGCAACAACGAAGACCCGATGCAGCCAAAAATAAAAAATAAATAAAAATACATACAATATAACTAAGCAGTGAGCATCAATATATTTCTTATCATGCATCTGAAATGTTCCTTTTCCATCCATCTGTCCAGCTTCTGACCATGACCCCCCAGCAGTACACACGCAGCCTACAGACAACAAGGAGCTGAGTCCACAAAAGAAACAGAGGGGCCGTGTAATGGAAGAACCCAGGAGGCCTGGCCTGCTCATCCCGGGCTGGCTCTGTAACTCCCCGATCAGCCCTGAAGCTGCTGTGTGTCCTTAACTCAACTCACAACCTCTCTGGGCATCCGTTTCCTCCAGTAAAAAAAAGAAGACTGGATGATGACCATGTCTACATTCCATTCCGCCTGGCTGTAGCATTCTAGGATTCTAAGAAGAGCTGGATTGTGAAAATCAATGATATGGGTTTAAATAATGCAACAAACGGGGCCCTCAGTTAGGAAGCTCCGCCATGCAGAACTTTGCTTATGACAGAGAATTCGGTATCATTTTCTGTCTAACCAACGATGGCTGCTTCAATTTTGAGAATTCAGTTGCTAGAGGAGGTTGCAGAAAGGCCCCTAAGGACTCTCAGGTGTGCCCTGTCTCCTACATGCCACTCTCTGCTTTGGTCAGAGGATCGGTGACCGCTGGGGATGCTCTAGGCCCAGAGCGCCTGCCGTGCTTTGCAAAAGGGGACAAAGATGACGTCACGTCCCCCAGGAATTACGTATGCCCAGAGACTGATCTCGGCGTTATCTTCTGGCATTTGTAATTATTCAGACTAACAAGCCCAGGAAGACCCTCTCTTCCTTCAAGTCCTTCTCAATCTAACAACCTGAAAATTATTCTAGAGTTTCTTCTAGAGAACCATGTACCGGCCCAGACTCAGTAATCAGCCACTGCACGGTTTCTGAGTGGTTCCACGACAGGAAACCTGAAGTGCCTGGGGGGCTCGGGGACGGCGGGCAAAACGGGGCTCGCCTGATCTCCATGAACATCTCTTTACAAAGCTCCCTGGGGCAGGAGGCACTGGATGGACACAGCAGACAGACCAGAGGTCCAACCCTAAGAACCACTGACCCAGCGTTACTCGTGAACAGCGCGTAACTCCTCCTGAAAGGACATGTATCTGGCCTCTTCGGTTACGTGCAGGAGAGGTACGGCCACCGGACGCTGCACAGATGAAGCGTATTCACAAAATCAATGTCACCTTCAGGAACATGCTTCCCCCACTAGCTAACAGCAGCCAACCATTTCTCCAACGTAAGAACCTAAATCAACTATTGTTGTAGCAACTGGAGCTTCGCTCTAAGAGCATTTTGTTCTAGAATATACAATTAACCATCGCACAATCAGTAACATATTTTCTTAAAGGCTTTTAGGAGTTAATTCACACAACGATAAACAGCAGAAGATGCTCTGGGGCTGGGCGGGTCAGGATGCAGCCACTAGTTATGTGTGGCTATTTCAACTTAAAGCTAGAGTGGGGGGACCTCCCTGGCGGTCCAGTGGTTAAGACTCCACGCTTCCACTGCAGGGGGCACGGGTCTGATCCCTGGTCAGGGAACTAAGATTCCGCGTGCCGAGAGGCTCAGCATGAATGAATGCGTACATCAATGAATGAATCAATCAATCTAGAACGGGTATGTAAGTTGGCGTAGGCTCTAGGGAAAAAGAGGATGGAGGTTCCTCAAAAAATTAAAGATACAACTATCATATGATCCAGCAATTCCACTTCCGGGTATTTAATCCAAGAAAACAAAATCACTATGTCAATGAGAGTCTGCATTCCATGTTCCCCGCAGCATTATTCCCAACAGCCAAGATATGGAAACAACCTAGCTGTCTGTTGACAGATGAATAAAGAAAATGTGACACATAGACATTCATTCTCTCTCTCTCTCTCTCTCTCTTTCTCTCTCTCACTCTCACACACACACACACACACACACACACACACAAACAAACAGAATACTATTTAGCCATAAAAAAGGAAACCCTACCATGTGCAACAACATGGATGGACCTTGAGGGCATTATGCTAAGTGAAGTAAGTCACACAGGGAGAGACAAATGCTGTATGATCTCACTTACATGTGGAATCTGTAAAAACAAAACAACAACAAAACACACCAGAAAACCTCAAAGCAAAAGAGATCAGAATTGTGGTCACCAGTGGTCCTGAGGTGGTGGGGTAGGAGCTGAGGAAACTGGATAAAGGTATTTAAAAAAAAAAAGAAGAAGAAGAATAAATAAATTTAAACCTAGATTAGTTGACATGAAATACAATCAGTAATTCAGTTGCTTGGTCACAGTAGCCACATTTAAAGACCTTGACAGCCACATGTAGCTCGTGCCTACCATACTGGATAGCACAAATACAGCACATTCCAATCACTGCAAACTTCTGCTGGACAGCACTGCTCTAACACAGGGGGCCTCCGGAAACTAATAAGAAAGGAAGGGAGGGAGGGAGGGACGAAGGAAGGAAGGAAGGAAAGAAACAAATGAACTTATCTGCAAGACAAAAACAGACTTAGAGATATTGAAAACAAACTTATGGCTACCAGAGGGGAGATGTGTGTGTGTGTGGCGGGGATAAACCAGACGCTTGGGATGACCACACAAACCCACCACTATATATAAGACAGATAACCAACAAGGACCTACCGTAGAGTACAGGGAACTCTGCTCAATATTCTGCAACTAGCTCCATGGGAAAAGAATCTAAAAAAGAATGAATATGTGTATATGTATAACTGAACCACCTTGCTGTACACGTGAAACAACACTGTAAATCAACTGTTCTCCAATAAAGTTTTTAAAATAAATATATAAAGCAGTGGGCCTCAAACCCTCATGTACACCAGAATTACTGGAGGGCTTGTTAAAACACATATTGGGGGGGTACCCCAGAGCTGCCAACTCAGTAGTCTGGGGTGAGGTCCAACAATCTGCATTTCCAACAAGTTCCCAGGGGATGGCGACGATGATGGTCTGGGAACCCTATTTTGGATCAGAAAACTTTAAAGTCAGTGGTGACATGAAAATCATGAATCCAATACGTACGTCCCTTACAGCACACACTCATGAGGAATAAGGTTATAATAACCAATCGGATCCCAGTTAGGACTCCTCTGCCACCCCAGTGAGCTACTGAGACTAGGGGCTGAGAAAATGGGAGAAAAACAAAAATGAAAGACACTTCAGGTGGCGAAAGCACCCAACCTGGGGGCTGCAACCAAACCACTTCCCATCACCGTCTGCTTTCCCACACAGCTCATTCCCGCGAAATCAGTGCCGGGTAGTATGGATGACGCTCAAGGGGGAAAGAGCACCGCATCCCCTAATCCACGAAACCAAGTCCCCCGGCAGCAGCTCACCACTCCCGCGTGTGCTCCCACGGCGAGGTGCCACTCGCTGTACCTCTGGCCTTGGAAACCCCGTGGGTCACTGCAGAGCAGTGGGCACCAGCGATGGCAGAGGCAACCCAGCTGGGCTGCAGCCGACCCGGCAAGAGCATCTTGCGGCCCCCAAGGCAAAGAAGCTAAACCGTGAAGGGTGACAGGCACCACGCGACCCAGAAGGACAGGCGCTCACCTGAGCGCAGCCCACGGAAGGGCCGGGGGGTCACGCGTTGGTCTTTAGAACCATCTGGTCCGCGCTGAAAACAGGGTCCCCTTCAGCTACAAGAGGGGAGGAAGAGAGCAGGCCCCAGCTGCCGGGAGCCCGGAAGCTGCTGGAACACGTGGAGGTTCTTGTGAAGTCTCCCCACCGTCTCCACTGAACTCCCCTGACAGCTCTTCCTACAGCGTCACCCAGACTGGTTTCGGCTCTGACGATTCCTGCAAAGGAGCAGAACTAGACCAGAGTGTGGAAACCAGGGGTCCCTGCCCGCATGCCTCTTTGAAACCCCAAATTAGTGGCTCAGCCATTGCCTCCTTCATGGGAAAGCAGTGGGATGCCGGCCGCCCCATGTGCAAGAAGAGGGAGCCTCAGAGCAGGGACCTGATGGGAGCCACGGCCCACAGCGAGACGGAGACTAAGACACAACCCGGTGATGCGCATGCGCCCTGCACTGCCAGGGGTGAAATGCTACCATCTCGGGCTCACTTCCAGGAACACCAAAGTGCCCCTGACCCACGGGCCAAACAATGCCCAAAGATCCCACCTGGGATAAGGTAAAGCAAAATAAATTCAATAGCACTGCTTCCCCAAACCTGACATATTTATACTAACAATAGGAGACCTGAGGGAATTCCCTGGCGGTCCAGTGGTTAGGGCTCAGCGCCTTCACAGCCGAGGGTGAGGGTTCAATCCCTGGTTGGGGAACTAAGAACCTACAAGCCATGCGATGTAGCCCAAGAAAATTGGAGATTTTTGTCTGTCGTCATAACAAATAAAAATGCCCAGTCAGATTGTCACATGCTTCCGCTGCTGTATGAAATTTCTTTAACAAAGGAGGAAGGGAGGGTAGAAGAAAATTCAAACGGGGCCCGTTACGCCGATCCTTGAGTTACACGGCTGCAGTGAAGTTATTAGAAAAATGACCGAAAACATCAGCATACGTGAAAATGAGTGAGATTATGTGTTAGGCAGTCAGTGGGGGAAGAACACCATTTGAGAAGCAATGGTGAAAGCAGACACTGCTTTGCCCCCATATTTGATGAATATGAAATTGGCTAACAAGCATCCCCCTTCACCCGGGTGGGAAGACACCAGAGTACCAGAAACTATATGAAATGTCAAACTATGTGAAATCTGAATTGGGCCATTCTTGGTCAGAGTAAAAGGAAAGCCCTCTTCATCCTTGGCTACACTAGCTGGAAGGCACTAGTCTATTCACACCACAGAGGTAATGTCTAGGCTAATTATATAGATGCCAATTCTCTCAGCAAATTAGGAATCACCGTCCTGAATGCCATTTTAACGATTGCATGTAAAGAAGAATCTCCTCACTCTTGCAAATAATTACGCTCTTCAGAATTTTATATGCAAAAAAAAAGGTCATTTGTACCTATCGTGATTAATGACTTTTGTTTTCCGGCCAAAGACGCGAGGTGGATAATGAACTAATGATATCTTAGTATAAGAATCTGAAGTTCAAAGGTATACTGATGATAACCAGCTTTATAGGTTTTACGGGATCTCCCCCAGAGCAGCTATTAAAACACTGAATTAGGGGAGTTACAGGTTATTTAAAAACATAAAGATTATGGAACAGTAAAGCAAATTCTCATTTAACATGATCTACATGTTCCTCAAGGTAAAAATGAAATAGCTAAATAGCCACCCAACAATGGCCAAGATGCCCCAAATATTATTAGCATAATAAGTGACAAAAATGATGCTTTCCGTTAATCAACGGTACTTACCGAGCACCCACACCCAGAAGGACATACTTAGTGTATCCTATCATGGGCTTCCGTAAGATTCTGCAGCTCAAGTAGTTTTAGTAACCAAAACTATCCCTGACTTAATTTACTGCAAAAAAAAAAAAAAAAATGGTCCCACTGTTTCAGCAACAGTGAGAATAATCAAGTATACAAAAATTACGGGAAAAAGTTACAAGCAAGCAGTAAGGCAGATTTTATAGTATAAAGTCTAACATGCAAAAATATCTATCCCTGGGGTCTAAAAAGTGTGTACACACAGCCAAACAAATCCTCTAAAAAGCTGACAAGCATGGATTTCTGCTCCTCTGAGGATGCAAAATTTAGCTGATGTCTGAATCTTGCATTAAAGTTCCCAGAAGGAACCAAGGAATGGTCCATGCAGTTTTCAGGTGTCCTCCCAGACCGTGAATTCTTTTAGGAACACACCTGCGAAATCACACTCCAGCGCAGAGGGGCTACAGCAGCAACCAGGCAGGACATCAAGAAATAGCTTTAATTTGGGAGCTGGGTTGAAGCAGCAGCACCAAGCGGAAAGGCAGTGACCTTCAAAGGCCTGGGAGGAGGTGACACCCAGTGAAGGACCAGAAAAGGGTGGAGGTTCCGTCCTCTAGCAAAGATGCCTAAGAAGTCTGGAAACACGGAAAAGAGCGAGAAAGAAAAGACCACTGAATACATTTCAATCCATCAATGCAGAAAGCAGGCTCAGGGACACAGAAAGAGCTATCTAGGCTCTTAAACTTTAAAAATTATTACAATGTAGTATTCTACACACACTCTCTCAATCCTCAGTTATTAAGAGGGAGACTGGACAAATCCAATTCCCTCTCTCTCACACACACACAGCACTTTGCCAACAGTTCATGTCTTCTTTCACAATTAAGAATTACTTCAGCAAATGGATATGTAACAAGGTCCTACCGTAGAGCACAGGGACCTACATTCAATATCCTGGGATGAACCACAATGGAAAAGAATATGAAAAAGAATGCACATCTATGCATACCCGAATCACTTTGCTGTACAGCAGAAATTAACACAAGATTGTAAATCAACTAGACCTCAATAAAAAATAAAAAAAAGAATGACTTCAGTAAGAGGGCAGCCACACAGGGCTGCTTCTCTTCCTTCCTTGCCTTACGTTCCGGTGGTGATGAAGGGGTACACGAGGCAGAAGGAAAGGGGGTGGAGGAAGATTCCCGGGGCTGGAAAACCCACACTGTACCTCTGTCAACTCCCCTTCTGATCATGACTATGCCTTTAACGCTGGGGAGGCTCCCTGCTGTTCTGTTTGAACAAGTGATGGTCCAGGGCCAACATCTGGTCCACAGAGCTCCGAGATTCCCTGGAGCGGGGCGTTACTGCACACGGACATCATCGGGGGAGGCAGCAGGGGAAGGAAGGGGGAGCACAGAGGCTCAAAGCCAGAGTGAGGCCCCCAACCTCCAGCTCAGGTTCCTCAACCATGTGAAGCCTGCCGCCCCCCCAGATACAGAGCAAGCCCTCCAAAGCCAACCCTTCCTTCCACACTCAGGTCACGGTCTCTGGGGGATGTGGTCTTTCGAAGCGAAAACGCTGTGGACACCTTATCCTTTAGTCCCCGCACAGTTGGCCGGAAAGAAGGGCTTTACGGAGAAAGATGAGAATGCGTCTCAACTTCTGGAAGGATGAGCACGACTGGGAGAGAAGGGCAGGCACTTCTGCTAGGAATCAGGCGACTGCAACAGAGGCTACACAGGCGGGAAAAGCCTAAAGGCACAGCAGAAGGTTAGACAAGAAAGTTCAGATCCAAAGCAGGAGAAAACGGGTCGACGAGTTTGTTAACTCGTGGTCCATCGTATCAGAGCGGTGTTCTGTCCTGTTAAGCTGACTGACAATGGGAAAGAAAAACTGAGAACAGAAAGGCTTTCTCGATGTTCTACTGGAGTTGAAGAAAACATATATATATATACACACACACACACTACTAGCATACCTCGGAGATACTGCGGGTTCGGTTCCATACCACCACAATAAAGTGAGTTTCCCAGTTCGTACAAATGTTTACACTATACTGTAGTCTATTAAGTGTGCAACAGCATTATTGCTAAAAAAAAAAAAAACAAAATCTTAACTTAGTGAAAAAATACTTTATTGCTAAAAAGAGCCAACCATCATCTGCGCCTTCGACAAGTTACAGCAGTGATAGCAAAGATCACTGATCACAGACCACCGTAACAGATTTAATAATAAAGAAAAAGTTTGAAATATTGTGAAAATTACTGACATGTGACACAGAGACACGAAGTGAGCAAACCCTGTTGGAAAAATGGTGCTAACAGAGTTGCTCAGTGCAGGGCTGCCACAAACCTTCAATTTGTAAAAACACAAAGTATCAGTGAAGCTCAATAAGGCAAAGTACAATAAAAGGAGGTCTGCCTGCATGTGTGTGTCACTCAAGATTACAAATTCTAGGGGCTGCCCTGGTGGCGCAGTGGTTGAGAGTCCGCCTGCCGATGCAGGGGACACGGGTTCGTGCCCCGGTTCGGGAAGATCCCACATGCCGCGGAGCAGCTGGGCCCGTGAGCCATGGCCGCTGAGCCTGCGCGTCCGGAGCCTGTGCTCCGCAACGGGAGAGGCCACAGCAGTGAGAGGCCCGCGTAGATTACAAATTCTTATTTCATAAAATTTAAGTTGAAGCATGTAAATCAGATGTAGCTTATGAGCGCTTTTTAGAAGCTACCATAAAAAGAAGGAGTTTCACATGCCTTAAAAATCACCTTTTTGAAGTTTTGCACATATTTCCAGGAAACATCCCCTCTAAGATACAGGATTGGTGTATCCACACTGCAAATATACTAATGTTATCCCTCCCCTACTCAAGGTTTCTAAATCTGAGCTCCACGCGCCCCTAAAAAATTCATGGATGGTTTTAACAGGATCTACAAACCTGCTGAAAATATAAGGATTATGTGCGATTTTCTAGGAATCATGGACAAGGCTTTCACCCTATTCTTAAAAACGGTGAGTTATGAAATGTCAAGAACTGCTCTAAAAGAACGTATATCACCAAGTATTGCACCTTTTAGAATATCTGCTCCCCCCGCCACCATGATACACATGTACACACACATTACCTAGAAGACAGAGTCAGATGATTTACATAGAAACTTCTGCTGGTAGATAAATTCCGTTTGAGCGTTCTATTATAAATAGTAAAAGATAGCCAGGACATGGACGCAACCCAAATGTCCATTGATGGAGGAATGGATACAGAAGATGTGGTACATATATACAATGGAATACTACTCAGCCATTAAAAAGAATGAAATAATGCCATTTGCAGCAACATGGATGGACCTAGAGACTGTCATAATGAGTGAAGTAAGTCAGACAGAGAAGGACAAATATCGTATGATATCACTTACATGTAGAATCTAAAACAAACGGTACAAATGAACTTATTTACAAAATAGAATCACAGCTGTAGAAAACAATCTTATGGTTACCCGAAGGGGACGGGGGGAGGGATAAACTGGGAGATTGGGATTGACATAGACACACTACTACATATAAAATAGATAACTAATAAGGACCTACTGTATCGCACAGGGAACTGTACTCAATTCTCTGTAATGGCCTATATGGGAAAAGAATCTAAAAAAGAAAGGATATATGTGCATGCGTAACTGATTCACTTTGCTGTACAGCAGAAACTAACACAACGCTGTAAATCAACTAGACTCCAAAAAAAATGTTTTTTAATTTTTTAAATTTTAAAGAAATAGTAAAAGAAACCCTTTCCGAGATCAGCTCCCCACGGTGGGTGAGCTAGGGTTTGGAAAGTGACAGGTTCCATCAGCTCGCACATAATGATCTCCACAGCCTGCCACCTTTCTGAAATTCCCATAAGTGAAGTCGTTCCCTTTAAAAATCTGCTGTGGAAGAATTAACACACTACCCTTAGCTTGCTTCCTCTTAGCACAGGGCAGGACTCCAAGAAGAGGAATTCTAGAGTAGGTACATTTGGGGTGGTGGGGCTGACATGAAAGGGATCAGAGGATGACAAGTGTCTGAGCGGAGGATACAACTGCGTCGAAACCCACCTTCTCCAACTTCACCCGCTGGTCTTGGACTGTGCTGGTTCTGGACCATGGGGCCAACAGATGCTTCCATGTGACGGCCCTGCATGCTTCCTTACGAAAACCCAAAATAACAAACTCCCAACTACAGGCGATTTTTTAAATGGTACCTAGCCAGTGGCACCATCGGAAAGATACTGTTCGATTAATAGCTTGTCTGGCTCAAAACTATGTATACATTTTTTCGAATCCAATCTTTCAAATGATGGCACAGGAACAAATTGATGCATGTGCACTAATTAAAAAAATAAGCTATTGATCAAAGCCTCTGTATTATAAATACATTTGTACTCTGTTAAAATGCAAACAGCAAGTTGTTCTGATACTGTCACAAGGTAAATTCATGACAGAGAGGCGATTTATTTTGCATATTCTCCCTCATAGTTTAATTTCATACAAGCCATGCACAAGAACTTTTGCATAAGGCATGACAAATAATCTATGAAAGGGGAAATAACTAGACACTTGGCAGCAGGAAGGTGCTGGAAGACTGGTGAAGGTCATTCTTACAAGTTGGGACAGTTAAGTTTTCTCATTCATCTCAACAATCTATTATGTCTGTCGAAAAGGGTTTCAGTTTATTATGCTTTCTAAAAACTGCTCACTTTTCTTCGTTGTAATTGGACCTGCATATTTTGAGACTGCAATATTTTCATGCAAAACATGTTCCTTAATTCCTTTATAATAAGACGTACATAGAGATACTATCAATATATATATCTGCATAAAATCTTAAAACATTATATTAGCTTCCATGTGTTCAGAATATTATCTTTATAAAGAAGTTACTGAAATCACTAAAGAAAATACCCTACTATTTTCTTGTTCATTATAATTTTGAATTCATATATAAGCTATAACTAATAAGAAATAGCCTGTTAAAAAAAAGAAATAAGTTTTGCCATCACACTTAGGTTTACTGCCTGCCTAGCCATTTCCGACACATTAAATGACAAGACAGGGTCACAGTTATGGCTGGCAAAGCTGCTAATATCTCAAGAGAATGTTTTACATGACAGTTAAAAGTTCAAAGTATAAAACTAAACAATTACATTCAGAGACCCACACTTATGAAAGGTTTACATAGAGCTGGTTGTTCAGTGTTTGCACAAAGCAAAAAGACCTCCTTTGCATCTTGCAGAAAATGATGAGGGTTTAGTCCTTAACATGCATGGGTCACAAAATGAAAATAAATACTGTTGTCACATTTAAGGTGCTGGCAATATTTGTACATAGGTTTGGCTGTAAGAATAAAATTCTTTTTCAAATTAAGAAAAGCATCACATTGAAAAACTGATGCGCAGAGACTGTTTTATCAGTGACGCAGAATGTAATTCATTTCAGAATGCATAGTACTCTTCCCTACACAGTGGCATTCAGTAGAAGAATCAGTTTAAATATGCACAAAATACACGGTTATTTTTAAATTAAAATCTAGTCACATACATACATATTTTAAACTTCTTTCTTCCACAGGAGAAAAAAAATCTCATATATACTCAATACGAAAATTACTATAAAAGGCGATAAAATCCTCTCACTTTAAACAGACTGGAAGAAAAGTTTCTAACATGAGAAAGTAGCCATAATAAACACTAAAAATGACACGTGACACTGAATGCATACTTAAATTTGGGGAGCCAAACAGAAAAATAACATACCTCCTTATCTACATTAATTATGGCAAAACTGCATTATGTAAATGGAAGTAGTAACATCCCTGTTGGACGGAGCCGAGAAACTTGCAAAAAAATTTCGTCTGACAACACAAATTTGATTTCTAATCTTTTAGTACAAAATGAGGAGGAAAAAAAAAAAGTAACGTATCCCAACAGTGACCTCTAGTGGACAAGTCTTAAAATGGTTGTCTCAGAAAAGAAATTCCTCTTTAAGCCTGCAAACAAGCAGAAAAACATTTACAAAGCTAAAACTCCCAAATACCATAAAAACCAGGGATCAGATAAGGCGCAGACTGAAAAAGACTCATCTAACCCTGGCTTATTTACAAGGGAGGGTCATCACCAAGGCAGGAGAGCAGGGACACAGGAAGATCACCTTTGAAATAATGCTGCATCCCCATCTTAGACACGCTGAGAGCGGCAAGCCCTTGAGTCTATCATCTCGGACTGCGGGGACTTAGCAACACGCACCACCTACCAAGCCACTAATCAACCGGCATTAACTGAGTGTCTGTTTCATGTTCTGCACACTTCTGGCACTGCTGTGGGATGGTACAATATATATAAGCATATGACAGGGTTCCTAACTTCAAGAAACTTAACCTACAATTCACTGTATGAAAGTATTAGTAAATCATTTGGGACCTTAAATATATAAAACTAAGTGAAAGAGTAGCAGGTTCCAAACCCGAAGACACAGGATAGTATAGGTCTTCACTTCCCTTTGGAGAAGTGAAACTCAGCTGAGCCCACAAGGGTCGCTGGGTGGAAAAAAGCACCCATGGGTGGTCATGATGCCCGCTTTCCCCACCGTGGGTCCTTAGGTGTCCCCGAGGAGCACAGGCACACCTTGGGGACAATGCAGGTTTGGTTCCAGACCACCCACCACAATAAAGAGATTACTGCTGTAAACTGAGTCACACCAATTTTTGGCTTCCTGGTGCCTGTAACAGTTATGTTTATACTATCCTGTCATCTATTAAGTGTGCAAAGCATTATGTCTAGAAAACAATGTACATACCTTAAAAAGTACTTTATTGCTAAAAAAAAAAAAAAAAGTGCAAACCATCATCGTCTGAGCCTTCAACGAGCTGTCATCTTTTTGCTGGTGAAGGGTTTGAAATACTGTGAGAGTTACCAAAGTGTGATGCAGAGACACGAGGTAAGCAAATGCTGTAGGAAAAAAAGGGTGCCAACAGCCTTGCTCGACGCAGGGTTGCCACAGACCTTCAATTTCCCCCACAAAAACGCAATGTCTGCCAGGTGCAATAAAGCGAGGTCTGCCTGTACCATGTCAGCACATCATCCCTTACCTATGAAAGGGCCCCTATAAAGGGGACATAGACAGCAATTTCTAGGACCTGAGGTTCTGTTTCTTTAGAGCACTCACAGTTCAGCACATTTGAAGTGAGCCTATAAGTAGTTAAGAAACAGAAGTGTGTAGTGGTCACAGCTAACCAAGTCCGTTAACCAGCTGATCCTGAGGAAACTATCAGCTTCCTACACTGACCACTTCACAGAAGCCAGCTATTTCCCCCCTGGCCCTGCTGGTCCTCTGTCTGCCCCCTCCCATCAACCACTATTGCCTTCTATGAGGACTGACTGGGAAGCTGCTGTGCACTCAGCATCAGGCCTTAAAGAAGAATAAGAGGGACTTCCCCGGTGGTCCAGTGGCTAAGACTCCGTGCTCCCAATGCAGGGGGCCCAGGTTCGATCCCTGGTCGGGGAACTAAGATCCCGCATGCCACAACTAAGACCCCACATGCCACAACTAAGAGCCCACATGCCACAACTAAGGAGTCCACATGCCACAACTAAGAAGTGCACACGCTGCAACTAAGAGCCCGCAGGTGGCCACAAAGACCCGGCGCAGCCAAATAAATAAATAAATATGAAGAAAAAAAAAGAACAAGACATGGTCCCTGCGTTCAACAAAGCTTAAGGTATATCTGGAGAGGAAGGAACAGGAAGCAACAGGAGGACGAGGAAGGGCCACGCTGGTGTCAAGAGTCTACGAACAATAGGCATTGGGGGAAGAGAGAGTTCCAGTTGGCCCTGGAGGGCAGGGGTGCGGGAGGAGGGTGGGCGGAGGGTGGAGGCGGGGGGGAGGGGGGGGCAGCAAGGGAGGAAGGGAGGGGCGGGGCGGCCTGGCGTCAGAACCTCAGCTTTCCTCTGAAGCCAGAAAAGCACCTCCTTCCGGTGCCCAGAGAGCTACCTGTCCAGTCACAGCAGAAACGCAGAAGGAAAAGATTCACTCGCAACTCGGCCTCCCACTCGTTCCGTGCATCGCGGGAACGTGTACCTGGGCAAGTTGCTGCCGGCAGGGTCACCCCGCAATCACTGCACCAAAATCCATCAGCAGGGCCCCAAGCCCCAGGTTTAATCGTCAATCGTGTCGCTGTCATAATGAGGAACCTCTAACAGCGATCACACTGACAATTTTGAGAGACGTTTACGAACTCTTGTGTCGAAAACGTCAAGAATTTCCACTCACAAAATCTTGGGGAATTTAGGGGTCATCAGCCCGCTTCCCCCTTCCACGTGGCCTCAGTCGTACTGCGTTGAGTGGACCCATTGATGTCAAAACCACCAGCAGGAAAAGGTGCGAGTGCTACACTGTTCCAACGGCCCTACAGATACCGACTCAGGTCCGTGGAGTCGAGAGCTGTCCCCAGATCAAGGTCCCAGTGTGACGAAGCTGGTGATTCAGTCCCTAAGTACACAAGAGGAGCTATCACGACAGTGTAACTGGCACACGAAGAGAAAAACACACATACTTTTTCAAGATGAAAGCAGTGCTGAGGGGTTTATCTTTTGAGTCTGAGTTTGAATGCGGTGCTGTCAGCCAGTCCCCGTTAAAGACCACGGAAAGTGAAAGACACTGATTACAATAAAAAGTGACAGGAGGGTGGGCACACCCACCTCCGTGTAATGCATATTTATATTTCCATCAAATGGACATATTTACTATAAACACTGGAAAAACCATAGCAAAGCCATTCATTTAAATGCCAGAAAAACAGTAAAAGATGCTAATTTGACCTTAGTGGATGGAACAGATCGGGTGTCACTGACACCACTCACAGTGGCTTGAAACAGAATTTACCAAGACAATTAATTAGAGCTTACTGGATTAGGTCAAGAGTGTCTCAAATGGGAGAAAGGGGAAGAAAAAAAAAAAGGAAGAAATAAATAAAAAGTTTGCATCCATTCACAGCGAACCTCTTCAGCAGCAGACACAATTTAACTGTATTTATGCCTACCCAAATTAACCTCATGTTGCATGCCCGGAAAGACAAATTGATCCCCTGATCCCTGAGATTTCTCTCTTTGTGGACATTTAAAAAGAAATAAACTACAACCACCTGAAAGACTTTTTAAGAACCAGATCAATTAATGGTATAATAGGCATAAAACATGTTTGGCTTTCTTGTTTAAATGGAAACTTTTGCTCTGATGATGATGCAAGATCTAACAACAGTAGTAAGCTTGGCAATTAAGAAATATGTTCATGAGCTAAACGACAGACAGCTTCTGGAATTTCTGCTCACAAAATCTCAGGTAATTTAGGGATCATGCAGTCCCCCCTCCAAAACAAACTGCAAATCCCCTCTGAACTGGGATTAGGGTCTCAGTGAAGAGCAGAACCGTTTATTACAAAAACAATGAAAGTGGCAGCATATTACCTGTTACAATAACGATCACACGTCACTTGTCAGTCTCACTTTCAGTTGCTGGAGCCCCCGATACGCAAACATGACAATTGTGCCCCTCTGCCCTTGCCATACAAACATGTGCTTTTTGCTAAAAATGAACTCACATGCCTGTCTGCTGCACACGAGGGGCCCTAACTGCCACTCCATTCTCAGTAATCAACAGCTCTGTGACATTGCTTCAAGCTGTATGTAACGCACACACACACACATAAATTCGCGACACAAATCCCTCAACATGACATTCTGCTTCGTTTCACTGGACGTGGAAAGCTCCCTAACAAATTCCGGCCACATGATTAGAAAAATCATTCAAGCCTTCAGGAAATATGGCAAGCACAAAGAAGTGACCGTCAATTAGAAATCAGAGGGCAGAGTGGGTCCCTGTCATTAAAAACTTTAAAGCCACAGCTCTAAAAATAAAATGGCGGGCTTCCCTGGTGGCACAGTGGTTGAGAGTCCGCCTGCCGATGCAGGGGATGCGGGTTCGTGCCCCGGTCCGGGAGGATCCCACGTGCCGCGGAGCGGCTGGGCCCATGAGCCATGGCCGCTGAGCCTGCGTGTCCGGAGCCTGTGCTCCACAACGGGAGAGGCCACAACAGTGAGAGGCCCGCGTACCACAAAAAAATAAAGAAATAAATAAATAAAATGGCCCACAATAATTCACAGAAGATACGTTACAAAGAGGTATGAAATCGACTATACGTTAACCGTACCACTGCCAACGCCCAGGACAACTTTCCCTGGAAACCAGACTCAAGAACTTGAAAAACGCAGATGCAAGTTTATATAATTTTTACAACTTTGGGCTTTTCTTCTCCCCCCATCAAGGAGGGAAGAAAAGTATAGCAACAGTTACATCTTCCCCTTTTGAGGAGAAAGTATAAATGAAAGCAAAGAACTCTTATTCTAACTTTTTTTTTTAATTAATTAATTAATTTTTGGCTGCGTTGGGTCTTCGTTGCTGTGCACTGGCTTTCTCTAGTTGTGGTGAGCGGGGGCTACTCTTTGTTGCGGTGCGCGGGCTTCTCATTGCGGTGGCTTCTCTTGTTGCGGAGCACGGGCTTTAGGCGCGCGGGCTTCAGGAGTTGTGGCACGTGGGCTCAGGAGTTGTGGCTCACGGGCTCTAGAGTGCAGGCTCAGTAGTTGTGGTGCACGGGCTTAGCTGCTCCGCGGCATGTGGGATCTTCCCGGACCAGGGCTCAAACCCATGTCCCCTGCACTGGCAGGCGGATTCTTAACCACTGTGCCACCAGGGGAGCCCTCCCCTTTTTGATAAGGTTTTTTTTTTTTTAAATAATAATGAAAGTCTCAGCATTTCAGGTCACTGTAGCAATTACCATGCCCTAAGGGGACCATTTCCAGACAATGTCACTGTCTTTCTGCAGTTTACACACATGATAGGGAAGAATCCTCAAAATAGAGCAAACTACCAAATACAGGACCACCATCTGCTCAGGTGCCTTAGTGTCACCCAAGTAACCTCTCGGTTTGCCTAAATAATCACTTGTCATTAGTGTCTGTAAAGGAAGACAGAAGAATCAGCAGTACCGCCACAGTCCCTAGAAGTCAGAAGTTGTGTAACAGGACGGCGCTGACTTACTCGTTAGCTTGTTGTGGCTGAGGACCAGCTGTGTGACGTGGGACAGGGTGACTGTAAAAGAAACAGAGAAATCACACAGTCAGTTAATGTGCCCAAAGCACACCTGCGCTCCCACAAGGCGAAGCGCTACGTTATTTTCCCAGGTTGGAGTGTTATCGCTCGAGAAAACAGAAGCAGGGGTTCACAGAAGGCTGTCTGCTCAATGTTAAACCAAATCAGGAAAAGCTATGCAATTAGCAGAGCAGAGCGAGTCAGCACTGACGGCATTAATGTCGCAGGGCCAAACGCGACAAGGCCCAGTTAGTGCCGCTCTGCGGCCTGGCCCAGTGGTCCAGCCTCAAGAGCCCATCTCACTAAGGGGACCGGTCAGGAGATCCGGCCCAGAGCCCGGGGAGGGACAGCTCCTCCCCCACTTCCCCACACGCTTAAACAAACCATCGCGTCGAGACAGGGACCACGTCACCCTACCGCCCCTGAGCCCACGGTCAACCCCGAACCGCTGCTACAGGCTCTCAGCTGATTCCAGTAAGAACCTTCCACAAGCTCCTCTACAAGTTTTGGTTGATATTTCAAAGCAGCAGCAGATTGCTCACCAATTTCGAACGTTATCATGGAGGCGTAATCTGCTGAAAAAGATGAGGTCTGCTTTAAAAAGAAAAACAGGTTTTTCCAACTACCAAGAAAGAAAATATACACACAGATCCATTTAAAAAAGAAAAAGAAGAAGAAGAAAAGAAAGAAACGGAAAAAAAAAAAGCCAGACGGAAAAAAGTGACCTGCCTTCTACTTTGGGTTCTAAAACTTCACTGCGTGGTCAGCAAGCTATATGTATATTTTTGTGGGCATATATATAAATTTTATATATATATATATATACACACACACACCTATTTATATAAATTAAATATTTATATATAAATTAAAATCTAAATGATTTTACACAATATACTAAATATACTAATTAAATACAGTATACTTTATACAGTATACTTTATATTACAATTTTAAACGCAGATGTATTAGTGAAGAAACATTTAAATTTTTTTTTAATTTTTCCAATATTCTTTCTATAAGAACGTTATTTTAATGCAACAGAGTTGCATTAATGCATTATTTTAATGCAACAGAGTTTTTTCCATAAAGGAATAATAAGACAAATATTTTTTCTCAAGAAGGGTCTCAGGGTTGGACCCCAGCATCCTTGAAAAAAATAGGTATCATCGCTGACCACAATTTTTGAGTGTTTTTCTTTTGTTCAACCTCCCACAAAGTTAGAGAAAATACAATGCAAAGACCTGCTTTTCTGCCCTGACCCATTTGAGATTAAGCTGTTGGCTTGATGTCCCATAAACTTTAGGGTACTCCTACAAAGACATTTTCCTGCAAAACCACAACAAAATCACCAAAGTCAAAAACTGAGCATGATACATCATTACCATCTAATCCTCAGCCCCCAACCAAGTTTCACCAAATGTCCCGGTGTCCTTTTGACGCGTCCCCATCACTGAGGACTTCCCTGCTTTCTGGCAAGAGACAGTCAAGCTCATCTTGTACTTTTGCTGCCACAGGCTTGGAATCAATCAGCCATTTCTCCAATGAGCTGATTCTGTGGAAAATAGTACTTACAAGCCAAAATCTGGGCACTAGATGTGCTCGCTGTTACTTGGGGGCTCAGTATTCTCAGTGCACAGAATTAGAGAATACACACACTCACTCCTCACACACACATCTGTACAGATCTGTACACACACATCTGAACTTGAATCCCAAGTTCACACCAATAGATGGATTCCAATACAACACTGCATGGTTCATTCTCATTTTCTCCATCTCCTAATTGTTAACTCCCTTCTCTAACAGTGAGAACTCTGGCGTCCATTATTTTTAACCTACTTATGTACGCCATCGACACCCCTACATATAACTGCGTGAAGCAGGGTTATCTTACAGCCGTGTTGGGATGGCTCTATGCTGACCTGCAGGGACACCTGGAAGTCTGGTACTGATTCTGGGTCAAGATCCAGATGAGTAGATGAGCTCGAGATGTGTCATGTCCTGTTCAAAGTTGCAAACACCTTGGAGGCTCCAGGACCAGCATGTTCACACGTCCAGGGATGTGTAGGTCGCTGGCTTATACCTGGTTAGAGGCACCTGACCAGTCGGGCACAGAAGACAGCGCTAGACATTTCTGCCCACGCACTCCCAACACACAGACTCGTTGAATATGTCTTGAAAGTTCTTACCTGGAGATAAAGTATGCCCCAAGCAACCAAGAAACGAGCCTGGGGGGCTGCGCCAGTGAGCCCCTGGGAACCCTGGCGTTTGCCTGTGCTTTGTAACCCCTGCTAAGCTATGTCCTGTGCCCTCCTTAACTCCCTGGGTGAGTGGGCTCTGAGGAACCTTCTGGGTTCTTTCAACTATGCACCCGTGTATTAATGCAGGAACCCATCTCCCCATGCTCTTTCTTCCTGCCTGGACACCTGCCCAGTTCACCCTCCTCACCTGCACCTCCAACCTCCTGGCCCTGGTCCTGCTTTGGGGCTTGGACCCCCCCAAGCCAGGCTCCCCACCCTGCTCTGGGCCACCACGCCCACCCCCCAACACCTAAAATGCCTCTTTTTCTGTTGCACTTACTGGCTTCGGGATTGAAACCTTAGGGGAGGAGGAAGAGAAAGGCAAAGCACAGGGGAAGAGCATTTTTGTGATTTTAAAAGCATCACCATGATGGCTTCTTACATGACAAGTTAGATTCTAGACACTGCAGAACATCTCACACATTTGTATTTATAAGAGTTAAGACTGTTCTTGTCCACCAGATAAAGCATTCCTTTACCTCTGAGGCATAGAGTCTGATATGAAAACAAAAAATCTCCAAGAGCTGTCCTCATACAAAACCAGATGGAACAGATTCAGAGATATACGAGTTAAGACAGTGGTCAGTATCATAGGAGAACAAACCACAAGTAACAGGTGTTACACAAGAGTTTCTCTCTCACTTACACACGGGCAGTCCAGAGGTTCCTGGTATCTTGTTGCTCAGCCATTCATGGATCCCACCTCATGCTCCAAAAAGGCTGCCTGAGCTTAGCCATCATGCCTGCATTCCCCTTAGGAAGACGGAAAGGAGAAAAAAGCTTTCCTCCTTCACAATTCTTCCAAGAAATTGCACACGGCACTTCCATTTACAAGCAATTAATCAACATTTTGTAATACAGTGATGCCTAGATGCAAAAGAGGTGGGGAAACACAGCCTGGATTCCAAGTGACCACATGCCAGATACAGTTAGGGGTTTTATAACCCACAAAGACGGGGCAAACCAAAACAGACAACTAGCAGCCTCTCACACTAGCAAACCACTCCATTTGAGAGTCACAGAAATCAATTCTGATGACAAAAGCAAAAACCCCCTGATAATCTGATCGCCTCCTGCCGTAATTTTTCCTAAAATATCACAACTACCATAATTAAAGAGGAAAAAACGTTGCTCTTCTCCCAGCTAACATTCACAATGAAAGATTTAATTAGGAAAAGTTGGGCCTTTGCAATCTTTTCATTCTGTCTTCTCTACAAGCATTTAGCCGGGGAGAAAATCAGTAAGTTTGAAAGTCCTTTTTTTTTTTTCAAATAGAGAAGAGAAGTGCATTTGTTGCTTCACCTGATCACACCACTAGAGATGTATTTTTCTTCCTCATTATTGTTACAGGGCTACATGCTAAAGTAGGTAAGAGGGAGAAAAATTAGAGCAGAAAAGAAAAAGTTAATAAAAGATCTGTGAGGAAATGTTTAGGGCAACAAAGGACTCCAGGCTGGGTCTGCGGGGAGAGCAGTTAAGTTGGACAGAATTGAAATCACAGAATCAATCACAAAGCCTGTGACAGGCAAAGACCAAGGACCAACGGACATATTCATGCAACCTGCCACTCCCCTCCACTTGGCCGTGGTGAGTCCATTGTGGGTTTCCTATGGAAACTGCAGTGTTAAAAAAGGAGAAAAGGTCTAGCAGAATAGAATGGCTTATTTAATAGTACAATAGCCACCCTAGTCAATCATGTGGGTGAAATGGAATGAGGCTGTCCCCACTGACCTGCCCTGCTAACCCTAACCGCACACTGGGAAATCTCCCGCTGCAGGAATATCATACCTTACGGTCCCGCCAGCCAGGAACTGTCAGGTTGCAGTGGCACCAGAACAGTGACAACAAACTGTTACTAAACTTCCTAAAGCGATATTAAACCATGCACTGCCGGGCATTCTCTAAGTCGAATGCACTTCCAAAAGTCAGCTAAATAACTGAGAAAACGTGTTGGCATATTCAGTTGACTGCTGCCGTGCCTCAGATACCATTCTGTCTTCAGCCTTTAGAAACGGTATGTGGGGACTTCCCTGGTGGCGCAGTGGTGAGGAATCCACCTGCCAGTGCAGGGGACACGGGTTCGAGCCCTGGTCCGGGAAGATCCCACATGCCGCGGAGCAACTAAGCCCGTGCGCCACAACTACTGAGCCTGCGCTATACAGCCCGCGAGCCACAACTACTGAGCCCACGTGCCACAACTACTGAGCCCGCGAGCCACAAATGGATATTTACCAGGCACGCTCAGAGTATCAATGGTCTCTTCCTTGGAGATTCTGTTAGAAGTAACGTCAACAGTACATCCTCATGAGACTGGGACAGTCCTGGATTACGCCCACTTTCCCTCTCAAAACTTCCCTCGTTTGCATGATATGCCACACAGTCCCTCAATTTAGGTAACACAGAATACACACCAAAATCCTAAACTGCAAAATATAAAAGGATCGTGGGCACAAGAGAAGTGTATCTGAAAGGATAATGGGAGATTAGAAGGAGACATCACAGGGACTTCCCTGGCTGTCCAGTGGTTAGGACTCCACGCTGCCACTGCAGGGGCCAGGGTTCGATCCCTGGTCGGGGAGCTAAGCCCTGTGGCACAGTCAAAAAAAAAAAAAAAAAGGAGACATCATTTACTGTGGGATGACACGTCCAAAAATGCTTCAAGGCACTGAAACTGGACTTGGAGGATATATGGAAATTGGAGGTTATGGAAGCAATTCTAGGCTTATCTGAGTGAAGAGATGGAAAACAGAGAAGACACAGGCCTGGACTGAGCAGGCAGTATTGCAATGGAATATATTCAGAAAAATCAAAGGACTAGCTAACATTCCTAGAAAAAGAATCATGGTTTCTAGATAAAACGTGGAAGCAGATGTTATTTTTTAAAACAGACACAGTCTTTTTTTTCTCTCCTTCTTCTTCAGCATCAAGTAGACAGTGTGAGGAAAGGAAGCAGGATGAAATCCGCAGCACCAGATGATGACGTGGCGGACCTCCTTTCAAAAGAACCCACCATATCACAGCGATGTGCCTGTCTCTCCAGTCTCCAGTCTGGCAATCAGAAGCAAGTTACTCCTCTGGAGGCACGTTAGAAAGGATAAAAGTTCTAGCTTCACGGAATGATGTTGCTATCCAGGGGAAAAAACACAGCCAGGATGAGACAAGGGGAGCGAGTCTTGGAAACGCACACAGTGATAACGGGACTTGAAAGTTTCTGCCGCCTTGTCGCAGGTCAGAATTGGGCATCTTTGGGTTCCCGATGAAAGATTCTAGAACACTGGCCACCAAAACCTGGATTGTAACCGTCAGTTCATTTCACAGGCTGCGCTCCCATGGAAGCAATCGGAAAGACACCACTACCTTCAGAAGACAAACGGTTTACTATTTTGTTTGGTCTCGCCACACGGCATGAGGGATCTTAGTTCCCCCACCAGGGATCGAACCCACGGCCCCTTGCATTGGAAGTGCAGCGTCTTAACCACTGGACTGCCAGGGAAGTCCCTAGTTTACCCTTTTTTGACAGCTCTTGAGCTATCAAATATTGCAGTGGGAGAACAGCCATACCCTCTGGGATGTTCAAAGAGGGTCACCTTTGACTTGTGTTACAATTCCAGGGTGGGCAGCCTTCAAATTCGGGGCAAGTCTGCAGATTACACTGCAAACGGTACCCTCTGTGAATTCAATTCCTCCCAAAGTTGTTGACTACAAAGAAGAATTCATTTGAACTGAAAATACAGGATGATCCCAAAGGCTTTTCCATTTGGGCTCCCGGTAGGCTAGAAACAGCGACAGCCCTAAGTAACCCAGATTCAGAGACTCGGCGGGGCTGCGGGAGAGGCCGCACGTGAGCACCACGCAGCCACGCTGACCACTCTGGGTCCCGTGTCTCCAAGATGCATGACTGAAATGCCTGCCCGCGTCACACGCTGAAGTTACTGCACCCCTGCTAGAAGGATGCAGATTCAGACCTTAAGCATGCAGCTTCTGACAGTATATTTAAGTGAAGGCAGACAATAAAACGTTTGATACCGAGGTGTAATACAAATATCGTATTCATCAACACACCCAGAATCATAAAAGAACATTTCTTTTGAATTTTGTTCATAATTTAAAACTTCAGGGGGAAAAAAAAAATCACCAGGGTATGAAAGCTTTCCTTTCCTCCCCAACCAACTACTGTGGTGAGGTGGAAACTCTTTGGTAGCAAGTTTTCAAAACTGGTTACTTGACTGAGTCCTATTTGCACATAAATGGTCACTCAAGCATGATTAATTGCTTTTTCATTTAACAGAAAGCAATTTATCATATGTGATGATTTTTAACAATGTGATACGTCTTCCTTTACGTAAATAAGAGCAGAGAATTCACACGTGCTGAGAACCGCCATGAGCTGGTCACTGACTGAGGCTTCCGTGTCTACTGGGACATGAAGTCAAAAGACGCTGGACCCAAGGCACCGTGTTACTGACGACATGGAGCCCACATCCTTCCCAACCAAACACATCGCTTTACAGTCTCTCCTTCAGGAAAAAGGACAAAGAAAAATTTTTAATTTTGAAGATGTCTGGGAGAATTAAAGAGGAAAATACAGTGAGCTGCCTAAGGTTCACGGCTGTTCACTGCTCTTGGGGATTGAGGAAGATGACACGAAGGAAGGCTCAGGGAGTTACAAACTGTTTGCAGCGCACTGTACTTAGTTATGTTGACAAAGACAGAATACGCGTGAGACACAGGCACTGCCATCAAGGAGCTTACTCTGTAATGAGGGGAGGCGATAAAAATCCACAACACAAGGCAGAATGTCAGCACCACAAGGAGGTAAGCGGATTCGAAACTCCCGTTAAAAGGGAAATGCTGCAGGGCTTCCCTGGTGGCGCAGTGGTTGAGAGTCCGCCTGCCGATGCAGGGGACGCGGGTTCGTGCCCCGGTCCGGGAGGATCCCACATGCCGCAGAGCGGCTGGGCCCGTGAGCCATGGCCGCTGAGCCTGCGCGTCCGGAGCCTGTGCCCCGCAACGGGAGACGCCACAACAGTGAGAGGCCCGCGTACCGCGCAAAAAAAAAAAGGCAAGTGCTGCAAAGTTTTTTCAGGGTGAGTAAGAGCTTCCAGGTCCAGAGTCAGTTTTATTCTATATCTACATACCTACCTTCTCCCCCTAACCCAGCTTTTTTTTTTTTTTTACTTGTCTGTATTGAATAATTTTTCTAGCATAAACTGTTTTAATTGTGTAACCTAAAATAGGTGTACTTTTAGAAATCAGTTATAGGAAAAAGCTTCAGCTCCTCAATTTACAGATAAGGAAACTGTGGCCCAGAGGTAAAGCGCTTTTCCTAAGGTTCCCCACAAACTCCCCACGCCCCCAGAATCAGAACTGAGACTGTAACCAAGGCTTCCAGATTCTACCTCTTGAGCTTATTCTTCCTAAACTGGAAAAACAATATTCACACCTCGGGGTGTTCTTTTCAAGATGGTAGAAATGCCTATCATTAAAGAGTATAAACCAGAGCGGAAAGTCCTTTCTATCCTGAAGAGATATGACAGTTACATAGAGGGCCTCGAGCACAGCTAGAATACCAAGTTTAAGGCAGTGTGAGGCCCAGACTGTAATTCCATGAGAATACTGAGGAAAATTAAAAAATCGCTGGATTTCTCTAGAGCGCAGTTCCTCATGCTTAAAATGAAAAGCTGAATTCGATTCTGTGAGAAACACAGAAGAGAGAAGAAAAGAAAGAACTAATATACATGTAATGCCTCCTACATCAATATGCAACACTGGGGACTTTATAACCACTCATTAGAATAAAAAATGTTAAAATATAACAACTGACACTGCAGAAACACAAAGGATCATGAGAGATTACTAGAAGCAACTCTATGCCAATAAAATGGACAGCCGGGAAGAAACGGACGAATTCTTAGAAAAGCACAACTTTCTGAGACTGAACCAGGAAGAAAGAGAAAATGTAAACAGACCAATCACAAGCACTGAAATTGAAACTGTGATTAAAAACCTTCCAACAAACAAAAGCCCAGGACCAGATGGCTTCACAGACAAATTTTATCAAACACTTAGAGAAGAGCTAACACCTATCCTTCTCAAACTCTTCCAAAATATAGCAGAGGAAGGAACACTCCCAAACTCATTCTACGAGGCCACCATCACCCTGATACCAAAACCAGACAAAGATGTCACAAAGAAAGAAAACTACAGGCCAATATCTATGATGAACATAGATGCAAAAATCTACAACAAAATACTAGCAAACAGAATCCAACAGCACATTAAAAGGATCATACACCATGATCAAGTGGGGTTTATTCCAGGAATGCAAGGATTCTTCAATATACGCAAATCAATCAATGTGATACACCATATTAACAAACTGAAGAAGAAAAACCATATGATCATCTCAATAGATGCAGAAAAAGCTATCGACAAAATTCAACACCCATTTATGATAAAAACTCTCCAGAAAGTAGGCATAGAGGGAACCTACCTCAACATAATAAAAGCTATATATGACAGACCCACAGCCAACATCATTCTCAATGGTGAAAAACTGAAACCATTTCCTCTAAGATCAGGAACAAGACAAGGCTGCCCACTCTCACCACTATTATTCGACATAGTTTTGGAAGTTTTACCCACAGCAATCGGAGATGAAAAAATAAATAAAAGGAATGCAAATTGGAAAGAAGTAAAACTGTCACTGTTTGCAGATGACATGGTGCTATACATAGAGAATCCTAAAGATGCCACCAGAAAACTACTACAGCTAATCAATGAATTTGGTAGAGTAGCAGGATACAAAATTAATGCACAGAAATCTCTTGCATTCCTATATACTAATGATGAAAAATCTGAAAGAGAAATTAAGGAAACACTCCCATTTACCACTGCAACAAAAAGAATAAAATACCTAGGAATGAACCTACTAAGGAGACAAAAGACCTGTATGCAGAAAACTATAAGACACTGATGAAAGAAATTAAAGATGATACAAACAGATGGGAAGATATACTATGTTCTTGGATTGGAAGAATCAACATTGTGAAAATGACTATACTACCCAAAGCGATCTAAAGATTCAATGCAATCCCTCTCAAACTACCAAGGGCATTCTTCACAGAATTAGAACAAAAAATTTCACAATTTGTATGGAAACACAAAAGACCCCAAATAACCAAAGCAATCTTGAGAAAGAAAAACAGAGCTGTAGGAATCAGGCTCCCTGACTTCAGACTATACTACAAAGATACAGTAATCAAGACAGTATGGTACTGGCACAAAAACAGAAATATAGATCAATGGAACAGGATAGAAAGCCCAGAGATAAACCCAAGCACATATGGTCACCTTATCTTTGATAAAGGAAGCAAGAATATACAATGGAGAAAAGACAGCCTCTTCAATAAGTGGTGCTGGGAAAACTGGACAGCTACATGTAAAAGAATGAAATTAGAACACTCCCTAACACCATACACAAAAATAAACTCAAAATGGATTAAAGACCTAAATGTAAGGCCGGACACTATAAAACTCTTAGAGGAAAACATACGCAGAACACTCTATGACATAAATGACAGCAAGATCCTTTTTGACCCACCTCCTAGAGAAATGGAAATAAAAACAAAACTAAACAAATGGGACCTAATGAAACTTAAAAGCTTTTGCACAGCAAAGGAAACCATAAAAAAGACAAAATGACAACCCTCAGAGTGGGAGAAAATATTTGCAAATGAAGCAACTGACAAAGGATTAATCTCCAAAATATACAAGCAGCTCATGCAGCTCAATATCAAAAAAAAAACAACCCAATCCAAAAATGGGCAGAAGACCTAAATAGACATTTCTCCAAAGAAGATATACAGATTGCCAACAAACACATGAAAGGATGCTCAACATCACTAATCATTAGAGAAATGCAAATCAAAACTATGAGGTATCACCTCACACCAGTCAGAATGGCCATCATCAAAACATCTACAAACAATAAATGCTGGAGAGGGTGTGGAGAAAAGGGAACCCTCTTGCACTGTTGGTGGGAATGTAAAGTGATACAGCCACTATGGAGAACAGTACGGAGGTTCCCTAGAAAACTAAAAACAGAACTACCATATGACCCAGCAATCCCACTACTGGGCATATACCCTGAGAAAACCATAATTCAAAAAGAGTCAGGTACCACAATGTTCACTGCAGCTCTGTTTACAATAGCCAGGATATGGAAGCAACCTAAGTGTCCATCGACAGATGAATGGATAAAGAAGATGTGGCACATATATACAATGGAATATTACTCAGCCATAAAAAGAAACGAAATTGAGTTATTTGTAGTGCAGTGGATGGACCAAGCGTCTGTCCTACAGAGTGAAGTAAGTCAGAAAGAGAAAAACAAATACTGTATGCTAACACATATACCTGGACTCTAAATTAAAAAATGGTTCTGAAGAACCTAGGGGCAGGACAGGAATAAAGACACAGACATGGAGAATGGATTTGAGGACACGGGGAGGGGGAAGGGTAAGCTGGGACAAAGTGAGAGAGTGGCATGGACATATACACACTACCAAATGTAAAATAGATAGCTAGTGGGAAGCCGCCGCATAGCACAGGGAGATGAGCTTGGTGCTTTGTAACCACCTAGAGGCATGGGATAGGGAGGGTGGGAGGGAGACGCAAGAGGGAGGAAATATGGGGACATATGTATACATATAGCTGATACACTTTGTTACAAAGCAGAAACTAACACACCACTGTAAATCAATTATACTCCAATAAAGATGTTAAAAAAATGTTAAAAGAGTAACCACAACAGCTAATGTTTACCAAACACTTAAAATGTGGTGGCCACGGTTCTAAGAACTTTATTACCTCATGTATTCCTCACAATAACGCTAACAGACAGCACTATTACTCTCTGCCTCCCTCCTAATTTCAGTTTTCTTCTTTTGCATTTATTTTAAATTCATTTTTGGCTTTGTTGCTGCGTGCGGGCTTTCTCTAGTTGGGGCGAGTGGGGGCTACTCTTCGTTGCGGTGCCCGGGCTTCTCACTGCGGTGGCTTCTCTTGTTGCAGAGCATGGGCTCTAGGCGCGTGGGCTTCAGTAGTTGTGGCACGCGGGCTCAGTAGTTGTGGCTCACGGGCTCTAGAGCGCAGGCTCAGTAGTTGTGGCACACGGGCTTAGTTGCTCCGCGGCATGTGTGATCTTCCGAGACCAGGGCTTGAAGCCTTGTCCCCTGCATTGGCAGGCGGATTCTTAACCACTGTGCCACCAGGGAAGCCCACCCTCCCTCCCAATTTTAGGTGAGAAAAATGAGGCCCAGAGAGGTTAGGTAACCTGCCTGAGGTTTCAGCACTAGTAAGTAGACAGGACCCTTTGAAAGCTGTTTTCTAACAAGAATCTGATTAGTTCTGACCGTATTTTTCTACTAGGCAAATACAAATAAGATAAAAAGGAGCCTTAGTCCATTGGTTCATTTTTCCCCCAAAATGAAGATGCGCAACGTCATACTTGCACACCTTCCACTTCAGACCAACCGCTCTGTTCTCACCTTCCCTGTGTTCCTGCCAACAGAGAAGGCCGCTGCGTGGGAGCTGAGGGTGGGCTTCTCTCTGCCCCCTGATCAACCTCCCTCCACGCTTCTTACCCTCAACCCAAGAGCCATGTTTTTCCCTGGTGGCTTCAGAAGCAGGAAGACCCAGAATCTCTGACCTTCTTCCACAGGGCCGGGTGGCTCTCCGAGCTCAAAGCGCTGTAGGTCCTCTGACAGGCACCGGTGTCTGAGGGCCGCTGGGCCACCAGCCCGCACCCACACCCAGCACGCGGCGTGGCCTTGCAGGCCGCCCTTCATTGCTTTTGCCCCGGCCATCGTCTGCTCCCCCCAAGCCACCCCTTACCCTGACCTCCAAGGGCACCTTGTCCAGTCCCAGATCCCTAGTCTACTGGACTGACACCTGTCATCAGCTGCCCCCCGCTCAAATCTCGGTACCTGTTTTCTGATCATCCACGGGGTCCCCCTCCATCTCTTCCCACAATCCTGCCCCAGCCTCTGCCACCTGCCTCTCTCCCGGCCACACACGCAGATCCAGCAAACAGATGTGCCCCTGAGGGCATCCACGCCTCCATTCCCGCCCAAAGGCCCATTAGACTCTTCAGCCCCAGACCCGCTGCCCCACCAGAGAACAGCCTGTGCCTCGGCGTAACAAATGCTAAATGTCCTAACGACTGGCCCTGAGGATCATTCTGAGGCACCTACTCTGCATCAGGTACTACACAGACTCATCTTTTATTTGAGGGGCGGCAGATTTTTCCCATTTTATCAATGAGGAAATTGACGTACAAAGACAGGAAGTGATCTAAGGGCATGTTACAAATAAAGGGCAAAGTGGGATAATTAATAAGGACCATGGCTCCAAAGTCGGTGCTTTGAGTCAGGACACAATACTCTCTCCTTATATCAACTCTAGAGATATTAAACAACACCCAAACAGGAGGCTTTACCACAATGAATCTAAACAAAGGTGTCTTTGTTATGTTAATGAGGTGACTTTCAGAAGTTTCTAAAGGATGGGGGCTGGTTGCCGGGGCTGGAACGTTCAGTCCCACCCCTGGCTAGCCCGTTCTTCCTAACTTGATCTAGAGAGTCAGTGCAATCCCAATGAAAACCACAGCAAGTTTATTTTGTGAATGGCGACAAACCGATTCTAGAATTTATATGGGAAGACCCAAAATAGCAATAAAATATTGAAAAAGAAAAACAAACTCAGAAAATTGACATGTCCCAACTCAAAACTTACTATATAAATCCACAGCCACTAATTGAAAAACACAAAGACATCACTGGAACAGAAGAGTGCGCAGAAACAGACCCACACAAATAGAGGCAACTGGTCTCTGACAAAGGAGCAAAGGCAATTCAACGGAAAAAGGATCATCTTCTCAACAAACGGTGCTGGAATTTGACATCTACATAAGAAAAAAAAAAAGAATCTAGACACAGAACTTACACCTTTGACAAATATTGACTCAAAGTGGTTCATAGTGTAAAATGCAAAAGCGTGAAGTCCTAGAATACAACACAGGAGAAAACCTAGGCAGCCCTTGATCTGGTAATGACTTCTTAGATACAACACCAAAAGCACTATCAAAAAAAAAAAAAAAGGTGTTAACGGCCTGGGACTTCATTAAAATTAAAAACTTCTCCTCTATGAAAGACAATGTTAATAAAAGGGAAACAAGAGCTACAGACTAAGACCACATTTTTGCAAAACATACATCTGATATAGGACTTCTTTCCAAAATACACAAAGAACTTTTTAAATCCAACAATAAGAAAACAAACATCCCAATTAAAAAGTGGGCCAAAGAACTTAACAGACACCTCATCAAAGCAGATATACAGAGGGCAAACAAGCCTATGAAAAGATTTTCCACATGACACGCCATTAAGGAACTGCCCATTGAAAACAACGAGATACCGCTACACACCTATCAGAATGGGCAAGATCCAGAATACTGACAGCACCAGACATTGACAAGGGTGTGGAGCCACAGGAACTCTCATTCGTTGCCGGGGGATGTACGACATGGTGCAGCCACTTCGGAAGGCAGTGGTTTCTTATTACACCAAAAATACTCTTACCATACGATCCAGCAATTCTGTTCCTTTGCATTTACCCAAAAGAGTCAAAAAACTATGTTCACACAAAAATCTGCACATGGATGTTTATAGCGGCAAACTGACAAAATGTGACAGCAACCAAAGATGTCCTTCAATATGTGAAAGGACAAAAAAACTGTGGTGCATTCAGACAATGGAATTTTAACCAATAACAAAAAAATACGAGCTCCGGAGCCAAGACAAGACACAGAAGAAACTTAAACTCATATTGCTAAGTCAAAGGCGGCTTTCTGTAAAGATTACGTACTATACGATTTCAACTATATCACATTCTGGGAAAGGCAAAACTATAGAGACATAAAATTTCAGTGGTTGCCTGGGGTTCAACAGGAGGTGATGAGGAAGAGAGGGAAAAATAAGTAGAACACAGAGGGTATTTAGGACAGTGAAACTACTCTGTAGGATATTATGCATCTGTTAAAAGCCATAGTGTGTTACAGCACAACCAGCGGACAACAATGCAAACTGTGGATTTTAGTGAATAATAATGTATCGATGCTGCTTCATCAACTGCAACCAAAGTATCACTCGAATGAAAGCCAGATGTTAACAACAGGGGAAACTGCTGTAAAAAACAGTGAAGTAGAATAAAACAAACAAAAAAAGGAGGAGAATGGGGATAGAATACGCACAAAATGACTCTTTTCAGCAATACCGGCGCTGGTAACAGTAGCATTGCTATTTGTGTGTAATGTACCAAGTAAGTAACTGTGAGATAGTCTAACATCACGTGTATCCCTGACAATCAGGATCCTCAGAGTGGAAGAAAAGTAGAGACTAGTGTGAAGGAAGTTAAGGAAGAGCCTTACAGTCCCATATTTGAATTGGACCTACCAGTATGAGCTCGTTAGATATTTTAATCTTCATATATGTGTATATATGTATCTGTATATAGCTACAGATACATATATTGCGACACGTGTGTGTGTGTGTGTATACTGTTTTTTTTTTTAGCTGTGTCTGCTAAAAATGCCTAAAGACCATGAACGACCCAGGAATAATGAGCACCCCTGGAGCCCAGATCGTGGTCCCAAAATATTGCCCACTAAGACAGACAAACAAAAACAGGGTTTCTATGAGGACAGCTGATTCCAGGTCCGGGATAGGAAGTCACAGACACACTGGGAACAGCTTGTTACTTTGCTCACGTCCACTGGATGCGAGAGCCAACAAGAGGTTCCCACAGGCCAAAAATGAACAGTTGCACTTGAACAAGGACCATGGCTGCAAGGCTGTGGTGCGCATGGATGAAAACTTTTTTTTTTTTTTCCGGTACGTGGGCCTCTCACTGTTGCGGCCTCTCCCGTTGCGCGGCACAGGCTCCGGACGCGCAGGCTCAGCGGCCATGGCCCACGGGCCCAGCCGCTCCGCAGCATGTGGGATCTTCCCGGACCGGGACACGAACCCGCGTCCCCTGCATCGGCAGGCGGACTCTCAACCACTGCGCCACCAGGGAAGCCCGAAAACATATTATTTTAAAGAGCAAAATTTCTGACACCTGTCTCCACATTCAGAGTTTCCCCCTGAACTGGCCTGGGGTGCAGCCTGAGCACTGCAATGTTTAAACATTCCCTAGGTGAGTCTAAAAACCAGACACGTTTGCCAGCAGCTGGTATAGATGATACCAAGCTAATTCTCAGAGAAAAACTTGAGGTGTGAGTGATTTCTCTCGGAAGAGGGCAGTGCACTGAGTGAGCACCTCGGGAGGCCTGACCAGCACCTCTGCGAGAGCTCATTCTGCATCAGGAACGTTAAGCCTTTGCCTGACATCTAAGTTTCAAATGTCTTCCCCATTTCGGTGATACCTGCTTCCATTTTAAAGCGTACACAAGAGCACACCCCATGACTCAATAATTCCACCCCTCGTCTGTAACCAACAGAAAGGAATACGTGTGTTCACGTGGTCACAGCAGCACTACGGGTGACAGCCCTAGCCTGGGAGCGACACGAACATCCATCCACAGCAGAACGGACGCCTGAACTTGGCAGTCACACCTGGATCTGTCACCAGTGTCACGACACGAAGGAAGCTCATGAACAAGATGCTGAGCGTTAAGAACCAGAGAGTAAAGAGTGTGCACTGTAAACCCTCTTTCCTTTGAACGATGCACCTCAACAGTCAAAGGGAACCTATGCTGTCAGTCAGGACCCTGTCCTGAGGGGCTAGTGCCTGGGACATGCCCACTGTGTTCTGTTTCTTGCTTTGAAAATCTGTCACACTGTACAGTTATACGTGCGCTTATCTATAGGATAGCCTTCAGTAAAGGCTTCTGGAAATGGATTTTTTTAAGAGTGTGTTAAGTGTTTGGGGAAGAAGAAGGTTCCTGTTTCCTCGGCCCCATGGGCAAGAGCAGAGGAGGGTCGGCATCCCTGAACGCATTCCTCAACGGATACAGACTCAGCAGCCCATACAGGGCAGGGACGCGGCTTTCGGGACCAGAGCACCAGGAGGCACTCAGTGGATGCTTGCTGAGTTAGCGGCTGTACCTTCGTACGTGCACCTGACTGTCAAAAACGTTAGTGACATGAGTAAGGCAAGAAAGCATGAGCAGGGGCTCGCCTGGTGGTGCAGTGGTTGGGAGGCTGCCTGCCGATGCAGGGGATGCGGGTTCGTGCCCCGGTCCAGGAGGATCCCACGTGCTGCGGAGCGGCTGGGCCCGTGAGCCGTGGCCGCTGAGCCTGCGCGTCCGGAGCCTGTGCTCCGCAACGGGAGAGGCCACAATGGTGAGAGGCCTGCGGACGGGGACGGGGGCGGGGGGAAGAAAGCACGAGCTAACAACATAGCTTCTGGAGTCTGAGTGCCTGGCTGCAAATCCTGACTCTGCTACTTACTAGTGTGTGACCTAGAGCAAAAGGTACTTAAGTTCTCAACGTCTCTGTGCTATAAACTGGGTGACGAGGATGACGACGATGATGATAACTGTGAGGTTTAAAGGAAATAATCCACATGAAGGGCCACGTACAGTGCCCGCCACACGTGTGCATTAATGCGCTCCACATAGATATTTTAAAATTATCTATTATTTTTATGCTTTTCTAATAAAGAGTACACAATTTGTAGAGTACTAACAGGTTAAATAGGCATCTTTCACAAGGCCTGAAGACTGAAATACTTACAGCTCTGAAAAACCAACTGTGTATGTAAACATCTGCAGAACAGCCACTTGTACACTGAGGGTGTACACACCATGTCACCAATCTCTGCTCTGTGCTGTGCTCTGAGAAACCAAGAGGCCAAGACCCCCTCCAGTTCACTACCTGGTCTGAGGTGTGCCTTTCATTGGGCCCACTTTACCCTTAAGAACTATTCTGAGTCCGGAGGAATCGTTAACAGGTACACAGAGAAACGTATTAAATGCAAAGGCTCTTTATGACGTACCGGTAAACTACAACCACAGTTACCATTTCATTCAACTCAGGTTTATTCTGTTGTGATACATGAACCAATACTGCCCCAAGAGAACCTTCTCCAGCACCATACTTCATAGAGGGTTTTAAGCTAATGTTCTAAGTTTGAAGATAGAAAAAAATGAATTAATGTAGAGTATAAAAAATCTCACATCTGCCGTTAAACCCAGTTAAAATTAATAGTTTTTCAGAAAAGCCTAAGGAAACGGGGAGTGTTCAGAGTTAACTCTGACCAGATAGAGACCAAGTTGCCTCTACTGTTTTCTTTGACAGTTAAAGCCCTGCAACGATGTGATAAACCTAAGCTTCCAAGCTGGCAGACTGGAAGAATGATGCCTTTTCTTAGCCCAGCACAGTGTTGTTTTTTTGGGTTTTTTTAATGCCACGATTTATTTCTGGACTCTCTATTCTATTCCACTGGTCTATATGTCTGTTTTTATACCAATACCACATCCTTTTTTTTTTTTTTGGCCACACTGCACAGCATGCGGGATCTTAGTTCCCCGACCAGGGATCGATCCCACGCCCCCTGCAGTGGAAGCGTGGAGCCTTAACCACTGGACCGCCAGGGAAGCCCCCAGCACAGTGTTTTTAAAGAATTCTGAAACTGACTGGCATGAGGTGAGGCCCGCCAGCCCCGCTTAGCCCTGGAAAGCATCACTCCTTAAGGCCTGAGCCAGGGGTGGGAAACCACACTGCACACGGTTACATAACAAAGCTGTCGGTGTGTCTAACGTGTGATGCTGGGGCTTTCTCGACCTTCTGTTTGCTCATCTGTAAAACGCTGATGATTATTATCTGCACCAAAGGCTGACGCGAGAAGCACTTAACACCACGTAAGCACGCACACGTGTACCATTTAGAATCTCTGAGGCAGACGTGATGGGCTGATCTGTGGCCCCCTCAAGTCCCGTGTTGAAGCCCTCAGAGTGACACTGTGTTTGGAGACAGGACCTTCAAAGAGGTGATGAAGTTACAATGAAGCCAGAGGGTGTGCCCCCTCTCTCCTGTGCTACGCTTTCTACCCCAGTGCACCTGAATTCTTAACTGAGAAGGACAGCAACCTTCTTCAATAAATTTTTCCCAAACACCAAGTACAAAAATAACAGAGGTGCACACGCAGAGCCCAGAAAAGACGTTTAAGCCAGGCTGGAGGGGATGGTGGGTTAAAATTTAGTCCTGGGGAGCTTCCCGGAGGAGGTGACACATGTGAATGGAGTCACATGGACAGAAAGTCATCTCCTCCCTCAACAAGCGTTAATTCACAAGGCTGAGAGGAGGGTGGCTGGAGAGAGAAAGGGTAAGGACTGCCCAGGCCAAGATGTTTAAAAACACAAAGGTGGGCTTAAACACACAAGTCAGGAGAGCAAAAAAAGAAAAGGTCTTAATAAAGATCACAGTGAAAGGGACATGGTCTTCCCAGCTCTTCTATCATTCCCCCAAAGAAGTCCTATCATGATGAAAATTCCCAGCAGGCATCACCACTTCCTGGGTTAACAGCCCCTCCAGATAACCAACCCGGGATTACGTCTGTTGATTCTTTTGCAGGGTCCTTCAGAAAGACAACTACCTCAGAGGCAGCTGATTTTTCTCTTTTAAAATATTCTGTAATAACCTCAATGGGAAAGGAATTTGGAAAAGAATGGATACTTGTATGGGTATAACTGAATCACTTTGTGGTACATCTGTAATGAACACATCATTGTTAATCAACTATACTCCAATATAAAATAAAAATTAAAATAATAATAATAAAATAAAATTTATCTGAGAGATACTTCAGTCTAACCTGAAGAAAAACAACAACAACAACAAAAAAACCGATAAAGTTTTGACACCCAGAGCGCAGTAAATGTGAAGAGATTAAGAAGTCAGAGAGACTTAAATAAAAGAAATGAAAAAAAGTCTCTCTGGCTGCTGATGGGAGTCTCTGCTCCCAGGAAGCTGATGACAGGACCCTTCAAGAGCAACTTTATCATCTGGGTGAAGAGCTGCTGCATGAGAGAGAGTTTCTGCTGTGAAGTCTCTTTAATAAAAAGTACAAAATTGGTACCATTCCTCCCAGAAGCTTTCAGCAGATTACATGCTGTGCAGGAAAAAAAGAAATGAAGGAAAAGAAATAAAATGAGCGATCATTTTAAAGAAACAGCAATCGAAATCTATGGGAACCCTAGGCAAAAGGGCCAAACACACCAGGTTCTGTTAAGCCACACAGAAAACGTCAACACATAACACACACAGATGCCTTTCCCGGTTCAACTAAGCAGGCTGTTCCCCGTTGAGGCCATCGACTGCACTGGGACTGGTTCCGTATGAGGCTTACGCACTCTCTGGACATTCACATGAGCAGTTAACGGTCACTGTGCGCTCAGTACTGGCTCGGTGCTAAGCCCTCGACAGGAAGCAGTGCACCCGGCGGTACACCCATGCCCCCAAGCGGGTACTTAGGTTTCCATCTAACGATGAGGCACTTGAGGCTCAGAACGGTTTCGTAGCTTCTCTAAAGTAACACAGCGATAAGTAAACCTGGACAATCTAAACCCAGTCTACTCAACTCCAGGTCCCACTTGTAAGCGCTGGACTACGTCTGCCTCTCAGCGTTGGATCTGAGCATCTCCAGAACCTGGCTGGACTGACAGAAAACTTTAGAGACTGCTGGATGTCTGGCTCCAGCCTATGAAGTTTTCCCCGCCAGAAAGCTTTTGGTACCTCAACTCCTGAAAGCATTTTTTAAAGGCAACTTACTGTCTCAGAGGAATGAAAGGGCTACGTTTATAAGACGCGACTCTCCCAAGCAGAAGTGGAGCCTGTTTCCTATGCTTAGAATAGGTACACAACTACCACTCTGAGCTTCAAAGCTTAATTCTTTCTCATCGTTGGAGAAACTAAACAAGGCAACCATAACGAACGGAAGGCTTGATACAGCGCCATTCTCTGTCCATGCGGATAAGCTGTTCCCTGGGCTCCATCTTGATCCTAGCACATAAAACCTCGGGGAACTCCCTGGCGGTCCAGGGCTTAGGACTCAGTGCTTTCACTGCCGAGGCCCGGGTTCCATTCCTGGTTGGGGAACTAAGATCCCACAAGCCACACGGCCAAAAAAAAAACCAAATAAATAAAACCTGAGGATTACAGTTAAAATTTTGTAAGTAAAAGACTATGGGAATCCTTATACTACAGCTAAGGTGATCATGCCAAATACTTTAATATATATTAAAACACATAACGTTATGTACACTACTGATAAATGAGCCCCAGTGGAGGATGGGATTCTGAAGGCATCCTGGGACCCTCAGAGTCCAGAAGTCGGGGAGTTTTACTCCTTCCCTGGGTCTACCACACTCCAGAGGCCTGCGGAGGTGGGATTTCCAAATTCACTTCCACCAAACTCCCCAAGAAGCACTCTTGCTCTTCCTGAAGCGACTTCTTTGGGAAAACATTAAGAATGACCTTGCTTTTCCAGCACCTAATATTACACCGGAAAGAGCTTTTTCAGGAAGCAAGTGGCTATCTTTTCTTCTTCAATAAAAGCCAAGGCTTCAAAGAGATAAAGCAACTGAACTGAAATAGCTACACCACTCTCCCTACTTATAAATATTATTACACAGAGAATCCTCTTCAAAGCGGAGGAGCACAAAGTTCCTCTACTGAAAGCAACCTTTTTTCAAGCCCATGAGAAAGAGCCCTGAGGGGCAGAAACCCGTGGGACCAAGGGCACAGCCGAGCCAGGCCTCCTGATTCCATCCTCTTCCCCCCATCCCCTTCCTCTGACGCAGCTGTGCCCCCAGTGACCATCATGATCCCAGCAGGGCAGGGGCGGTACAGGGACACATCCAGATCTGCAACTGCCAGTCCCTCACCTGAGACACCTGCTGCCACCACGAAGCCACTACTACTGAGAGAGACCAGCACAGACCAGGGGACTGAAATGCTAATTCGTACAAAAGCTAAACTTAAGGGCAGGTGTCTTCCTAAGGATTACCAAATGCAAATCACCTACAGCTTTTCATCCCCCTGCCTTTTGCAGAGATGTATCAACGGCACCAACACCAATCTCTGTCCCAGGCGCAAACCACGGATTCACGCTAACTTTGCTCTCTCCAGGCCTAACAAGCAATCCGTCACCTTTTAGGGTCTCCTGGACATCCCCCCTTCTTCTCCAGTGTCACATCCTGGTCTGGATCTCATCAGCTCGCAGGCCTAATCCATCATTCTTTCCTTCATCCGTCAAACATTTCGGAGCACCTACTGTGTTCCAGGCACTAGAATAAACAAAGCACACAGGAATGCTGCACTGCTTTCGTTCCCCCTCGGCCTCCCAGCGGGGAAGAAAGACATCTGGATTAAGAACACATCACAATCCTGTGTAACAAGTGTCATGAAGCGGGACTTCCCTGGCGGTCCAGTGGTTAAGTCTCCGAGCTTCCACTGCAGGGGACACGGGTTCGATCCCTGGTCGGGGAACTAAGATGCCGCAGGCCCCACACAGTGCGACCAAAAAAAAAAAAGGGTCATGAAGCAAAGTGTGTCCAAACTTCACTGAGAAGGCTTCACACAAGCTGTGGCATCTGAGCTGACTCTTGACAGGTAAGTAAAAGGATCTGGGGTGAAGGGAGTGGAGAGGGAGGAAACGACACTTCTAAAGGCACAAAGACGAGAAGGAATGCCCTGGCTCAGAAAGGACCATCAGTTCATTATGGTTGGGATGCCAGATGCACGGAAGGAACAGGCGCTAAGGTAGGCTACAGTCAGATTCAGAAAGGAGCAGGTCATCACAAGGAACACGGAGCATTACCATTGGTAATGGACAACCAGAAGGTCCAAACTTCAGCCACAATCAACCTGAACAAGAGCTTGATTTCACCTCTAATGTGTTGGAATTAACTGTCAATATCTAAAAATAAGAAAATTTTATATAAAAACCTGGATTCTTGGCTTCATAGAGAAAAAAAAAATCTGGCAACACTGGGCCAACGTTCCCAAGTGGCGACAACTGTTTGGATCTAAGCAGCAGGTGTAGCAGCTGCCCCCTTCAGATGAGATACCTATTACGGAATTCATGACCATCCTCACCTGGCCCCTGAAGACAGCTGAATTTGCAATCCCCGGTTTAAAGGAGAGAGTTGCAGTAAGATGCATGTTACAGGAAAGCAACAGGGGCAGTAAAACTGGAGGCAAGAGGCAAAGTTAGAAAGACATTACAATAGCACAGGGGGGAAGTAACAAAAGCCCGAACTAAGTAAGGACAATAAACCCAGAAAAAGGGTTGATGGTAATGAGTAATGAGAAAAAGGTAATGAGTCAAGAAACGTTTAACTTGCTCCAGGTGCAAAAACACTTAATCAAGTAATTTCCGTGGAGCATTTGTTCAAGGCTACACAGGAGACTATATTAAGAGAATGGAAAAATGATTCAGAACTAATTTTCCATTAAAACACCAAGTGAAAAAAAATTTTAAATAAAAATAAATTAAAAAAATAAAACACCAAGTGGCTCTTTAGTAAACTGTGTGGTAAGTCCACCCGAAGGCCATCAATCAGCCTGGAGAACTGATGAGGTCCAGCAACCACAGTCCGGGGATTCTTAACCTGGCTCTCGTGTCCGTTTTCCAGCTGGGACAGAACAAACTCTGACTGCAAGCTTTCCGAGCTGAGCCCTCGACAAGTGCTGTTTACAAGCAGCCAAGCAGCCAACCAGCGGGTGGGATGTAAACCACTACAACGTCTCGCACCGCCACCAGCAACTACTTCTTAAACTCATAAACCCGTCCAGCTCCTCCGAGGAGAAGGCCCTCCGGAGAACTTACACAAGCCGTTGACGTCCAGCATGTTGGAGATGCCCCGGTCACTCATGTCCACTTCCGGCTGGTTCTTCTCCCGGCTCTCCTCCACCAACTTTTTCAGAGACTTGGACATGACCTGTACCAAACGACAACAACACAGCACGTGGGCGACGGCCAGGAGGTTGCAGAGAGAGAAATGAGGAAACCCCCGGCTGGCACTCTCCAGTTTTCGCCTGGCCTTGGAAAGTGGGCACCCGCAAGCAGGGTCCGGGGGCAGGGAGGGGGATGGGGAGGGCGGGACAGGGAGTGGGAAGGGTCCAGCACCGTTCCTGCCGCGGAGAGAGAAGCAAACACAAGGGCAACGCCACACACATACTCACTGCGGAGGGCTGCACCTAACAGGCTGCGCGTGGGAACAACAGGCTTCTGCAGGGCTCACTCCGGCGGCGAGAGATGCACTCCACTCGGTCTGTGCAAAACGAGCACCCGAACGAGGAACACGCCCTGTCCCGGCACTCGGCGCAGGCGCACACCGGGCCACTCTCAGCTCCTCGCCCCGCCCGCGCCAGACCGTTCCCTAATTAGGAGAACAGCTTACTAGACGTGGCTTAGCGCGAGACCTCGCCCACAAAAGAATGCGTGCCCCGGGGCCAACCAATCACGTTTGCTGTTCGGCCTCGGGACTCCGCCCCACCCGAGGTTAGCTCCCTCCCGTTGGAGATTCCGATTGGACTGGAGTCGGCGCGTGCGCACTAGTTCGGCGCAGGCTCAGTTTGTAGGTGGAAGCCAGAGTGGTGTGGGCGGAAGCCGGGGAGTTTGGGCAGCGCCTGCGAAGGGCTGGTGGTACACCAGGATGGGTTCCGGGAAAACTACAAGTAAATTTTCTCTCAGTGTGCTGCTTCTTTAATTGCGGTTCCACTTACTGGAAGTTGCTGCCCTGAGTCCCTTCCCCACAGGTTGTACCTCCCGCAATATTGTGAGCTTCTCAAAGCAAGAACTCCTTGGTGGTCTGTGTGTCCCCGACGCCCAGGTCGCAGTCACGGACCCCTGGCTCACAGGAGGGGGAATATACCAAATAAATACGTGACTTCTCTGTTCTTATGATGTGACATAGCTTAGTTAGCTTTCTATTGAATGATGATTTTCTTATACAGTTTTCATTGTTCTTTTTACTAGAATTTCTGTTTTCCTTTCCTTCTTGTAAACTTTAAGCTTTTCATTACTCGCTACTGCTTGAAATCCAATGACTTCTTGAAGACTTTAGGAACCTTCTAATTTACTGCTCTTAGACTGATTCGTTCTGTCCTTCCAGCTGAGAAGTTATCTATAATTCCTTTTCATTTGGTCCCTGGGTTGAGACAGACGTTTCTTGCAGGCATCTTGCTGGAGTAACTACCCTCAAGTAACTTTCTCTAGAAGGATGTATAGGAGGCACAAATTTTGAGTAGTTGCATGTTTTTAAATGTCCTTATTCTGCCCGCACCTTTGATAATTTGCCTGACATGGAATTCTAGGTTCAAAAGAAGTTTCTCCTAAATCTCGATGGCATAGTTCCACTAACTTCTGCTTTCAGTATTGATGCCCAGAAACATATTGGTCTCCTCATCTTTGCAGGGAGCTATTGTTTTCCCTTGGGAAGCATTTGTGATCTTTTTATCATTTGTCATGTTCTGAAATGTCACCATAATATCTCCGATGGGGTGTCTTTTCTCACTTAATCTGTTTAGGGCTCATTGAGTCCTTTTCAGAGGACGATTCTTTTCTCTCTTCCTCTCGGGAAATTGTTTTCTGTTTATCCTTTGAAATTTCTTTCCTGCCATTTTCTCTGATTTATCACCCTTTCTGGAAATCTTATTGGATGGCAGCCTCCTGGGCTGGTTTTCAATAGCTGGGCATTTTTGTCCCCTCATATATTTCCTTTCCTTTTTTTTTTTTTTTTTTTTGGTTTGTTTTTTAACTTCATGTTCTGGGAGATTTTCTCTATCTTCCAAAGCTCTATTAAATTTTAAAAAATTATTTTTGCTATTAATGAAATATACTTAAGAGCTCCTTCTTGTTTAATACCGCCCTGCTTTTGCTTCATGAATGCACACTCCTCTCAAATATTGTTATCTGAGGGTAACAATTTTTAAACCTCTTGTGTTTACTAAGTTGTTTTCTCATGTCCCTTTCTTGTTAGTTTATCTCGTTCTTTCCCGTTCAGGCTGCTGTAACTCTCCCTCTGTCTGGTTGTCCTTTTGTATTTAAGCATGAAGTCTGAGCTGATTTTTCTAGATAGCTGGTGTGGTTTCTTTCTTCCTCTGTTGTTGATGTGTATTTGTTTCCCTCCTAGGTTAGCATTAAGTTTCCCTAGGCTGTTTGTTAAGTTTCTACAGAGGTTAGAACCCAGTTTTACAATCACAAGGCTGCCTTCCCATGCTTACAGTCACTTCTGGTTTTCCAGAAATTTGTTTTCACTCCCTTATAATCTTTCATTCTCTTCACTTTTAGCCATACATTCTTAATGAAATGTGTCCCTAAGTTCCAGATTTTTATAACCTGGAAACAGGACCAGCTTCCTGGATATGCAAACTGTGTGCAGTGACACAAAGCTCCAGCCTTAGATGGGCCCCACGGTTAGTTTATTGTTCTGCTATCACCAGCTTGAAATGGTTAATAATTTTTGAACCAGAGGCCCTGCAAATTATGTAGCCATTCCTGCAAGGAAAAGTCAATATTTATCAGTGCTAAGATCCCCTCTGCAGTGTCACGGCCAAGTGCACCATGCTTACACACAGCGTGTGCTTCAATACCTCCCTCTGGCAGAATATGTACTATCCCTGCCTTTGAGCCCAGAGGGGGCCAAGCAAAGACAGAGCACGGAAAATGCCTGGTCCCCACGAGGCACTAAAGGCGAATCCTGCGTCTGTACCCTAACACCGAATTAATTCTCGGAGACAGAGTTTCGGGTGAAGTAGAAAAGAATAGCTTTAATACTGTGCCAGGCAAAGGGGGCTGCAGTGGGCTGCTGCCCTCAAGAATGTGTGTCCAACCTGGAGTGGATATCGAGGAGTTTTATAGTAATGGTTCAAAGAGGGTGTGGTCAGCTCATGGGCATTCTTCTGATTGGTTGGTGGGGAAGTAAGTGGGAGTCGGCATCATCAACCTTCTGGTTCCAACCGGTCTGGGGCCTTCGTGCTTGTGGGCAGCACACAGTTAACTTCTCCCACCTGGAAGGGGTTTCAGTATCTGCCGAACAGCCCAGAGATATTGTGATGTGCATCCCTTGAGGGGTGGGGGAGGGGGAGACCAGGACCCCGCCCCAAGGCTGCACTATTGTTTCTTTTGACTCCTCCTCCCTTCCCTAATTACCAACTGTTTGAACCTGCCCATTGGAGCTCAGGGAAGGTCTTGGAGGCTGAATGAAGCCTATTTCCTGTGATGAAGAAATGGGGGCCACAGGAAGGTCTTCATGCCCAGGAGCCTCATAGGGTCCTTCTCTGTATCAGCACTCCAGACTACGACAACAGTGGGTAAATTCACGTAAATTATTACATAAATCATTCATTTAAAAAATGCCTTTGTCTCCAATAAACCACTTATGAAGAAACATATAAAGTTACCAAGTTAAAATGTGAAAAGCAGGGAGTTCCCTGGCGGCCTACTGGTTAGGATTCCAGGCTTTCACTGTTGTGGCCGGGGTTCAATCCCTGGTTGGGGAATATCCTGCTGACCAAGTGGCATGGCCAAAAAAAACAAATTAAAAAAAAAATTTTTGAAAAGCAAATTTCTCATTAAATATCCAAAAATTATCATATCATTTTTCTTCCAATAACTTCCCCATTAAATTGATAGCCATAGAGTGACTTGAGGTCTCAATAAATTAAACGTTTTCTTCCATTAACGGTATTTTTGACTCTGTCTAATCTCTAAGTTTTTACTAAAATAACAAGAATTGCATCAGCCTTTTTTCTAGGTCATATAACAGTGACAGTCTTTTTTAATAATGTCACTAGATCTATGAAGATAGTTGGGCTGTCATATTACTAAGTTCACACTTAATCCCTCTGGCAGGAAGGGAGGCACTCTCTTTAGCGGTTGCTGAGGTTAAAATCACATTCTGTCACTCAAGTTTTACAAGCTTTTCTGCACCTCATTTTCCTCAACTGTAACATGGAGGTGGCGGCTCTGAGTATCCCATTTCCACGAGTGATGCCTGGCAGAGAGCAAATGTTATACAGATGTTAGTTCTCCTTTCTCTTAATAAAATGAACCATGTTACTACTCCCTAGGGGAGTGTGGGGTGGATTTTTAACAAATTCCTATTAATTAAATGGAGTTGAAATTTAATAGGAAATTAGGACAAGTAGAACCCAGAACCCGGGCATCTCCTAGCCCCAAACTGTCATTGGCCCCATGCACCCCCTGGGGCGTTCTTCACAAATGTCTGAAGTGCCCGGAGATTCCTGGCCTGTGGTGGCCTCTGGCTGGGTTATCCCAGGCAGTTCCCTGAAGGTCAGACGAGAGCAGCTCTGGCCAGCAATGGCTAACCTAACCGTAGCGGTGCTGGCCAGGCCGTGCTCTGTTCTTCCTGCTGAGGCCCAGTTCTTCAGGCAGACAGAAAAGGAGAGGGGTAGAAAGAGCACGTGGTGAGTGGAAGCCCAGCTCCCCGACTCCCGGGCTCCGTTGGCTTCCAGGTAAGACCTCCCCTCACCCCCACCTCGAGACCATTCATTTTATATCATGGCTTTTCAGATTCTACTTACGGCCTACAGAATGTGAGAAAATATTCTTATTTTCCGTTTTCAGGTTTTAGTGTAAAAATGACATACTAACGTTGACTATGCTGTCTTCATCTTGGTAGATACACTTTCCAGATATTCTCATGGGCCTCCTAGGAATCATGTCTCTCTGAAAAGGACTCTTGTAGACGCTGTTACTCTAATGACGCAACCACAGGTCAAATCATCTCTTACTGGTTGACGGCTGCATGTGTTACTCTTGCTTTCAGATAAAACAACTATTTCATAGGTTATTGTTCAACTTTCTCCATATTCTGTAACTTTGTGATTCAGTTTTAGATAAAAGAGCTAGGTCTTATATCTACTCCTATCAAACTTCATCTTGAGGGCTTTGGTCCATTGTTCCAGCTTTGTCAAGACGCTTGGGTTTGATGGTCTCTTCATTGCGTTCACTGTTCTTTCCAATAGAGTGTCCTCCATGAAGCTGATGCATCCATCCATGGTAGAGCGAAGGTGAGAATATCTCATTGATGTGGCTTGTAGTCTGTGCAGAAATCGTTTCCCTGGCATTTGAGTAGTACAGGAAGATGCAGTTACACATTCGATAGCGTCTTTCATTCAGTGGGCCCCATGTTCTTAGTAAGATTTAACTTTGCATATTTAACCTAACGTCTCTTGGTTAAAGGCAGCAGAAAACATGGTCAAAGCATTGCTTAACTATGTATAACTTCGCATCTCGTGTTGTTAAACTGCGAACAGACAACAGTGGTACGTAGGGAAACTGAAGCACAGAGAGTTAAGGAAGTTAACTAGGAAGGCTAAAATTCAAACGCAGGCAGCTTGGCTCCGGAGTTCCTATACTGAAGGACTCATGTACTTTTTTAAAATGGAAATATTCAACCCGAAATTTTACACATACCCCACAGTGAAAGACAAATTTTAATGAGTTTAAAAAAATAATGCAGCGTCACTGTTTACATTTCAGTAGTGTTTACCATCCCCAATTTGACATTCACAGTGAAAACGGTACCTCTATTTTATTAACTTTTGAAAATGTACAGCACATAAGCCATAATCATTTCCACCCCTTTAAGGGATTCTAGAAAATTTCAGCTCAAAATATTAAAGAAGCTACATTCTACGTGCAAAAAATGTATACAAATATTGATTCCACATGTGCTTCGATGAAAAACAAAGAAGTTCAGATTATTCTCAGTGGCACAGGCAGGGGGGACAGGTATCAGGATGGCAGAATCCCATCCAGCGTGAGGTCTGAGGGTCCAGGCCCTGCAGAAAAACCAAAGTGCTGAGCAGACCCGGCCTCCTGCGGTTAGCTGACCCAGGTTAACTGGATTGCTGACGGTCGGGCTGCATACTCCGCATGAAATTTTATGAAGACACGATGTGACGAGGCCACAAAGGGAGCTATGTCAGTGTCCTAAAATTGAAAAAAGAAAGAGAGAGAGAGAAGTAACAAATTATATATTTCACAGATTTGAAGGTTTCTCCAGAAGGTCAGGTATAGTGAAGAAGTATGACATAAAGGAGCCTTCTAGAGTTGACAGTAAACTGCATACATTTCTAGAAGTAACCTTGCTAAGAATTAAGGTAGAGACTTTACAAAAGAATGTTGCTGGGTCTGGTGGAGGTGACGAGGAGAAATGGGGGGCGACTAAGTGGGCACAGGGTTTCCTCCTGGGCTAACGAGAAGGTTCTAAAGCTGACTGTGGTGACGGCAGCTACACAGCTCCGGGAACTGACTAAATACTCTTGAATCTTACCCTTTAAGTAGATGATTTCTGTGGTATGTGAGTTATGTCTCAATAAAACCATCACTAAAAATCCAATTCAAGTTCTTACTGAAATTTTCATTTTTCTGAAGGGACACACAACTTATATCTGCAACTAAAACAAGCATATGAGTAAAATGTACTATTTTCCCCCCTTAACATCTGTACTTTCCTTTTGGTGTTGATTTTCGTATCTTTTGGGGGAACAGGTGTGGGGGGGGCAGAAGGGATGGGAGGTAGATGGGTCTCTGTTTTCTCTCATTTCTAAATCATTCATTTAATATTGATTGAGAGATTTCCATGCTGTGGGTATTATTATTAGCACTAGGAATATAAAAAACGAACCAAACATGCAAACAGCCCTGTTCTCACGAATCTTACATCCTAATGGGAGGAGGCGAAGCAGGAAGCAAATAAGTCAGTAACATGCACAGTAGGTTGGATTGTCCTGGAGACAGAGCACATCACACAGGGTCAAGGTTGCAGTCTGGGGACATGCTCCTCTGTTCTGCTCGGGTCCCCTGCTTTGGTCCTACCCAAGAGTCATCAAAAAACAGACTTATTTCCAAGACAGTAAATTATTCAGGTGAGTGCAGCAGAGGGATTTTTTTTCCTAAGAGAGATATCAAGGGATACACAATATTGTACGTTCCTGTGCACATGCACTTTTTCCTTCCATTTCAACCTGCTCCCAAATTTCTACTTGGCATTCTATGCTGACAAACTAGTATGAGCAGATAACAGAAGTTTTAAACTCCCGTTTGATGCTCCTAATTTTCCTGCCATTCTTTCATGTTTCTAGATGTTCGGATTCTGTAACTGAGAGCAATGCCCGTGAACAATGACAATTATCATAAAAGAAAACATCTTCAAATCACTGTATGATTCGACATCAAAGGAGTAGCTCCCACCATCATTCTGTAAATAAACTGACTTCACTGGGCTGGAAATGCTAACGAAGTCAGTGGTATCTTTAAAAAGTAAAACAATTGCACTCGAAACTATGTCTACATTTATAAAATAAAAGTTAAAACTGGGAAAATATTGTAAACACCAATAGTTAAGAAAAACTGACATATCTAGTTATAGACTTGAATTTATGTGACATTGGTTTCAATGGCAGTAAGTCCTCTCAGTGCCTCAGTTTCTCTTATCTGCAAAGTCCAAGGGATCAAATGGGGTTGTATGTTTGAAAGTCACTGAAAACCAAAAAAAAAAAAAAAAAAGTCATACGGACATACAGTAATGGTATTGTGAAAATGTCTCTTTTTGAAATTGTTACAAATCTCAACTAAATGTCTAAGACTTAATCAGCTTCTAAATCTGGCATGCGACGTATTTACTGGGGTCTCTTTTCTGTGGGCCCCTGTGAACAACTGCAAGACAGCATCTGCTGATCAGGTGATGCAAATTCCTCCCCCCAAAGTTAGCTCTGTGTATAAGGACAGAGCTACCAGGGAGTTTATTGAAGGGTTGTCTATAAACCAGAGGAGCTTCGTTCAATAAATTAGGCTGCACCCAGAACACAGAACAACCCAATGATTAAATACGATATACCAGTTTGTTTAATGGTATGGTAAGATGTTAATGATGTATCAGTCAGTGGACAAAAACACACCACAAAACAATATAAAGTACCTGTGCATAGGCAAACATATTGAAAAGAAAGTGTTTAGAAGAATATACGGGAGGATTCTCAGGGTTTTAGAAAAATGTTATCTATTTTTTGATATTTCTGAAAATAACATTTATCAATTTTACGAACTGTAAGTTATACTCTAAAAACTCCCTCGATTTCCAGCAGATGTAATTCTCTGTCAGTTTGATTAGAAAGCACAAATGAGTAAAGAGCAAAATGGTAAGAAACAGGTAACTTCTCATCAGTAGTCCCATTTCCCTTACATGAAAGCTCTGTAAACATCTACTTGCACATAAAAATGGGAGGGCACTGAGGGCAGATGTAAGCAGTACTGAGTCAACATCAGAATTCTAACTTGATGTTTAGGGAAGATCTATTACGTTGAGATCTACAAAAACAAACTGTTAGTCCCCAGGCTAATTGTTAATATCCCTGTGCATTTCTTCAAAGAATTCCTACAATTTTCAGCAAAAAGTGAACGAAATGGAGCGGGGCATCCAAAGTTTCTATACAGTCAGCCCTCCGTAAGGGTAGGTTCCACATCGCGGATTCAGCCAACCACAGAATCCAGCAGATACACAACCCATGAATACGGAACCCGCAGATACGAGGACTGACTGTATTCACCGCACTAGGCCAGGTTTTGGTTTTTTTAATTTACTTATTTTTATTTTTGGCTGCGTTGGGTCTTCGTTGCTGCGCGTGGGCTTTCTCTAGCTGCGGGGAGCGGGGACTACTCTTCATCGCTGTGCGTGGGCTTCTCACTGTGGCGGCTTCTCTTGTTGCGGAGCATGGACTCTAGGCATGCAGGCTTCAGTAGTTGTGGCACGTGAGCTCAGTATTTGTGGCTTGCGGGCTCAAGAGCACAGCCTCAGTAGTTGTGGCGCACGGGCTTTGTTGCTCCGCGGCATGTGGGATCTTCCCGGACCAGGGCTCGAACCCGGGTCCCCTGCATTGGCAGGCGGATTCTTAACCACAGCGCCATCAGTGAAGTCCATAGGCCAGTTTTTGTTTGTTTGTTTGTTTGTGGTACGCAGGCCTCTCACTGTTGTGGCCTCTCCCGTTGAGGAGCACAGGCTCCGGACGCGCAGGCTCAGCGGCCATAGCTCACGGGCCCAGCCGCTCCGCGGCATGTGGGATCTTCCCGGACCGGGGCACGAACCCGGGTGCCCTGCACTGGCAGGCGGATTCTTAACCACTGCGCCGCCAGGGAAGTCCCTAGGCCAGTTTTTATAAGAGATTTGAGCATCGAGGATTTGGTATCCGTGGGGGCTCAACAGAACCAATCCCCTGCAGATGCGGAGGGAACACTGTAGTTCTATTCATGCAGAAATTACATGGATAAGTCAACCCTGGGCGGTGCATTAAAATCACATACGGAGCTTTCAGAAAACAGCATGCCACAGATACTCCCCCAGAAATTTTGATTCTGTAGGTTGAGTGGGGACTAGAAGTCTGTGATGCTAAACAACTGCATAGGTGATTCTGATGCACAAGTTTGGTTAACTAGTCAAGTTTGGTTAACTATTACTATTAATTTAACTCAACGCCCACTAGGTGGCACTCGTGCTCCCAAAATAAAAAGGAAAGTCAGAAACCTGAATTTGAAAAAGTACCGTGTACTCTCTAACTGCGTGAGTCTGCCTTTAAAGGTGCCTTTTTAAGCTCCTTTCATTATTTAAAAATAACAATTGGGAGTTTTTTAAAGTTTGTTTTACTCACTGCGCCGCAATACGGTCCAGACGATGGAGAGTCAGCATCCGGGCCGTCGTAGAGCAGGAGATAGTTCTGGACGCATTCTCCGGGATCGTCAATGCTGATAAAGTAGAAGCTGACGGTGACGGGTCTTCCCGCAGGAGCAATGATGGTCCATTCGCAGTGAGTGTTGTTTGGGTACGTGCCGGGATAGCCAGGGCTGGTGACCGCGCCGCTGTCTCCGTAAAGCGTCCCGCCGCAGTCTGCGAGGAAACAGGTGTGCGAGGCTTCAGTCAACCAAGTAGAAGCCATCAGCGCGCTTTAGCGCACTTAAGGCAACGAGACAGTTCTCTCAAGGTGCTGAGGCCCTCTGCAAGAAAAGCGGGGGCAGGAACCCTTCTCCTGTCCCTCCTGCGGGCTGTACCCCCAGCCCCTCACTACCTGCCCCGCTGCCACCTCCACCAAATATCCCTCCCCGCCTCTCACGGCTTACGAAGGGCTTCCTCCAGATCTTTGCTTTGAAAATAAGTGGGTTGAGAGCACGACGGGAAAACCAGGACTTGGGAAAGTAACTGCAGGAGAGAGTGAGGTTGATCTCGGGTGCTTTTGATGGTGTGGCGCTCCCCAGAGGCAGTGAGCGAGATGATGAGGATATGGGTGAAGTAAAATTCAAAGGGAAATTCCGGGGAAGAACCAAAGAAAGAGGTGTGTTATTTAAGGTTCTGGCAGTCATGATTCTCAAAGTGACTTTACCAGGCTGATAACTGACAGTTCCAAGACTGATATGCTTAACAAGCCGAAGCCCTTTAAGCATTGGTGCTAATTTGTTCGATGCGTTCATTTGCACAGGAAAGCTATCGTTATTTAGACCAGACAGCCATGGGCATCCAGATATCCTGCGCATAGGAAGAAACTGTGTAGCATAATTGAGAAGCACTGGGGTGGGTTTCTGACCACTGGAGGTTTAGTCCTGCCTCTGCCACGATCTAGCTGTGCGTTTTAGGCAATGCATCAGTTTGGTGTTTTACTTCCTTCTGTAAAATTAGGGCATAGAGATCATCTCTTACTTCGGGCAGTACCAAGAAATCGTTATCTACAATTGTCTTAATAGAATCCTCTTCTAGTCCTCTAGTACATTTAAAATGAGTCCTGGGCTTCCCTGGTGGCACAGTGGTTGAGAGTCCGCCTGCCGATGCAGGGGACATGGGTTCGTGCCCCGGTCCGGGAAGATCCCACATGCCGCAGAGCGGCTGGGCCCATGAGCCATGGCCACTGAGCCTGCGCGTCCGGAGCCTGTGCTCCGCAACGGGAGAGGCCACAGCAGTGAGAGGCCCGCGTACCACAAAATAAAATAAAATAAAATAAATGAGTCCTTTTTATCATTCTTATTTTGAAAGATTTTAGATATTTGGGGGGACATTTCATAAAGATATCCCTTCTCTCTTGAGTTAAGTGCATTGACATGACAAATTTCCTTCACTTATTGGTAAACGGCCAACCAAAACTGCAGGAAGGTGCTTACTGCCCTGTAAAAGCCATTAACCTCCAGGACTGCCAAGAAATGAAACGCGGCCTCCAAGGAGCACAGCTGCCTATACGTACGCAAGTGTGTGTTCATAACTTGGCTTTCTGGCAAACTTTAAAAAAAGTCCTCAGAGGACTACCTTGATGATCAAACCAAAAGTTAAAAATAATGACAAAATCAGAATTTATAAAGGAACTTAAAAATCTTTGGACCTTATTTGTGCTTTATATGTAAATATATATCCTTTAATATATAGAAATAATGAATAAAAGTAACATTTTTTAAATCTCTATACTTTCAGTGTTTAAAAAAATCTCTATTTTTAATGGAAAATAATCAAGTACACAGATTGGGGAAAAGGTCACTTTAACTGTCTTCTTCTATTAGACGCTGTATGTTTTTCTCAGCTGCATTACTTTCCCTTACAAAGCGCCAGGGTCTTACCAGAGAGTGATGAGGTCCAGATAATTTCATATCCACGACCGGAAGTTGCACTATCACTCTTAAATCGTAGGTATAGTTCACGGCTTTGGGAGAAAATGGGATTCGGCAACAGAGTCCCACAGAACGTGCCCAGCAATGGCGAAGTGCTCTCGCTTCCATTTCTTACCTTTAAAAACGAGTCATTAATGATTACACTTAGACCTATTGTACCTTCTTCTCTGATTTATCATCACTGTACGTTAAGACGTGAGACAATTGGAATGACCACTTTTTTGGGGAAAACTTGGTCTTTTTAAGTACTCAATGGAGGGTTAGTACACACAGAAGTCACCTTCACTTGCAAAGGAGAGAAACCAATTTGTAGATCAAAAACCATTTACAGTTGGATTCAGAAATATCTGTTAATCTCCAGTAATTAAAACACGACAGCATGTTTCTATAACCAGCTAGTTGACTGGTGTATAACAAACTAGTTTTATCTTTCTTCTTGGGGAGACACTTTGAAGAAGGTAGTTAAAGTGAATTTTAGAAAGATGGGTCGGGGGAGAAAAATATTATCTGCTTTGTTTCCAGTCAACTCCGTTCTACTTTATTCATCATACTGCATTTATGTTTTTATCTCCCGTTGAAAATTGCTTGGCTATAAAGGGATCATGAAAAAACAACGTCCAAAGTATGACAAAGTTCAAAACGAAAGGAATTTCTACATGGGAAAAGGACATAATTCAAACAGTCTTTAAAATTTCTGACTCTTGGATTTATTTTAAAAACAATTTGTGAAGCTGAATAGATTTTTTTTTTAATTCACTGCATGGAGTAGACACGTGTGAAAACAGGAAATGTGTTGGTGTGTGAATGCAGGTAAGCGTACTGTGAATTCAGCCACGGTTTGTCCTCAAGCCCTGCTCCTGCTGCACATTCCCAAACAGCCCCACTCGGAGGAGGACTCTCGTGGGGCATTGCAGACACGTGATCCAGGCAGTGTAGGGTTGGAACCAGCTCCGCATGGATGGAGGCTGACTCTATGTTGACACATGTATTTAAAATCTTGGAAGTCCCTCCAGTCCCTTTTTAATCCCATAGTTTAACATGTGGTTACTTGCCGGTTGTCTTAAGTCACCCGGTGTCTTCAGAGGTGTGGTGGGTCGTCTTGTTGGGCTGTGCTGATCTGCAGAGAGCCCTTTTCTTTTCGGCCGTGCCCCGCAACTTGTGGGATCTTAGTTCCCTCATTGGGGATCAAACCCAGGCCCTGGCAGTGAAGGTGCGGAGTCCTAACCATTGGACCGCCGGGAATTCCCTGGAGAGTTTCCTTTTAGGTCTATGGAGTAGCCAGTGGGAGAGGAAAATGCCTTTCTGGTGCTTTTTGGGTCATTCTGCTAAGTGTTTACACAAAGTAGCCTTGCCGTGGATGGAAGAGCCAGTTAGCCGTCGGCAGACAGCGAGGGCTGCCGTAGTCAAGGACGCCCAGCTGCCCCACGACAGCCTTGGCCTCGGGTCTTCTTCCTCTGGTCCTCTTTAGAAAGCTGGTGCTCTAAGAGGAGAAGCGAGATATCAATTCCCACTGATGGGCTAATGGCTTGTCCTTCTCCTTTCTCTCTGCACAGGAGGAAGGGGACAAGGAGAGCAGAGGGCATCTCTGGGACTTCAGGTGACTCTGGAAGGGGAAGTGAAGGCAAATGCAAATTCCAAATGGGGTCTAGAGCTTGGTGTTCGTGTGGTATGATACGGTCAGAGTCCTCAGTGAGAAATTTCTGTTCCCATCGCCGTGTACATGAATGGAATGCTGACGCTGCAATAAGTCGTGCTGGAATCTTCCCGCCGAAAACCAGACACAGCGGTGCTTCACAGGCCTGAGTCGTAGTCTCCTGTCTTTGCTTATCGCACAGGAAGTTTCAGACCCGTTTCTATGAGATAAGGAGGGGCAGCAGGGTGGAAGGGGGCAGTTGTCACCCCTCGGGGCTGGAGAGTCAGCCCTTGCTCCCCAGCATCCAGGGGCAAAGTTAACTCCAGTCGGGCTTCCCCGGTGGCGCAGTGGTTGGGAGTCCGCCTGACGATGCGGGAGACACGGGTTCGTGCCCCGGTCCGGGAAGATCCCACATGCCGCGGAGCGGCTGGGCCCGTGAGCCATGGCCGCTGAGCCTGCGCGTCGGGAGCCTGTGCTCCACAACGGGAGAGACCACAACAGTGAGAGGCCCGCGTACCGCAAAAAAAAAAAAAAAAAAAGTTAACTCCAGTGGATAAGGGTCAACTCAGGCTTGAGGCGAACCCCGAGTAGCTGCGCTGTGACTATGCGCTGTCAGGATGATTCTTCCGTATCCCACCCCTCCCCTCGTGTCCGCTTTATGCTCCACGTCACTGTTCAGACTCCATGGGGGTGAGGTGCGTAGGTGTGAGTCTAATGACCTGATTGACGCAAACACTCCTGTCTCTCCCTTATTTCCTCTCTGGTACATCTGTGTCCTCCCCAGTCTCCTACTGTGGCTGATGTCCCCCATGAAAAGGCATGAGCTTCCTGAGTACTTACTGCACTAGAGGTTGCAAATAGTCATTAACAAAGGACTTCGATTAATTTTATAGGGGGAGCTTTCCAGGATAACAAAACTCTGTAACAGGCATAAAGGAGAAAACAAGCTGTTTGGAAACCTTACGGGAAGATTCGCATGTACGCGAAACAAAGCCGACTTCGGGTGTCTTGGGTTAAGGTTTCGATGTGAATTCAGTTCAGAGGGATTCAGCATCTTTGTACCTACAAGCCTGACAGGGCACCTCCGTTTATTTCCTAAGAGTGAATACATTTCCAACAGAGTCTGCAAAGGACGCTGGAGGGAGCTGGAGGGTTTTTATGGCAAAATATGGGCAGTGAGTTTCAGACACAGGAGGGTTCTCTCTCGGTGGGGCGGAGGACAGGCAAACAGCAAAGGTGCTTCTTCATCCAGATGGGGAGGAAGGAACAGACCACTCTACCTTCCTCTGCCCAACACGCGTCAAGGAAAGACTCTCATTAGAGAACACTGAAGTTGCTCCAGACTTACTGTGGCCAGCAGGGAAGTCAGCCAAACTATTCAGTCTCACGTAGTTTGATTTTTACCTCGACACCAGGCACACTTAAAGTCAGAGTTCTCATCTGTGTCCAAAACTAGCACTTTGCACTTGGACCTCCCTCACTTCCGGTCTCAACTCACACATTAGCTCCTTTAAGAAAACTTCTCTGTTCCCAGACTAATTAGGTGCCCCTAACCCGTGCTGGCTCTGATAGTCAACAGGATGGACAACTTCCTGTCTGTCTTTCCCACGGAAGTGTGAGCCTCCGGGGGACCCTGAATATGTCTTGTTCCCTCCTGGATTTCTGGTGTCTGGACCTAGGAGATGGTTGGCAATTGCCTAAGTATTTAGGCAATGAAAGGATAATGAATAATTTAATGAAATGAGGAAGGGATATGATTAGCAGTAGCAGAGAAAAACGAGAAAAATCTTAAGGGATCCATTATCTTCTAAATAATTTATTTACATGATATTCAAACGTATGTTACCTCCAAGAAATCACATGTGCAGTCACTTGAGTCCTCGATGTCAAAGGAGTGAAAGAAGAGGGAGATGGTGTGGTTATGAGGGGCTGTGAGCACAACTGTGCAGTCCACGTTACTGCTGTAGCCGCCCGGCCAGCCGGGACTCCTCAGGTTGCCAAATGCCTTCTTATATTCTCGGTTGCAATCTTAGAGGAAAGACAACAGTCGTAATTAACGTATGCCGCGCAGTATTTAGTGCTCCTTCAACTTGACAGGAATAATTCAAAGAGCTTATTAAATGGGAACAAACTTCAGAAAAGAAGCTAACCTAGCCCCTTCATTTACCTTTGAGATTACTGAGATCCCAAGACTTACAGCGCACGGCACACTGAGCAAATGCAGTGCAGTGTCCTCGCACAAAACACCCCCGTGTGAGACAGTAAATGAGTACATGTGCACCCTCTCGTGTGAGGACAAACGTTCTAGCATTCTCCATGCTTTTCTGATGACGTTTAGACTCTTCGGGCATAAAGGCTCTACCTCCAAGACAGTTTTGTGTGAAGATTTCTCTTCAAATCCTTTGATGAACTATTTGTTCTGATAGAACTGGCAACTTACAGTTCTTGACCATGTTTGGTAAAAAAAACACCCAGAGCGTTTTCATGTGTTTGTTTTAATCAAAGGCAGCTTTGGTTTTAATCAAGCTCGAAATGAACATTACATAAAGTGTTCTCTGGAGATAAACGTCTCAGTGACAGAAGCAAGTAATTCTTTCAAGGCTCCTTGGTTTTTTCCAAAGTAATTTTCTAAGGTATAGTGATTCTTCTACATGGTTAAGTGAAGAATTAATACAATAACTGGTATACTTTTTAATTAATGACATGAACTTTGAAGGATATGCTGCCATTCTCGACACTTTAATTAATATTTTATTCGCTTCACCTCTTCAGAAGTCAACTTTAGTAATGTGCTAAATTGGGCCTGGCTTCTAGTAAAGGGTCTTACCTCATGTGGGTGTGGTTTATGTCAACAAACCTTAATTTACTCCAGGGGGTCAATTCTAGCTGTAATTGTAATAATGGCAGTTTTTCTGAATAAAAGATGAAATCCCAGAGCTCACCTGCAATCTGATAGGTAAAACCCACTCTAGAGTTTATGTTAAAAACTTCTGATTTAAAAGTGACGATTGCGGTGCTCATGGAAGAATAAAGTGTGGGTACAGCTGAAGCATTCCTGCCGCAGAACCGAATTCCTGGATTTCCATTACTCTGAAATGAAACGGAAGCCAAATGCTGGTGGATTTAGTATCAGAAGAGAACAGGCCGCAGCAGAGATTAAATTGCACACAAAAACATGGCTTAAATACTCAGCCGTGGAGACCAGTTACAGAGCTTAATGCACTCTGCGGGAAGACTTCACCTTGGCCTTGGAATCTACAGGTGTCTCGCAGTCTTCGAGGGGTGTGGTGGGAGGTAGGGGGGCCACATTTCCGCTGAAACCATGGGGTGGACGCCTGCCTACTGAAAATACGACCTTCCCGGGGCTTCCCTGGTGGCGCAGTGGTTGAGAGTCCGCCTGCCGATGCAGGAGACACGGGTTCGTGCCCCGGTCCGGGAGGATCCCACATGCCGCGGAGCGGCTGGGCCCGTGAGCCGTGGCCGCTGAGCCTGCGCGTCGGGAGCCTGTGCTCCGCAACGGGAGAGGCCACGACAGTGAGAGGCCCGCGTACCACAAAAAAGAAAAAAAAAAAGACCTTCCCCCTCACTCCGCTTCCTATCCAAGGCCTGTGCCGTTGCTCAGAGCGCATCCAGGCTGTCGGAGGAGCTCAGCACAGTTCTACTGGGGCTTCTCCATTGTTCTGAACTCTGTAAGGCTAACCAGCACCGCTCCTGGCCCTGCCTCACCGCCGCTTAGCAAACCTGGAGTGGATGACCTCCTCGATCCGGAGAGAGACAACCCGGGTGTTCCCAGGAGCCCCCGCTAGGCGTCACCCTCAGTTCAGGAGCCCTCCCTCTACACAGGTTCCCGGAATAATCTGATTGCTCCCGTACAGCGACTACCTACTCACATGATGATGACGCCCTGATCTTCAGGCATTCTGTCGACATTACACTGCTATGGTCAACAGTCTCCTCAACATCTAACCCCATGGGCAATTCAGACTCATCATTTTTTTTTTAAACCAACAGAGCTTTGCTCTATGTTTTTAACCATGAATATAGTCCCACTAGACTGGTACCAAATGCCTTCTTAACTGTTCCTTTCAATTCATTCCACACACAGATCCCATTGACTGCAGAAGTGCTTCTCCATGGAGCACTGCTGTCAGAACACCAGAGAAGTTCATCAGAAATGCAGGCTAATGGGCGTAAGTAGGGGAACTGGTCTCTGAGGGTGGGCCCGGGCACAGGCACTTTTACCAAGACACCCAGATGTTTCTTAGGCACATGACCTACAGACCAAGTTCAGGTTTCTTAATGCCTATAAATAGAGGGTTTTGTAAATGGCTGAAAACCACATGAGGCTGGAAGTAACTCCGAGATCTTAGTTAGTCATGCCCTCATTACTTCAAGTGTTTTGCAAATACTGGTGAAAAGGTCATACATGTGACTGTCATTCATCCTATAATTGTTACCTCTGGTGGGTCCTGAAACTCTAAGTAGTTCTGGTCACAGTCTTGTGAGCGCAGCTCAAGTGCCCACACAGTAATCATGACCTGCTGATGTAGAGGAGCTTCAATGACCCAAGTACAGGTGGAAAATGGGACGGCTGGGTCTGATGAATTGGGTGACGAAATACTCTGTGGGGTCCAAGTTGCATTATATGTTCCGCCACAAGGCACTGAGATGGGAAGAAAGAAACAACTTAGAAGACATTTTACTTGTAACTCATCACACATATTTAAAATTCTGCTTTCCTTACTCTTCCAGCCCAAAGGAGCTATACTTACATCATTCTATGAAGGATTTACAGTCTATATTCTTGACTAAGAATTGTACCAAATTTGTACCATGGATTAAACACGGAGTAATTAACGTGGTGTTTAGTAACTGACATTGAACTTGGACAGTCATTAACATTGAGCACAGTAATTAACGTTGAGTTTAGTAATTAACACTGAGTATAGATATAAGCATGGCAGTATTTTTAGTGCATAAATACACATGTCTTTAACACTATGTAAAAATGTCTCAGTTTACTCACTGTCCACGATGGTATACGTAGCATTAAATCCTTCCCTTTCTAAAGTTAAGTCACTGACAAATTGAACTGTAAGGAAGTTCCCAGAAGAAATAAATGGAGCAGGTACGGTGGAACCACAAAATGTTCCAGCCAAGTTGGCATTTTCACTGTCCCCATCATATAACTGAAAAGAAAAACAGCTCATTAGTTATCCATTATTCACAAAGAAGCTGCATATTTTACACTAAAATGGACATGAAGTTACGACAGGTCATGGTTAAGAATCTTACACTAATGTTCTTTTTTAAAAAAAATATTTATTTGGTTGCACTGGGTCTTAACTGCAGCTCAAGGGCTCCTTAGTTGCGGCTCGCTGGCTTCTTTAGTTGTGGCATGTGTGCTCCTTAGTTGTGGCATGTGAGCTCTTAGTTGCGTCATGCATGTGGGATCTAGTTCCCTGACCAGGGATTGAACCCAGGCCCCCAGCATTGGGAGCGCGGAGTCTTAACCACTGCACCACCAGGGAAGTCCCTACACTAATGTTCTTAAAGCTAGTTTTAATTTAGGAACAGAATTGCTATTGAATCAATTATACTATAATGATTTTTACTAAAAACCTGGTATATTGCCTGAAGTTTTTTTTCTCATTGGGAAAGTAAAATTCGATTTAAAAAATGATGTGTCGTTAGAGCCAGCAAACCCATCGTACCGTCACCTCCGCCCTCCCTGCCGCGCTGCTCCGAACCATCACGGTCTCTCGCCTGATTCTCACTGCAGCCTCCCCCCGGGTCCCCCTGATCTGCTCTTGACCCTCTAGAAGCTGTCTTCAGCACATCAGCCAGAAGCTACAGTTTAAATGTAAGTCAGAGCAGGTCACTGCTCTGCCGAGAACCCTCCTCACTCCTCATTCACTCAAAGCCGTTACAACGGCCTTCGAGGCCTGATAGGATCTGCTCCCAGCCCCGTTCCCGGCCTTTCCCATCTGACCTCTCATTGCCACGTTCTTTGCTCTGCTCCCTGCGCGATCCCGGCACTCCTGCATCCCGGCTGTCGCGCCTGCAGTTCCCTTTGCCTGGAATGCCCTCCTATTTATCCGCCTGGTTTCATTCCCCTCTGCTGCTTTAGGCCTTTGCTCAGATACCACTACCTCACTGAAGCCTTCCCTGAACACCCCTATTTAACATGCAAGCTCTCCCAACATCCCCTTTCTCCTTCCCAGCTTCACTTTTTCTCCAGAGCACGTATTACCTTCTACATCATACGTATGTATATATTCATATATAATTTAATTGACTGTCTTCCCCTCTGAAGGGAATGCAAGTTCCACGAAAGCACAGGCTGCTGTCTGTTCTATTCACTGCTAGGTCCCCAGTGTTCAGAAGAGTGGCACACAAAAGGCACTCAATAAATACCTAAGGAGTGAAAAAGTGATTCCTCTCTCCCGCTACCCACCCCGCCAAGCCTGCTCTCCCCAAGCCGTCTTTATGTCAGTAAAGGGCTCAAGCCTAACACCTCAGCCACCCTGATTCCTCCCTGTGTCTTCCTGACCCCGCATCTACTTTGCTCCACCTTCAACATCTATCCCAAGGGTTCCATGTCCACTGCTCCCATGGTGCTCCTTCACCTGCATTGTTGTAACATTTCCTGACAGCTCTGGTTCCACAGAGCATTCTCCACTGAGCTGCCTGAACATTTGCAAGCTTAGAGTAGAATATGCTCCTGCTTGGCCTACAATATCCCCGTGGATCCCCACTGCATCTGAAGTAAAACTCCACCCTCTTTACCGTGGCCTACAAGCCCCTCTCTGGTCTGGCCTGGGCCGCTCTGGGCCGTCGCCCCCTCCCCACATTCCTGTAACTCCCCCAGGCCCTGAAAAGTCTCTCTGAGCTGCCCCTCCTGCCAGGAGCTCTCTGCTCAGCCCTTGGACAGCATCATGGGGTCTCAGCTCAGACATCTCCTCCTCAGAGAGCCCAACCCTATCTAATGGGCGCTTCCCCAATATCTTCCTGTTCTTTTTCCCTATGATGATAAAAACGTACCTTATTATTTTTTTTTTTTTTGCGGTACGCGGGCCTCTCACCACTGTGGCCTCTCCCGCCGCGGAGCACAGGCTCCGGACGCGCAGGCTCAGCGGCCATGGCTCACGGGCCCAGCTGCTCCGCGGCATGTGGGATCTTCCCAGACCGGGGCACAAACCCGTGTCCCCTGCATCGGCAGGCAGACTCTCAACCACTGCGCCACCAGGGAAGCCCAAAAACGTACCTTATTTATTGCTTATTTACCTCTTCTGGTCTCTCACCCATCAAGCATGTAATTCCCACGGGCAGGGGACTTTGATTATTCACTGTGTGTCACCAGCACCCAGAGCAATTCCCAGGCACAAGAGCCTTCAGCAAATGTCCATTGAAGTAGCGAGTGCCTGGATTTCTCTCAAACACATTACTAGAAAACAAAGTGTTGGGACTTCCCTAGTGGTGCATTGGCTAAGGATCTGCCTGCCCATGCAGGGGACATGGGTTCGAGCCCTGGTCCGGGAAGATCCCACATGCCACGGAGCAACTAAGCCCGCGAGCCACAACTACTGAGCCCATGTGCCACAACTACTGAGCCCGCGCGCCTAGAGCCCGTGCTCCGCAACAAGAGAAGCCACCACAATGAGAAGCCCGCGCGCCGCAACGAAGAATAGCCTCTGCTCACTGCAGCTAGAGAAGGCCCGCACACAGCAACGAAGACCCAATGCAGCCAAAAATAAATAAATAAATAAAAGACTTGACCTTTAAAAAACACAACTCTAACATTAAATTTTCAAAACAAACAAAAAAAGTGTTCTTCACCTGAGTAATCTCTATTGCATTTCTAAAACAAGTATCTGTGTGCCTATCCAAATATTGAATTTATAACAGAACCATGGTGGGTTATAAACCTCAGCATAGCCATTACCGCTGACATTATTTTAAAATGCTGGGAATACATAAAATAGAAATGGTTAAAAACAGTCAAGTCAAAATAAACACAAAACAAATTTACCACTAGATGGCACTGTTTCTCCTGCTTAAACGATTTTAGTAAAATTTAGTAAAATTTTAAAGCCAAAAGAAACCAGAGAGTTGAGTGATCTAATCCCCTCATTTTACAGAAGAGCAGATTTGCCAAGTTTTAGGTAATGTACCTTTTCTGGTAAACAAGTTAAAATTTTATAACCATTGCTGCCTCTATAATCATGTTATATTGGCAAGCATTTTTATTCTATGTACTGTGTGCCAGGCCTCCAACCAAGGTTCTGTGTATACAGGGATGCATAAAGCACTTTCCAGACACTAATTTGACTCACAAATAATGAGAGGGAGAGATTCATAAATAAAATATGTGTGTGTGTGAATTATACATAAAATAGAGAAACGTAAGTGCTACAGGAGAAGAATTCAATGTATCAGGGTAACCCATGATCATGATACCCATGATCGAGCCAGGACAAACCTCACAGGACATTTGAACTGGTATTTGAAAGTAAGTAGAGACCTTCCAGACCTAGAAGAGAGGAAGGGCATCCCACCCTGATGGACAAGGTATGGAAGGCCACGGAAATAAAAACGGCCTGGCGTGTGTCAACCCCTGCCCACACTGTGACCAACCTGGAGATCAGGGTGAGAGAACAGAGATGGGACTGGGAAAGTTCACTGGGACAAGACTGACGTTTCCCACACTTCACACGAAGGACTTTGTATCTTCCCCTACGTGAGTTGTAAGATCTGATTTGGGTTTTAAATAGGTGACTGGTCAGGACGATGGAAGGAAATGTCATACATGCCTGGCCTCGAGCTGGCGTTTGCGTTAGTTCACTCACTGCTACCATAAAACTTCTCCTAATGGAGCTGAAATAGGACAGCTGACGGAGGCTCCTGGCCTTCTGTGTAACTGAGGCCAGGATTTTCTTCCCCTGCTCTCCCATCCCTGACGCCTCCACCATGACCTTGCGCAGGGTGGTTTTATAGAGAATGGCAGGAGGAACCCTAAGCAACGCTGCTGATGCGAAACCCTACGCGCACTAGGAGGTAAATGGTGCCGGGACTGGCACCGTCACCAGCCGCTGCGTAGTGCCTTCCGGGAGCACACACTGCTGCCATGACGGCTTTGGGCCCGGGGCTTGAATTATGTCCTAAGTCTTAAGTCTTGTGGACGCAGATAAGTGCTGAGAGGAATTTTGTGTTTTCTCGGCTTTTAAACCTCTTTAACAGTGGCACATATTAGAATCTAGTTAAGGCCCGGAAGGAATTGCACAAATAATCTAGTGGAAGAGAGCCTCTGACTACACCTTCTGCCACATCCTCTCCTTTGCTCAGCCATCGACTGGAGCAGCTAAAGGAAGTAGGGAAGGACATTTTGGGATTTTAATTCCTATGAACTTTTAATGCATGAAGGCAATAGGCTTTGATATTGGGCTTTAATTCTTTTTAAATTTAACTCCAGGGCTTCCCTGGTGGCACAGTGGTTGAGAATCTGCTTGCCAATGCAGGGGACATGGGTTCGATCCCTGGTCTGGGAAGATCCCGCGTGCCGCGGAGCAACTGCGCCCATGAGCCACAACTACTGAGCCTGCGCGTCTGGAGCCTGTGCTCCGCAACGAGAGGCCACGACAGTGAGAGGCCCGCGCACCGCGATCAAGAGTGGCTCCCGCTCGCCGCAACTAGAGAAAGCCCTTGCACAGAAACAAAGACCCAACACAGCCAAAAATAAATAAATTAATAAATAAATAAATTGAAAAATAAAATTTAACTCCGTAATTTTAGACATTAGTTTCCTTAGGACTTTATCGTTTAACATTTCCCTGGGAATGTGATAACGGGAGAATTTTGATAGTCTTATTTGAAGCATCTCTACATTGCATCTCAGAGTGTCTTCATGAATTCTTTGATTGTACTGTGGGACTTCTGACAGGGTCCGCTGGACAACAGGCCTGGGCATAATTTGGGATGAGAGTGAGAGTAGAGAGTGATTTTTTAGGTTTGGGGTTGAACTCTGATCCTTTACAGAAACTTTTTGGGAAAATGTTTTATTGGTGCCAGTGATCTCAGGAAGGTCCACTAAGGGGCAATGACGAGAATCACCTCTAACTGCAGGAATTTTTATATAACAATAAAAAGTAGTATTATCGTATGAAATCATTAATATTATTAATATGACTATTATGTAATCTCAATGCTCTTTTCCAGTGTCTGGCATATAGTAGGTGCTCAAATTAACGTTTATGGAATGAATGAACAGTAGGTACCACCACATAAGGATAAGGATCTGATGCCTCCGTAACTGCTGACGCATCCCCAGAGATGGACAGCCCTCCTCCCACGGCCGATCACAGACTGAATGGTTAAGCCCAGTGGGTTAAGAGAGAAGTTTTCCACGGGAACAGTACCATCCCCTAGGGAGTGTTTTGCACAAGGGTGGTGTTTTGGGCTCATCACAATAGTTTGAGGCTATAGCTGGCGTTTAGCATTTAGAAGCCACGCTGCGGAATCCCATCAAAATTCAGGACGCGTCTGCAAAGTGAAGATTTATTCTAGGTCCTACGTACCTATGAATGTCCCACCAGACATGTGTGTAATGAAACTGTTTAAAATTCTTTATCCCAGGACCTAAGCCCATTCTGTATATAAACACAAACATATTTTGCACAGTTTTAATATATATCAAATTTCCAAGAAGGCAACTATTGCGTAAGTTGAGGGAAGTCTGTAGTTTGTTCTGTTTAGAACCATTCGGTTGGAGTCTTCCACCATTCTGGAAATTCATATTGTGGATGGGCGCTGCTATTGGCATTTCAGGTGCAAACAGAGCTACCCCGTAGCACTTTACATGTATGCCTGTGCATTGCCACAAGTCCACATATTAGAAGAATCTGACTACTTTACCTAGTGACTTAGCATAGCTGTATCAGAGCATTTACATATTGAAATACACACTATTCTCCAGGCTTTCCTTTTATTTCTCCTTTTCATTGTATTTAGCATAATTATAGATTGAAATTATGTATATGGCTAGGCTATGGCATAGGTGACCTTTCACTTCAGCTGGCCAAAGAATCATTAGAAAATACTGGCTATTCCAAGGGGCACTGATCGCATTGAGAAGAAGCTGGGCAGTGCTAGGAAGGAGGCGCCTCCTTTCTGCCAGTTCCCACGTTTGCTGGCCGAGCAACGTCGGCTACGGTCCTGGTCGGGAGCCCCCGCTGCTGTCTCACTCACTGTGCTCCGCAGAGCAACGACTGAACTGCTGGGCATACGGCAGGCAGCTCCCGCCCCTCCTTACCCCCTCCTTACCCCCCTCCCCATGGTGGCCAGTCTCCCACACCCCACGGGAAGCACACTTTTGTGCTGTTCCTCTGAAACCCAGCTCAGCCATCCGTCCAGTAAGCCCTTCTGAAGCCCGGAGTAACGTCACTCACGCCCTCTTCTGCTCTACTTTTCGGTGTCGTTCATGCTCATTGGCTTTGTCATGTTCTCAGTCTCGTCCACTTACAGCTCCGTGAGGAAACTTATCTCACAGTGCCTGGCATACAATCATGTCACGTGACTCTTCATGGACTGCATGTGATGTCCATTTCAACAGCAGTCGCTCAGTGAAATACACAATTCCCTATTTACCGCGTTTATCTTTTTGTTGTTGTTTTTTGTTTTTGTTTTTCGCTTTGTTTTTTTTTGGCCACACTGCACGGCTTGCAGGATCTTACTTCCCTGACCAAGGATTGAACCCAGGCCCTCAGCAGTGAGAGCACTGAGTCCTAACCACTGGACCACCAGGGGATTTCCCCACTGCAGTTATCTTAACGGCTTTCCAAGTCAACCCTTTCGAAAACAATAATGAATAATGGACTTGGCATGTTTTCACCTGTATATCTACCTACAGAATTAAATTAACTTTTCTAAAAAAGTGATTTGATTATAATCTCTAAGAAACAGTCTCAAATGAGTCAACTGTCCCATTTATCACAGAGAATCTCTTTAATAAAGGTACCTCCCGGCCTCACATTCCAAGAACTGCTCGGTGATCTGCCAGTTTAGTATAAGCTGGAGAAGTTGCCAACTGAGGGAAACTGCTTTCCCAAAAAGGAAAACAAAAGCAGATTTGAACAGAATTTCTTTTGTAAACAAGGACATTTTATATTGAAGCTAGAGGATAACTCCTTGTTTTCAATATTGCTATGTCTATCCTAAATAGCTTGAGGACATTTAGAAAATTAATGGTTCTTTTACTTATTTTTGTAATGTTTTTTGGCCACCCGACGCGGCTTGTGGGATTTTAGTTAGTTCCCCCATCAGGGATCGAACCCGGGCCCTCAGCAGTGAGAGCGTAGAGCCTGAACCACTGCACTGCCAGGGAACTCCCAATAGCTCTTTTGATTATATTATCAAATCACACATAGAAATGAATCTTGCAAATAAATCCAATCGGCCCTCCCCCTGGCAGGACCATATTCTAAACATCCCACATGAATTTGTATTTATAATAATGTATATCTAACTTAATTATTCATCATATTTTTTAAAAAGGAGATTCTATAGCCCTCATATTACCCAAAGGGGGGAAAAAGGAAAGAAATTTATTTACAAATTATATGTCAGGCACAGTGCTGAATACTCTCTATGCTCAAAACAGCCTTGCAAGATTGGTACGGTTACGCTGGGTTTGAGTCCACATTACCTGCCTCAAAAGCCTGTTACTCTTCTGTAACATCAAGGTAGTGCTCAAATAGTCTTGAACCTCAGCTCACTGCTGCTCTGGCCCCTTTGGTCTCATTTCAGACAAGAAGAATTCAACCCGAACGGACATTCCTTGTTATCTGCAGTCCTTCGTGAACTCCCTCTGATCTGGCTTCTGTGCCAACACTTTATTTAAATGGTTGTCATCCTATCTAATGAATTTTTTCTTTATCTTCACCTTTCTTGGCTTCTAATTTACAACTTAATAGCACTGACCGTGCACCCTTGGTAAAGAGTTTTCTCCCTCGCTTTCCATGGTAACTGCATTATTCCCGGTTTGTCCATGTCTTCCATGACGCGTCTGTTTCTCCTCCTGCCTCTGCTTTGTCCTCTCTGGCTGCCTCACGCTGTACCTTTCCTGGAGTTGAGTGGGAGCCAGGCCTTCTAGCGCCATGCAGCCTCTCTCAAAGACAGCATCTCTCTCCTGATGTACGAAATGCTCTTTTGGGGCTTCCCTGGTGGCGCAGTGGTTGAGAGTCCGCCTGCCGATGCAGGGGACGCGGGTTCGTGCCCCGGTCCGGGAGGATCCCACATGCCGCGGAGCGGCTGGGCCCGTGAGCCATGGCCGCTGAGCCTGCGCGTCCGGAGCCTGTGCTCCGCAACGGGAGAGGCCACAGCGGTGAGAGGCCCGCGTGCCGCAAGAAATGCTCTTTTGCTGCCTCCTGTCTGGGCTGCTGTCTTCTTGCTCAGGCTCCTCCATTCTCTGCCCCGGGGAGATTTCACTTGTCTGCTCTGCTGTCACCCAGACTGAACCAATACTTACAAACCCATGGCCTCCTCCTAAGAGTACTAACGTTCTCAGGCCCAGACCAGGGATGGAACCCATGCCCCCTGCAGTGGAAGGGTGGAATCCTAACCACTGGACCGCCCGCCAGGGAAGTCCCAGTACTGACATTCTTTTGGTCTTCCCAGCTTGGTTCTTTTCACAGTGAAAACGTAAGGCAGTCTATATGTAATGAAGTGCTCAAATGTGTATTTTTTCTATGACTTTTCCTTCTCTTACTTTTAAAACCAATTTCTGTAAAATTTAAGATAATTTTTGAACTTAAAAGTTTCTCTCACACCAAGGTTGTCATCTGCACCGTCTCTGTACCCTTCTTACCTAACGGTAACTTCTTTCTGGGGTCTTAACTCCAGAGTCTCCCCTGACCATCCACCCAGAATGCTGATTCCAGAGTCATCTTTCCTACATACTGCTCTCAACCTACCACTCACTGTAAACCCGCAATCACTCCTTATTTCCAGCTGCCTAAAATCTAAATGCCATCAGCCTGACTTTCAAGATCCTGTGCAATCTGGATACTTCTCCACTTAGCCAGTCTTCTTTCTTGTTCCGCTTTAACAATATTCTGCTCTGATAAAGCCAGCCTCTTCACTCTTTCCACTTCAATGCCTTTTTTGTACGTTCGCCTTGCTTAGAATGCCCTCCCTCCCGACTTGAATAAGTGTCCCCTCATTCTATGAAGTCTTTCTTGTTCACAGCAGATGATCATGAATCATCCTCCCTTTTAAACTTGCACACGGCTTCAAGCCTGTGCCCAATGCACTTGCGTATTGACTCTCCTGAACTACCTAGTGTTGACTTGCATGTGTCATCCCTTAATTCTGCAATCAGATTTAGGCTCCTTGTGAGCGGAAATGCCGCTTCACTTGATGTCTTCCCCCAGGAGGATAGTGGGCTAACTGGTTGATGCTCCTTAGCACGTTCACGCTGAGTGCATACAGCCTGAGAGGTGCAATGATTTAATATTAAAGAGTCATTTAAAAATGGAAACTTTTCTTGATTTACTTCTAATGGGACTTCAGAACTAAGATATTTTTCACATCTAAAAGTAATATAAGTAAATATACAAACTTTGAAAATAAAGTAAGGAGTGATGATTTGCATACAGACACTGTCATTTATTTTAGACTTTGCCAAAGATCCTTTGAGTATCTCTTTCCACACAACCTATCTTCCCATAGATCATCTCTTGACAAGGCTTGGAGGAACAGTAAATCTTAAAGCTAATGTTAGAAGCTGCACAAACATGTTGAGTCATTTGTATTAAAGATTATTTTGATGTGAAGATAGAGCATCTGTAATATTATATATTATATCACTGAAGAAAAGGTCATTTTAAAAATTATCAGCGGGGCTTCCCTGGTGGCACAGTGGTTGAGAGTCCCCCTGCCGATGCAGGGGACACGGGTTTGTGCCCCGGTCCGGGAAGATCCCACATGCCGCGGAGCGCCTGGGCCCGTGAGCCATGGCCGCTGAGCCTGCGCGTCCAGAGCCTGTGCTCCGCAACGGGAGAGGCCACAGCAGTGAGAGGTCCGCGTACCGCAAAAAAAAAAAAAAAAAAAAAAAAAAAGAGAGAGCTCTTCTGTAAAAATGATCAGCACTCACAACTTTCAGGACTTCCTGTGTGGTACAAACTGGAATACACCATGAAAAAGTCTGTATTAGAAGACTCTGTTAAGAAACATAATAGCCTTACCTTGACGTAATCATAAATGCATCTTTGCAAACTAGTTGCTGCCTCCAGAGCAAATGTGTTGAAGGTGAGTCTAATTAGTTTGTTTACAGGGGCAGTCATGAACCATACGCAGTTTAAATTCTTGTCATATCTTCCATTCGAATCAGAATCAGGAGAGGCAAAGGTACCATCTGAACGTGTCAGATAACCACCACATCCTTGCTGAGGCCCTGTGTTCAAAAAAAAAATGACACATCACGATGCAGAGCAAAGAGAATGGAACTGAAATTTTATGAGGAGGGTTTTTAAAAATCATATCGTTTCTTTTTTCTGTCACACTTTGATGAACATTATCAGACTGCTGCCCCTCATCTTAGTTTCTTCGCTATTATTTCCTCTTCAACCACCAATCCACCAATCTCTACCAGCTCACATCTAGCTGCCTAGAAAAGTGGGTAAACAGATAGGGTTCTATATGCATTTTTGGAACTCTTGATGGGATTTATTGGAGCTTTTTTCTATTCTTGAAAAATCCAATTTTATACAAAGTATTTTGCATAACAAAACTGATGGAAACTGTGAACCCGTTTTACCTTTATGTTCTGCTTTTATGAACGCTATCAGACTGAAAACTGAATTTAAGAAGACTTTACCCAACATCCCAAGAAAACTGGCTCTCAACAAATCTTTTATTTAAATAATCTGGTAGAAAGAGGATGAGAGGCATATAACACTACAATCCACTTTATATTGAACTGTACTCTATATTCAAATTTTTTCTTTTCCAAAAGTAAGGGGAAGCTGAAGAAGAGGAACTTTAGTGGAGAAAAATATCTACTTTGAAATGAAAACCCTGAAATTCAGAATAAAAATACAAAAGAGAGATAAAGAATACTCTCAATACTCAACTATGAAAAAAAATACAGCACAAACTCCTCAGAGCACGGGATTTAGTTTCTTCCACTCCACAGCCTAAGGTGATGCCTTGGTAAGGAAGAAAAACTTTACTGACAGTTTCGAAAGATATACATGAGGATGAATTAAGCTCAGAACAGCCCTGGTAGGAATAGAGATGAAATAGGCATTCAAAAGCTTGCATTCTACACAAACGTGCGTCATTACAAGTTCCGCAGTTAAATTCACAGTCTCATTCCATTTACTTGATCTGTTAAAAGTGAAAGGGTTGATTTCAACATTAGGAGGCGCTATGATTCAGGAAACGCTCTTGGCAGGAAAGGCAAACAATGGCTGCCGACCTCGGATGCAAAGGATATCAAACGCGCGGAGCGTTTTCCAGGATAGGTGCCTTACTTAGGAGGTCAGGCTACCTTGTCATAGCTTCTAAGTCAAGTAAAACTACAGAGTATTTGCACAGTCCGATGTTTCCTGGAGTTGAAATGCTTCCGAAGGCCCAGTCCCTGACATATCCATAGATGGCATCTAGAACAAAATTATTCTGAAACCAAAGCAATGCTCATGACTCTGCTCCTATGAAACAGGCCTGCAAGATGAAGAAGTGGGGTTTGCACAGTTTTCACTCCAGTGTGGACTGACTGTTACCTAAGGCAACCACTTAAGCTTATTGACACGCCTAGCAGGGAAGAACAATTACTCAGGGTATTAATGAATTGAGAAAATTATTTATCTATTAAATATTGCCAAGGAAATATATTTAGTATTTTTAAAAATAATTTTTATTGGAGTATAGTTGATTTACAATGCTGTGTTAGTTTCTGCTGTACAGCAAAGTGAATCAGTTATACATATCCACATGTCCACTCTTTTTTAGATTCTGTTCCAATATAGGTCATTACCAAGTACTGAGTAGAGTTCCCTGTGCTATACAGTAGGTTCTTACTAGTTATCTATTTTTTTATTTAGTACTGAGATGGGAGAAGATGAATGGTAGTCTAATAGCAGTGATAAGTCGTAAATCAACAATAATGATACAATTTAGAAAATGATAGGTGCCATGAAAGAGGCAGGAAAAGTCTTGTGAGTTTTGCAAGAAAGGGAGATTATTACCTCAGGCTAAGAGGACCTAGAATGTTCAAGGCGGAGGTGACAGTTGATCTGCATCTTAAAGGATAAATAGGACAAGACCATGTAGACTTGCCTGGTTTTGGCAAGTCCAGGTTGAAAGACCTCGTAACCAAAGGTTACGTGGACGAGAATTTACATGTATAAAATCTGACCTTTAGACTTTATTCTCTGGGTAATAGGGATCCACTAGAAAGGTTTTTGATCAGAGGAGTGGTAGGGTCAGAATGAATGCACTTTCTCGTCAAGTCTGACCTAGAGATGCATCTGGTGGTCACGTTTACACATTAGGGAGGGCCTGGAGGAGATGAAGCCAGGCCCCAGGACACCGCTGTGGTCCAGGCTGGCGGAGGCAAGGGGCAGTGCAGAGCTGGAGGTCTGCATGTAGGAAAACCAGACCACTGGGCTTTATTCTACTAACGCATCAGCTGCAAAAACTAAATGCTATTTTTAAAAATTCAAGCTATATGTTTTATCACCCCTTGCTTATTAATTGTTGCTAATAAGTTAATAAGGGCAGAATGACAATTGTACTGGGCACCAAGAGTGCCATTATACATACTTAGTAGATGAGACTACTGCTGCAGCTATTATTGCTACTACTGCTACTAACGCCCTAAGACAGAGATACCCTCCCTTCAGGAAACCCAGAGCAAGGATCTGCAGATCGCTGGTGTGCACTGGCACAGACTGAGTGGGAGACTACATGATTCCTAACTTTTCAGAATCTCTCTTTGCAGGGCCCCAGAATGGACAGAGTACAGTAAGTCCCCTACATACGAACCTTCAAGTTGCAAACTTTCAAAGATGCGAACGTGCATTGCATCAACGTCAGGTGTGAGCGAAATGGCAGCTTGCCCTCCATCTCCTATTGCTGTGATCCTTCAGCTCTACCATCTCCCACCTCCCCTCCCTCCTCCAGTCAGTAACTCTTCTTGCCTGTTCACTCAATGCCAGCCTCTGGACGCCAGCTGTTGTGCTGTACTACTGTGCTTTTCAAGGTACTGTGCTGTAAGATTAAAGATGTTTCATTTTTTGTGTTTTTTTAACGTATTATTTGTGTGAAAAGTATTATAAACCTATTACAGTGCAGTACTATATAGCTGATTGTGTTAGTTGGGTACCTAGGCTAACTTTGTTGGACTTACAAACAAATTGGACTTACGAATGAATTCTTGGAACAGAGTTCACTCATAGGTAGGGGACCTGTATATTTTCTGTCACTTGATGTTAGGTTTCACCATATGACTTGCTTGAGACAATGGAATATTAATGGTCATGGAGTAGGAAGAGGCCTTAAATGTGCTTATGTTTTTTGGCTTGGAGTTTTGTCCTCCTGTGATCCACCAAGAGCTCACACCCTGGGTACCTGCGTGGAGAGCAGACCTGACTCCAGGCTGTACCGTAGGCCAAGCACAGTCAACCTGCATCCTGGAACAGGCAGGCAAACTGGCCTGCTGACCCATAAGTGATAAAAATAATATTCTAGGTATAAGCCACCGCATTTTGGATCATTTGTTATACAGCATTATTGTGGCAATAGCTGACAAATACAAAAATAGCTTTTTTGAATTATCAAACTATAATAGAGCACATTGATGAACTCATAAAATATACATACAAGTAAAAAAATAAAGGAGAACTAAAATTATCATCAGATAGTCCTGGCTAAAATAGTCAAATAACTGAAGTATAACATTATATGAGTGAATTATACAACTCATATTCTATATGAATAATATTATATGAATAAATAGTCAAATAAAAGATGTCCATGTCCATCCCTGGACAACTGCTACTTGGACAGATGGTGGCTGGCTAGCTGTACTTTCAGATAACAATCGGCCTGACTTCAGGCATTTTCCTGTTCCCCAGTGAGCCAGCTAGGGCTTCAGGCTGTAGTTGAATGTAGTTGAAGGAAGCAGCACTGAAGCACAGGAAACAGAACACAAATGCATTTAAGGCTGGTTCCTTAGGGAAATGGGAGTTCCATAATCCTTTCTTTGAGTAAATCTTGCTGTGATTTTCAAAGCTACAGTAGACAGCTGCCCTAAAGCAGTGAATTCATTTAAAAAGTTCAACTAAGCTTCAGATGAACATGTCTTTTTTGCTAAAAATGAATTGGAGTTATTATTCTCTACTCCCTAACCTTAAACATGCACCACCTTTTAAGTATCATATTTATATCTGCAAGGAAAACATTTCTTAATGGCTTTTGTAACCTGAGTTATGTTTTTCTGTTTGTTTTCAGTAATGTCACTCAATTTGCCTCACTTTAAACATCCTAATTTGAGACCCAGCCTAATTTAACTTAGAATGTGTACTTAGTCTGGTAATATTTGGGAAGCATAAAACTGAAATACTAAAAGAAAGGTAATCTCAGCAGTTAATCAGGAGCTATAGTCACAAGTAAAAGAGCATTGCAATGTATAAAGAACTCGGGAAAATTATATAATTAACTTTTAATTTATTTTGCATTATTTTGGTATTACTGAAAACACCCTATGTATGCATTAATAGTCTTATGGCGTTTCATGAAAATCATTCTCACCAACTTTGAGATTTAAAAAATGACTTATTAAGCAATATATAATGATATAATCATGTCAACTGATGCAAGAAGAGGATGTGACAAAATCCAACACACATCATGACATAAACTCTCAGCAAACTAGGAATAGAAGGGAATTTTCTCAACTTCATTAAGAGCATCTACAAAAACCATATAGCTTACATGATACTTAATGGTGAAAAACTAAATGCTTTCTCCCTAAGGTTGGGAACAAGGCAAGGACATTTTTCTCACCACTGTTCAACAAAGTATTGGAAACTCTTGCCATTGTAATAGACAAGAAAAAAAATACAGACTGGAGAGGAAGGAATAAAATTGCCACTATCTGCCTATGCAGAAAATCCCAAGGAATCTACATAAAAATTCCTAGATTAACAAATGAGTTCAGCAAGAACTCAGGATGGAAGAACAAGGCACAAAAGCAATCACATTTCTATAAACTCACAATGCATGTGTGGAAACCAGAGTTAAAAATACAATTGCTCTAAAGAAAATAAAATACTTAGGTATACACTTACTGAAATGTATACAGAACTTGTGTGCTGAAAATGACCAAGTGATGAAAGAAATTCAAGACCTAAATAAATGGTGAGACGTATGTATTCACGGACTGGAAGACTTAGCCTAGTAAAGATACCAGTTATTTCCCAAATGATGCACAGCTTTCACTGTAATTCCTACCAAAGCCCCAGCAAGATTTTTCTGTTGACTTAAAAAAGCTTATTTTAAAACTGTGGTACATCAAGACAATAGAATATTATTCAGGGCTAGAAAATGAACTATCAAGCCATGAAAAGACATGGGAGCAACTCAGTGCATATTACTAAGTGAAAGGAGCCAATGTGAAAAGGCTACATGCTGTACAACTAGATGACATTCTGGAAAAGGCAAAACTAATGAGACAGTAAAAGAATCAGTGGTCGCCAGGGGTTGGGGGGAGGGAGGGAGGGAGGGAGGCATGAACAGCCAGAGCACAGAGGATTTTTAGGGCAGTGAAAATACTCTGTAAGATACCATAACGTTGGATACACGTCATTACACATTTGTCCAAATCCATTGGATGTACAACACCAGGAGTGAACTGTGACTCAAACTATGGCTGTTGGGTGGTTATGATGCTTCACTGAATATCATCAGTTGTAACAAATGTCTCTCTCTGGTGGGGATGTGGTCAATGGTGGAGGCTGTGCACGTGAGGGGCGAGGGCATAAAGGGAATCTCTGTACCTTCCCCTCAATTTTGCTATAAATCTAAAACTGCTGTAAAAAATAAAGTCTTAATAAAAACCAACCAAAACAAAACAAACAAACAACTTATTTTAAAATTTACATAGAAAGTCACAGGCTCTTGAATAGTTAAAACAATCTTGACAAAGAAGAATAAACTGGAAAGGATCGGGCTTCCCTGGTGGCGCAGTGGTTGAGAGTCCGCCTGCCGATGCAGGGGACACGGGCTCGTGCCCCGGTCCGGGAAGATCCTACGTGCCGCGGAGCGGCTGGGCCCGTGAGCCATGGCCGCTGAGCCTGCGCGTCCGGAGCCTGTGCTCCGCAACAGGAGAGGCCACAACAGTGAGAGGCCCGCGTACTGGGGAAAAAAAAAAAAAAAACCAAACTGGAAAGGATCAATCTACCTATTACTATACAGCTATAGTAAACCAGATAGTATGATATTCGTGGAGTGTTAGACAAACAGATCAATGGAAAAGAATAAAGAACCCAGAAATATGTCCACACAAATATGTCCAAGTGATTATTTACAAAGATGCAAAAGCAATTCAGTGGAGGAAGGATAGTCTTTCAACAAATGGTGATAGAGAAATTGGACATCCAGGGGCAAAAATGAGGTCCAATTTAAACCTCAGACCTTGAACAAAAATTAGTTCAAAATGGATCGTAAACATAAATGAAAAATGTAAAACCATAAAACTTTTAGAAGAAATCGAAGTAGAAAATCTTTGAGACCTCAGGATAGGTAGAGTTCTTAGCCTTGTTATCCAAACACTATACATAAAAGGAGAAACTGATATGCTGGACTTCTTCAAAATTAAAAACTTTTGTTCTAAGAAAGGCCCTGTTAAGAGGACAAAAAGGCAACCTATGGACTGGGAGAAAATATTTGCAGACCATGTACCTGAGGAAGAACTACTACTGAGAATATATGAAGAACTCTCAAAACCCAATAGTGGAAAAACAAGTAATCCAATTAAAAAATGGGAAAAAATTATGAACATCTATTTCGCCAAAGAGGATATACATATGACCAAAAAAACACATGAAAATTGTTCACCATTAGGGAAATGTAAATTAAAACCATAATGATATGAATACATTTCTATCAGAATGGCTAAAATACACACACACACACGCACACACACACACACACGCACACACACGAGTGATAGCTCATTGTAGAATACCGCACACCACAATGGAATGACCAGGGTGAGGGTGTCCCAAGTGTGGATAGCACAGAAAGGACTCCATAAGGACTCTCTCACCAAGATGACAGAACACAGATGACAATGAAATAGCATCTTAAAGTGCTGAATGGAAATAATTGCCAAACTAGAATTCTGTATTCAGAGAAAAAATCCCACAAAATTTAAGACAGAATAAAGCCATTTTCAGAAAAACAAAAACCAAAAGACATTTTTACTAGAAGATTTGCAATAAATAGATTAAAAAAAAAACACTAAAGGGAGTTCTTCAAAAAGAAATAAACTGATCTCAGATGGAAGCACAGAAATTCAGGAAGAAAGAACAAAAGCAATGGTAAGTATACATAATTACTAACTGAAACAATAAAAACATTTTATATGCTTAAAACATATGTAGAATTTAAATAATTGATATTAACAGCACCGAAGACAGGAAGTAGATTAATGGAGTTAAAATGTTGCATTTATCATGATATGGTAAAAGGACTAGTTTTAGGGCTTCCCTGGTGGCGCAGTGGTTGGGAGTCCGCCTGCCGATGCAGGGGACACGGGTTCGTGCCCCGGTCTGGAAGATCCCACATGCCGCGGAGCGGCTGGGCCCGTGAGCCATGGCCGCTGAGCCTGCGCGGCCGGAGCCTGTGCTCCGCAACGGGAGAGGCCACGACAGTGAGAGGCCTGCGTACCCACCCCCCCAAAAACAGGACTAGTTTTAAATTAGATTCTAATGAGTCAAAGGTGAATGCTATAATCCCTAAGAGTAACTGACTATATAAGTAATGATTTATTTTTGTTTTCTTTATTTAAGACCCATTTATTCTCTAGTTCTGCCCACATGGAGACACCCTCCTTGAAAAGGCATTAAATCCTTCCCTTAACTTTAACACCTTGTGCTGAAAACACGTGTTCCAAGGTTTCAGCTGCGAGATCCACATTCTTAAAGCACTGCTTCTTAAACCTCTTCTAGATTTCTCCCCTTGGATGGAGGGAGATGACCCAAACACAGCGAAGAACAGCTCGGGACTGGGGGCTCTGCTCGCCCAGAAGACTTTGCAGCTCCCCTCAGCCCCCCGGCTGGAGCCAGGATTAGGGCCCTGAGGCGAGGGCCCTCTTCCCTAGGCTGGCTGTCCCCTCTAGTTTCCCCGGAGTCTCGGGATTCCCGACGGTCTCTGCTCGCGCTCCTGCAGCACACCTGCTGCCTCAGCACTGCTGATACACGCCAAGGGGGGAAAAGCACACAGAACTGCCTTTCAACGCAGCAACGTTCTACACCAAAGTTATCTGAGAAGCCTGCAGGTTCTTTGCCATCGGAGGACACTCCCAAGGCCACCACTACCCCAGGCTCCCCACTTCCCTTGCTGGTGGCCTGGACGTGCGTGGCCGCAGTGCTGAGTCGCGCACAACCCGGTCTCCACTCCACTCTCCCGGGGAACTGAGGACGGCGCCCCGGGCTCAGCGGCAGGATCTGTCCCGAAGCCAGTCCTAGAGTGACAAGAGCCACACCTGCGGGTCTGGATTGTTCCACCGACCGGCCGCCCAGGACCGAGCTGGGCCCACGGACCCAGGTCTGGATTGTGTCGGCTGCTGCTTCTTGCCTGGGTTCACAGGCCAACAGCCAGTGTCCTCCCTTCCCTGCTCGTCACCACACCAGCGGCTCACTCCTACCTGCTGTCGTCCCCAGCCTGGCCACCGCGGGCTCCCGGGCCCACCAAGAACTGAGACGCCAGCAGGCGCCTAGCTCCCATTGGGCCAGCTCCCCGTTGAACTACGGCTGCCTAGCCGTGTTCTCAAGGCTTCAGGGCCGGCGCCGCCCCTCCCTGGACCCGCGATGCTCCCCGGACCCGCGATGCTCCCCAGGTCCGCGATGCTCCCCAGGTCCGCGATGCTCCGCGGAGGCGCCGGAGCCTCGCCGCACGCAGCCCAGCACAGGCGACCTCCGCGCCCGCCTGTCCCGCCACCCGGACAGTAATGATTTTTAAAAGAGAGTGACAATTGATTAATTCAGAAAAGGCAAAAACACAAAGATGGCTAAAGAAACATAAGAACATATGGAACAAACAGAAAACAATACGGTGGTCTATTTAAATCCAATAATGTTAGTAATTTTATTAGTAACATGGTCCAATCTCCAACTGAAAGACAAAGTAAAACAAAACCCAAATACTTTCTTCGGGGTAGAGGAATGTTGAAAGTGGAGAGATTGAAAAATATACCATGAACTGGAAGAAAGCTAGGGAAGCTGTATACTGAATCGGAAAAAGTAGACATTAAAGCAAAAAAACCCCCAAAACCAAAAAAAGACCTTGCAGAATAACATGACTCAATTCACCAAATTCACCAGGAAGATATAATCATTTCAAACGTATATGTGCTACACACTACACTGTCTCTAACCAAAATAAGACCAGAATTCTAGCCCTGATCTCTCTACTGAGCTTCTCATTCTTGTATCTGACTACCTCCTGAACATTAGCTGGATGACTTAAAGGCACCAAATATTCCACACCAAAACCAAACATTATTAGTTTCTCCTATGAAACCTGGCCCTCTCCTGTAAACTTACATTTAGATAGCGGTATCACGGGATATTGTCCAGAAACCTTAGGGTCATCATGTTTTCCTTTTCCCTCAATTCATTGTTCAAAGACTACTGTGTCCTCTTGATCCTGTATCTTAAGTGCTTCTCCTTTCAAGTTCCTTCTTTATTTTCACATTGTCACTGCTCTCATCCCCTGCCTAAATGATGGCAATACTTTCCCAATTTTTCTCTGTCTAAAATGCTGCCCCTACTTCAAAACATCACCCTCACAGGTGCTAGCATGTGCTTCCTACACCACATCTGATTAGATCATAGTACTCTCCAGCCTCCAAACGATGAACGGTTCCATCCGCAACCGATGCAGAGCCCACCTTGTCCACCTCCCCCTGTCTCTCCTGTTTCAGCCCCTACTGCTCTCTACCTGACAACCCAAAGCGGTAGTAACAACGTGCAAGCCAGTGTGTGGCCTCTGAAATGGGATAGGACTTTGCAACTTTGCACATAAAATGCCTGCTTTCCCAACGAAGGCCTTCTCAGCCTTCCGAGTGAGTATGATTTATAGCTAAAATTTAGTGTGTGCTAAAAGAGTGTCAGGGAATGTTCTAGTTTAATCTTCCCCACAACCCTATGAGGTAGTTACTATTAGTGGGCCCCTTTTACAGATGAGAAAATCAAGAGGATAAGTAACTGTCCGAGGTCAAACTTGCTGGGCTGTGTCAGGACTGAGTTTGAACCTCGACAGTCTATCCCCACAGCGTGCGCTACGTTTACAAACCACTAAGGACAGTTCATGGTTCACACTCCCTGCAGTGCTTTCGCGAACCTTTTTTTCCTGTGTCCTTTTTATTTTACTCAGTGCCGAAGTACTTCAGATTGCTTCTGCCTCTGCTGTCCTCTGCACATACTTCTGACAAAAGCATTTATCAGAATTTACAATTATTTGCTGACTATTGAGTAAGCTTCTCAGAAATAGAGATCTTGTTGAATTTGTCTTCATATCCCCAGAGAAAAGATCACTGCCTGCATAGTAAGTAGCTGGTGAATACTGTTGGATAAGCAATTCAGGAAAGCACAGAAAATATACAGATAGCTCTTACTGGAGGGATCTTTGCTTTCTAGTCTAAGTTTATAAGGGAATTCTTGGGATTAAATATATTTCTTGATCTATAAAGTTGTTACTATGCAACAAACATATTATGTACATGTGCATGTGTATGTGTGTCTATATATATGTCTGTATATGTGTATATATATATGTGTGTGTGTGTGTGTGTGTATATATTTAGTGGATTTAGTGGAGACGGATTATTTTCCCAGTTCTGCTCAAGATTTGCTAAGAGGCCCTGGCAAGTCACTTAATTTCTGTGTGACTCAGTTCCCCAATTTGTAAAGTAAAATATATGAGAATGCCATTTAGGATTACAACATAAAAATAAATGCCCAAATTCCTTAATTTTGATAGAATTTTAAGAAATTTTACTAAATTGGAGGCCATCATTTGGGGTTAGAGATTTTTGTTATACAGAAATTTATTACCCTTATATTCGAATGGAATTATACTCCACATAATTGTGCTAATTCTTGACCATTATATCATGCAAAGCTGTGAAGACAGATGTGACATTTGTCTGTCAATAGTGGAAAGAAAATGGGCTTTTACTGTATGTGTATATGTATGCATATATATATAAATTATTTGTAAATATAAATGTTACTTAAAATATAAATACTAAACGTATATTTTACGTATATTATATTTATAATATATAAAATATATTTGTATCATAAATATAAGTATACTATAAATATATAATTATGCTATATTATTTATAAACAGTATATTTTACTAAAAAATATTTTTTTCCTTTCCTTATGGGAAGGAGGAAATAGTGACTGCTGCAGTTATGTGCAATATTTATATAGTAACAGTAAATTAAATGCACTATTTAGGACTAGGTACAAATTGGAAAGCAGGCAGTGTCAAAGGAGAAGATGAGAATGGAGAAAAGTAGCTCTATCTCCCCAAAGAGTTAGAAAAGAAATGACTTGCCTTTGAGAAAAGTCACCCCCAGAATCCCTCATCATCCTGAGTGTGTTCACTGATCTCTACAAAAGCGATGTGGGCATTTTAGGAAAAGGATGAATTTGGGAGATGGTCCTACCTGATTCCAAGCTTGGTTTTACCTCTTATAAACCCTTTGACTGCAAGCAAATTACCTAATCTCCTAACTTCTTTGTTCCTCCATTGTAAAATGGGATAATCCCTGTCTCAGGGGTAGTTGTGAGGATTAGATGAGAAAATCCATGCAAAGCTCCTCCCATAGAAGCTCAGTGACAGGCAGTCCTTATCTGTATGCCTTGGGCATCCTTGACATCTTCTCCTGGGGGTGAACTGAAATTAAAGCTACCACACAAAGGTAGCAGATTTTTCACATCTCAGAACAAAGAGAAGAATATATAGTCCCTGATAGTGTTTTATCTCTAAACAACTGTTTACAAGTAAAGAATTTTTTTCAGTGTTTAATGCTGACCAGTCTGCTTTTATGCTGCTGGAAACACTACATTAAAGCCAGGCCCAATGAATAAGGATAATGATTATTACAGGGAATCTATGCTTATAAATAATTTAATCCTAAACATCCAGTTGCTGGATGAGTTGCATTTTTAGGAGGGCTGGTGTTGTTTAGGTAACGCAGAATAATTGCTTGCCAGCTTCTTGTTTATTTCAATGTTTTTCAAAGTGTTATCTTATAATCTACCACTAACTCAATTTTATCACTTAGCTTGGTCTTCACAGTACCATCTGGTTTCATTTTCCCAATGACAACCCTATCCTTCAAGACCAGGAGCAGCAATCTGGTCATTTAAGGAGGGGGTGAGTGGGGTAGAGCACAGACTGATATTGGAATATATTTTCATAAAAACCTTTTCTTTTTCTTTTGGCTGATCTGGAATTTTACTCCTGCCTGCTGCTTTTGTAAGGTTTTGGTGAACTAAGCATTTGTTAGTTTCTTTATCACATTCCCACATTCTCAGCTCAGCAAAAAACCCTTGTCAGTAAAACCCACAAAGGAGAAACTGCAGGTAACCTTGTCTTTGGCATCATCTCCCAAGGGATGCCTAATCAGCAGTGAAAGTTACAAGACTTAAAAAGAGCGGAAATAAGCTTAGTCTAGTTTTCTGCAAATGGGTTTACAATTTCAGCTCATCTCATTGTCAGACTTCATCAGAGGGAGCAAATGACATTAAGAGAACAGACAAACAACACTGCTTTCAAGTAATATCCCCATATTCGCTAAACTGAGGGTTATTTGAGCAGTGACTTAGGAAATTATTCACTTTATAATTCAACTACCTTACTGCAATTGTACTTTTAAAAGTAATGTCGTCTGGCAGCTAACACCAGGCTGCTAGGAAGCACAACATAGACACATCGATATTCAGTGTCACTGAATGTTTTTAAGTTTATTATTTTAATGTTTAGCTATAGAACTTTAGAATGCCCCTCCCAAAGTCCAAACTTAACACCAAAACTGTGAAATTTAAAAATAACTAGAACCAGAAGTCTGAATTTGATATGTTGTTACATTTTCCTCCGTTTGCTGTGGTTATATTTTCCATCTTTGGGGCCCCAAACTGGCATCAGCTTTCTGTGTACCTTTCCTTCTTCTCCATCCCCTCTTACAAGTAAACTCCTGTTTAGCCACCTCAACTTCTTCCCACCACTGCCAACTGTCTTCCTGTAGCATGTCTGAGAGTCAGTTTCCAGATGTCAAGGCAGCACGTAAAAATCCAGAGACCAGACACACCACCTGAATGTTGAGTCTGACCCTGTATTCCTAATTCTCTAAGGATAAAAGTCATCCAATTTACCACCCCGAGTAATAGCTGAATTATATGAACCACGACTGCATATTGAGAATGAGGCGAATCTAGATACGATGTATAACATATACATATTATACATAATATAATGTGATTTTAAAGTAAGGATCATTTATCCATTTATTCTTTAATTCATTCACACAGCCAATAACGATGGATTGATGGAGTAACAGTTACGTGCTAGGTGTCTGCGAGGCCTTGGAATTTTATTGGAATTTAGCTTTTGATTTTGGCTTTAACTTATAAAGTGTACTTTAGGGTGTGCTGGTTAGATTTCAGCGCACCCTGGAGCCGTCCTGTTGATAATAATGACCCCTCTCTCCCGCTCCTCTGCCTTACAGAGAGGGTGGGGTGGGTCATGGAGCCCTGTAGAAATCCAGGTCTTCAATATTACTTTCTGAGCCATATCAGTCTTTCTCTTTGGCGTCTAATGTACTTTACGGAAATTACCTACTGCATCCCCATCGCATTCTTAAAAGATAGAATGTAGTAATACTTCAAATTGAACGTTTTTAGTGGACAAAAGCTGAGCTCAGCAAAGTTATAGGACTTTTCTAAGGCATCTCACTGGGCAATGATGTAATAGAGCCATTGGTCTCGTCACCTGCTCCCTGGTCTACAGCTCTGCCCGTTTGGGCATGTCTCCACCTTTGTCCTTGTTAAACATGTGCTTTGGTATTTTTGCCTTTGTCTCATAGCAAGGGTCTGTGAGTCTGACCTTAATGCCACCTGACTCATTCTCTATGTGGCAAATACCCCGGGCAGAGGGACACAGAGAGTAGCCCTCATCCTCAGCCCAGGAGCTGTGGGCAACAGGGGGTTGGAGCTTCAGTCATGTGTTAAGGATTTACAGCCTCTGGAGCCGGGAACCTCTGGTCACTGACGTCCTCTTGTCCCTGAGACCGCCATCTTCTCCAGGGTGATGGCCTTGCCCTTCTGGGACATGTCACCCTGAAGGAGACATGCTTTACTTTCTCCTTGACAGCCCACTGATCCAAATGCCCACAGACCTCAAAACTAACTGGGCCAAGTTCAGTTTTTGACCCTGACATTTTGCTAAAGGGTTATATGATAATTACTTAAGAAAACAAGTTTAGTTACTATGGTCCAACACAGTCAATAAACATAGTTTAAACCCCTGATCTAATCCTGTATCTACAAGTTTCCTACCTAATGGGATGAGCACATCAAAAATGACTGACTGGGCCTGGAACATAACTGCATGAATAAATGTTCTTTCCTCTCTCACCCATCCTCCAAGATGCACGGCTTCAAGTAAGAAATAACTGCTTTATTATTTCCTTGAGCAGTGCCCAGGACAGGAAGTGCCCCTGGCTGGGGGTGGGGAAGGGGGGTTAACTCAGGTTCTGTGTCTCTGTGGGAAACAGAACTGGGAAAGGGGGCATCCCTGGTGTCACAGTGGTTGAGAATCCACCTGCCAACGCAGGGGACGTGAGATCGATCCCTGGTCTGGGAAGATCCCACGTGCCGCAGAGCAAATAAGCCTATGAGCCACAACTACTGAGTCCAAGAGCCACAACTACTGAACCCGCGTGCTACAACTAGTGAGCCCACGTGCCACAACTACTGAGCCCATGAGTCACAACTAGTGAGCCCACGTGCCACAACTACTGAGCCCATGAGCCACAACTAGTGAGCCCACGTGCCACAACTACTGAGCCCATGAGCCACAACTACTGAGCCCAGGTGCCACAACTACTGAGCCCACGTGCCTCGAGCCCGTGCTCTGCAACAAGAGAAGCCACTGCAGTGAGAAGCCTGTGCACCGCAACAAAGACCCAACGCAGCCAAAAAAATAAAATAAATAAAAATTTTAAAATAATAAATAAAAACAAAAAAACAGACTGACTGAGAGGCACTCTGGCGTGAGACCAGTACAGTAAGAAGAAATGGGGGCTTTGATGGCTTAAAAACACGTTTGCAGGTCTGAAATGCTCTGTGAGTGACACAGATGAGCACAGCCAGAGCTGAAGCAGACTCTGGTGGTAAAGGAGGGGCAGGAACTCAGCAAGCAGAAGTGGGTAGAATAAACGGTACTCATCAGTGTTAGTTCTGCACCGTGGGGCTTGCCCACTCGGGCCAAATCCATAGGACTGAAGGCTTTTTGAGCTTCACAGGATCATGGACGCCACTGACAATCGGGTGAAAGTTGCATACTCTCCAGAAAAACGCTGAGATCTGCAGATAATTTCAGAGTCTCACAGACCCCAGGACGAGTACTCCGCTGGTTATCAGTTATCGGGGATCAATTATTCACGTGGGGGAGGAGAGATGGGGGGAGCGGGAAGGCAGGTGTGCTTCACAGGTAGGTATCCGCTCCCGGGACGCACTGGCTTTTGCTTTCTCCTTACCTTCCATCCTGTGCAGGTGGCCCTGCACAGCAGAAGTTCCATAAAAGAGGAGACCTGATTTCACCACACAATTCATTAGCGACAAACTAGGGGGATATTTTCCCCAAATTTGTTCTGAGCCTTTAGCAATACAAATATAACAAATGCCCAAGGAGAAGTTATCTAATAATTATATTATTGTATGAGCCGGCTCTTCACTGACTTGGGAAAAATTAAAGCAGATGTGCATAAAGTATTGTCAAGTGTGGAATCGAAATAGCGAATCTGTAAAACTCCAGTGTTCAGGTCAAGATAAGCTAAACAGATGTCACAGACCAAAATGGTCTCCTCTTCACATCAATTATTTATTCAGGGAAGATACTGTCTTCCAGGCTAAAGTGACAGTTTTGGAAACTAAAATTCACTGTCCCACCCATAAAGTTGTTTCTTCTCTCTTTACAGGATGCCCAGGGCAGTTTAAAATGGACAAGACTGAGGGGAAAAGTGCATCTTACTAGCCAAGTTTAAGTGCTTTGTATAGATCTGTAAGAAAAAGATTCTATAAACACTAGAATTCAATGTACTCTTTATTGCTTCTTCCCCTTTTCCTCACCATAAACAACAAAAAACAAACCAAATTGAAAAGCTATGCAGAATGATCAGTGAATTTATATGAGTGGTCTTGAAAGGTTTGTAAGACCAAAACAGTACAAAATTATAACAATCGGTTGTTCAGGAAAAAAAAATACCACTAACGATCACTTAAAATTACTTCTTAAATATTCCCAAGTGGCCAATAGCATTTATACGTGAAGAAGAGGTGAGAGGCATGCAGGGGTAGCACACTGGGAGGCAAGGAATGAGACCCTATTTCTGCTCTCTGCATATGACCAGAGGAAAACAGTTATTCACTGAAAGTGGCCAATGCTTATAGATGAGCGGGGCCTTTGACGGCGTAAGATTATTCCTTCTGTGCTACTTCAGTTGGAGAATGTCTTTTTGTAGCTCAGAAAAATGTAATATCAATGAGGTTAGGGAACACTGGCTAATGTGGAAGCTTTCACGTAGGTGACAGCCGTGTGGAGTACTTTAGGATGATTTCAATGATCATGTGAGAATACATTAGGAAAAAGAAAAACAACTTGAAAGCAGGTAGCAAGAGCTATGCAATTATGTGTCATCTGATTCTAAAGTCTGTGCTAAAGGCACGAATAAACAAGTTCTCTTGTGCAAAAAGTCTCCAAAGGAAAATTAATTTTTCTTTCAAAATAGCCCTCTGTGTTTTATATGCCACTTCACTTGGGCAATTCCATTAAGGCAATGCTCTCTGTCTGCCCATGAGACTTGCTTTCAAGTCACTGTTGATACAGCTAAGTAGGGTAGGTGGCAAAGTGATTTTCTGATACAATTTGCACCATGTCTGCGTTTTATTGGGAAGCCGTCAAAACACAAATGTCTAATTGTTCCCCTCAAGAAATGCATGAAAAGAATCACACACCAAATGTAAAGAAGGCGAAGGTGAGCCCTGCTTTCTCTCAGAGGGCTGAAGGTCAGCCACAGCATGGGGTAAAGAGGAAGAAAGAGTTTGAACAGTGAGTCGGGATTCTTATTGTAGCAAACCTCCCAGGTTTCTCTGAGTCTTCACAGTAAGTGATTCGTTGTGTGAGAGGTTTGTTTTCAGAACATTATTCACTTCTGTATTCAAATGGAAGACTCGAAACACTTCCCAGAGTCAAATACAAATTATCTTAGACTGTGCCACTGATGCTACGAGTACGGATAAACAGAGAACAGACCAGCTAACTCATACGGCAGGGCTCCCCAACCCCCAGGCCGTGGATTGGTACCGGTCCATGGCCTGTTAGGAACCGGACCACACGGCAGGAGGTGAGCAGCGGGTGAGGGGGCGAAGCTTCACCTGTTGCTCCCCCGTCGCTCGCATTACGACCTGACCCATCCCCCCACCCCCGTCTGTGGAAAAATCGTCTTCCACGAAACCGGTCCCCTGTGCCAGAAAGGTTGGGGACTGCTGTTCTAAAGGATTCAAAGTTCCAAGTTAATTCTATATAGATAATTATTTCTCAGAAGCAGTGGGAATAAACGGGGGTGCTATTTTTGATTGATCCTCTCACCCAGTTTTTCCTTTTACCTCTAGATGACTCCCAGATCACCTCCTCCGCCCAAGTTGCTTCTCAAGCTTCAGTTTCCTCCTCTATTTCTCCATTTAGATATCTCATAGGCCCTCCAACCCAAAATGACCCAAACCAAATACAATATTTCTTCCCTGAATCTTAGCCTCCTAAGGCATGAGTATCCAACAAGTCACCCATAGAAGTCATCCTCAACTCCTGTCCTCATGTAATAAGCATGAAGTTCCCAACACTGTACTTCCAAGGTATTCTACCTTCTGAATATCTCTGAGATTTCCACCCTTCTTCTATTTTTATTCCCACTCTGTTAGTTTGAGCCTTCAACCTTTCTCATCTGGAATTCTGTGATAAGCTTCTTCCTTCCACCTTCCTCCACCCTGCTACCACCATGATCTTTCCAGAAGTCCAGTCGGGCTGTGCACTCTTTACTTAAAAGTCTCCCAGGCTCTTCACCATTTTAAGGATAAAGTCAACAGAGGCTACAGGGCCTTCTTTCTTGATCTGGACTTTGCTACCTATAGGCTTAACTTCCACCATTTCCATGGGTGATAAAATGAGACTCAGGTCTCATTTGAGATGGTGGTATAGACAGACTTTGTCTTTAAATACTAGAGAGACACATATGTTGAGTGATTTTTTGTTTTTACTCAAAATACACCACATGTAATTTTTAAAACCAAAATTTTATGTGACATATTCCTCTAAACTTAAATGAAGAGCAACTTTAGACAGGTGAAAAAAATTAAACAAAGCAGAAAACTAACAGTAATGAAAAATAGATTTACACACGCAAAATTCTTACCCAATGTCTGCCAGAAAGATATCCTCCAACCTCTTGCTGTTTGAAACGAATCTGTGTTGAACACCAGGAACATACTACTACTGCTGCTCTTAACACCTGGTGGAAGACTGGAACCACAGAATTTGCCAAGAAGGGGATCACTGATGTTAGAACCATCGTAAACTGCCAGGTAGTCTTGGGAGCAGAAGGTGGAGGAAACCACATCAAAATCATTGAACCTGTGAAATGAACCTTGTTAATAATAATGTTCTCCATTCGGGTTTCCATTAAATTATAGATTTAGTTCTTATTAAAAAAAAAAAAGACAAGACAAACGCCAACAGCATCCAAGTTTCACTTGATAGGAAACGTAGAAACAGTATACTATTTTACTGATCAGTTCAAAAGCTTAGAGGAAAGTTTTTGAGAGACTAGAATATGTCAAGGAGTGTCATAAGCTCTGGGGATATAAAGATGAGTAAGATATAGTCCTGGATTTCCAGGGGTTTACAGTCAAGGATATATTAAATCTACTTGACATAAAAGTTTTGATAAGTTGAACTGATATTTATTTATCATTTCAGCAACACTTTAGTTTTTCAGTCTCATTAAAAATAGGGTGTTTACTCTGTTCCCTTGTTATTTTTGTGAGATCAAGTGGTACTATCAGTCGAATTTTTGTTAATGGGAAGAATGCTAATATAATAGAGTGCAAGAAATGCTGGTTTTAGAATCAGAGCTTTATTCTCATTCTCACAGTCTGTTTCCCTCTTTTTAAATGGAGTTTATTCTAAGGTTAAGTGAAACAATGTGTAAAATCCAAATTATGGTAACTGGCATACAGTAGATGCTCAGACAAAGTAGACAGGCCCAACAAATGATCGTTACTACTATGATTTTGAAAACTAGGAATAAGAAATAGTTATTCCTCATAAAAGAAATAACAAATATTAAAAAACCAATGGTAGGAAAGAATGAACTAAATTCTCTTGAGCCTTATTTAACTGCTATAACCAGAAATTCACATTTCAGGTCACTGTGGTCATCACGGGCATGTCGCCACTCATCCCAGCGCTCAGCCTTCCTGACGTTTGTTAGGATTGTCTTTCTGTGCACACTTTGAGGTGTGATGTGGCCCTGAGACATGCTCTGGCCACAGAAATGTAAGCGGGAGTCATGCGTATTACTCTTGGAAGAAGTTTTAAGAACAACTACTATTCAGTTTGCCACACTGCCTTCTACTGCAGTGATGATCATGGAAGCAAATGTAGAAATGAGATTCCATCAACCTGGGCAGCTAAGTGACCATGATGAGAGGAGACTCCTTGCCAGGCCACGTTGGACACACTCATACAAGTGAGAAATAAACTTGTTGAGTTAAGCTACTGTGCCTTGGGGTTGTTTGTTACCACTTATAACCTATCCTGACAGACACATCCCTGACTTTTCTTTCATTGTCTAACATAGTATTTCTTTTCTTTTCTTTCCTTTTTTTAAATTGAAGTATAGTTGATTTACAATGTTGTGTTAGTTTCTGGTGTACAGAAAAGTGATCCAATTACACATATATATTCTTTTTCATATTCTTTTCCATTATGGTTTATTGCAAGATATTGAATATAGCTCCTTAACACCATATTTCAATCCAGGTCTTATGCTTTGTCATTTCAAGTAACTATTCCCAGAGTTCCCAAACAAGCAGGACTTCCTACCTGGATTTTCTTAAGGATTTTTATGGTGGGTTTATTATAGCTTATTTTTTAAAAACCTGTTTAAATTATTTGATGTCCTGTCATCATTTTTCTAGGTTCTTCTTTCTCAGGTGTTTTTGTTTTCTGGGTTTTGGTATTTTTGCTAGCCTCTGTAATAGATAACATATAATATGGAATAATTTGAAAATATCTCGTGATTAAAATATTTCCTTTAAGAGGCTTAAGAAAAAAATGATACAATATTTTGAAACAGGTTTTGATTGGCTGAATGTTTTCAAACTGATGATAAAGGTTAAGATGAAAAATTTCTTAATTTTCTTTAACCACATGTAACATGTAATGTTCCTATAATAAAAGAAGGCAAAACAATAGCTAGATAATTTCCAAAAACACTACTTTCATTTTTATTTTCTACAGACAACACATTTACTTTCCACAACGTGAGTCCATGAAGATAAACATCTGAGTTTCCAAGAGGACTCAGAGCTGTTTTGGCTTTGCGTCATTTTCCCATGACAGCACAGAAAATATTTGCAAAAGCCCATTAACAGAAAATGTCATGAGGCCGGCCTATTTGGAGAGCCTAGAAGGATTTATGTGTTACTAATGTCTACAACTTCTTCAGTACCTAGAATAGTATCTGTTTCACAGAATGTAGGTTCTTAGAAAGAATGTAATAATTTTCCAAGCATGTGGATGTGAACTTTGACTATGGTGAGCCCCAGGGCCCAGGCAAGGGCAAAAAATATACACATATCATAGCGTATGCTCTAATCCTACACGTGTAAGAACCAAGTATTGTGCCACGACAGCAAATGACAAGAACCGTTCCTTACGTGTCCATTCGGAGCAGGTGATCCCTTCCCAGGTCTCCTGCTCCTGGCCATCGGGCACTTTTTGTTTATTGTTTTGTTCCTGGGCCTTAAAGGACTTTTTGGCTTTGGGGCATAGCTCCTTTACAAATAGTCTCAGGTGGGACCTGCAGAGCTCTCCAGGGTCCATCCTGTAGACCACTCACTGTCTGATACAGGAAGCAAACCAGGCTTGGTGAGATGTGTCTTACAGTCCAAGGACCCATTTACATATGAGGTCCCTGGAGGTAAATTATGGAGAGTTTATGATTGGGGGGAGAGAATGTGATCACTGACATATAGGAGGAAGGGAGGTAGGAGGGGTCCTAGCCCATTAAGCTTCTATAGAAAATTCTATATTGCCATAAACTACACCATATGATGAGTTTCAGAGCTTTCCACCATATGCTGTATATCACTGAAACACAGGAGTTAGAAATACATCATCTCAGATGACAGCAATAGTGAACTCTGTCACTCAGAGAACTGGAGGTTGCTTTCCCTTCATCAGTCTTATTGGAAGTATGCAGGATCGGGGAGAATTTTCCTGATGATATAAGATATCTCATATAGCACCAGTTTAGAGGTGTTCTGATATGGGAATAAAAAGGAATTTCTTAAGTACTTAGAAAATTCACCCATGGAGAGAGAGCATAGGGAAGTATGAAGGACCTGGTTTGGGGAGGAGATCGGTCTGATCCGGATTCTGATTTTGACTCTTCATTTAATACAATATCACTTTGGGGAAGTTATGTGACACTTCTGAGCCTCAGTTTTCTCATCAGTAGAGTGAGATTAATAATACATACCTCATCTGTTTCAAGAACTAAATAAGAGAATGGTGGAAGTGTTCATTAAAGTTCTTTGTGTATAATACATGCCCCCCAAATGGAAACTGCTTTCTCTTGCCTTCCCCATGCCCTTTGATTTAAAGATAGGCTTATAACTTTATACCCCAGTATATGAAGCTACTCTAAAACTGTTGGAAAACTACAACAATTGTTTGAACCGGTGGAGTGAGTGCCTGTTTTTCCCCTGAATGACCACTGGCTTGCGTGGAGGGTAGGGGACCCATTTCCCAGGCGAACGGGATCACACCACATGCTTACTTCCCCTTCCTCCGGATTCCTGTATGTGCCTCTGATGAGAATCAGTGCTCTGCATCATTAAATGAACATCTTTTCTGTAAACAGAGCTGGGAGGATTTTCTTAAGAAGGTAAATGGGCCTTACGTACTTGAGCTGGATTACTCTGTCGTCCCTGACGGTGATGGTGTACAAACAGTGCATGTTGTTAGGGTACGCAGAGTAGGAATAGAAAGGGCTCTTGATGACCCCGGTGGAGAGGTTGAACACACCACCACAGGCTGCAACAGAAGGCGGGGAACAGGCAGAGAATGGTTATGACTCATGGCAGAGGAAAGTCATTTCCAGACATTCTTTACTATGGTACCTTTTTCCCCAAGAGAGATGACAATTCTTTGTCTTAAAGCAATGTAAACCTCTCTTTACTGTGCTTACAAATGCTTCAGATTTTTCCACCGAGGTAGAGGGAAAAGACAGTAAGGGGTAGAAGCAGGGAATAATGTTTCAAGGCACCTCTTGGAATGGAATAAGTCTGAGCCAAAATAATGGCCACAGTGAAAATGATGAGAGAAAACGTTTCCCATGTTGGAATATAACTGTCCTTTCTCTATAAAGCAGTGACAGATTCAGAGGGACAACAGTGATTGCTGGAGGTTTAGAAAAGGTGAGCAGAATCCAAGGCACATTGTGGGCTTATGAACCCAGGAAGGGCTGTGATCTAAAGATCTTAAATAATATGGATTGGAGTCTCCTGTGTCCATGATAGACGACTGTAAGGTGAAATTCGAGAAATCACTTTTGAAATAATGGAGTTTAGTTCCCTCTGTGGGCTCAAATGCATAGCTCTTGAGTCTCGCGTATTTCTGTTTGGTCGTGAGACTGGTAAGGACCATACTTGACCAAGTTTTATTACCAATCCTCAACAAGCATGAGGAAGGTAGGCCCACCCCGAGTCCAGCAATCAACAGCCCACAGCCCTTAGTCACTACGACTAGTCAATAAAACAACAGCCGTAAAAAGAGAATGAAATCCCATTATACAAAATATAGAATTTTTATCTTTTCGCCTGGCTTTGCATATCAGGAGGATTACTTTGTGCCATGCAATGATGGAAAGTGCCCTATTCTCACAGCAGGGAGAAAGGTTTATATTTATTTTACTTTATGATTCTAAAATTATAGTAACGTGAGTATACTTCGATGATGTTTTTATGGTTTACATACTATCAATGGATATATCCCATTTACACGCCTTAGAAATGATAACCAGATAGTGGCTGCCATTTAAGGTTATTAAGGTAATTTTTTATTTGTCTGTTTGTTTATTTTGTCTCAGTTGAGCCCACATTGCAGGGAAAGCTATTCTCTCTATGCCCATAATCATTCCTGTGCTCAGGCCCCTGGGTACATCTGCAGTGAATCAAATGTTAGATTTGTGTAGCCATTATTCTATTTCATCTTGTTCACAGTAATGTGGTCTCTGAAAGCTTGTCAATGCCTAAAATAACTCCCAAATTTGTACATTGTCAGGAGTTGAAATTTCGGTATCAACCCTCTTTAAAAGAGACTCTCATAGTAGATAATGTGGCCCCTTGTATACAGTGTTTTAGGAAAATGAGGGATTAGAGAGTAAAATAAGATAAAGTGGGGAGGAAACTCTCCATAACACTAGTTGTACCAAAAGAATAAAACAAGTCACCCCTTCTCTTTATCCAATAGACAGCTGGGGGAAGGAATGTTCTGTCTGTGCTAACAGAATTCCTGGGCCACACAGAATCATGCGTTACAAACGGGGCCAGGCCTTGGGGGCAGTTAACGTCCACAAACCACGAAGGCCTGTTTCATGAGTCACTAAACATTTTCAGGCTCTTCTGGGGATGGGAACAATAATTTATTTGAAAGAAAACAATTTGACTTTCTACCTTTAGCAATGGGTTATGTCAAGTAAAGATCAAACAAACATTTTGCAAGATCTTTTTTTGCCCGTGTTACTGAAGTTGGGATGATGTGAAAAAAAATGCTGTCAGCAAACCAGCCAAGTTTATTGCAGGAGAAGAAAAGACCATTCAAAGTAGGGAAATAGAATCTTACGATTTTCAAACAAACATGGATCAAACTCTACAAAAAAATGAAACGATGTTGGTAGCTACAAAGGTCTTTGTCCACTCGGTGGCTTGTCTCACCCTGATTTTGATACAGAGATGCTGCAAATTATCATGTAGTTGAATACATCCATCTTTTCTTTTATGACTTGTGCTTTTTGCATATTGCTAAAAAATTCTTTCCTACCAGAACATCATAAAGATATCTCTTACATTTTTTCTAAATGTATAAAGGATTGGTCTTCAACAGAGTGACTTGGGAAAATGAAACAGTCACCTGGACAGTCCAGGCCAAAAAGTCACTTTACGCAATGTACGAACAACTGAAGGTAGCAGTTCGTTCTAACTTAAATTATCAAAAATAAATCTCAGGGCTTCCCTGGTGGTGCAGTGGTTGAGAGTCCGCCTGCCGATGCAGGGGACGCAGGTTCGTGCCCCGGTCCGGGAGGATCCCACATGCCGCAGAGCGGCTGGGCCCGTGAGCCATGGCCGCTGAGCCTGCGCGTCCGGAGCCTGTGCTCCGCAACGGGAGAGGCCACACAGTGAGAGGCCCACGTACCACAAAAAATAAAAAATAAAAAATGAAAATAAAAAAATAAATCTCAATCTTCCATTTGATTTTCAAAGAGTAGTTCTGCCAAAGTTCATGAAAAAGGGCCTCCTTTTTTTTTTTTTTATGACCATGCACCTAATTAATAATTTTCTCCCTTAAGGTCTCTGAGTCTTCAACTTGGTGATGTGTGAATACAATTAAGTCTCCTTATGGAAATTGCTCAAGGGAAAGAGAAAATTCCAAACTACATCATTATGGCTACTCACGGGCTATCCTATAGGAAAACTTGAATCCCAAGTCCGTGGCGTGTGCATTTGAGTAGAAGTTAAGCAGCATGGGACCAGAGGTGGTGACAGGGGACAGGCTTTCATCCCCACACAGCGTCGCCAAAGGCGTGGAAGATAAGCTGTAACCCCTGACTATGTGCACGCCGTCGTTGACACAGCTTCCCGTTACAATGGAGCGAGCTGAACAGGGCACGGAACAACCAGAAGCAACGTAAGTAATAATCAGAAGCAACATAAATGATTACACGAAAATGTGAGGACGATTCACGCAATTTGGTTTCCTGATGAACGACCCTCACCCTAGTTACAAAACAAGCACAGGGGTGAGGAAACAGGGAGAACTTCACAACAGTTGAATCCTACTTTGAAACAATCCAGAATTTTCTTCCCTATAAAATGACTCCTTTAATTCAGTGATTATAAACTGGGGACAATTCTGCCTCCCAGGGACATTTGGCAGTACCTGAAGACATTGTTTTGCTGTCATGCTGGGCTGTGCCACTGACACGGAGTGGGCAGAGGCCAGGGATGCAGCTAAACGTGCTATAATGCTCAGGGCTGCCCCAGGCCCCCTGCCCTCCACCACAACAAGAATGACCCAGCCCCAAACGCCAACGTGCTGCTAGGGAGAAACCTTGCATTTAACAGTGACGCTTACCCACAGATAAAGGACTCCTACCACGGAGACGTCATTAAAATCTCAATGTTAATTAAACAAATGTTACAAACGTTCACACAAACAATATTAGCTTAAGAGTTTAGTGACTGTAAAATATATATCATTGTTTTGTTTTCTAATTATAAAACAGATATATACTCCAACCCATTCTAAAGAGAAATACAAAACAGAAAAACAAAAAATTTAAAAAACTTTTTTTTTTGGTGATGGGATGTTTTCTATTTGCATATTTTGGGTTTTTTTTTTTTTTTGATTTACAATATTGTGTTAGTTTCAGGTGTACAGCAAAGTGATTCATATATCTATTCTTTTTCAGATTCTTTTCCCATATAGGTTATTACAGAATACTGAGCAGAGTTTCCTGTGCTATACAGTAGGTCTTTGTTGGTTATCTATTTTAAATATAGTTAAGAAGACTTCTATTACTACAATGTATCCAATCATTTTTATGGGTGAATCATATAGTTAAAAAATTAATTGGAGACTTCTCTGGTGGCACAGTGGTTAAGAATCCGCCTGCCAATGCAGGAGACACAGGTTCAATCCTTGGTCTGGGAAGATCCCACATGAGCCAAGCAACTAAGCCCATGTGCCACAACTACTGAGCCTGCGTTCTAGAGCCCCCAAGCCACAACTACTGAAACCTGCGTGCTCTAGGGCCCGTGCTCTGCAACAAGAGAAGCGACCGCAATGAGAAGCCCGTGCACCGCAACAAAGAGTAGCCCCCGCGCGCCACAACTAGAGAAAGCCCGCACGCAGCAATGAAGACCGAACGTAGCCAAAACAAAACAAAACAAAAACATTGATTGGAGTCATCCTGCGTAGGATCTTTTGTAACCTAATTTTTATTAACATGAAATAACATAACATCATGCATTTAATATGATTAAATATCTTTTAAAACACTGAATTTAATGCATCTATCGAACTCTAATATATAGATGTGCCATGCTATGTTCAATTCATCCCCTACAGCTTAGTAATTCTACCTTTTCTAGCTTTTGTGATAAAAATACTGTTGAAACAAACATTTTTATATATAAATATTTGCAGAAGTTTCTCATTATTTCATCAGAATAAATTTTTAGAAGTTGAGTTACTGGTACTAAGGTAAAATTCTTTTTCAGATTTATCAAACAGTCATTTGGAAAAGTGTTACCAATTCACAGTTCCACAGAACTTTAGATATCTGACATTTCCCCCATTTCTACATTTTCATCCCCACGTAGAGAAACCTTGTACCCATTCACAGTCACGCCCCATCCTCCCCCTTTACTGTTCTCCCAATCCTAGGCAACCACTAACCTACTTTCAGTCTTTGTGGATTTGTCTACTCTGGACATCTCACATAAACAGAATCATATATATATATATATATTTATATATATATATAATATATATAATATTCAGCCCTTTGTGACTGGCTGCTTTTACTTAACATAATGTTTTTGAGGGTCATCCATGTTGTAGCATGTGTCAGTACTTCATTCCTTCCAAGCTCAATAGTATTCCATTGTATGGAGAGACCACATTTTTGTTTATCCATTTTGTAGTTGATGGACATTAGTTTTGCTTCTACCTTTTGGCTATTATAAACAACACTGCTATAGATATTCACGTACAAGGTTTTGTGTGGATACGTGTTTTCAATCTCTTGGGTAAATAAGTAGGAGCAGAATTGCAGACTCGTAGAGTAACCCTATGTTTAATGTTTTGAGGACCTATCAGCCTGTTTTCCAAAGAGGCTGCACCATCCTGCCATCACAACAGCAATTAGAACCAGCATGAGAGTTCTAATTTCCCACATCCTCACCAACACTTGTTATTGTCTAACTTAGCCACACTATTGAGTATGAAATGGTAGTACATTGTGGTTTTGATTTGCATGTCTCTATGAGTAACGGTGTTGAGCATCTTTTCATGTGCTTATTGGTCATTTGTATATCTTGGAAGAAATATCTGTTCAGATCCTTTGCCATTTTAAAAATATTTAGTTAGGCCACACTGTGTGGCTTGCTCAATCTTAGTTCCCCAACAAGGGACTGAATCCAGACCCTCGGCAGTGAAAGCGAGGAGTCCTAACCACTGGACCACCAGGAAATTCCCTCCTTTGCCATTTTTAAACTGGGATGTATGTTTCTTAATGTTCAGTTCTAAGAGTTCTTTTCTATTCTAGATACTAGAATGGTCGTAAATTTTTATTTCTCTTGGGTAAATACCTGGGAGTAGAATTGCTGGGTCATAAATAAGGTATGTATTTAATTCTATAAGAAACTGCCAGTCAAATTCTTCCAAGTGGTTATATCAGTACCTATTCTCATGAGGAATGTATGAAACTTCCAGTTGCTCTGCATGCTTGCCAACATTTGATATTGTCAGTCTTTTTCATTTTAGCCATTCTGTTGTGTGTGAAATGGTACCTCATTGTGATCTTTAATTTATTGTTCTGATGGCTAATGATATAGAATATTTTTCATGTTCTCATTTACAAAAACAAAAGAAAACACTTTTATCTCATCTAGATGATAACTTGAACATGAACCTAATACCTACACACACACACACACACACACACACACACACACACACACGCACTTTACCTACTTAAAATTCCCCATCGGAACTGCCCAAAACTACATTACAATCTCTTATACAAGCACATACTATGACATAATGGACTTTACAATCAGACTGCCTGTCTGCTGTTAGAACATTCTTATACATTAAAGAAACTATGGTATACATTTACTTTATAATTTCAAATCCCCTGGCCATAGATCTTGGTTCAAGGGTGGGCATGTGACCTAGGCCAATCCATTGAGAGTAAATTTCAGGTAAACTGTTTGGAATCTGGAATAGACAGTAGTGTGCTGGTAAATAGGACAACCAGCTCTTCAAGGGAAAGAGGCACACCCTTATTTGTAGCATTTTCCAATTTCTGTGGTAGAAATACTCCCACTATAGCCAATGTCAAGTTACCAACGCGAGGTCCTTAGATGCAGAATTTGGACCAGAGGAGCATGACTGACTCTTGCAAGCCAACTCCAGCATGCCACTGGATAGACATCCTCTCTCTTCCTAGACATGCAGGAGGGATATGCAAGCCCCACTGTGAGGGCAGCTACCCTACAGCCAAGACAGAAGCCAGCTTTAGGGTGAGACTCACACTGGAGTAGCACAGAGTGAGAACAGAAAAAGTAAAACGTTTGATGACAAAATGAAAATGCTAGATTAAGCGGATATGAGGGACCACCAACTTTGAGGTTGTCTAGAAGGAAAGCCAATAAATTGCCCTTTTATGTTTAAACCAGGTTGAATTAAGTTTCCTGTTAATAGTGCCATAAAAATTCCTAATTGATATAGTAAGGATTACCATAATCATAATCATGGTTGCAATTATTGGAACCCCACCGTCCTGAGCACTGTTGATAGATTGACTGATTACTCCAAGGTAGGATCTCAGACTCTATCTAGGCCAATCAGATGTGTTCAAACTGTAACTGAGTAAGAAGGAGTCAACAGTGGGAGCCAAACATGTTCAACTTGGAAATCAGCAGCAGCGGTCTCCTGACTGTGGTAGGAAGCCAGGCTGTAACAGGAGGAAATGAAGCTGTCGTGCAGAAAGAGAGGGGGAAAGACAGTACATTTTGAAGGATTCATGTTCTGGAAGCCTATTAGTCCCCTTCTTATTTTTAAACCTTCCTTTGACGAGATGAGATAACCCAGTATCCTTTCTATAAACTCTACATCTAAGCAAACTTGAAGATAATCTACTGCTTTTAACTGAAAGAATCTTGATGTGTGCATTTTTAATACATTTGTACATTAAAAGCCCCCTCTTCTTTTAATTGTATTATCTTAAAGAAAATTGATATTTTTTATCAGAAAATATCTATGCAATTTAAATTTTAAGTCATTTTAGGAACACTTTTGGCATTTTAGCTATGTTTTTATACAACTGAAGAAATTTTGCGGTATCAATTCAAGATATGTTTATTAAAGTAAGCCCAAAGGATTCCTTCATTTTGAAAATCCTGGAATAGAAATGCTTCTAATTGGGAATAAATCTACAAGTTAAAAATGTTAAAGACTTCACTTTAATGACCTTACCATGTAATAAGAAACAACATGATGTTGGAAAAACAGGACAAAAAAGAAATACATTAAACTCAGATTCACAGTTTGAATACTGCCAAATTGTGTACCTTAATTATAGCCTTAGAATTTTTCTTGTTCCAAGAGCTCCATTGGAATTTAAAACATTCAGAGGAGGTGAACGTGAGAATCAAAAAATAGTATGAATTAGCTATAAAAATATCTTTAGCCAGCAACAATACATTAAGTTGTAAAAGCAAAATCACAGAATGAAAGGAAATATTGCTCATGCTAGATTAAAATCTCAGTTCTACTTTGGTCGAATGACCTGCTATGCAGATATCCTTTAAGTACTAAAGAGTTCGTTTTTTAACTCTTTGATGATATATACTATCACAGTGGTGGTTGTCTTAGAAACTTATGGAAAGGCTGTGAAACGTAAGGTAAAGTATGTCATATACTTGCTAAGGTTTCAAAAAAATTAAAGGAACTAATTTAATTGCAGAAAAATCAGTCGTGAAATAGCAGTTGTATATCTATACTGAGACATAGCCAAAATGCACTAGTTGTTTATAAAAGGTCTGTATCAACAATAAGGGGAAGAGAGGAAGCTGAGAGGGTATTTTAATTTTTTTGTAGACGGCAATATATTATCAGATAACTAAGCAAACCGTTCAAGACAATCTGCTCATTTTCAAAGCCTGACTCAATATATCATGAAAGTTGTGATATTTGGCAAGTTACTTAATGATTAAAACATTCTCGTGTCATTTCCAGTAGTAATTTCTTTAAGGTGGGATGCTCTTCCAAATGTTATCCATAAGAAATCAAACATTACATAATATCAGAATTTGTGAAGTTACCTAAAGTCTAAGAATATATCAAGGATTAGCATAAACAAGGTAATATACAAGAAAATGAGATATAAATATGTCAGCAGGCATCAAATAATTCACACACATACATCTTTTTCTCAAGCTGTACACATCACCTCACTGCATTAGACCAAAGATATCAGTCTGATTCTTCAGTGAGAAGACACTTGGTGACAAAACCACAGGCATAAGAAAATAATGATAGTAAACACTTTTCCATAATCATAGGGGAACCAACTGTGATATCTTATATTGCAATCAAAATATACACAAAATTCTCAAGTAGAATATAATTAAATGCAACTAGGATGATTGTCTTCTAGGGAGAGAAAAGAACTTCATCAAGGTTTAAAAAAAGTTCTTCAAGAAGCAAGATGTGTATCATAGCTGAGTTTATGGCTGGGAGGTAGCATTCAATCAGACACATGAGAACTCGTCAGGAAGAGCGGTACCCTGAAATTGAATAATACTTTCTCCATGGACATCATGGGACAAGTGGCTACAGTTATTCTTAATCCTATCTTCAGTAACTGGTTTGATGAATATTTACTATTGAAACCTCAGAAGTGTAAAATAATCCTCCATGATTTGTTTTTATGACTATTTTCCATCCTTCTGAAAAACTGTAAGACACATTTATTATTTTAAATGGATAAGGTTGTATCCCATATAGTGAAAAATAATTTTTATCACATTATTCACATATCTTCATTACAAAGAGCAATGTTCGATTCTGGGTTTCATCATGATCCCAAGAACTTGGAGAGAATTGAAAGGGAAGCCAAGGATGAGCAATTCAGCAAATAATGTAAACTTGTGGAATTTAGATTCCGACTGCACTTTTCCTTCAGAGTCATAGATGGAGAGGCAAAGATGCCAGAGGACTAGAAATAGTGGGAAATCCTTTTGGTTGAAATATTTTAATATTGCAGATATGATAAAGTCCTTTCAGTAAAATAGCAAAGGGTTCTAGGGAGAGGGATGTGAATTGGGGGGCAGCTCTGAGTAGCCTGGAGACTGGACTCCCCAGTAGAGGATGATTCCCTGAGAGGGAGAAGCAGGTGCTCGTACAGAACTAAGCTCCGCAGAGTGTGAAAGCCAAGGTCTTGTATTATAACACAGGCAAGCAAGGAATCTCACACAACTAAATCGTCTCCTCTGGGGCTTGGCCAATTTGAATAAAATATCAATAAGAACTATTTCAAAAGAACCATTGCCCAGTGCTTTCTAAAATAATGGATTGCAAAATGGGCCTACCTTCTGATTTCTTGAGAAACAACTGAGGAAGTAAAGAGAAGAAATGGTAAGTTGCTGCATGATGCCACTTAAAAAAAAAAAAAAAACTTAGATTAAATGGAGAGGAAATGTGAACTAAGACCGCCAAAACTCAGTTATCATGTTTCTTGGTGGGAAAAAAGGGCAAAAGGAAAAAGAAATCTAAAACTAAATTTTCTTCCTTTTTTCCTTTTAGCTTTATATCAGGCGTACCCTGTAAACCAGGACTTCTAAGTTAACAAAGGAGAATTCAGGCAAATATTACGTAGGACTTGCCACGTGGCTGCTCTAAATCTAGCCCTATTCCTCTCGGGGCCTTTGAGGCCACCCCTAGAGGACAGTAAACAAAATGCTTTTGCATGGGTTCTCGCCCATTTTCTGTGCCAAGGGACTACTCTCTATCCAGTTCCTATCAAGAGATACTCTGGATCTGAGAAAAACTGAGTTTAGAATTTGCCTAGATGTAGGATTTTTTAGTTAAGAATTCTAAACCCCTCATTATCACCAGGGGGAATCAATGTTATTACCCAATTTTTAAAAATAAATTTATTTTATTTATTTATTTATTTTTGGCTGCATTGGGTCTTCGTTGCTGTGCACGGGCTTTTCTCTAGTTGCGGCGAGCGGGGTCTACTCTTCGTTGCGGTGCGTGGACTTCTCATTGCGGTGGCTTCTCTCGTTGCGGAGCACGGGCTCTAGGTGCGCAGGCTCAGTAGTTGTGGCACACAGGCTCAGTAGCTACAGCACGCAGGCTCTACAGCACAGCCTCAGTAGTTGTGGCACACGGGCTTAGTTGCTCTGCGGCATGCGGGATCTTCCCGGACCAGGGGTCGAACCCGTGTCGCCTGCATTGGCAGGCGGATGCTTAACCCCTGTGCCACCAGGGAAGCCCCATTACCCAATTTTAATGATAGCAAAACCAAGGCACAGAAGGCACTGGCTTGTCTTAGGTTACCTCATCTGTTAAGTGTTTTCTTTATCTATAAAGTAAAAAAAAAAAAAAAAAAAAAGACCTCTAATCCTCCCAGTAACTTGGAGGCATCTACTTGACCACATGAATAACGAAAACAGAAAAATATACTTTTAGATTGTTCAATATTGGGGAAAATAAAATGAGTATTTATTTGATGACATCTGATTCCAGAATAAGTACTTTGGAGACAGTGATGGTTTCTCCCCCATGCTTTCTCCTTATATTTTGTCTATTTTTGCCATTTTGTTTTTGACCAAAGTAACATTTTGAATTTGTCAAATCTCTATTTTATTTCACAACTTTGGAAGACGCTGTTAAGAATACCAAGAGCCACTTTAGTCTTGAGGTAACTTAAAAAAGTCTTGTAGACGCTCAAATGGAATTTTCTTGTATGACTTTTGATTTCCCTGATATTTTTATAGTTCAGTAGGGATTATATAGGAAACACACATCTGTATTTCATAGAATGACCAGCACTGGAAATGTAATAATAAGGAGAAAGAGAAACTTAGGCCAACATAAAATACCATAACATAATTTCAGAGCAACTTATTTAGTGGAAGGTAGGTCACTGAACATTTGTAACTTCCCTGCAGGAAGAGCACCAGTGTGTAGGTCAATAACTAATAAACTAGCCTGAATAGTAAAACCTGTCCTAACCCGTTGTCAGTGTTTAGTAAACACGGTGTATGGACAAGTGTGTTTCCCTCTAGTATTCTGTAGCCTGGATCAGTCCATCTTCTTCTTGATAAATCCACCTTTTGTGCCAATGGCCCACCACAAAAAGCAGATCCAGAACTTTCATCTCCACCCAGGTCAACGCAGGGTCTGCCGGCCGCTTGGGCTCAGAAATACTTCGTCATTTGGACAGAATCTCTCAGAAAGAGGTCTATGGCCTCTGGCAGCTAGGAAGACGCTCCTGCAGACAGGCTGTGAGTTTTCTCGAGCGCTACTCTCACTTGGTTTTATCACGGTGCACTGCACAGGAATTCCTCAGGCTCACTTAAGGGGTGGAAGGTGATTTTTCCTGTAGCTAGTGGGTCTCTAACTTGCTGATGGTATTCCATGAATGTCGGCACTGATACGATTAGTGATAAGAATCTAACCACAAAATAAATCTGATTAATGTTGCCCTTTTTAGGAATCATCATGATTCATTTAATCTAAGCCAGAAAATACTCACTTAGCAGTTTGAAAACGCTGAGTACATGTAATTTCCAGTACATGTAACACTGGAAATTTCAGAAGGTATTATCATAAGGATATTATCTTATAAAAAGATCAGTCTCTTCAACTGGGTGAGAACGAGCAAATCCATTAGTAAAAAGAAATCACTTAAGGGCTTCCCTGGTGGCGCAGTGGTTGAGAGTCCGCCTGCCGATGCAGGGGACGCGGGTTCGTGCCCCGGTCCGGGAGGATCCCACATGCCGCGGAGCGGCTGGGCCCGTGAGCCATGGCCGCTGAGCCTGCGCGTCCGGAGCCTGTGCTCCGCAACGGGAGAGGCCACAGCAGTGAGGGGCCCGCGTACCGCATAAAAAACAACAACAACAACAAAAAAGAAATCACTTAATCTGGCAAAACCAAATATCTGTTCGCAGCCGACTTGTGTTAAAGGGCGTGTCTGGAGATCCTGACTGGTGGCAGCAAAAATAACAAAACAATGGTGCACAAGGTATGTTTCTACGGGCATGATCTGACTTTCACAGCTACTATTTTATATCAATATTTTTGTAAAAATTATAGTGATTACCAGAAAGATTAAGTAATTTGTACAAAGTCATGTGACTAGTAAGTGGCCAATCTGGAATTGAGACCGGTCCTAAAATACCGCGCCTGCCCTACCCCACCCCAGGTCAGGTAGTCTAGAGTATGCTCACCCCTTTACCCCACCTGTCAACTAAACTCAGGGAGCTACTGTGCGGTGTCAGTATAGGTTCCCTTCTAATAATACATGTACCATTGGTATAGGCAGTGCTTTCTGTGGCTATATTATATAGTACATTTACCAGCATCTCCTTTTTCAGTCTAAATAATATTGGCACATGATATTCTTGTGTTCATGTAGTGAGGACAAATGCACATATAAAGGCACAACCCAAGCCACATGTTTTCCCCTGTTATTAAGATAACTTTTTCACTCAATATCAAAAAACAAACACCCCAATCAAAAAATGGGAAGAAGAGCTAAACAGAGATTTCCCCAATGAAGACATACAAATGGCCAACAGGCACTTGAAAAAATGCTCAACATCGATAATTATTAGAGAAATGTGATTCAAAACCACCGTGAGGTATCACCTCACATTGGTCAGAATGGCCATCATCAAAAAGTCTACAAATAATAATGTTTGAGAGGGTGTCGAGAACAGGGAACCCTCCTACACTGTTGGTGGAAATGTAAATTGGTGCAGCCACTATGGAGAACAGTATGGCGGTTCCTTAAAAAACTAAAAATAGAACTACCACATGATCCACGGATCCCACTCCTGGGCATATAGTTCCTGGAGAAAACTGTAATTTGAAAAGATACATGCACCCCAATGTTCATTGCAGCACTATTTACAAAAATCAAGACATGGAAGCACCCTATATGTCCATTGACAGATGAATGGGTAAAGAAGATGTGAGATATACAGACACACACACACACACACACACACACACTGGAATATTACTCAGCCATAAAGAAAGAATGAAATAATGCCATTTGCAGCAATATGGATGGACCTAGAGACGGTCATACTAAATGAAGTAAGTCAGACAGAGCAAGACAAATAGCATACGACAGCACTTATACGTGGAATCTAAACATTAACACAGATGAACTTATTTACAAAACAGAAACAGACTCAGACACAGAGAAAACAAACTTAGGGTTACCAAAAGGGAAAAGTGGGGGGAGGGATAAATTAGGAGTTTGGGAGTAACATATACACACTACTGTATATAAAACAGGTAACCAACAGGGCCTACCATATAGCACAGGGAACTATACTCAATATTTTGTAATAACCTAAAAGGGAAAAGAATCTGAAAAAGAATATATATATATGTATGTATAACTGAATCACTTTGTTGCACACCTGAAACAAACACAGCATTGTAACCCAACTATACTTCAATAAAAATTAAAATAAAAAAATAAAATAAAATAGCATTCCCTTAATTATAAGATAATAGAAAAGATATAAAGAAGAAAATAAATATCACCTATAAATCTATGACACGGTAGTAACAAGTCTTTAAGTACCAGTTAATAGTCTTACAGATTTTATTCACACAGTTTATTTTAAATAAAAAAATAGGATCTCTTATATAAACTGTTTTACCTTCCCTTAATACTTTATAAATCATGAACATCTTCTTATATTGCTGGAAGTTTGTGTTAGCAAATGCTGAGAAGATTATACTTGACCTCATAGTGCATTCGTACAGTGACAAACATCAGTCCATACCTGGCATTTTCCAGCAAACACATTCCAAAACCTACAGTATGTAGAGATGTAGGAAAAGGAGGTCCCAGAAAGTGCTCCCAGGGAGAGCCTTTGTATAATTCATCACCCTATGAGAACTGATGTGTCATTTTTATTTTTATGAAACATAAATTTCCTGGATGCTGAATACTGCAGAACACTTTGCTAAGTTTAACTTTTCACCGCCATGGGAGACCAACCCAAATAGAAAGAAATTTTGGTTGGGCAGATGAAGCTTGGCAAACGTACAGGTTAATTGTAATTTAGAAATGAAAAGTGAATTCGTGAAAAATATTAAAATGACTGAGTGGTTGGAGATGCCCATCCACCTGGAGGGAACTTTTCTCTGCCGTATGATACCGCCTGGGTAAACATCGAGCTGTGTCCAGTGTAGTCAGAACCCAGCCCAGACCAGCAGCTCCACTGTCCCCTTCGCCAACAGGCAGGGAATGAACCCAGAGGGGCACTGTGGTTAGGGATTTCCCAGTCCCTGTGGTACTGATGAAGATGAAAATGAAAAAGAAGATGAGAGAGTATCCCACAGTCAGATTTAATGAAAGTAGAACACAAATATTTATTAATTTTATTAATTCATTCATTCAACATTTATGAAGCACCTACTTTGACTCAGAAGGAAGTTTCTCTTGCTAGTTTATAGCGTGTGTGTGTGTGTGTGTGTGTGTGTGTGTGACTGTGTGAAGGCACCTGTACATGTGTAGAATAAATGCAAATGAATAAATTAGAAACTATGATTAACATGTAATAGATTTCAGACTTATTTTCTTTAGGCCGTTTATGTGATGCTCATGTCCTTAAAGCTCTTGCATTATTTTTTAACCTCTGGATGGAATGGATAGGATGATACTTGTGTTCTTAAAATATTGGATGGAGTTTTAATCAAGTTTACATCAACTCCACTCTGCAACATTTTTAGTATTTTCCTCAAATGGTGATTTTAGACAATCTCTGCCTCTGCTTATCTATCACTCATTCATTTATTAAGAACCAATTGTAATTTAGATAAGAATAAACTTACCTTCCAGATGGAAAGACACAAAAGTCAAGAGGACCAGGGACAGAGGACTGGCCTCTATGATGTAGGTGCAGTTCATGTTGTTGTCATATTGCTTTGGGTAGTTTGGAGAAACAATGTAACCTGAAGGATTAGTGAAGTTCCTTCCACATCCTTAGTGGGAAGAAAAAGCCATTATTAGAACATTTGTTCTCCCAGACAAATCTCTCTTTATCAGTGAGGGAAAGCCTCAGCTTTCCTAAGCTCTCTAGAAACATATTCTCTGAGCTACTCCAAATGGAAGTAACAATAACTAAAAGAATGGAGCTCTGATTTAAAAATAAATATGCAAAATCAGAATATTATATAGTTTTTAGAAAAATGATGCAGAGTTTTGGGCTAAGTAGAAATTTTACCACAAATCCATTGCAAATCACTTAATTTTAAGATATTAAAGGAAGAATAACTTAGCAAAGATTGAAGAGGATTCATGTAGCTAAAGAAATAAAACTAATGAAAAGTGATCTGTACCAGGTCAATACACTTATAAAATATCTTATTATATTATAGAAAAATATGTTCTTTTCATTACCATTGTAATATGGCTATAAAAATAATACCTGCTTTATAAAAATGGTTGAATTTACTAATCCCAACTCAAAAATCTCCCATGATTCCCAGGTGTCAGAAATGAAGAGAACTACCTTTTTACCACTAAAATGACATCTGTTTTATCTAACCACTAACTAGTTAATCCACACACTCCCTATCTATCACATCGATACAAAATATAAGTATCCTTTTAAACTGATATTAAAACACACACATACACAGACACAACGAACCAAGTGAAGACCTAAAATTAGGTCTGCGGTGGTCTTTTGTTACTGCCTTTACACCACCCTCTTATTCATGTCTGAAATACCTGTTCACTGCATTATTTCCTCTGATTCCTTTCGTCAAACTTTTCCCTAAACAGTGGTTTGGGTGCTACTTGATTTAATTCAGCCAACAAGCACACACACCACTGTGTCTCAGACTTGAAAACTACAGGTCCCACTCTTCTACCTGGTGAGTAGTCGTCGGAGAAGGAAGGGGAAAACCCGAAGAAAGCGGCCCCCAAGGTTGACTGAGCGTGAGAATCCCCTGGGTGAGAGCTCACACGTGCAAGTCCTGCATTCCGACAGGCCTGGGGGGAAGACCGTGTTTTTACAGCCCCAGGGGAGTTCCATGCAGGCAGGCAATGCGCTTGAGGCCCGGCCTGCTGATTGTCTACTAATTACGGCCTCCTGGGCTTCTGCCCAACTCCTGCCCCGAGGCGGATTTTAGGGTTAATTTCAGACATTAGCGACGGGCACTCAGGCCTTCTACATCATTTCTCTACTGACCTACGGTTGGATTCAGTTACATTCTTGCTGATTTGCAAGGAAGGGTGCACTCAGGATTAGGTGGCCCACCCAGACTTTCCCCATGGACCTCCAGACCAGCCAACCCTGGAGCAGACCCCTTCTCCCCAAGCCTGCCTGTGGCAGCCACGCCCTTCCAAGGGCCCCTGGGTTTGGTTTTCGGCGCTACTTACGGCTAACGAAGGATGCAGAGAAGCCCTGAGCTGGGACCTCCTGCGACTGGAACACAGCAGTGAAGGCGTTTCTGGGCGTGATGACGGGACCCGGGGCCACGTTCCCGCAGCTCGAGGCTAACAGGGCCTGGTCGGCCTCCTGAGTGCCTGCCCACACCTGGCAAAGCCAGAAACATGACTTAGCGCTCCAGGTTTTCCCTCGTCAATGTTTAATTTGTGCTCAGGCTGGAAAATAATAGCACTCAGGTGTATACAGACTAAACGTAATAGTAAATAAAACACACAAATCTGCAGTATTTTCTTTTGAGAACCATTTCTTTAGGCTGCTTTTTTATAGTATAGCCCATTTGTGACTCTTGCAAGGAGACTGTTCATTTTTGTGTATCTAGGCAGTGATTTAAAAAAAAAAACAACCCTCAATCACTACCCAGTTTCCTCTTGCTGTTTCCTAGTTGACCTGATCTAGCTCAACTTGCTACATGCCAGGGGAAACAGAGCAGCATGTGTGCCACTGTGGGGTTTACCATTTGTCCTGGATGGCTGGCAAATTGGGGGTTCAAGTAGAGAAGATTTACCAAGCACGAAGCCCATGGGAAGAAAGTGGGTATGAATTCCAGGTCTACATGTAATTGGCATGAATTGGGATAAATCATGGAAGACTTCCTGGCACTGTTGAATTTTAAGGTTCATTTTGAAGAAAGGATGAGATTCAGTCTCTCTGCAATTCACTAAAGACTGCGTCACCAACTCCCAGGTAGACCCTGGCCACTTTACAAGAAGCAAATGATGATACGCTCATTTGAGAAATAGTTGCTGGGGAATAGATTGTGAGGATCAAAATTCCAACTTTGATCAAACCAATCCTAGACCAGCCTAGGGAAGGATATTAATCATAGGATCACGTTTAAATGCAAATTCCAACTGCGAAAGGAGCTGCTGTGGCGCTGCTGAGTGTGTAGGAGGGGCTTTGCCTGACTTCAAGAGAGGCCTGAAGAAGCCCCAGGGGCAGGAAGGGGCAGGGCTAGTTCAAACAGAGCGAAAACTGAGTCAGGAGTGAGGCGGGCTGCAGTCAGTGCAAGCCCCGTGGCAGGTCAGGGGTCCAGACCACATCCTGAACGTGGCAAGGGGCCTCCAGGAGGCTTGAAGCTCACAGCGGAGACGAGAAGGAAAAGAGAGGACGCTGGGAGATCAGCCAGGAGTCTGTGCAGTAGTTCAGGCAAGAGATCATGGTATCTACAGTGTTGAGTCACTCAAGGAAAATATTGATATTAGGTGATAAATGCACATTATTGGGGGAAAAGGACGGTTAAACTTGTTTAACCAGTGAGTCTCAACCGGGAGCAATTTTGCCCTTCCCGGGGGCATTTGGTGATGACTGCCAGTGTTTTCAACGGTCACATTTGGTGTGGGCATGGCATGTAGTGGGCAGGAGCCAGGGGAGCTGCTGAGCACCCTATGATGCCCTCCCCAAACCCCCAACTAAGAATTATCTAGCCCAGGAAGGCAAGAAGGTAATTGGGTTTGGATTAGTCTTACTTAACTGTTCAACATTCCCTTCACATCAAATTACTCATTCTGAACATATCACTCTCAGGACTATTCCTCAAACAAAGCAATCACACACCAAGCCGTTACAAACGTTTCTATTAGCAAATCAGCGCAGGGGAAGAGGTGTGAGGTAATGCCAGTTCAGGGCGCCATCAGCTCTTTAAAGTCGTATCATTTCAATTGATTCTCAAACACTGCGAATCCTGCTGTTAATCATCTTACTGAAGTCCAATTATATTTGCCATTTATGAGATATGGGAGGTGCCTGGGACTGGAACAAAAGCAAAGATATTCTGTCAAATCAAAAGATTAAAAAAAGGTCAGGGGGGCTTCCCTGGTGGCGCAGTGGTTGAGAGTCCGCCTGCCGATGCAGGGGACACGGGTTCGTGCCCCGGTCCGGGAAGATCCCACATGCCGCAGAGCGGCTGGGGCCGTGAGCCATGGCTGCTGAGCCTGCGCGTCCAGAGCCTGTGCTCCGCAACGGGAGAGGCCACAGCAGTGAGAGGCCCGCGTATCGCAGAAAAACAAACAAACAAAAAGGTCAGGAAAGAAGTGCACACCCCCTATTTTCCCTAATATCCCCTTTATGTCCCCTGACCCCCTGCCTTTAACTATCCCGGGAAACAGTATACACAAGTTTTCTAAGCACATTCTGTTAAATTGTAAACATGACTTACTGACAGAGATCTGCATATGCTACTTCTACAAACATCACTCAAGAGGTGAAGTGATAAGAGCTAAAACTTTTAGGAAAGAATCTCCAGTTCTTTAACAAAGAACTTCAAGAATCCTCACGGGCTTATACTTTTCTGAAGCCATTAATTATGGATCTGACATCTCTACCTTGTGGCTCAAGAACACGGGTGTTATAATGATAATCATGGTAAAGAGTTGTTAAATATTCATCAATGCCTGTCAGTCAAGATCTCATTTCATTGATTCTATGACCTAGAACTCATTTAAATGATATTGGACCTACAAAACGTTATAAAACTGTCAAAAACTTTCTGACGTTTCTTAAGGTTTGTACAATTCAGCCTGGCTTTAGGTGATATTTTATCACTCAAGCAATTTAAAAAGAACGTTTCCTGAGTATTTGCAGATTCACACGCAGTTGTAAGATACAGAGAAATCCCCTGTACCCATTTCTCAGATTCCTCCAACAACGACAGCTTGTAAAACTGTAATGTAATATCATAACCAGGACGCTGACTCGACACAGTCCACCCGTCTTACTCAGTTACCCAGGCTCATGCACGTGTGTGTGTATTCGGTTACACACAAGCTCATAACACCACATTCAAGACACCAGGCAGCTCCAACACCGAGGTTCCCTAGAGTCGCCCTTTTATAGCCACACACGACTCATGCCCACACTCACATCTTGCTAACCTCTGGTAGTCTGTCCTCCGTTTCTAAGCACTGTCATTTCAAAACTATTATGTAAATGGAACAATAGAATATGTAACCTTTGGGGATTGGCTTTTTTCACTTGGTTTAATTCCCTGGTGATTTGTTCAGATCGTTAGCCTGTCAAAAGTTTATTTCTACCGAGGAGTTGTACTCCACGGTACGGAGGTACCAGAGTTCACTGAACGATTCACCTGTTGAAGGACATGTGCACTGATTCCAGTCTTTGTCTACTGCCTATACAGCTGCTCTGAACATGTGTGCACAGGTTTTTGTGCAGACACAGTTTACAGTACTCTGGGATAAGTGCCCAGGAGCATACTTGCTGGGTCTTACGGTAAGTGCACGTTTAGTTTTATCAGAAGGTGCCAAGCTGTTTTTCAGAGTGGTGTGCCATTTTACGTTCCCACTGGCACCGAATAAGGGATGTGGCTTCACTGCAGGCTTGGCAGGGTTTGGTGCTGCCGCTGTTTTTATTCTGGGCAGTCTGACAGGTGTGTGGCAATCATTGTGGTTTTAAGTCTCATTCTTCCTCATGGCTATGTAGTGATGTTGAACGTCTTTTCGTATGTTCAGTCACCACCCGAATATCCTCTTCGGTGAAATATCTGTTCATATCTTTTGCCCATATTCTAATTGGACTCTGTATTTTTACTGTTGGGTGTGAGAGTTCTGTCTATACTTTAGATAGTAGTCTGTTGTCAGGTAAGTGCTTTGGAAATCTTTTCTCCCAGTTTGTAGCTTGTCTTTTCATCTCTTTACAGAGGAACATATTTTTAATTTTGATATGGTAAAATGTATTAATTTTTCCTTTTACGGATTATTCTTTTGAGGTTTAGTCTAAGAACTTTTCATCTATCTCTAGGTCCCAAAGATTTTCTGTTCTTTTTCTCCTCAAAGTTTATACCTGTATATTTACACTTAGGTTCATGGTCTATTTTGACTTTTTTGTTGTTGTTGTTGTTGTTTTGCGGTACGCGGGCCTCTCACTGTTGTGGCCTCTCCCGTTGCGGAGCACAGGCTCCAGACGCGCAGGCTCAGCGGCCATGGCTCACGGGCCCAGCCATTCCGCGGCATGTGGGATCCTCCCAGATCAGGGCACGAACCCGCGTCCCCTGCATCGGCAGGTGGACTCTCAACAACTGCGCCACCAGGGAAGCCCTATTTTGAGCGAATTTTTGTATAAGGTTTGAGGTTAAGGGCTGCTTGCTGGAGCTGATCCCCTCTTGCCTGTCTTGTTTACCCACCTCAGTATCTCTTGGCAAAAAGTGGAGTCTCAGGCCCAGCAGAGAAAGAGTGTGTTTCCCAGGCCACTGAGTTTTGTCAGAGGTCCGGATGGATCCCACCCACCAGTGGTTCAGCCTTGCCTGCTGTCAGAGGGATTCCCATTCCATCCAGAGGAGAAACGGGACTGAATAACTTTTCACATTCCATTCTTGCAATGAAGAACTTGAAAGACTTTACTTTGTCTATATATTTGATGTTGACTCAATTCCTGAGAGAGTTCATTTGTTTCATGAAAAAGTCAATTAGGAAAAGTGTATACGATGTTTTGTTTTACATGTATTATATACAAGTCTAGGATTTTTATTGAAACAGCATGCATGGATCAGTTAGATATAAAACGTAATTTGAGAGATCATGTAAAATAATAACAACATCGACAATACAATCCACTTCTACTCATTAGGTGGTTTTATATTCCAAGTACTGAGCATTATTTATGTTATTATATCATATTACATCTAATGCTTAAAACAGTCCTACTAAAGTAGGAATTATTCTCTTCATTTTACAGCTGAGTAATGTAAAGCCCAGATGTGTAATTGGCTCATAGAGGAACATTCAGGTGGTAAATGCAAGAGATGCGGAGCCCAGGTGAATGTTCTTTCCCCTAAAAGGTGTATGTCCTCTTAGCGATAGAACACATGATATAAAATAGCACAGATGGAATAAATTTGTAATACAGTTATCACGGTCATAAGTCAATGAATAGTGATGTCAGTGCCACAGGAGCAGTATTTACAACTGGAGAGGAAGAGAGCCTTACTGACTGACCCATGGTCATGATTTTACATGGATGGGTCCCTCACGGTCTGGTCAGCTTGTGGGCGCTTAAGGCTTAGGTGAAGGCTGGCACTAGTGCATGTCTAGCCTTCTGTAATTTTTATAGGATACTCTAAATGTGGCCTGTCATGGTGACTTTGATTCATTTTGTCCTTGAGGGTCTATTAGAAAGAAAGAAAAAAGAAAAGAAAGAGAGAGAGAGAGAGAGAGGGAGGAAGGAGGAAAGAAAGAAAAAGAAAGAAAGAAAGAGAAAGAAAGAAAGAAAGAAAGAAAGAGAAAGAAAGAAAGAAAGAGAGAGAAAGAGAGAGAGGAAGAAAGAAATCTGCCCTTCTCTCTTTAGTTTCTGTAGAAAGGAAGAACCGTAAATGCTCATGAGAATTTAATAAGGCGAGACAATCTCCTAAATTAAGTGTCTTTGCTTATGTATTAGTGAATGAAAGTCACAGGGCAATGTGTGTTGTGGTCCAAATTTTAACTCCTAGTGGTTGAGGTTTCTCACTTTTTCATTCAAGAAATCCAAGCAGCAAAATTGTCCTTCTCCTCCTTTGAGAGACAGTGAGTCATTTCTAGTCTAAACGTTTACGTTCCTGCAACCAGCTTGGCTCCAATTAAATATACAAGTGCACTGACCTTCACAAAGCTGGTCCGACACTGTCCGTCCCCGCTGGGGATGAGGAAGTTGTTGTCAAAGCTGAGTTCCAAGTGTTTACTTTGGTGAGTAATGACTGTCCAGGAACATCTGACGTTCTCGGGAAAATTCTGAGGCCAGTGGGGGGATCTGATTGTACCATTGTCTAAATGAAGTATTCCACCACAACCTGAAAAATTGTCATGGAAAAAGTCATTACTTTGTGATGAAAATAACAATTTTGGTAACTGAAGACTTCTGGAGAGGACACATTTCTAAATGTGAGATATCAGTGTGTCTTTCCTTACATATGAGTCTCTGACCTTCGGGGCAGGTCCACAACAAGGACTCTCAGCAAATGGAAGGTCACTGAAGCCACAGGAGGCTACAGCTGTTACTGTTTCGTTACACCTATACTGAACTCACCTGAGACCATTAATCCTTGCCATGAAGAGGACAGACTTCTATCCTGTCTTCAAACAAGAGCAATAATTTTTACTCCCCTTGAGGCTATGTAGTATTTGTGGCCCAACAATCTCAAGCTTTGTATTTTAGTGCCACTAACACCTGAGAATACAAGTCTATACTCATCTGCAATTTTACGTTAACATCCTGGACGGGAGAAAATGATTTTGATCATTTAATCTTAAGATTAAATCTTAAGATCACTTAATCTTCCATTAAGTAACCTGGTTCGTTCATATTGAAATGCTGATGGATGAACAATAAATTACAGGGATTGAAAGAAAGAAAAATCTAGAACTATTTTGTAATATTAAAGTATGTTCTTAAGAGATGGCAAAAGAAAGAAAAATATGGACTCAAAACAAAATGAAGTTAAAGAGTGTTCCCTGTATCTTTTGCTTTTAAACCCTTGGAAAACCGATGGTTCACCTCAGCTCCCCTCTGCTTCAGCAGCGCTCAGAGAGCTCCCCAAACACCTGACTCTTCTAGAAATAGCTGCCCTGTGTGATGCTGCAAGACTATATGAGATCCTGATGAAAGTGTCCAATGCAAGGCTTATATTTTCTGGGAGCTTCCATGAAATGAAATTTCCATGAAATGTCATAGTTTGCAGGTACCACAAGTAATCTTTTGAAATAGAATCTATCATGTTTTGCCCCATACAGAGCATTCATTCTAAGTCACAAATCTTATCTTGTCACTTTGCTGCTCAGAACTCTTCAGATAGCTCCCCACTGCTCGAGGGATAATATAGAAGCCAAGGCTCTCCAGGATGTGGACTACTTATTTTCCTGCCCTCAGCTCACCACTCAGCATTCTGCCTCCATGGTCCAAATATGTTCAACTACTTGTGATTCCAACACATATTTTCTATGACTTGTGATTCCCTAGTTGTACCATGGCCCTTTGCCTGTGGAGACAGCACGGTGAAGTATTAAGATCAAAGTTTCTGGGCTCTGCTGTCTTCATTCAAATCTTGACTCTGCTGATTGTCAGCTCCACGAGCTGGGCAAATTATCCACCCATTTCTCCTGTTTCCACCCATGCAAGTGGAGAAAATGTGCACTGATACTGTGTCTTCCTTACAAGGTTGCTTCATGAGATGTCATGTGTAAACATTTAGAATTGAGTCTGACAGAGAGTAGGTACAAAATGTATACTTGTTGGGCTAGTTAATAAATTTTAAAAATACATCGATGATAAAAGACAGTAAGCGCAGAGAATGTTTCTTTCTTTTACCCAAAGTCTCTGTGTTCCATGTAGCATAAAAGCCACCATTTTGCACCGAACGGTCCGTGTTAAAAATCACCACCAGCTGGTTGGAACCCGACTGGATTGTCCTGGGGTTTGAACTTCCACAGTAGTGTCCTATGATGGGTGATCCGGGGGAACCACCGTTTCTGACTGTGACAGCATCCCAAGCACAGGTTGAATGGGCTTCAATGTCAAAATCACTGAATGTCAGCTGCAGGAGAAAAGGGAAGAAATGAGGAAACACTCTGAGCTGTAAGTGAGCCTATCTACGTAGAGTTCGACTGAAGTCCTTACACACCCTTTTATTTTGTTTTAATTTATATAATTTTGTATTTATGTCTCTTATTTCATTCTCCCTTGTCCTCCTCTATTTTCTTCTTATTGAAGTTTCTCTTGGAAATTTTGAGAAGGGATATTTCTCCCAGAACGGGAGTCATTGGGGTCATCCTCAGTCCCCTGGGCTGGGATGGCAACTCATATCAAGAATATAAATACATCTCTTTTCTGGATGGGGAACTGTCTTCAATAGAGAGCTTCTCCTGTGCTTGAAAAAGAATGAAAGATATTTCATTCTTCATTAGTTGTAAACTTGTAGATGCCAATGTATATATGCTAATCAGAGAATTTTAGGGAGAAGATGACCTGGATCAAAGCCTATTCTAATCACTTGCTTACTGAAAGAACTCTGTTTCCACACAGGACATGGTACTTTTGTTGTATAATTTCAGAATTATTTTACCCACTAATCAAAACTCACAGTGATGGTGTGGCCTTGTGGGGCTTCCAACAACCAAGAACAGTGGGTCAAACTGTCGTAAGAGGCTGGATAGTTGGGGCTTGAGATCACTCCACTCTCACCTATCTGTACTCCACCACAGTCTGAAATTAGATTGTAAACTTCTAAATACGAAAGGAAAAAAACCACCAAATTCTGTAAAGCCAAAGTAAATACTACTTATAGCCATCGTACTTTATGATTTAAAAAAAGGACAATAAATGAATAAATAGATGAAATTGTATGAAAGCAAAGTAAAACTAGATGGAAGATTAGAAATAAACAGAATTCCATATAGTGCTAATCAAATGGAATCACACAGTGAAGGCAGGCTCAAGTTTGATACAAAGGAGAAGGAAGATTATCTGAACCATAAATGGAGAATAATTAGATGAGCATAGAACGGACAGTAAATGCAATAGGGACAAAGGAAAGAACATTGCCTTTCTTCAAAACACTAGGCCTGTGAAAGTAAATGTAAGCTTGTAGAATATGATGAGGACCATAACTAAAGACTTTGTCGTTTGACAACAAGCACATCTATTGTAATCAGCTATCCAAGTGTACATTAGTATAGCAAGTTGAAACATGGATACATTTCTAAAGCATGGTATGGTCTGATGTTCCACACAAATAATACTGCTTCCTGAAATCTGACCCTTTTCTTTCAATCTGAGAAAGAAAAACCAGCTGGCAACGTGGTTGACTGAATAGATAATCAATCTCACTCTTTTCTCCAACCAACCATTTGGTTATAACACAAAGAAATGTTAAATAAAATTATAACCAAAATATATTTGATTCATAGCCCAATTTAATGGAAAGAAAGGAGATCTCTAAAAACTATAAACAATAAATGTACTCAAATTCCAAGGGGCATCTTAAACGGAGAGCCTGTCGGTCTAAGAGGTTATAGAATCAAGATGTGGGCCCCAGGAGTTGTGGTTTGAGGTTTGATGATCAGGCAAAAAGAGAACATATGGCCTTGGACCTCCACAAAAGCAAGGGCTTTTACATAAAGTTCGAAATCTAAAAGGACTGCCATATTAGAGAAATGGACTAGGAAAACTCTAATGGCCCAGGGAAGCAGCAAGGAGGAGTACTGTCTGTCTTGGGCTGAATTTTCAGGTACAAACTGAATGTCACAGATACAAATCTAGCACAAAACATTGGCAAATTTTGTTTAGTAATATGTCCAAAATACACATGATGGCCAAGTGGGGTCTATCCCAGAAACGAAAGGATGGTTTAACAAGAGAAAAATCTTTTAATACAATTTTTCACATTAACACATTAAAGTAGGAAAAAATAGGATCATCTCAATAGATGCAGAAAAACCATTTGCTAAAATCTGACAGTAAAAAAAAAAAACAACAAAAAAAATTTTTGTGCACCATGAATTGAAGAGACTTCCTTTAATGTGATAAGGAGTATTTATTGAAAACCTATGAGAAGCCAGTATATTTAACAATGAAATGTTACAGGCATTCACATTAAGGTCAGAAACGAGATGCTGTCATCCCTTGCATTTGACATTATGATGGTGGCCTTAGCTAGTGAAATAAGACAAGAAAAAGAAATCAAGAATTGGGATTGAAAGAGAAAAATTGCTATCAATTTGCAGAAGATATGATTGTTTACACAGAAAAACCAGAGGTAATTTATAGACAAAATACTAAAACTAATAAGAGTCTAGCAAGATCTGTGGGCTAAAGATTGATGTATTAAAATTTAAAAATTCCTAGATATAGGCCACAACCAGCTAGAAAGTATAATTAAAAATGTCTCATTGACACTACCAACAAAACCAATAAATAAACCTAGAAATACATCTAACAAAATATACGCGAGATCTTTATGGAAAATGTCATTAAAAAATTTATGTATTATGTTATTGCCAGAGTTGGAGAGCTTATCATAAGTCTTACCTGTAAAGGAATACTGTGCATGGAATCCAACATGTTCTACACGTTCATTGGTGACAAAGTGTATCCATACCTGAGGATAAGGTATAACCAGTGGCATGCTAGGTTCTGAAGCCCCACAAAGTCTCCATATCGGAAGCCCATCAGCATTACCTGAGCAGAATAACACACCAGTGTCACCATATATATATCTTTTGAAAAATATATCCAATGAATTCAGTAGGAACAAATAATAAAAAAAATTTTAAGCTATTACATTGATACACATTTAAATTCTGGTTTAATAGCAGACATTTCACAAATCTCCTTTCTATCTTTCTCAACTACAAAGGAGAGAGTGCCTCCAATGGGTAAAAAAGAATGCTTTTTTTGGTATGGGCCTCTTTCTCTATCATAGGTGTCATTTTGTTCCAATTCATGTTTTCATAATTATTGTTTAGCATATCTAAACAGAGACACAACTGTTAAAAAACTTAAAAAAAAACTTTTGGCTGTGCTTTTTTTTTTTTTTAAGGAGTAAAAAACACAATACCAATAGTGACAAAATACATCAGCAAGATAAAAGTGATAATTACCTAAAATTTTAATAATTTCTTCACTGTATTTAATCAACTAAAATGAATGGGATATTCCATACTCAAGCTAAGAACTATCAGATTTGGAGGTATTTTTGTGAATATTATTTTCACAGTAATTTGATGATCATTTATTGCTCACACTTATCTCCTCACGGTTTAGTCTGTCAGACAGCATCACTGACCTTAAAAGTCAACAAAATATAGTATTCTAACTGTCTCTAAAATGAGGGAAGCAAGAGAAGATTGCATTTAACTGAATGAAATTTGATAGATAGCTGCTCTGTTTGATTCTATAAGCCAGTGGTTTTGAACCAAGCAGAGGGGCTGAGGATTTATCAGAATCCCGTGCAGAACATTCTCAAACTACAACTTCCATTTCCCTCATAAGCCTTTTCTAGGTTCATCTACCTCCAAGAGGCCAGATGATTCTTCTGCTGAGGCAGTTGGTCTGTGACCATGAACTTTATCAAATTCTCTTTCTGCCCTCCATGTTCCCAAAGCCAGCATCAATTTCTATAGTTGCCCCAGTACATTGTCACCAGCAAACTGCATTAGCGTTCAGCCTCCTTTTCTTTAAATTTTGCAATAACATGGAACCCAGTGAGCCTTAGACAGCATAGCTGATATAGTGATATACTGTTACTTTTCTCCCTCTTTTTTTTTTTTGCTTAGGGGGAAAAGAGTGCCAATGTAACACTGGGGACAATTCAATGGATAACCTGTGCTTCCACTATAGGAAAGAACTAAAATGGATTTATCAGCCATGAATGCAGATTTTTAAAAAATTCTTAAGATGATTATAGTTTACCAGGTATAAATCCATTTCTATTATGAAAACAAAGACAAACTTGACTGCTTCGGGGATAATTTCCTAACCAGCTTCTATGTGCTTCTCCGTTTAATGCACTGCGAAGTGTCTTTAGACTTCTAAGGCCTAAGGAGAATTCCACGGCCTCTTCTGTGAATCCTGTAAATTCAGGAAACCACCAGCACACATTCTGACCATGTTACGTTCTAGTCTCTGAAGAAAGAAGTCTTGAGTAGATGAGAGTTGAAGGGACCACTTGAACTCATTAACAGAGCAAAGACAAACCGGAATCTCTCCTGGGTAAATGTCACATCAACGAGACATAGGGTCTAGTCGAAAACACTGATCCACCTCATTCCTTGTTTATTCCATGTTGTCCCCAGCCGGGCACGTGCAGAATGATGGCTTGGTCTGAACAATGTTCTTCTGGATCTTATATATAATACATACATTTACAGCCCTTTGTCTCCCTGCATTGCTGGTGGCCTCCAGCCATAAGAAGAAGGCTGCAGGTGAATGGGAGAACGTGCTCCTTGATGGGACTCACCCGCTCGGAACTCAAGGACATCAAACTGACAGTCCTGGTGACTTTCTAGGTAAAAATCCTCAAAATGAATGTAAATGGAGGAGTTTCCCTGGTGTGGATTGCTGAGCGTCCATTCGCAGTTTAGGTTTCTTGAGTAATTACTGACTCCATCGTAGCCAGGAGAAGTAAAGTTTCCCACAACGGAACTTGGAAGGGACCCACCACACACTGAGAAAACAGAAGGCAACAGAGAAAGTAGTTGTCAGATCCATGCCATAGCAGAAGTTACAAAGAAGACAGACAAAAATAACTACAGCAACCACAGCAGCTTCTCATTGCTTTGCTTTGTTTCTCTAGATGAAGTCAGGTCAGGGCTGTGGGTGGGGGGCTGCCTCCTCATGCCGCCTACAGAAGTGCTTTCTGTGGATTTAGAAAGATGTACAAAAAGAAGCAGCTTCTTTATTTTCCTGAAGATGTAGATTAGGTGGGTGGGGTTTAGCTACGTGTCAGTATCTCCTAACGTGAGCCTGTTGTTCATTAACATTTAATTTAGAGCAACATCTAAATATAATGGTGGTCCCGATGGCTATTGCTTAGAATTTAGTTTAGAATTTAATTGGATAAAATTAAATTTAATTTTTAAATTAAAAATTAGAGAATTTAATTGGATAAAACAGATAATATAACATTGGCATTCCAGTGAATTGGCTCCTTTTTGATAGGGAACGAATGCTCCTTGTATCAATGAAATAACTTAAAGGTCTTAAAAAAATATTCAGTTGCACTCTTCCTAAATTTTAAAGCTCTTAGATAATAACAACAATCCAGAAAGTAGGAGGATGTTTACAATAGAAAGGCCACATCTTGCTAATTTTAAATGCTCTGTATCGTCTGTGAACCCCTCAGTCACGTACGCTGGAAATCTGTATAAGGATGGATGGATGCCTAAGAAACAATAAAATCCGTGTGTCTTCAATTACTTTACTTACTCTCCGGGAGCAAGCTGCCCCTCAAGAGGTAGTTATCCTCTTCCAGGATAAAAGAGCTGACCAAGGGCTGCGGGACTGGCAACCAACTATTATGGCGACACTGCATGGAACCAAGCTAGAAGCTCTTCTAACAGCATTTTCTAAATTTTCTAATTCACAACAGCAGTTTTCTTTCCAAAACTAGAGGTTTCTGCCTTCTGTTTTGGGGGTTTTGTGGTTGGGTTTTCTATCTGGTTATGTTTGTCTTTTGTGGAAGATCCGAGGTGTGACTTTGATCTCTAAAGGGGACATGCATGGCTCCACTGCTGTCGGCAGTAGCTGTGGGACACCTGCAGCGCAGACGATAACACAGGTGTATTTGTAACATCCTCTATTACCTGCGTCTTCACTGGACGTATAGGAGGCAGAGAAGCCTCCATATGGCCTGGATCCATCAGTGAAATAAACAACCTTCATTGTATTTCCCGAAGATTTGATCTCATTGGTACCATTCACACTGCTACACAGTTTCTCTAGCTGGGGTGAGTTACTTCTAATTCCATTAAATACCTGTTGGAAAAAATAGTTTAACCTTTAGACACAGTCCATCTGACTGAGTATTTCCTAGGAGGTTATGTTCCCAGACCAGACACAATTCCTTCTAAGAAAACTCTGTGCTAAAATGAATTACTTAACAATATGGGCACTTAGCCCAGTGCCACAAGCCACCATGTTACCTGGAGCACATTTTGTGGCCTCAGGGTCATTGCACTAAAGTGGAAGTATTGCAGTCATGCCCTCCTGCCATGTGGCGACAAGTGAAAAACTGCTGTGCTCTTTGCAACTGGAAACTGTGATCAAAATGTAAAGAAGCTATGCCAACACGCTCACATCTTAGTTCACAGAGTTCACTGGGGAACAGTTTTGTTTAACAATCCCTCAGGACCTTTGATATTTGGAAAGAAGGCTTAAATGTTAATCTCTGATGATCTGAAGTATAGAAGAGCTCAAATTTTTTTTTTTTTTTTTTTTTTTTTTGCGGTACGCGGGCCTCTCACTGTTGTGGCCCCTCCCGCTGCGGAGCACAGGCTCCGGACATGCAGGCTCAGCGGCCATGGCTCACGGGCCCAGCCGCTCCGCGGCATGTGGGATCCTCCTGGACCGGGGCACGAACCCCTGTCCCCTGCATCGGCAGGTGGACTCTCAACCACTGCGCCACCAGGGAAGCCCAAGAACTCAAATATTTTTAAATGCCATTTTTTTATTGGAGTATAATTGTTTTACAATGTGTTAGTTTCTGCTGTACAACAAAGTGAATCAGCTATATGTATACATATATCCCCTCCCTCTTGGACTTCCCTCCCACCCAAGTAATTTTAAAAGTCGATCTCAATATAATAGTTCTTTCCTAATTAGTCATGCATTCAAAGCTTCAATTTTCTTTCCGGTTTGAATTTTTTAAATGGACTAGAGTATTGTGGACTCCAAAATATTCAACAACTCCAGTTATGTACACAGTTATGATAACCGGCAAAATGTTATTCCACTTCTTTACAAAGCCAAGGGAATATTTTAGCACAGCTCAAGAAAGATCCAGAAGTAACTAAACAATAATAGATTGAGCGAGTGATAGTCCTGTTTCTAAAAAGGACTTGAATGGCTTACGATTAGAAATAATGAGGCAGAGTGTGACACTAAGAGCTATGGAGAAGGATAATGTATTCCATAACAAAAGCTGTACGCTTTTTTGTTTACTGTAATTGATCATTAAATTTTGTTCTTCAGGGGCTTCTGGTTTAAAGTGACTTCCGGCTCATAGGACAGGACACAGAGCTTCCTATCATTTACTGAGCATGGACAAAATGCCAGACTCTGCTAATAACCCACTGGGATTACCTTATCCAATTAGCAAAACAACCTCTCAGACATATAATATTACCCCTGTTTTCCAGATTAAGACACTAGAATTCAGAAAGATTATGCAATTTGCCAAAGTTCAAAGAGCCAGTAGTAATAAAATTGGGATTCAAATTATCCCTGATTCCAAACCATGAAGTAATGCATAAGGAAACAGAAAGTGACAAGTATTTCAATAATTCTAAAAACAGGAATGGGCAACACACTGCCAGAATCAAAACGGATTATTCACAACTAAAAGGCTAATGGAATATGTGCAAAACCATGATCAACGGCCTTTATCCCATTGACAGAGGCAACCGGACGTGGGAAGTGCTTGTGGGTGCATCTTAGGGTGTCAGTCAAGGAACAGAAAAGAGGTCAGTGTGGTTGGGTCCTAGTGAGCAAAAGAGGAGGGGGGGTTGAGATAAGACACATGGGTAGAAGAAGGAAGGGGCAGCAGATAATGTAAGTCCAGTTGGGCCATTATGAAGATGTGGGACTTCCCTCTGAGTGAGAAAAGAAGCCATTAGAGGATTTTCAAGGAAAGCCTTATGGTCTGATTTAGGTTTAAACCCATCACACTGGCTGCTGTGTTGAGATGCAGAGAGACAAGGGTGGAAGCAGAGACCAGTTGGAAGTTATTAAAATAAATCTAAATGAGTGGTGATGGCGGCCGCAGTGGAGGTAGTGAGAAGGAGTTAGATTCCGGATCTCTTGTAACGATCCAGCCGAGTGAGCTTGCTTATGGGTACGGTTTAAGGATGTGAAAGAAAGAACACCAAAACAGACATCAGAGCTTTGGACCTGAGCAACCAGAAGTTTGGAACAGTTATTTACTGAGAGAACAAAGACTGGAGAAAGGGCAAGTTGGGTGGAAAATATACTAATATTCATCTACAGTTAATACAGTATAAACGTATATATATCTGTCGTTCACAGTTAACACTCACGGATTTCATCAGCTTTCTTTTGCTAAGGGAAGCTAAGAATACTAAGGGTATTATACTTATACTTAAATATAGTATTATACTCAAATATAATATTTGAGAGTATACTAAGGGTATAATCTCAAAGCATGAGCTCGGCAACCTGGAAGACGGTCGACCTTGGTCTTCCAGAGGAGTCACTCGGCACAACCAGCAGAGAACAGTAATGGTGCAGGACCACCCATCTGCTTCAAACTTCTGGTGGTGCCTTGTCCTGTGACTCTGGTCCCAATCATAGGCTTAACTTTTCAGTTTACACAGGTTTTTCCATGTGTAATGATCATTTGCTTGAAAATTTATCCTGCCTATGACCCTGATATAGGTTGAGACAACTAACAGTCTCTTAAAACAGCTTTTATAAAAATTATGGCAAACATTTATTGTGACTTTGTTCTATCTAAAATACTTAGAATTTGTGTGAGATACAGTTGCACGGAGGGGAATATTCCTGACCTAGTTTTCTGACTGTGATTTATGGGTCAATAAACTCCTTAAACAATGGACTATAATATCCCTGACGGCAGGGGACACTTACTGTCACATGCTCACTGCTGCAGAATGGATGGTCTTCTAGCCTCAGGTTGTCAAAAGTGAGGGTCACCCGCTGTCCTTCCTGCACAGTGATTCTCCATTCACACATCCAGCCATGAGGGTTTGGGTTCAGGTAGTTGGGAGAAGTGAAGGTCCCAGCAGGGCCCTGGAGATCCCCACCACATGCTGAAGGGGGGGTAAAAAAAAGAGAGAGAAGAAAATAAAACCCAAAAGCCTAAGAAAACTTCCAATCTAATCCTATAAGGAATGTTCTCAAAAGTAAAGCATTTTTTTTATTGTCCCACTAGACAAAATCAGTGCTCTTATTTATCACTGTATGTACACAAGGACTATCTCTGATATTTAATATTTAATCTCTGCTTCCACAGATGGTAGTTCACTGGCAGCCTTTTGTCATCATGGCCCAAGAAATATGAGAGTCCAGTAAGCGCATTAATCATCGGAGTCAGGAAAATCAGAGGGCTAAAGTCATCATCCAGTTTTTTCAAGACAAGATCTTTATTTCACACGAGCTTGTCAGGGAATTTGGAATGCAAATTCTGAGTGACTCGAGCGCTAACAGACTGGCTTTCTAAGATGAGGAACGCGGCTCTCACCTCCTGACACCCCTCACAGCATTAGATCCGTTCCTTTGTAGCACTGATTGCAGTTGTGATTTTTCATCTATTGGTGTGACTATTTGATTAATGTCTGCCTCTCCGCTAAACTAGTAAGGCCCAGGAAGACAAGGGTCACGGTGTCTTTGTTTAGTTATTGTCACACCAGTGCCTAAGAGGAGTGTCTATCCAATGTAAGTGCTCAACTATATATATATATATATATATAAAATGAATCAAAGAACATACCTTCCACGCTGGAGTCAAACCGTAGTCTGAATCCCGAGGCAGTGAGAGAGCCGTCTGTGACAAACCTGACCAAAGCAACATTGCCAGAAGTATCTATGCTGTCAGGAATGGTGTTTCCACAGTATCTGCCCAATAGATTACCTGTGAGAGTCAAATAATTAAGTATTTATATGTCCAGGTGATTGATTTCATTTCACCTCTACTTGAGAAATTCTGCATGTACGAAGAAAAAAACAATAATAGATAAGACCCTGGCCAGGAAGAAATGGTGACCTCTGGCAAGAGAAGCAGGTCCAACATGAATAAAAATCAATATATTCAAGTATATGAGGAAGTGTAACAAAAACAGCAACGAATCAGAGCCGAGGGCAGCAGCACAACGAGGAAGGCTGCTCATGTGGTCAGTGAAGTGGTCCAAGGCGACAGAGTGACAAGCATCCGCCTCATAACATTTCCAGGGTGTGTTACCGTTTCCCTCCTTACCTTACAGGATGCCCCTCAAACATCTGAGCGTAGCCCTGGAAGGTCTCCCTGGAAGAGGATGCCTTCCGGACACAGTGCTCTCAGGATAAGCTATATAATGACACCAGGGCTTTGGGCACCACTGTTTCATGGGTAAGAACTGAGGGAGAGAAAAGCTGGCACTGTCCAGAGCTGACTGATCTGCACTTCTCCGCAAAAAAAAAAAAAAAAAAAAAAAGTCTTGCCTTACTTGGAAGTGAGGAAATTTCAGAGGCTGAGTGAGTAACCTGTGAAAATAGATAAGCCCAAAAGACAGCAGACATATCTCACTGACCAGACGTATGGTTTTCCCAGATCTCCACGAAGTCTCTTTCACAGCCAGATGAATCCTGAAGGCTAAAGCCTTCAAAGCGGATGGTGAGATAATGTCCCGAGAGTCCCTGGAGATGCCACTCACAGAACAAGTCGTCTGCATACGGAAGCATTGGGTACCCGCTGCTTTCAATGACTCCACTTTGCCCTGTCACCCTTCCTCCACACTCGGCTGCAGAAAAAGAGCAATATTCTATCACAGGTTTTCTTTTTTTTAATTCAACCAGCACATTTAAAAGCTTTTAGGTGCCAAGTGAACATGAACTGAAGTTTTAAAAATACTGAAAAGGTATGAAATGAAATCTGCTATTGGTGTACAGAGAAATGATACCACAAGTCCAATCTAATAATGGGAAAGGGAAGACGGAAAGATGTTGAATGGCATATTCTGTAACGTCTCATGAATTCTCTTGGGACACTATGTAAGAGCTATTAGCTGCAAGTAGGTTTCATTCCAGAACTAACTGAGAGATTGATAAGGGCCTGCCTAGTACCCTGTGTTAGTGATTCTGTAGACTAAGTCCTAGCTCAGCTAAAAACAATGCTGTGGTCGATTAGTCATGCCTGCCATTTCTGGTTTATCAAATAAACGTGTTACTGTAGTAATGGGTATCTCAGGGCCTTGAAAATTACTATCCAATTATTTCTTATCAGCTGGATGTGGGAGACTGAATTATATACAATTTGCCTCAGGCTATAAAATGACCCATGGTGTAGGTTAAATATTGTTACAACTAGGCTTTTCAAGTTTTGAACGCATTAAATATGTTTGGTTAGTGTTCAGACCCAACAGATACTAACTTCTATGTAACTGTGACCATATTGTAGTGAATCTTCAGAATGCACTATTTATTACTCATTTTTTGAAGGAAGGAAATCAAAACATTGAATGAATGACCTGGCGCTAGACACTTAGGGGAAAAAACATCTCGATTATCTATTAATGTTGAGGAGGTCAAAGTCACTGTTCTAAAAATAGTTATTTGATTACTAAAGAGTTTTACATTTTAATAGTGTACGTATTTCACAAGAGGAAGAAACAAGAATTTAACTGGATATGTTTTTCACTAACAAGTTAGGGAAAAATACAAAATATTCAAGTTTACTAAAAAGAGTATTTTTAAATGGAAATTAAAGTAAAAATTAAAACTGATAAATGACTTTGTGGTTTTAAACATTCACATTCCTAACTTACTTCTATCATTAAAATAACTGCGAAAATTAGGCAGATAGAAAGGCTTCTTTAAAAATGGCATGATCATTTCAAAAGTTTTAATGCAATTATTCTGTCACTACTTTCTTATTGAATATAAAAATGTTGTCACCTATGGAATACTTGGCCTTGAATCCCACATGAGTGGGGCTGCTGTCAGACCGGAATCTCAGATACATCAGCTCTCCTGAGGACAACTGACTGGCGGGCAGATGAGCTCCACAGAACTTGGAAAGCACTGGTGCATTTGAATCAGCACCGTCTCGCAACTCAAGGTAACTGGACGTACAGCTACAGTGGAAAGAAAATTCTGTTTAGTTTGCAAAGTCCATGGCTTTGACATATTTTGATAATAAAGACTTCACTTTCTCCAAGGGCATTATTAAATCGTCATTTCTGTAGTGCTCTGTACACAACACAGCGTAGACACTATGACAGGGTCAGTGTAGGTGGTGTGTCACTTCAAAAGGCCATATGATATTTTTCTGAATCATATACTCCAGTTTGTAGCTGAAAAAGACAGGTTTTACATGTACCACAATGAAGAATATGTACTCGCCTTCCATATTCTGTTGGTCTTAGAAATGTAAAGATCATTCTCGAATCAACCCCCTAGGAATGTCAAAACACAGGATTTTGTTTCACATGATGTTATGACACATTTCACATGACAAAGATGAACTCTCTCTTGATAGCTATGTAACCGGGGCTAAGGGAGAATCTCAGCTGGAATTTTCCGTGTCCCTAAAAGAGGACAAGTATTTACCCAGTATTTCTTGAGAAAGTCAACCAGCCAATTAATGCTCAGTGAGGGGAGAGTGGCATTATATCAGGAGTCCAGAACTGGAAAGCAAAAGCTCTCATACCTAAGCTTTGCACCCTGCATGTATTCATGCAGATGTATACACACGTTTGTTAAATGAAGAGAAAGATACAGATTTTTTTCAATCTATGTAGTTATTCCATCTGTGTTCAACATAGTCAGACAAACGCTCTGGTTTGTAATCTTTAAAGATTCTTACTAAACAGAGATTGGGAAATCGTACTGTCCTTGCTTTCGTCCTGCTTCTGACACTGGTGACCCCGGGTGTCACAAATTTCTATTTGTTAAACAGATACTTTATCATTTATGACACTGAGTATGGGGCTGGCCGAATAAATATTCATCTACCAGAGACCCTCTCTTTTTCCTGTGGGAGGAAGAGCGGATAATATAAATCTCAGACAGCCACCCTCCGTGTCTCTCGGAGGATGTGCACAGGGTCAGGAGGGACAGTGTCTGTTTACATCATCTGCTCAGCTGATGGGTGAGTGTCCGGCAGGCAAGGTTTTCAAGCTCCAGGTGTTAAGCATTTCCCTTCCCCGTCCCTAGATTTCCTTTGCCGTATATGCTGCTGAGCGAAGAAGGAAATTGTTCTGAGATGTGACAGCTGAAAAATACTAACTCTGGGTAGGAGGAAAATTAAACGGAGGTGACCTACTTGGGTGTTGCTTCGACATTGAATTGATCTTCAAACTGCAGCCTTATGAGCTTCCCGGGAGGAGCAGCTATGAGCCAGCTGCAGTCAGCGTGCTGCGGATAATTGCTGGGGTGGTTGGGGGAGGTTACGTATCCAGCAGAATCCGCACCGTGGATGTAGATATTGCCCCCGCAGGCTGTCAGGAAACACAGTTAAATCAACCTACCGTCTGGAGAGAGAGGACGCAGGCGACTGCCACCTCCATTTTTAAAGGTCTCTTTATCTGTACCTCCAATATTAATTTCCTTTCATCTGGAATTATCCTTTTCTTTTGTGAGCAAATATATTCTGAATTTGCTATCAAGGGAGCTACCACATGTATCACTTTTTAACTTGCCAAACCGTATGTTCTCATTGGAAATTTCACTCCTTCCTAAAGCCAACCAAGAGATTATGTTGCATGGTGTGTGCAGTAGCACATCATGGAAGCATAACGATATACCCGCCTCTTCGATAAGCACGTAAAGGCACCAGCACTTTAACTGCCCCCTGACCATTCAGGTCAATAGACTGATGTTTAAAAGACTAAACAGATATACATTTTGTACAACTCTCTGGACATTCACTCCTTATGTTTCTTTGGGATTTAGGTGCATTTGAAGAGCAAGAGATGAATGGTATAAGAAATTTTATGAGCCAGTTTTTTTGAGAAGATAATGAGCTTTTAATACTTTTTGAAAAAGCCCAAAGTGTTAAGTAAAAATACTTTCCTTTTATCAATAAACATTTATTTTTTGGCAATCTCAGCAAACAAACCAAGTAAGAACAATCTGGGTACTTACAATGCCAATGGAGTTAACCTGTTCAATAACTTAGCCTCACAGATACTGAACCTGCTAAATTCTATTGACGTTTGTTTCCAACATCATTCAGCCGCTTATGGGCACATCCTGAGTTGTGCCATTGCCTAGAACTCCTTCATCTCTGAAACCCTAGACGTTGAGCTCCTTTGACTGCCTTTAACTCCCTTGCTCCTGGTCTTTCCTTCAGATGCTCCTTGCAAAACCCCAATTCGGTGGTTGTGTTCCATTCAAACCATTCATGGAAACTGATGCCACAACACATGCATGTTCTCCACTCTCGACACTGCTAAGCCATCCTCCCGTTTCATCAGATAGATGACAACAGCTATATAAAACCAACTCGACTCCCCAAACCCTTCGTCCTCCCCATTCCCTCTCTCATCTCAGCACGCTACTCTGAGTCCTCTTTTAGAAAGGAGAAGTCAGATGAGAAGTCCCTCCATTTTTTACCCCTTATTTGTTACCATCCTTAAAAATTCACCTACATCTCTACCCCCCTTTATTTTTCCCTGTACACTGCCTTCATGTATCTCGGGGTTGGTGTCCCAATCCATTCTGTCTCTTTAGGGACCCTGCTCTATTTAATCCCTCCATTTATCCTGTGCTTTTAATCTCATTCTCTCTCTCTCTCTCTCCCTTCCCTCCCCACTCTCTCCTCCGTGATACTTTGACCTTTCCACATATCACGAGCTCAAGTAATTTACAGCCACTTTCTTTACGTCCTCCTTCCCCCTTCTCTCGTCAACCCTCTGAAAGGACTCTTTTCCTGGTCCCCCATCACCCCACAGTCACTTTACCCAAAGATGTTTGAAATCATTATTCTGTATCCACAGCAGTTAACGTGTTGACCACACCTTCCTTCTCTACATTGTTGCCCCTGAGCTTCCTGGACATTAGCTCTTCTCCTCCTCCTTTCATCCCTCTCACCATTTCTCCTGTCCTTGGGTGTCTCTTTCCAGGCCTTTCCTGGCATTGCTGGAGGTCCCCAGGAATCCCCCTGCAGGCACTTCATCTTCTCAGTAGAAATAATTTCCTGGCTAAAGTCAGCCACCCTCGTGACTTAAACTGCAACCAGTCTCCTAACACTTCCCGTATTTCTAGATTCAGCCCAGATCCCTGTTCTGACCTCCAGACTCCTGGTCCAGTGCAGGGTCTACTGGACATCCCGAGGGGACATCATTCAGAGATTTCAAACCGAACATGTCCCAGACTGCCCTTACTACCTACCCGCCGCCAGAAGTCCGTATACAACTGCATGATCCTCTTCTTACTGACCACCTCGTTTCCTCCTTAATACCTGTTGCCACGTGACATGCTGCATCTCTTATTTATTATCTGCATTTTAACACTGAAATTAAGCTCCATGGGGACATGGATTTTATTCGTTTATTGCTATATCCCCGGGGCCTAGCATAGTGTCTGTCACATAGCAAGTTCTTAATAAATGTTTGTGGGATAAATGGATCCACCAGCCAGAAACCTGGGGGCCATCTACGGCACCCTCCTGTCCCACATCCACATCCACTCAATCCCGTATTTATAATCTCTCTCAACATCCCTTGTCTTCTGCATGCTTATTGCCATTGCCTTAGCCCAGGACCTAATAATTCCTCCCTGAGTTACTCTTTCACCTGCTCTCTCCACCTTAGTCTCTCCCCCTCCATGTGTTTTCAGTGCCGCTGCCACACGGGTGTTTCTAATCTGATAATACCATTCGTGCTTTGGATTAAAACCTTCCAAGGGCCCCCACTGCCTTCCAGTGAACATCTTAACTCCTTTTGGTGCCGCCCTCATGATTCCTGCCTGCTTCACCACCGTGACATTTAGCTCCTTTTGACTCTCTTCTCCAGCAGTTGTGAACTCTTTCAAATTCACGGAGATGCCTTGTTATTGCACAGCCATCGAGACTTGATATGTTGTCACCTCCTCTCTTCACTGACTGGCAAACCTCTGTCAGTTTCCTTCCTCTGGGAGCCTTCTCCCACCCATAGCTCCCGACAGCCCCTCCTTCTAGCCTCATCGTACCGTGTCCTACCTGTGCCTTTGCTTGTATGTCTCCCCCTCTGCACTGAACTCCTCAACAGACTTGGTAGTTTGCACAGTGTGAAGCACTTTGTAAATGTTCAATTAATTAATTAGAATGTCAATCAATCCAGTGAGAATAAAAGCATGGAGCACAGGGACACAGAACTCTCAATCAACCGTACTGAAGGCGTGTCCTTGGAGAACGACGGTGTAGGACAAGGCTAATTCGATGCCACAAGTTGTTCACTGAATAACATGTGTTAACAGCTGAGAAACTGAAGTGGCAAAGAAGTTGGTGTGCTGGAAAGATAGATGGGGAAGTAGAACTGACTGCAGTTATAGGAAATGGTTGAATCAGAAAGTTGAGAGAAACAAAGAGTGATCATATCGCAACAGGTTTTGAAATCAAAAGACTTTTAAGTCTAATATTGAGGCAGAAAGATGGGGAGACCGTAATGGCCATACCGTTCTTGCATGAACAGAGGGTCAAAAAAGCAACGAGTTACAGTCTTCGCAAATCTATAAGGCTCTCTAAAGGCTCAGGACCAGGTGAAATCCTGCCCATTCACAACTCAGCAGCAAAGCTCAGAATGGAGATGGGGAAGGATGAGAAACTCGCTACCTATAAGGCAGCGGTACTGGGGTCACAAAGCTGTGCTGGTAAAGGCTCCTTCTAAGCACCAGACCTATGTGGTCTGGGAAGTGGTGAAAGGACATTCCCTGTAGTCATGGAATCTACACGAGGCATTAGATGATTTTCTGTGTCAGTTGGTGGAGACGTACTTCCTCTCCTCTCTTCAAATGAAGACATTCTGCTGACATTTTAAATTCTCATATCATATTTTGGAGAATGTGCGATAAAACATATGGCTCATTTGGATTGATACAGGTTTTGAAATATGTCCAGGAATCTGTCATTGAGGTCATAGGGTTATCCTGAAATCCAAATTACCTAATTTTAAGGGGACGAAGACTTACTCTTTACAGACACCACTCCTTCCCTTTTTTGAGGCTATGCTTGTTTACTTATTTATGCAATTAAACATTATCTAAAAATAAATGTCACAAAAACCAAATCATTACAGTAGAATTAAATATAATTACAATCAAGTATAATTAAGACAAGGTAATTAAGTAAAGATCATTACTGTAATATATAATTAAATGGGTAATAATAGAATCAGAGGATTATATGTTCATTTAAAAAGAAGCATACAGATGATTACAAAACAATGTAATTGTCATTCTTATAATGTTTCTATAACTGTATGTAACATAATTAGACATTGCATAATGGAAAAGTCTAAGGAATTTCAGGGGATCATTAAGATCAGCTCAATTTATACTCATGGAGAAGTTCACTTTGTTCATTCTCTTGATATATGGCCTTGGAACAATCTAAGCCTCATCTTACTTATCTGAAGAATGGGCACAATGAAGAAAATGTAGTCGTGATGAGATATCAAATGTATCAAGCATAAAGTAAGTGCTTGATAATAGGTAGCTACTCTTATTAACATTATTATTGTTAGTTCAGAAAAAAACTTTACATATTTTTTTCTCAAATCTATTTAAACAAAAAAGGCCAAGCAATTGCAGGAAAAGTACAGACATTATTCTCAGTGAAAATACTTACCTAAACTCTTTGCCTCATATGTGATTTTAAATCCTCGTCCTTCATTACTATTATCAGAAATGAACTGAACAAACATTTGATTATCTGAGGTGAACAGAGTGGACGAAGGTCGACTGCCACAAAAACGCCCATTTCCTCCATGGGGTCCCAAGGGTGGAGAAGAGATATCAGGTCCATTTTTTAGCTGGAAAGACAAATTAAAATTGCACAATTTCCTTCATACTGATAAAGATGAGGTATACAAGTTCTATCAGTTTATAGCCCAGGAGGGGAAACATCATCATTTTGTTTTCTGAATGAAGTGTGTAGAGGAAGTAGCTAGAGGAAGCAGCAAACGACACCTACCACCAAGTAATCGCCCTGGCTGCAAGAGTCGTCTCTATTTGGAATCTGGAAGGGCTGCTCAAAGTGCACAGCGATGGTCAGACCACTCTGAACCTGGACATGCCAAGAGCAGTTGAGGTCGGGAGTGTAGGTCTCTGCATACCCGGGTGACGTGATAATCCCTCTGTCTGCATGCAAGTATCCACCACAACCTTCCCAGGAAGAAACAAAGACAGCACATTTAAATAACACTCGCAACTGGATTTCGATGCTTTTTCTGTTTGTCTTGAGAATTTTCAAAGTATAGGCGACAGAAATGTGGTTTGAAACTCACTCGGGACCAAAAAATGTTGGAAACAATTAGCACAACAAGTTTGGATGGAGCACAGGCTCCTCGGTACTCATTTTGTTTTTGTTTCTAAGATACGGATGTAGAAGTAAGCAGGGGAGACAAATCCCTTAACTTTCATGAAGCTTACTTTGTAGAGGAGTCAGACGTACAAAAAACACCTACATAGTTAATATATGACGTGGTGATAAGTTCTACAAAGAAAGATGAACGGGGAGAGGGAAAATGAACTATACTGCCTGAGGCAGTTAGCGAAGGCCACGTTACTGCAGTCATATCCGAGCAGAGACCTGATTGAAATGGGGGATCGCATCCTAAGTGAAGTAAGTCAGACAGAGAAAGACAAATCCCATTTATCATGTTTATGTGGAATCTCAAATACGTCACAAATGAACCTGCCTATGAAACAGAAACAGACTCACAAAGAGAAAAACCTATGGCTACCAAAGGGGAAAGGTGGTGGGGGGGGCGGGTAGGGATAAATTTGGAGTTTGGGGTTAGCAGATACAAACTACTATATATAAAACAGATAAACAACAAGGTCCTTCTGTATAACACTGGGAACTATAGTCAATGTCCTGTGATAAACCATAATGGAAAAGAATATGAAAAAGAATGTATGTCTATGTATAACTGAGTCACTTTGCTGTACAGCAGAAATTAACACAATATTGTAAATCAACTATACTTCCATAAAATAAATTAAAAAAAGAAAAAGAGAGACGGGGAATCAAGACATAAGACTGTTTGAGAGAAGAGCACTGCAGTCCAGAAAACAGCTGGCGTGAAGGCTGCTGTGTCAGTGGTGCATCACAGAAGTCAGAATGTATGAGGCCAAATGAGAGACCTAAACGGTTAGCGCGGTAGGTCGCGCAGGACACCGCAAGGGCTTATTCTGAGTAAGAAGAGGAACACATTGCAGCATTTTGAGCGTCAGAATGGCACGATCTGACTTAACACTTTAAAGACTCACTGTCTGCAGTACTTCAACTCTAAGGAAGGGCAGGGCAAAGCAGAAGCAAGAGGCCCAGTACGGGGGCGACCTCTCGAGCCCAAGGAGGGCTGGCAGACGCCTGGACTAGGGTGGCAGCAGGAGAAATGGGGAGAAGTGGTTGCACTCTGGATATACTGCGAGGGTGGGACCATTGTGGTTTGCTGATGAATGGGGTTGATGGAGCCAGAAAAGAAGAATCAACGGTGGTGCAAGCTTCCTGGCTTAAATAGCTGGAAGAATGTACTTTCCACTTCCTAAGATCGAGAAGAATGTGGAATGAACAAGTCTGGGGCTGGGGGAGGTAATAAACGGTGGGAGGCAAGAGTTAGTTTCCCACATATTAACTCACACAGCGCGAGCTGTCACGCACATGTCCATGAGCCACGTGACAGAGAGGCAGAAGCTCGAGCTGAGAAGACAGCGATGCAGCAGACGCTCATTTGCCAGCTGTCAGGGACCGACCAGAGCATCAGCGAGTGAGGGCAGGGAGCTCACACGGCTCGTTAAAACGCAGAGGCGGAAATTTACCTTAGGTCTAATTCCCAAGCCCATTCTCCTAAACCACTCTGCAGCTGCCCCCCCCCCCTTGACTGTGAGGACGACCGTTTATCTTCAATTGGTCCCTACTCTATAAAAGGCATACATAATCCTGGAGAAAACATTCGTTTTTCATGTCTAGATTGATAATCTACTTTAAAATTAGGTTTTTCAGTTAAAAATATGAGAGACTTTAGAAATGTCACCTTCTGTGGGCTACCTTTTAACTTTAATCCAGTGTGGGTTGAAAATGATTGTTTGGACTTCACATATTGTCAGGTTTTGAAAGTCTCAATCATACTCCACACGATAGGCTGCCACATATGATGCACATTGTCAGATTCACCAAATTCATATTTCAAGAGCAAACAAACTCTTCCTGCCAACCTTTAGATAAATCATTTCAACCAAGGGATTTATGACAATATCTCCTACATTACCTTGGTTATTTCTTAGGTTGAAGATAACTCTGACTTACTGCTTCTTTGATGTGTTAGGGATATGTACTGTCTTCTGGTTCCAGCCATCCGCTAGGATGAAATTTTGTTTTAAACATCTTACTCTTGTGCCTACTGTGGAGGGAAGATGCCCTGCCCAAAGAACTGAAGAAGGGGGACCATTCACAAATGTGGCCAGTTTCTTTCTTTCTTTTTTTTTTTTTAAGACTTAATACCTGACATCAGGATAACCCCCAGAGGCCGGGCAGAGACCTGTGTGCTCTGACTTAGAACCTGTGTCCTGGCATTGAAACATGAGCAGAGTGTGTTAGGGAGACAGCAAGAGGAAGATGACATGAAATGAATTAGAACCATGAGAACATATTACTCTTGTGAAACGATGCATTAAAGCCCGCCCTGGTTACACTGAAGTCCGAGGTGAAGTGGATCACCATGTGCTCTCCAGTAGACCGGATGGGCCCAGGGATCTCTCTGCCACAGAGAACTGCTAGCTCCTGGGCCATGCTGTTGTCTCCTACGACCAAAGAGAGGAAATGTCAGTGTGAAAATATGACGTCTTAAGAGTCTCCTCCACAACTTATTTACAAAACAGAAATAGAGTCACAGATATAGAAAACAAACTTATGGTTACCAGGGAGGAAGGGGGCTGCGGAGGGATAAACTGGGAGATTGGGCTGGACATATACACACTACTCTATATAAAGTAGATACCTAATAAGGACCTACTGTATAGCACAGGGAACTCTGCTCAACACTCTGTAATGACCTACATGGGCAAAGAATCTAAAAGAGTGGATACAGGCATACGTATAACTGATGCACTTTGCTGCACACCTGAAACTAACACAACGCTGTAAATCAACTAAACTCCAACAAAATTTTTTTAAAAAGAGTATCCTCCGCCATCATTGCAACCCAGCCAAAGCGCCTCACACATTATTCTCAAAACACCCCCGTTCCTAGGAGGCAGCAGGATTACCAAATAAGGGACATTCCAGGGGTTACATCATTGTGGCTCCAGTTTGTAACGGTGCCGCCTGTCTTTTTCTTTAACCTTTTCAATAACAACTTCTTTGCCAGTTCCCACTGCCTTTCCAAAAACTGGCTGACAGTTCTTCCTGGAACGAAAACTCAAAATGAGAGGACGTGAGATTGGGAAGTAACTGAGGACCAGTGCTGATATGTGCAGTAGATTCTGATCTAAACTATTCTGACTGCTGAAGGTCAAGTATCTAAAAAAAAAGGTTTGATTCTTCAGCCCCAGATCCGATGCTAATGTTATAAGGTCATTGGCCCCGAAATCTGCCTTCACCTTCAGAGGGGTTTTCTTTTTTCTTTTCATTATTTTCTTGTTCATTGTTTGTTTTGCCATTATAAGAACACACTTCTCTCCATGTGTGGAGGATGAAAAAAGACAGTGTCGGCAAATGTGCACCTCCAGAAACATCAGTGAGAGCTGGGTAACCCCCAAGGCCCTTTTTCCTTTGGCTTTTCTCTTGATTGTAAATTTTGATCAGAACAACTGTCTCAGTCAAAGCCTGAATGGAGCAAGGACTTAGATTCCTTGGCTGGGAAAATATGTTGTTTTTTCCCTAAGGCAGAGAATTAATTAATTTGAAACTTAAAAAAAGACAAAAATAGAATATGAGACATGAGGAAATTTGTCCTTTCACTCAACTAGCAAAATGATTCTTTTTTGACATTGACCACAACCTAAAACTTACTCATTATTAACTAGTTTAGAAAACAAGTTATCAAATGTAGTAGCACAGCTATAAATACACGCTGCTTGGAAAGGCATTCTTTACAGGGGTTCTGACCTCTGGAAACGTTTGCAATTTTTATCATTCAAAAATTTATCTGTGACTCCTTTTGCATTCTTATCTTCATTATGCTATTTTGCTACACATTTCACCCCAAATCTGTTGACTTATTCTCTAAGTAACTGCATCACAAAGCTTTGAAGCTTATTATATGTTGTTACTTATTTCACATGTGTATACTTTATCTCTCAGTGAGACTGAGTTGGGTCTACTGATTTTCGTTTCCTTCCTAAAGAAAGAAAAAAAAGAGGAAAGATGATAATTCTTCTGGGCAATGTGCTGATAGCAGATAGTTGATAGGAAAAAGGGGGAAAGTTATGGTTTACCATCTGATCACGTTTGTATGACTGACTTGAGTCTTCACTTACTGCCCAGCTCCTACAGAAGGAAAGTAAAGCACCTCTGCCATTTGATTTTTCTCACTATACTTAGTGGGGGTCTAGGGTTAAGGGGATAAGGCGGCCATGAAAATGCACATTAGCCACCAGTGCGCCAAAATCAAACACATGCTTTGGTCCAAAAAAAAAAAAAATGCTCTGAAGCTTTTTTCATTAATCGCCAAAATTTAACAAACTGAGAAGTTCACAGAAAACTCTATGCTTCTCATATCTCTTGGAAAATAAGATCCACAACAACGAACCTGCACTCCTAGAAGCTGCCCCTTTGATTCTGTCCTCCAGGTTAACACCTTACTAGATGTCACCTGCTGTCTAGGCAGGCACTGGGGCTGCAATATGTGTCATGCAGGGCAGTGGGTCCCCAGCTTCAGAGACTCTACCACCGGGAGGCAGGGACCCGGGTCAGGCGAGGGGAGCACGTCACATCGGGGGCAAAACTTAAGGAGGTGCCCGAGACCTCAGAAATCAAGATAAAAATATTTCAGTACAATATTTCAAAAATTGAAATTTAATGTAAAATGAACAAAATATTAAAATTTTAAATAAAGAGAGGATCTGACTCTGTACTTTGTCCAATCCTGCCTTACTCTCCTCACCCTGATCTTAACCTTAACCGGAGACAGATGTAGGACCCATCCAAGTTTCTAGTTTAGTTGGTCTGGGGTGGGGCATAGAATCTGCATTTCTAGCAAGTTCCCAGGTGATGCTCATGCTGTCGGTCTGGGGACCTCACTGTAAGAGACACTGACTAGAGGATATGGCCTCCCTATTCTCCTCTGTTCCATGCAAATCATGAACCACAATTCTGCGCATCTTGCATTGAAGCATTATTTATATCCCTCGCTCATCACATAGCAATACCACACCTGGGTACAGAGGAAAAGATGAAAAAATATTAGCCCTTAATTCTACCCATTCTACCCAGAGATTCAGTACACGATAGAAACTTGAATACATTGCAATTTTAAATACTTTTCACACTTGGATCTTAAAGCCATAGGTATAAAATATCAAGATTTATTTCCATAGCCTTTCAACGAGAAAGCAGCACAACCCGGAAACTCAGATTATAATTTCCTACTTAAACCACAGGGAGTGTTTCCTCTTGGGAATGTAATGCTCTCCCTAACACAGTGTGCAGATTATTTTGCTCCAGGCAATTTAATGCTTTCCTTATGTTCTGCAGAAATGGTGGCCAATTCTAGTATCTAGTAATACCTGTGCATTTCCATGCAAATGGACGGAAGCAGTAAACGAGTATGATTATAATTGAATGTAACTAAATGTGTGTCAGGGTTGAAACTTGGTAGTTTTTTGTTTTATCTTGTTTTTTAAACGTTTCTCACCGTCTCTTATCACAAGTTTATCATAGCTGCATGTACTATGAGATTCAATGTCCAGGGAAAGGATGTTGAGTTCCACAGTAGAATCGGGAGCCTGGATAAGCCACATGCAGTCAGCGCCATTACTGTAGCTTTCAGGCCAGCCTGGGGAGTAAAGAAAGACTGGAGCGTCTCCTGTCTGCAGGAACCCACCACAAGCACCTGCAGAATGAAAAGCAACATCGTTGAAATACCTCTGGCAGAAAAGAAGGTAGCATTTCACTTGAAAGCCACAGTTCTATACTGAAACAACCAATTAAAACAATTTTCTCAAAGAAATTTATACATATTTTATTAAATCCACTGATTCAGACAGCTGTGATTTCCATAATTTTTTGAAGAAAAACACACTGTATTCTACTTTTTTCACCATAGTTTTACCACTTAACCCAATTATTAATGAGTGCCTATTATCTGTCAAGCATGGAGTAAGTCCATATGGAAGATCCTATTATTATCGTTACCAAGGTAGAACTTTGTTCATGTTTCCAATGTGCTTTAGTCTTCATCTTCTTTTAGCACAGCTATTCATCATGTAATTTATATTAGGCAATTTTGAAAAAAATTTTCAATTTGGTGAAATGAAGCATTCAAAAAAGTTTGTGAGCTTATAATAACAACAGCCTTTTTTTGGTTGTTGTTGTTTGCTTTTTAAATAACAGTTTTGTTATTATTCACTCACCATAAAATCTACCCTTTTAAATAGTTCAGTGGTTTTTAGTATATTCACAAAGTTCTGCAATCGTCACTGCTACCTAATCTTAGAACACATTTTCACCACCCTGAAAGAAGTTGGATACTCTTTACCACTGATTCTCTGTTCTCTACTCCACAAGTCTATGGAAACCACTAGCCTACTTTCTGTCTCTATGGAGTTGCCTGTTTAAGACATCTTATATAAAGATGTCATCATATATAAAGATAAACATCATTATATAAAGATAAACATCATATATACTATATGTGGCCTCTTGTGACTGGCTTCATTCACTTAGCATAATATTCTAAGGTTCATCTGTATTCTAGCATGTATCAATACTTCTTTCATTTTAAGGCAGAATAGTATTCCACTATACGGATATACCACGTTTAGTTTTTCCATTCATCAGCTGTTCGACATTTGGGTTCTTTCCTCTTTTTCACTATTTATGAATAATGTTTCTATGAACATTCCTGTATAAATTTTTGTGTGGACGTATGTTTTCAATGTTCTTAGGTATATAACTAGGAGTGGAATTGCTGGATTGTATGGTAACCCTGTGTTTCAATATTTGAGGAACTGCTAAACTGTTTTCCAAAGTGGCTGTAGGATTTTACATTTCCACTAGCAATGTACAAGGGTCCCAGATTCTCCACATCTTTGTCAATAATTGTTATTGTCTGTCTTACTGATTATAGCCGTGCTAGTGTTAAATACATATTTTCTAGTATATCACTTTAATTCATTTGTTATTTATTTAACTGTATATTTTCGAGTTTTTTCTGTGTGGTTGTTCAGAGGATTACAATTAACATCTTAAGACATTGTAGTTTGGATTAATATTAACTTAATTTTAATAGTATACAAAACTTGGTTATAATATAACTCCATTCCCACCCACCCCCATCTTTTATGCTATTATTGTCATAAAATTATATACTTAAACATTATCAGCATAGTTTATTATTATTGCCTTACGCAGCCGTCTTTAAATCAGACAGCAGAAGAAAAGAGCTACAGATGAAAATACATTTATACTGCCTTTATATTTACATATGTAGCTGTCTTCACTACCTACTCTCTAGCAGTAAAGACATGCTAGGGTCATTTCATTTCATTCTGAAAGCCCCCCTTTAGCATTTCCTGTAGCATAGGTCTGCTTGCAATGAATTCTCTCAGCTTTCATTTATCTGGGATGTTTTAATTTCTACTTAGTTTGGAGGATACATTTTCTGGGTATAGAATTCTTGATCAACAGTCTTTTTACTTCAGCACATTGACTATGTCATCCCACTGCTCTGACCTTCATGGTTTCTGATGAGAAATGAGATGTTAACCTTGGTGAGTATTGTTTTTACAAGATAAGTGAGTTTCTCTTCGTGCTTTCAAGATAACCCCTTTTCTTTAGCTTTGATAGTTTGACAGCAGTATGTCTAGGTACAGATCTCATTGAGTTTATCCTACCTGGAATTTTGGGGATTCTTGGATGTGTAGATTAATATTTTTCATCAAATTTGGGATGTGTACAGACATTATTTCTTCAAGTATTCTTTTTTTCCCTTTCCCTCTTTCTTTACCTGGGACTCTCATTATGCATACATATGTTGGTATAAATGATAGTTTCTGAAGCTCTGTATAATTTTCTTCTTTCTTACCCTCAACAGGATAATCCTAAAGGACCTACATTCAAATTCAGGGATTCTTTCTGCTACCTGCTCAGCTCTGTCATTGAGCCCACCCAGTGAATTTCAACTCCAAAATTTCTAGTTGGTTGCTTTTTCTTTCAAAAATATCTATCACTTTATTGATATCCTCTATCTGGTGAGACATCAGTCCCATACTCTTCGTTAAATCTTTAGACATGATTTCTTTTAGTTCTTTAACATATTTACAATAGCTTATTTAAAGTCTTTGTTAAGTAAGTCTGACATTTTGGCTTTCTCCAAGACAGTTTCTATGGATTGCTTATATTCCTCTGCATAGGCCATACTTTCCTATTTCTTCATGTGTCTCATAATTTTTTTGTTGAAAACCAGACATTTTAAACAATGTAATGTGGCAACTCTGGAAATCAACCCCTCCCCCAAAGTTTGCCGTCACTGCTCTTTGTTCAGTGGCTTTTGTGTACTAATTCTGTAATGTCTGTGTTAATTGTTGTGTGTAACCATTGAAAGTCTGTGTTCAGGTTAGTGATCAACAACTGATTAAATAGAGATTCCTTTTAAATGTCTTGAATCAATGGTTCTCTCACTCTTCTGAGTGACTGTGTGTGTGCACGTGTGTGTGTGTGTGTGTGTGTGTGTGTGTATTGGGATATGCCTATATGACTCTAGAAGACAGTTTATAACTCTGCCCTAGAATTCACTTTCTACTTTCACAGAGCCTCAAGATCCTACAGAGGTGAGAGACTGGGGCCTTCTCGAGTCTCATGTTGGGCATGTTTATAGCCCTGCACGCGAGTGGAGCCTTCTGTGTTCCCAGAAATATGTCAAAACTTTTCAAAGTCCCCTATGGATATATCACTCCCCAGTTTTTCTTGTTACATTTTTGGTCAGTCTCTTATTAGCTGTAACTGGAATCACTGCCACATGCAGTTGTGATATTAAATAACTTGCCACTGACGATTTCTAAAAAACACCCAGTGTTTTGCCAGTGTTCTCATTGTTTTTCTGCAAGAATAGATTATCAGAGGCCTTTACTCCACCATTCCAGAAGTTTATGACTCTTATACAATACATGTTTGAATCTTGCTAGGGCCACCAAGAAATGAATGTAAAATTTATAGGACTAGGTCCTAATTACTTTATCCTATTACTATATAGGCTGTACAAGTTTAAAAATAAAATAAAGTAAAAGCAATTTCAAAGTATAAGATCCGAATATTATCCAGTATCTTCAAATGTTAAGATTTTCCTTTACATAAAATATTTCTTATCTTGAATTTATAAAAAGCAGTTATCATACTAACTATAAGCTGTTAGTGCTGTTTGTCAAATATTCCATTTTTCCTCACTTCCAAACATATGGTGAAATTGCATTTCCTAACACTTCTGCGGTTGGGTGAGGCCATTTGACCAGTTCTGGTTTATGAATCATAAGCAAAATGACATGTGTCACTTTTAAGCTGAACACTTTTAGACTGAGGCATGCCAGGGCTCTCTTTCCTCTTGCCATGATCACAGGAAATGTCCCAAACAATGTCAGATCCAATACCCAGTTAACCCAAGAGGGTAACATGAACAAGTAAGAAGTCTTGTGTTTCTCAGCTATTCAGAGTTTGGAATTATTTGTTACTGCAGCATAACCAAATATGTCCTGACTGATTAGCTAATATTTTCCAACGTGACATGTTTAATTTCCTTCACATGACCCTAGTCCACATTAGGCTTATTTTCCTTTGACTGCTTTTTGCTTTGTCATTTAATCATTTAGTTACTATATCATTATTTAACTGAATGCTTTATCTTTGCCAATTACTTTTGAACTCTTGGAGAATAGAGATTATATCTTGCTTTCCTTTCTTAATTGGTATACGCTTACCTCAGCATGTCTATAATAAACCCTCTATAAATATTGGTTGAATTAAATTTTTTTTTTTTTTTTTTTTTTTGCGGCACGCGGGCCTCTCACTGCTGTGGCCTCTCCCGTTGCGGAGCACAGGCTCCGGACGCGCAGGCTCAGCGGCCATGGCTCACGGGCCCAGCCGCTCCACGGCATGCGGGATCCTCCTAGACCGGGGCACGAATCCGTGTCGCCTGCATCGGCAGGCGGACTCCCAACCACTGCGCCACCAGGGAAGCCCTTGAATTAAATTTAATGTATGTTCGCATAAGGAATGCTAATGTTACAGTGTTCAATATATTAATACAATTTAAAACAGTAAGCTTTTTTTTTCACTTTAATGAAAGTGTCAGAATGTGCTATGATCATGAGATAATCATTTACACCAACCAGGTAACTAGTAAACTATAAAATTTTCTTATCCTTTTATTTTTTCCTTTGCTCGTTTTTCATTAAGAGAAATGAGATTTATGATACTATACTATACTCACTCATCCACTTCAATCACATAATTATGGAATATATGTATGAGAAGAGAACTTTTTTTTGAGTACTACAATATACTTATTGATATAATGTTTTGCATGAGAGATTTCTTCTGTAACTTGAGATTTGTGGACATAAAAGAAGCTTAACTCAAGTTTACTTATAAGAGCTATCCAGTCTTAAATGGATAGCTCTAAATTGCATTTGGCAATCTTGCTGACGGCTCTTTGCTCTTAGATAAATAGATTAATATTTTAAGGAAGAGTTTCATAGTCAATGTTTTGAAAGCACCTTGCAAGAGAGGTGAAAATAACATCTTAGGACAGAATTCCCAAGAGGCTAGAAGCAACAGAGTCTAATCTTTTAGGGTCTGTTTAGTCTTAGAACAAGTTCAACGTCTGAATATTCTTCAATGAGATCCAATGATAATATGTCCTAATCAAATATTTCAAGGAGTGAGAATATGCCATGAGAAATATCTGCTGGATTTATTCTATTTATTCTATTTATTCTACCCTCAAATTCACAAGAGCCATTCAAAAGTGTTTAAACAAATTTTCAAAAGAAAAGCGCAGTCTCCCAAAACACAGCTTACGGGGGGATTAAAATGTCTTCAAAATAGTAAAATGAAAGATTGAAATTTAGGCCAACTTTACCTTGAAACATGAGGGTTTACAACCAGCTAAGGACACACTGAAGCATTTCTGAAGGCACACTTAAAAGGTAACATAGAGGAAGAACAGTTACTTGCATTAGTTGATCCTAGGGGGTGTGTGTGTGTGCGTGTGTGTGTGTGTGTGTGTGTGTGTGTGTGGTATTTACAAACCAAACTTTCAGAGATCTCTAAAGCGATTTCTAGAAATTGTAAGTAGAATATCTTATGGACATCAAACCCTTAACTGTTATGGAAAATATAATGGGAAACCAGCATTTTTTTTTGAAATAAACATCTAATCTCTAAGTATTTATGAAATTCAAAGGACACCTGAACATATGGAGGAAGGGTTTTGAGACTGTAATCACTCTTCTTATTCACTTGTGTATTTGGCCCTTATTAGTAGGAACCTTTGAAATATTAGTCTGCACATATCAGCCCCTAAAAAGAATTTCATTTATTACCAAACACACCTGTAGCAATGGTAGGTAAAGGTCCAACAGAGGCATTCATTGCAAACCACTCCAAAAGGAATCCTTTCCCTGAGACTGAAGAGTCAGAAGAAAACTGAAATGTCAAAGAACTTCTAGTGGAGCTCAAAGAGCCAGTCTGGGTACCACAATAGGTTCCAATCAGGCGGGAATGAATGCCAGCCCCATCATAAACCTGCATGGAAGGGACAGATAATAGAGCACTGAACTCAGGCAATCACCTCCATTTTTCCTCATAAATAGAAAACCACGAGGTATAAACTATGATTGCAAGTAATTAAATGTTTTAAAATTATCTATATCTTCCCTGCAGAATTATATTAGTAACTAGGCTCCATGTGATATAGCTCATTATTCGATTTACAGTAAAACTTATGGGTGGAAAAGTAGGAACCAGGATAGTGGCACAACAACAGTGTCTATGAAATGTGCTTTGGGGCCACAAAAGGGAGGAATTAGGAAGAAAGGGGGAAAGTCACAAAAAAAAGGAAAAGTCACAAGAAAAAGGAAAAGTCTAATGAGAGAAAGTGGCCAGGTATCCTGAAGGAGTTCACATTTCCAAAGAAGCAAAGAAGCAGAATTAATAACAGCAACAGAATCACAGCTTGTGAGGGCTCAGCATACTCAAAGCATGCAAGAAATCTCTTTCATTTGGTTGAAAATGTTAGATTACATAGTTAGAGACATATTTTCTGATAGTTCCCAAATACGTAATCTTGAGCATGTTTATCTTTTTCTTCACATGTGGATGGATCTCTCCAATTACATTTCATATCCTTCCCTCCATCTTGTAAATAATTTGAACAAGTTCGTTATAAGTGTTATTACATATTTCTCTATTGAAGCTACTATATAAGCTCAGATTTCAAATTAGCTAATAATTTTTTCCAACTTACTGAGCATCTATCAAGTACTAGGTTCTATGTGAAGCACTGTGGACCTAAAATGAATAAGACAGAATCTTGGCCCTCAAGAATCTGAGAGTAAAATAGTGAAACCCATAGAAGCAGAAAGTAGAATGGTGTTTACCAGGAGATGGGGGGAGCAGGGAACAGGGAGATGGTCAAAGGGTACAAAGTTTCAGTTATGCAAGATTAATAATTCTGAAGATCTAATGTAGAACAATGTGACTATAGCTAATATTGCCATGTATATACTTGAAATTTGCTAAGAGGGTAAATCTTAAGTATTCTCACCACACCAGAAACAAAGAAAGAAGATGGTAACCATTTGAGGTGATGGATATGTTAATTAGCTTGATTGTGATTATTATTTTACAATGTAAAATTGTAAAATATCATATATCAAAAGACCTAGTTGTACATCTTAAATATAGATAATATTTATTTGTCAAATATACCTCAATAAAACTGGATAAAAAATAATCTGATAGTGTTTCTGGAATTGATGCAGTTGCCAATGTCTGGATGGCAATGATCGCCACAATTTTTATATACTTATATTTACTTACTTAAAAATGATTGTTCAAATTTTTAACACTCTAACAGGAGAATAAACAGGGTAATGGGATATAAGATAGAATAAATTCTTAATTAAGACACATACACATGCTTAGATAAAGCCCAACAGAAAGATTACAATAATGCGGAAGAAAAGTTAGTTACAGAATCAAAGATAATAATTATACTACCAGAATCACCATTGTTCAGGTAACCTGGAAGGGGTATTCGTGATGTAGGGTAGACCATCCCCTATGACTTGGATCTATGGTTGCCAATAGCAAGTCACCAAAATGTATAAACATCAGTTGCTCTTGGAAACTCACCTTTAGTTTGTCATAATAGCAGTTGAGTGTTGCCTCCATGTCCATCTCCAAGATTCTACCATGGATAACCTGAGATTCATTCACATTCACTATCCAATGGTAATTGGAGTTGTGGGGGTAATTTCCGGGCCATAAGGGAGAGGCAATTTTCCCCTGAGTTCCCACAATATTGTCATTGCCAAATACTAGGAAGGAAAACAGAGTAGTAAATCAGACCTACTCAGAACAGCTCCTTAGTCAAATGAAAGAAACAAAAGCCAAGGGGTGTTAAAAAGGACGGACTTCTAATTGACGGCAATTTCTTTTCTGAACACTGAAAGAAATACTGCTTCCCTTTTGGTTTCTCTGCTATCTATTAATTCTTTGGAGAAGGGTGATATTGTGAATGGAATTCCATCTCCTTAGAAGACCACATGGTGTGAAAACAAGCAATTGCGTCCCAGGTAAAATTGGGTTCCCAGACCCCAGGGAACTTGGTGACTTGGGAAGGGGTATCACCAGCCCTGTTCTATAATTTTGGTTTACCTATTTTACTTCATGTTAAAAAAGAACGAAACATGTTTTTTTCTTCTTTAACTATGTAAGAGAAACTGACATTTTCAAACAACATATAGAGTAGCTATTAATATTTAACATTTTATCCTATTAGAAGAATATCCTGTTATTACAATATCTGAGCACTTAGGAATATCCTAAAGTAATAGTAAACGTTTCTTGTGTTTTTTTAAATTAATTTTTATTGGAGTCTAGTTAATTTAAAATTTGTGTTAGTTTCTGCTGTACAGCAAAGTGAATCAGTTATACATATACATATATCCACTCTTTTTTAGATTCTTTTCCCATATACGTCACCATGGAGTCTGGAGTAGAGTTCCCTGTGCTATACAGTAGGTCCTGATTAGTGATCTATTTTATGTATAGTAGTGCGTATATGTCAATCCCAATCTTCCAGTTTATCCCTCCCCCCCTTCCCCTTTCCTCCTGGTAACCGTAAGTTTGCTTTCTACATCTGTGACTCTATTTCTGTTTCTTAAATGGGTTCATTTGTACCAGAGTAAACATTTTTAACTTGAGGAATATAGAGATTATGGGATCAAATGAAACACATTTGATATAAGTATACCAAACTGAAACGATGATACATTAGAAAACTCTCTATTGCAATATCATGAAAAATGTTTAACTTAAAATTAGGTAGACACTAGAGCTTTAAAAGAATGTTAAAACCACTGAGAATGCTCTCCCTGGCTCTTAATGAGTCATTCATATATAATTTAATTTTTCTAGTATATAATAAAGTAATTCCACAGAGACATTAAATATAGGGGAATTGTTCTTAATGCATTACTGAAAACATTGCTATCCTTCTAGTTTGTAGGACACATTCTGGAAGCCATCACTAAAACAGAACCAACTCACTGTTGGTAAATGCAGCCTGGAAGCCCACGCCACTGCCCGAGCCATCGGAGACAAATCTGACCCACAGGATGTGCCCAAGGATGGATGAGTAATTGAGAGGGAGGACGTTTCCACAGTACCGTCCCACCAAGCGACCAGTGGCGTTTCCTTCCCGGATCTCCACAAAATCTCTGCTACAGTCTTGAGACTCCTCCACCTGGAAAGTTCTGATTGGAAAAAACAAAATTAGGGATTTAACTGATAAAATAAATTTGGGGATTATCCTGAATCACTTGCTGGGTTGACCTGTTTGGTTTTTAAATTTTTTTCTTTAACTTTAATCACAGTGTCTTTTGGCTAACTCAAAACATTTCTTACACTCAAATTTGTTGAAATGGTGATTCAAGAGATAAAAGACAATTAATACACTGCCTTCAGGGAGTTTTCTTTCTGGGGGAAAATTGGGCAACAAGATAGAAAAAAACAGAATATGGAAGACAGAATATCATGCCATCAGAGTTATTTTGAGGCAGAGGTATCACATGCAATTGTGAGGTTCAGTAATAGCTTGATGGAGAGATTTTTTTTTTAAGATGGAAATGTAAACATAAGCTGGATTTAAGGTGGAAAAATGGTGGGCAGGGAATGCGTGCTAACCAAAGCACATATGCAGAAAGAATGGGACATATTTAGAAATCTGTGAGAGGTCTCGTTTGGTTAGAATACTGAGTACCTTTAAGAAAACATTAGAAGACATAGCTGGAGCAGTATGATGGGTTAATTTTGGGAGAGCTTAAATGCCAATCAAAGGCATCTGTACTTAATTTCTGTAAAGGTAGAAAAAACATGGCATTTGCACTAAAACAGGCTAGCGTTCAAGCATGGCATATTCAACTTCTTTATATTCTGCAATTATGATGACATGGGGGAATGGAGGGTGGGAAATAAGATCTACCTCATGTAATTGTCATTAGTCACATACATAAAGAGTCTGGAACACATAGATGCTCAATGAATGCCTTTAAAAATTGGCCTCAATGCTTAAAAAAATTGGATATAATCAAGGTAATATGGTGTTGGTGGGAGGGTAGACAAATAGATAAATATAACAGAAGAGATGGTCCAGAAAAGGATCCACAAGTATAAAGCCAATTCAACCCAATTCATGGTGCCAAGTTTGGGCTTCAGAAGAGACTCTGAGGCTGTATTTGGAAATCACCTGTACGCATATGAAAATAGCTGAAAACATGGCTAGATTGGGGGTTTAGAAATGAAAAAGTGGGGAGTGATACATAGAGAGAGAGAGAAGAGATAAGAGCAGAAGCTTAGGGAACACCCATATTTTGAGTTCAGTGAAAGGAAGAGGAAGCAATAAACCCAAGAATAGTCTGGAAAGTAGGATAAAAACAAGATCAGTGTCACGTCACAGAAGCCAAGAGAAAATTAAGGAGAGAGTGATGAAGAGTGTCATATGACAGAAAGATCCAGGATTAAGAACAGGCTATAGCAGGGGTCCCCAACCCCCGAGCAGGCGAGCAAATGAAGCTTCATCTGCTGCTCTGCATCTCTCCCCATCACTCACAGTACCGCCTGAACCATCCCCCCCCACCCCCCCCCCCACACCAAGTCCATGGAAAAACTGTCTTCCACGAAACCGGTCCCTGGTGCCAAAAAGGTTGGGGACTGTTGGGCTATAGGATTTGGTTACTCAAAGTAAATTAGTAACTTTTAAAGGAGCAGTTTTAGAGGGTCCACTATAGGATTATTTTTCACACATATTAAGGAGTAAATTAGATGATTTTTGGTGATTTCCATAAGACGATGAATTACAATAACAACAAGACAATAACAAGCTTTCTATAACACCCAACAATTAGAATTTATAAATTCTCTATATTTATATTTTTCATGTGCCCATTAACATGCATAAAAATGTATCAATATATAGTTGACAACACACCAAGTCTCAGAAAATATTAAAACTATTAAAAAACATGTTCTCTGACCACTATAGAATAAAATTAGAACAGGGTAATAAGGAGATAACAAAGAGATCCCGCAATTTGGATATGTAAAACAACTTTCTATATAAACCATGTGTTAAACAAGAAATCATAATGGCAATTTAGAATATATCTAGGACTGAATGAGAGTGAACACATTATGTATTAAAACAGGCAGAGTTGAGCAGTAGAAGTGTGCTGGGCCCATAAAACTTAGGGAGTGTAGTCAAAGCATTATTTAGAGGGAAATTTATAGCCTTAAATGTTTATGGTAAAAAAGAACTAATACTAAGAAAAGTGGACTAGATGTCTAATCCCAGAAGTTAGTAAAACAAAAAACAAACATACAAACCGCATAAAGGAAGTAGAAGAAATAACACGACAACATCTGAAATTAGTGAAACAGAAATGTAGAAAATACTAGAAAAGATTAAGAAACCAAAAGCCATTCTTTTGATAAGACTAACAAAGTATAAACCTCCAATAAGACTGACCAATAACAGAAGAAAGCTTAAGTGAGCAATATTACTAATAAGAAAAGGACAAAACAACAGATATACTAGAAATTTTTAAAATTATAATGAAATTTACTAAAAACCTATGCCACTAAATTTGAACTTAGACAATTTTTATAAAAATACAATACTATAACTAGTTGAAGAAAAAAAATGAAAAAACCTAAAAATACCATTAAATCAAGAAATGTCAGTATTAAAAATTGCCTGCAGACAAAAGGAAACAAATACCTGAGCCCAGATTATTTTATAGAGGAACTCTACCAAAGCTTCAATAAGTCAATATCCCAATCCTAATCTTGTGTATATTGTAAAAAAAAAAAAAAATAGAAAAGAGGGGACAGAGTCCAACTTATTTAATGAATTTAATATAATCTTGGAAGCAAAATCAGTCAAGGGAGGTCAAAGAAAGAAAAAGTTTAAGTCAATCTCACTTAATGCAGATGAAAAATCTTACATAAAATATTAGCTAAATCAATCCATCAATCTGTAAAATATGTAAATCTTAATAAGGTTGGACTCACAATGGTTTAAGATGAAAAGATCTATTACAACAATTCAACACACACATGTACGCACAAAGATTTAAAGAGAAAAAAAGATGGAAAAATATATGAAGGGAGAATCAGTGACAATTGCAGTAAAGCATTCGCTAAAACTGAACACCCATTCATCACAAAAACTCTAAGAAAATTAGGAATAGAGGGAAATTTTCTCAGCTGGATGAGAACTGCCCACCAAACACCTACAGCAAATATACTTAGAGGTAAAAGTTTTTAAACATTTAATTTAAATAAGAAACAACACAAGAAAGCTTGCTCATCACTTTGTTGCACAGTATACTGAAGGGTTCTCCAGGGCAATAAGACAGGGAAAGGGGGAATGGTTGTAAGAATTGGAAAGGAAGTGCTATAAATCAATATTCAAGAGCACTCATTCATTCATAAATATCTACCGAGCACCTTAACATGTCAGGTCCTTTTCTAGGCACTGAAGATAGAGTAGCAGACAAGAGACAAAATTTTGGGCGATTCTAGAGAATGGAACAGTGGCAGGATAAGATAATATGCAAATTTACAATGCTTGGTGTCAGTCTATTTGTCTCTTGCAAAAATAAAATATAGTGTGTGTGTGTGAAAAAACAAAACAAACAAAAAAAGATAATATGCAAAAATTAATAGGGTTTCCTTATACTAGCAAATGATAATTTACAAGATGTAACTTAGTCAACACTCATTCAACAATATTTGTCTCTCTACTATATTGCCAAACACTGGGACAGGACAATGAAGAAAACAGACAATGTTCCTTCCTTCGGGGAGCTTACATTCTAGAAGGAGAGGTAGATAACAAACAAATAAATAGAAATATAATGAGGTAGTGATATGCTCCAGGAGGAAAAAACCAAGTGATTAAGGAGGGTTATTTTAGGTAAGGGGGACAGGGTACATCCATGATTTTTAAATGGGCACCATTTTTAATAGCAACAAAAAATAAGATGGCTAGGAATAAATGTAACATGATATCTATAAGACTTTTAAGGAAAAAATACGAAATTTTAGTGAAGGACATAAAAGAAGACTGAATAAACGGAAAGATACTCCAAGTGCAGTATGAAGAGTCAATAAAGATTCTCCCCAAATTAATCTATAAATTCAATGTATTTCCAGTAAAATCAGTAAGTATGATTGCATTTATGTAAAATGTAAAACAGAAAGCAATATTAGGTAGTGTGTATGGAGACATGTATGTATATATTATTGATATGTATATAATAAAAGGATATAAACATGCATAGACGTGATACACATAAAATTCAGAATATGGGTCATCTCTGTGATGAGAAGGTAAGGGAATGTGATGCTGCCCTGTAATATTTTATTTATTTAAAATTAATTTTTAAATATAAAAGCAATTTAATTTTTTTTAAGGTAAATGAAGTGAGTGCAAACAATTCTTTTTTTCAGAAGTAACTGAAAGAAATTTTTGCTGAGAAGAAGAAGGACAAGATAAAGAGAAGAAGAAAGAATGGTCTAGTAGGACTATAGAAAAAAAACATTGGGAAGGGAAAAAAATGTCTTGAGAATAGAAAACTTACTTCCTCGCTGTGTATCTTTCAGTCACTGCTCAACATTACGTGAGCAAGACTTCACATGATGCTAAGTACAGCGCCCTCCCCGGGCTCTATCTCAGCTAACAGGTTAGGATGCTTAAGGTACAGCTGACCAGCCTGGAGGTTCTGGGACCTCACTGCTCACTTTGGGATCAATGTATCAGGCACACCTCTGAGCCTTCACTGCCGACCAGAGCCCTGGAGCCAACCGGTCAGCTCTGCTCTACCACTGGCTTCTCAAGCCATATACTAGCACCGGTAGGTCTCTAGCCAGACGGTGAGTCTGTGGCTCTCACGATCCCACCAAGGTGGGTTACTACAGTGTAGATCCTCTGGATCTATAGTTCAGACTTAGTCTTAGCAGCAAGCTGCGACTGATAACCGAGCACAGAGGAGATCGGGGAAGACCCACATCAGGCTAAACAAACCACACAGTTGTCTTACCTCCACTGTCCTCCTTGACAAATTAATGCTTCATGAGACAAAGTTCAGAACTACCATCACTTCTGGCAAATAATTGTTCTGAATCCACCCTTCGAATAGCTGTCAAGTTGGGCTCTTAAACTCAGGCTCAGCTTTGTTATGATATCAGAACGTTATCAACAAGGTACCATATGCTAAAACTGTGTTCTTCTGATTTTCAGAAGAAGGAAGAAGGGGTGATCATTCTCCTCAGCAGGCGACTTATATGAAATTGCCCCGAAATCTTTACTCAAAACGCTGCACGTGGTTTACCAGCATCAGCGTCATCCCAGTGCTTGTTTGAAACGAAGCATCAGGCCCCACCAACCAACTGTACCGGAATATGAATTTTAACAAGATCCCAGGTGATCAACATGCACAAGAAAGTTTGGTCCAATGGTCGAGAAGATCACTAAGTGCAAGGTTTTTCTGTTTTTTGTACCAGACTGGTATAATCCAATGCTAAATGTCACAAAAGACATTTCATCAGAAAGGATGGTAGGATGATACCTGTAAGAATCAAATTAGACTTTTTAAAACGTTTTGTTGTTCTTGGAAGTCTTTCGTTTAGTCCGGTTCATTTTATAAGCAAATCCATCCTCTTGCCAAACACTTTGGCTCAGATCTGCTGGTAAAAATATGATGTGGAACAAAAATAGTACAGTCACTGTTTCTCATTATCTCATTTTGATTCTTGAACCTAGATCAATCGCATTTGAAAAGGACTCTGCCAGCATAAAATACATTTTCTGTTCATTCCTTTAAATATCTGTTTTATAAAAAAATGTCTTTGGGGGTTTTATTTCTCCCCCCTCCTTTTGTGTTATAGATGCAACCATAATTTCTCCAGCTTTTCTCCCTACTCGATTTCACCGCCGTGTCCACAATCCAAACCCCATATTTTAGAACTTGACATAGTCCATATGTTTTTCATATGCTTCTCACCCACCCCAGGGGAAGTTTCCAAGCACCCATCTGGATATAGTTTAGACCAGGGCAGAAATAACTCAGAGGCCTGGCCATAAAGCCCTTCTCAGTATCATCTGCATAGAGGGGAGCATCTTGCATTCCACAGATTACACTTTAAAAATAAAACTCAAGCAAGGAACACAAAATAATCAAAATTAACTTCTTATGGATGAGACAGGAAAAAGATGAAGCATTAAGATTTGCTTATGCAATAATCAGGACTTACTGTCCATTGAAGAGTAAAACGAATGACACTGGCTTTTTGTGTTTCTCTTCCACCCTCTAGGAGGAAAGCCCAGTGTTGTTCATTTGGATTTGACTCTGAACTGCCACACAAGATACTTTAGAAATGGCAGAGTGAGAGAATCTAACATTCACTGAACATCAGGTGTGCATCAGCTTTGTGGTACACATTTAAAATTTAACATCTTTGATCACACCTATGGCCCTATATGGATATGATTATCCCCTATAGATGAAATGAATCTCTTTAGGTTTTAAACAAATAGCTTCTTGACATTAACTTATTAGTAACTTAACAAGAAATGGGATGTTGTCTGTCTTAAACATTCCCAGTACCTGGCCCAGTTCCTGAGAACCACTGAACATCAGATTGTTCAAGAATGTGACTGTGGTAAAGACCAAGAGGAAAAAGACCAGAAAAGCCCTTTGATCTAGCAATTATGAGGCCTATTAAGCCGTGTGAAGGACTTTGAACTTTATCATAAGAACGATGTTCATGGTTTATTCATCACTGGATATAAAACATCAATTATGGGAGTAACATGTGCTTTATATATGAAGCATCTAGCAAGGGTGCAACAGTGCTTATGTGTATAAAGTAGGGGCTTAATAAATATCTGTTGAACAAAGAAATATATATATATATATACATATAGTTTTATATATATATATATATAGTTATATATATATGGTCACATATATATATTTTTTTCCCCATATAAAACTTTGTGCTTTTAGTAAAGACAAAAGCAAACAAAACCTCTTTCCCACGTGGCAACTTAAACTTGTATTGCCTTTCAGGTGTTCAGAGGGTGTCTTTGTTTTGACACAATGCCAGCTGGACCCTGAAGAGGCACTGTCTGATCGATGGGCTAAAACAAAGTAACTTGAGATGTTTGAATGTGGTCCACAAATAGGACTTCTCTTTCATGTTTAAAAATCCATTCTTGATGCACAGAATGGCATGCCTAGAAGAGGCACAAGACTTTTTTGAATAAACAGAGCAGTGTCTCCAAAACAATCTTCTTCTCTCCAAGCAAGTTACTTCTTATATTCTTTTCAAGACAGAATTATCAACCCCAACCAAAGCCCAATAATCTATGACACAGTAAAACAAATAACTTTTAATTTAAAATGGCAATTTAAATACCAATGTCTTGGGACTTCCCTGGTGGCGCAGTGGTTGAGAATCTGCCTGCCAAGACAGGGGACATGGGTTTGATCCCTGGTCTGGGAAGATCCCACAGGCCGCGGAGCAACTAAGCCCGTGAGCCACAACTACTGAGCCTGCGCTCTAGAGCCCATGAGCCACAACTACTGAAGTCCGCACGCCTAGAGCCTGTGCTCCACAACAAGAGAAGCCACTGCAATGAGAAGCCCACACACCACAATGAAGACCCAATGCAGCCAATAAATAAATAAATAAATAATTAAATACCAATGTCTTATCATCCAATGTTTATGAAGCACTCATTACCAGTGTGGCATGTCACAAGTATCTCTCTACTGATGGGATTAAAAGGTCCCATTTCACTTACCATGTGCTTTTCACTAACAACTTCCAGAAAATATATTATTGTTGTTTAATTTAACCTAAGACCACTCAGAATGTGGCAGGATCCTACTGTTGATTGCATGTCCATAGTCCATATTCAAAAAGGCCTACAGTTCAACGAGGAACATGAGAGTGATTTTACAAATCAACCACTAAATTCTGTAAAAAATTAATAAAGAGATACCTCAGTTATACAAAGCTGAGAAACCAGAAGAAGGAGCTCTCACACCCTGTGAAGGTAGCAGAGCCCAAGAGGAAGAAGAAAGACTCCTCTTCTTTCTTGGCATGGACTTAGCCAATAAGAAGCCATGGACTCTGTTCACTGAAGCCCTCCCGGCTTCCTTTTCCCTGTATAAAAGCATCCTCCTTCTTCTGCTGTGCAGGGACTTGCAGGGGCTCACCATAGGTGCAGACCCTGAATTGCAATTCTCTGCCGATCCCGAATAAACCCATCTTTGATGGAGAAGTACCTGGCATTCTATTTATTTCAGATCAACATTGCATTGGTTTGATAAGCAAACAGGTATGGTACCCACAAATCCAGCCCACTGTCACTCACTGTTTTTCTTGCCAACCCTGGAGTTTAATGGTATGTCCTTCTCCTGGATCCAAGCTCACACTCTCTTAGCGTTTGAAGCTCTCCAGGTTTTATTCGGAATCTGTTTCAAAGCTTCATCTTTCTGGTCAATGCTTTGTTCTGTACATGAGTATTCACTTGGCACTTCTATCTGATTTGAGATCAGGCGGTTTCAACTGAAACTGGCTAGACTTCGACCCATTCCTTCAGGAGCAGGGGCTGTTTCACTGAAACTGTGCCAGTTTTTGTCCAGCCTTCAGCATATTCCTTTGCAAAGGGCTATTCTCTGGACACTGGCTGAAAAAACCTTTGGCCTGGCTCCTCTAGGACCAAGACGTTTCCTTAGAATTGGCTGTTATTCAGGCTTCCGAGCTGTTTGAATTGAGCTGTTTGTGTTGTAAAATGTTTGAAAATTGTTCTTTTACTTTAGAGAAAAACCTCTGAGAAATGGAAGCCCAGTTTTTGAGAGTACCCACACCCCCAACAGGGACTCTGGCAGATCTGATGTTTAAGACTAAAGTCCTTCCTTATGCACATTCCTAACTAAATGGACCAACCCAATAAAAGTCTGCCATACAGAGTGAAGTAAGTCAGAAAGAAAAAGACAAATACTGTATGCTAACACATATATATGGAATTTAAGAAAAAAAAATGTTATGAAGAACCTAGGGGTAAGACAGGAATAAAGACACAGACCTACTGGAGAACAGACTTGAGGATATGGGGAGGGGGAAGGGTGAGCTGTGACAGGGCGAGAGAGAGTCATGGACATATATACACTACCAAACGTAAGGTAGATAGCTAGTGGGAAGCAGGCGCATGGCACAGGGATATCGGCTCAGTGCTTTGTGACCGCCTGGAGGGGTGGGATAGGGAGGGTGGGAGGGAGGGAGACGCAAGAGGGAAGAGATATGGGAACATATGTATATGTATAACTGATTCACTTTGTTATAAAGCAGAAACTAACACACCATTGTAAAGCAATTATGCCCCAATAAAGATGTTAAAAAAAAAAAAAAAGGCAACTTAGGATATCAATGGCCATTGTGCCGAACTTTTGAAATCCCCAAACTTAACTTTCTTAGAACCAAAGTAGACTACAATAGCTCAAAAATTTCCAGAAATGTGTGGAATACTTACTTTGGTATTTTGAGGCTTCCCAACATTATCTGGAGCCTAGAATTGCCTCTCTACAAAATAAGATTTTAAGGCTAACTGAGGCAAACATAATTAATGAGATAAAATGGCCCCCAACGCCTCAGGCTCTTCTTCCAGCACCATCTGGTCTCTCCATTGGCTCCTCATGGTCAGATCTCATCTCCGGTGCCATCTTCCTCCTTCCTTGCTACACCACCTATGCCTCCTTTGTACTGCCAATTCCCCCATACTAATTCTCTTAATGAGCTTCCCCATTTGAAACTCTTCCCATTCCTGTTTCCTCTGCACTTGTCAGAATATGTCTGTTTACAGCCACTATGGAGAACAGTATGGAGGTTCCATAAAAAACTAAAAATAGAACTACCATATGACCCAGCAATCCCACTACTGGGCATATACCCTGAGAAAACCATAATTCAAAAAGAGTCATGTGTCATAATGTTTACTGCAGCTCTATTTACAATAGCCAGGACATGGAAACAACCTAAGTGTCCATCAACAGATGAATGGATAAAGAAGATGTGGCACATGTATGCAATGGAATATTACTCAGCCACAAAAAGAAACGAAATTGAGTTATTTGTAGTGAGGTGGATGGACCTAGAGTCTGTCATACAGAGTGAAGCAAGTCAGAAGGAGAAAAACACATACCGTATGCTAACACATATATATGGAATCTTAAAAAAAAAAAAAGGTTCTAATGAACCTAGTTGCAGGGCAGGAATAAAGATGTAGACATAGAAAATGGACTTGAGGACATGGAGTGGGAGGGTGAAGCTGGGGTGAAGTGAGAGTTGCATCCACATATATACACTACCGAATGTAAAATAGTTAGCTAGTTGGAAGCAGCAGCATAGCACAGGGAGATCAGCCTGGTCCTTTGCGATGACCTAGAGGGGTGGGATAGGGAGGGTGGGAGGGAGGCTCAAGAGGGAGGGGATATGGGGGCGTGTGTATGCATATGGCTGTTTCGCTTTGTTGTGCAACAGAAACTAACACGGTATTGGGAAGCAATTATACTCCAATAAAGATCTATTAAAAAAAATAAACATAAGCCTTCTGAGAATCCAGAGGCTAAGCCCTTAGTTTTTTGTACTCCCTGGACTAAAGCTGAACTGCAGTCCATAGGCAAAGGCTTTTCCAAGGTCACTGGAGATGCTCACAAATTGCTGGACAATTTAATATAGTCATTCAAACTTGTCAACCTGCTTTCTCTGACTTATATCAGCTAGTTCATATGCTGGTGAGTGAGGGCCAGGCTCAGCATTGGATGAAAACCACTAATTGGGGGAAATCCTAAAAGGTCTCTAGAATTACAGCTGGGAGACCAGCCTGCTATCTTTTTTTTAAAGATTTAATTTAATTTATTTTTTTGGCTGTGTTGGGTCTTCGTTGCTGTGCGTAGGCTTTCTCTCGTTGTGGCGAGCGGGGGCCACTCTTGGTTGTGGTGCGCGGCCTCCTTATTGTGGTGGTTTCTCTTGTTGCAGAGCAGCATGGGCTCTAGGCGCTCAGGCTTCAGTAGTTGCAGCACGTGGGCTCAGTAGTTGTGGCACGTGGGCTCTCGTATGCCCAGTAGCTGTGGCGTACGAGCTTAGCTGCTCTACAGCATGTGGGATCTTCCCAGACCAGGGATCGAACCCGTGTCCCCTGCATGGGCAGGCAGATTCTTATCCACTGCGCCACCAGGAAAGTCCCCAGCCTGCTATCTTATTATATGATCAGGCTTGGCCAATCCCTAGGCAGCTTCATCAAGCAGTTCCTAGGGTTTCTCCAAAACCTGTTGATTGGAACAAAATCCAGGCATACACACAAAAATCTGATGAAACTCTTCATGATTATTACAATCAACTTCAGGTTATTTTTAAAGAAAATTCTGGTCTTCCTTTAGATGTTGATTCTACCCAGGTAATTTTTAACTCTATGTTTATTAATGGGCTGAACTGAGACCTTTCCCTTCTAGGAAAAAGGACCAGGATGGAATGGGAAACTATATCTATTCCAGATTTAGTTAATGTGGCAAACCAGCTCTCTCAAACTCTAGATGAGGCACCTCAGAGGAAGACTGCCAGAATTCTTAATCTTCAGCCCCAGCAAATGAAGGCTCCTAAATGAAACCAAAACCCTACTAATTTCTATTATTGCAAAGAGCCAGGACATTGGAAGAGACTGTTACAAATTTAAGTGCTTCAGGTGCCTTCAGCCCTCTAACCAGCCTTTCAACGTCCTCCCAATTCTCATTGATGGGGCTCTACAGGGATTTATCCCAATTCTCCCTCTTAGTTGGCATGGAGGAACATTTCTCCAGATCGGGGATGACGCTCTTCCAGTCCTAACTGACACCAGAGCCACACTCTCGGTGCTCAACCCCATTACTATAAAGCAGCCTCTGCCTCTGATGGTACTAGAGCTGATTCTGGAAATACTTATCGTTTGCCTCCACTGAATCAGCTACCACCTTCCTTATGGGCAAAATCTCCAACTTATGCTGGAGATTCACAACAACAAAATTCACAACAAACCTCCCATCAAGATTTAAGTAGACCTCTCAAAACCTCTTCCCAGAATCAAGCAAAAACCTTTTAAAAAAAGATCTTCAAGGCATAAAACCCCTAATAGAAAATTATAAGGCTCAAGGCCTCATAATCCCTTGTACTGTGCTCTGAAACACTACCATTTTACTGGTGAGAAAACCTACAGGTCAAAGGTGAAGGTTTATCTAGGATCTCAAAACAATCAACAGCATTGTTATCTCTTGACATTCTGTTGTCCCTAACCCTTATATGATACTGACGTCATTCCAACTGGAAGCAAATTCTTTCCTGTAATTGATTCATGTAGTACATTCTCTAGTATTCCAGTTTAGGAAGCTAGCCAATACCTTTTTGCCTTTACTTGGGAAGAAAACCAATTAACCTGGACAGTAGTGCCTCAGGGTTCTACTCAGAGTCCTCATTTCTCAGGAATCCCGAAGGCTGACCTGGATGATACAAAATTCTCTAGAGATTCAACGACTTCGTTGCAATAGGTGGATGACCTGCTCCTTTGAGCTCCTTCTCAAGCCTCCTCACAGGAAGACTCCATCCACTTGCTAAAGCTTTTAGCCTTAAAGGGACCCAAGGTAGCCAAAGGAAAATTGCAGTTTGCCCAAACCCAGGTTTGATATTTAGGGTATCTGCTATCAGAACAAAGGCTATATCTAGATCCAGATAGACTTCATGGTGACCTAGGTTTCCCAAAACCCCAAACGAAGCACAACTGCAACGTTTTCTCCAGCTAGTTGATTATTGTTGAAATTGGATTCCAAATTTCTCTCCTATGGCAAAACCTCTGTACGTTGTACTCAACAATAAAAACCTCAATGCAATTTTAAGAGAAGAAACAGATGACATAGTCTTTGAGGCCCTAAAGGAGAGTTTGGTGAATCCACCTGCCCTTGGGCATCCAATGATCAGATTCTCCTTTTCCTTTTTGTATATGAAAAGAATGGGAATGCCTTTGGGGTACTAATCCCAAAACACAGGGACCACCATTGACCCATAGGGTATTGTGGCCAGCAACTGGACCCTGTAGCATGGGGATATCCCCCTTGTCTTAAAGCCATTACAACCACTCCCCTTTTGGTTAAGATCACCGAGAAAATTATTGTGAGATCCCTTTTAACCATCTTTGTACCTCATACAGTAGAAGTTCTGACTTCTCATCACACTCAACATTTCCCAGCCAGCCACCTCACCTCCTGTGAAGTCCTTTGGTTAACTGCTCCTTACGTAACTCTCTTCCACTGTAATAACCTTAACTCGGCTACTCCTCTTCCCTCCATCACCAGCAAAGTCCCTCGTGGCGCTGAACACTGATGCACCACCTCCTGACTCCTCAGGATGACCTACAGGGAATTCCACTGGGTAATGCCGACTTCCCATGGTTCACTGATGGTTCTCATTTAAAAGGTGATAATGGCAAATGCAGTTCTAGGTATGCTATTAAGACTCCTTTTGATGTTGTTGACGCAGCATCTTTACCTATGGTTACTTCAGCCCAGACTGAATTACATGCTTTTACATGGGCTTATACTTTAGCCAAGGACAAAACTGCCAATATTTATACTGATAGTAGATATGTTTTTAGAGTAGCTCGTAATTTTGGAATATTGTGGAAGCAATGTGGCTTCCTTACGTCCAGTGGGAAAAAAAATTTAAGATGGCCCCTGTGTTTAGGAATTATTGGATGCAATAATTTCACCTGCCACTTTAGCTATTATTAAGATTCTGGGGTATTCTGAACTTGACTCTCTGGAAGCGAAGGGAAATCACCTTGCTGATATTTCTGTAAGGAATGCTGCCCTTAAAGGGACCAATAGCAGACAAACTTCTGTCGTGGTCCAAAGGGAAATTTAGAAAAACTGGCTAGAGAAGCCCAGCAATCAGCCTCAGAAAAAGGAAAACAAGATTGGAAATTCTGGGCTTCCCTGGTGGCACAGTGGTTGATGGTCTGCCTGCCGATCCAGGGGACGTGGGTTCGTGCCCCGGTCCGGGAGCATCCCACGTGCCGCGGCGCGGCTGGGCCCGTGAGCCATGGCCGCTGGGCCTGCGCGTCCGGAGCCTGTGCTCCGCGGCAGGAGAGGCCCACAGCAGTGAGAGGCCCGTGTACCAAAAAAAAAAAAAAAAAAAGATTGGAAATTCAATAATTGTTGGTTTGATAAAAAGAGAAAGCTCTGGTTTGCATCAAATAACAACCTATTCCCACCCAACACTCTAAAACTCCCATTCCTCACTGCTGTACGTGCATTAAACCATTGTTCTACTGACAAGATGATAGCCTTCGTGAATCAATATTAGAGGAGAAACATTAACAAGGCTGAAAAAAATGCCAACCCTCACTTGTCCCACTTGTCCAAAGTAGAACCAGGGAAGCCTGTTCGTACTGCTCCCAGACACTGTATATTGCCTAATGGACAATTCAAGCTCTGGTAAGTGGATTTCATACAATTTCTTCCTCTAATGGATATAAATATGTTTTAGTCATGGTCCATATGTTTTCACACTGGACTGAAGCCTTCCCTTGCAGACAGCCTACTGTCCCTTCTGTGGCAAAAGTCCTTTTGGAAAAGATGATCCCTACCTGGGGAACTCATCTCAAATTTCATAGCGATCAAGGAATCCATTTTACTGGCCAGGTACTTTGACAAGTCTGCTCTGTTTGGCTCGTTTTACAACACTTTCACTGTGCTCACCACCCTTATTCCTCTGGTTCAGTCGAACACACTAACAGCACCATTAAGACTCAATTGGCAACATTTATAGAGGCCCTCCAAACATCTTGGTCAAAAGCACTGCCATCTGTCCTTCTAAATCTTGGATCTTCCGCTTTTGGAACTCATAAACTCTTACCATTTGAGATAGTCACATAATTTCCAATGCACTTGGTTCCCACTTCTTTTGACACACGACTGATAAAAGGAGAGATATTCCAACATTGCAAAGGATTAATTGCCTCTATTAAAAATAACCATGTTTTAATAGAGCGATCTTTTCATAGTGTACCCTTGGGAGATGAAGACATTAAGCATCACATCTTGCAACCTAGAGATTTTGTCTATTGCAAAAGAGTCCTCCAGAAGAACTCACTTCTACCTCATTGGAAAGGTCCCTATCAGGGACTGCTAACCAACCCTTGTGACACCAAGCTCTGCGAAACAGACTCTTGGATTTATGTAGCACACCTAAAGAAATCACTGAACCCTGACTGTACCTGTACATCACCTGGTGACCTGAAAGTAAACATTGTCTGGAATTGAAGCAGACGACATCTGACGAGACAGCTTTCCCAAGATATACTTTTGAGGATGACATAAGGCTTCAGATGATCTCCAATGTCTATGATCTTGATATCATATGGACTTTAGATAAAAAGCACCTGAGAGTTCTCCCTCCTAGCCCTCCTAATTACTCAGACGTGACCTTAATAGATTTTCAATCTGTTCACTTTCCCTCTGACATGAAATACTATACCAGGAAAGGTCCTTCCTGACATTGACACCCAAAAATCCACTGAAACTAGAAACCCTGACTCTAGATCAGCAATGATTTCAGAGAAAGATTATGATCAAAAGGGGGAAATATAAAAAATTAATAAACAGAAACCTCAATTAAATAGAGTCAGGATACCAAAAGGGGGAGCTCTCATGCCCTGCAGAAATAGCAGAGTCCAACAGGAAGAAGAAAGGCCTCTCTTCTTTCCTGAAGGGCTCAACCAATGAGAAGCCTTGGATTCTCTGTTTATTATAACCCTCTAAACTTCCTTTTCTTCTTTATAGAAGTGTTCTCCTTCTCTCGCAATACAGGGACTTGCACGTGTCTTGCCGTGGTTGCAGACCCCAAATTGCAATTCTCTGCTGATCCCAAATAAACTCATCTTTGCAATTTCCTGTTGATCCTAAATAAACTCATCTTTGCAATTCTCTGCTGATACCAAATAAACCCATCTTTTCTGACAATGGTGGATCAGCATGGGGATAAGACATAAGGGTAAAGAAGGCTTAACTGAGATGGGGATTTCTCCTGGAAGAAAGAATGTTAGTGATGCTCTGAAAGAATCTAAATGTTCCTAATCTTTAAAAAAACGATAAAATTAATGTTCTCTGAAAATGAGAATTCCAAAAAGTAATGTACCAAGAGCTCAGGCATGTACTCTTGGTAATGTTAGGCAGGACTCTAAAACCACTGCAAGAGAATTTTAATGCTATTTATAACCTAAACTATGACTAAAACAGAGGAAATATGGAAACAGACTTCCTGAAGTTCCCACCATATTCTCTAGCAGTTGTTTGGACAAATATGCTATTAGTTGTCCATCCTATTAGTAACACTGCTTCCTTCCTGCAGATTCATTCTCCCTGAAACAATATACTATAAAAAAGGACTTACATAAAAGACAGCTGGAGCTGGTTGCCAGGGGAACTGACAATGTTCCAGACACATTCCACATTAGAGGGATAAATTTCTGGGTAGCCAGGGCTGTTGAAGATGCCTTCAGCCATGTGGAAGATGCCACCACAAGCTAGAAGAAAGGAGAAACAAAGTGAGTGGCAGATTAAATATTGAATACAAGACACCACAAGATAAAGGAGAAAGAACACTAGAACAGCTGTTAGCAGTGTCAAAGGTTATGCCATTTTCATTTCATAATTAAAAAAACCCATATCATATATAATAAGGAAAAGATTCTGAAACCTGAAAACTAAAAGCCACAGGGTATGGTGGATTAGAAGGAATCTCAGTAGTTTCTTTTCTAAAAGCCTTTTCTCCCTGTGAACTCTAACTTTATGTAATAAAAGACTCATTTTAATTCTGTAGTCCCTCGGTATTGCTGACCAGGATGACTTTCACCCCTGGCCTAGAACAGAAGGCAGCATTTCAGCTTTTCCTTCTCAGGAGAGCACAGAAACGTGCACACATCTCCTTGGTGTTCTAAGGCTTTTAGCTGCTAATAACCAGGAAGCCAGCAGCACTCTCCTGGCTAAGAGCCCCAGCACTGGGTGCCCCTCTTTCCTCTCCTCCCCATAAGCCACCATCCATCCTGCATCAGTGACAACACCCAGCCCTGCCTGAGCGCAGCTGTGAGGCCAGGGAGACTAAAGAACAGCAGTTGTCCACCCATAAGAGATGCCATCAGACATTGTCCATCAGGGGCTCCCTTAACAAACGTATCATGAAGGAGAACAAGGAGACACCGACAAGATAGTCTCCCAAGATCATTCCAACCAGTTCTCCCCACTTCCAGAGCTCATCCGTGTAGCGTCAGCCACAATTGCCAAGGTATGGGAACAACCTAAGTGTCTGTTGATGGACGACTGGGTAAAGAAGATGTGGTATAGAGTTCACTACTGCTAGACTTTACAAGCGTGTTGACCTAATATGAAAGATAGTGAGGTTAGTCATAGAGGTGATCTAGGAAACTAGCTCCAAATGCTGAATGTAGAAGAATCCCAAATAATAAACCAAGGATGTTCTACACATTTCTCTTAACCTAGTAGCGCCATTTGCTAACATTTCTTACCTGATGTTGATGCAGCATACGTGGCGTGGAAACCACCAAAATTCGCTATAGCATCCGAGACGAACCTCAGTGTCAGAGCATTGCTGAAGGAAGTGATGGGGTGGGGCATGGAGGGGCCACAGTATCGGCCTAAATAATGAAGACGATGACAAGGAGAATGAATGATGACAAGTAAACACGTATTTTACTAGCATCACAAGAGACCAAAGCAAACAGAAGAAAACACTATTAGGAGAAACATTTAAATCAGGGTCAGTGTTGGGGATGATGCCTGATAATTCAAAATGAGCTATGAATGCAAGCATAGGGGAGATGATTCATAAGCATGGTAAGGAATGTTAGGGGGAGGCAGAGTAACACAGATGACCGCCAAATGTAACGAATGCTAAACTCTCCCGTGCGGTAGGGACCCGCACAAATAAACGTGCTAATTCTTAAAAGCAACATATAAGAGCAGAGAAGCACGTGGATGTTGGAACCAAAACACCTGGATTCAACTCAACTCCCAGCTCTGCCACTTACCAGCTACGTGACCTGAGTGAAGTTACTTAAGTGCTCTGTGCCTCAGTTTCCCCACTTGAGAGAGGGGACCATTGATAACAGTGAAATCCTGTATCATAAGGGTATGAGGATTAATTGAGTTACTGTTTATAAAGTTCTTAGGATAGCACTCAGCACAAGGTGTTATATAAGTGTCCATTAAATAATACAGCCTCAACCTCAGTTAAATGCTTATAGACAAAAATCTCAAGGAATACAATCGGAAGTCTGCAGAGAGCAGAGAGTATTCCTCAATTGCCTGTTATTATCTCAGGCACTGTTCTGGGCACTGGGAATAAAGCAATGGGCAAAACAAAGTCCCTTCTCTGATGCAGCTTGTCTTCTAGCGCAGGATGAGAACCTTGGATGACAAAGCTCAAATACTCCCAACTCAGGCACTGACACTGTCCCTAACTAAGGCCCTGACACTACTCCTAACTCAGGAGTGACTCATGGAGAATGTTTAAATAACCTGAGATCATTTTGCTTGAGAACATTTCAGAAACTATTTAGCAGCAATCCCTAATTTCTAACTGGGATGTTTTACAAACAGAACTCTAGATTACCTATCTACTATCTATCTATCTATCTGTTCTTTTGTTTCCACTGAGGAAACCAAAAGAAACATGCTCAATTTGAATACCAGCACTGTAGTCAAATGTTAATAAGAAATTTCTCAGAGAATGCTACTTAATGCTGGAATGCACTGCATTTCACTACTGTCTAAAGCAATCGCAACTTTCAATTAAAAAAATACATATATAAACTACTCATGTCCTTGAATATGAACAAGCTGAGTTTCTTGAACACCATATTACATCCTGCTTTCTTAGCCTCTCATTATCTTTACATGGCTTATGACGCTCTTCATAGTTAGTGGAAACATTCTAACCTGGAATGACAGCATATACACACGTAAGCACAGAAACTGTAAAAAGCCAAGGCCACAGATGTGAGTGAGTGAGCGCGGCAGTACCTCGGAGGGGCGCATCATCATGACTGCCGTCCAAAATCTCTAAGAAGTCTCGAGTACACGTTGTGCTGCTTTCAAGTCCAAAGTGGCTAAAGGAGAGGGTGATATGATTGACTGAAAGGGAAAAAGAGAAGACTCTTTAATAACGTTCTGGCAAACAAAACATACAGGGAATGCTATTTCACCTCTGATCCTTTCTCCTGCTGTTTCTCCAGCAGGGGAGCCATGAATCTGGCAGATGTGCACAGGGGGACGGACAGGGGAGGGAGGTGAAGAGGAGAAGTAACAACCGCTCTGCTAAAAGCTTTCCTTTGAAGAGTAATTGAATCCATGCTTTCGAAAATGTCTGTAGATTCTGAAACGCTGGTACTGGGAAGAGAACCCTTGGAGAAGGGCCCTTGGGTGGGTTTATTTCACGGACGATGGGGAATGCATCCACTGTTGCTGTGTTCCTCGCAGAAGTATTTTTCTTAATAGAATAGCTTCCTTAAATTCTAATTCTTTACCTGTGCTTGTATATAAGACATTTTCCTCTCCGGCACACGTATCCTAGCATTCTCGGTGTTACTTTAAGGCCAGAACCGGGGAAACGGAAGTTCATTCATTTATAAAGAGAGCTTTGAATTACTTGCAGAAAGGTATGTGCCTGGGTACATTTTCCTTTTGTCTTCTTCCAGGGTCCCAAATCTTCCGAATAGGATCTTTCCCTATTGCTGTCTTTATACCAGTGACCTCTTTCATCTAAATGCTTTAGAACTGTTTAGAAATTATCCTTAGGTGCCAGACTGTGGAACTCGAGGCAGGGGACTTCTTTACTCAAGGCTAAGTTCCTGGCTACTTCCTTTGCCTAAGGATTACATCACTGACCCCCAAATGACATGCAGGGCAATAAAGATACCCTTCTGTTAATGCTTAACATGCCTAGGAAAAATGTTAGAGAATATTTAAGCCAAACTCTTCTTTTTTCAGATTAGCTGATGGGGCCTCATCAGCGTAAGTGACGGTCCTATTATCACACAGGTCATTAATTAGAGAGCGGAGTAAAGAACTTAATGCCATTCCCACAGGACGTCTGAAATCATCCGTTTTTCCTGAAAACCTCAAGGAAGGGCAGGGCTCCTTTGGAACGGGATTCATAACGGCCCCGGGATCACCCTCTTCGCGGTCATTCTGCTTGAGTCTTTAGGAATCTCTTCACTTTCTCTGTAAAATGTGGACAGTAATCCTTACTACCAGAGCAGAAAACAAGCTTCTAGGATTCTAAAAAGAACAGAGTGTAAGCACGTATTCCATGTTTCTTAAGGCCTATGCTGGGATTTTTTTTAAATACGTGCATCACAGGAGAGACCAGGTTTTGTAATTAACTTCCACCTTGGTTGAAGACCAATATGCTCATAGCACTGCATCTCCAAACTCTGAGTTATTAATTTTCCGGTCTCTGGTTCTCGTTGTTCATTTATTCACTCGGCAACTGCCTTGAGCATCTGCTGCACTCAAGGCACAGGTGTCAGAAACTATTTATTTATCCACTATGTTGCTTACCCCCAGTCTCACACGCCTGTCATTTCAACTAGGTTACAGGTTTTTGCTTTGTTTCGTTTCCTTTGCTAGGCCTTGAAATTTAAAAAATAATTAAATGAAGAATAAACAGTAAAAGTTACTTCCTACCAGATTAGGAAACCCTTGTTCTTGTGCACATCAGGAAATGGGGCTCCCAAAAACAGGAGAGGAAGGCCATCAATTGTTACCACCGAGGAGATAAGAACATGAGTCATAGCTGGACTTTCCCACAGCCACCAAGCTCCTGGATTCTTGTTTATTTTTGTTACTTACACGGAGGCCGGGCTTGAATTATCCAGCTGCAGTTCTGATTGTATGGATAGCTGGCAGGGAACAGGGGAGAGGATATCGTATCAACGGAGTCGGTGAGGATGTAGCCGCCGCAGGCTGAGGGACACACAAGCGCACACGTAATGTCACACACTCTTGATTTCTGCTGACTCTCCAACACAATTATTTGAAGAATGAAAGCATAAATGATGTTTCCTTATTTCTGAAAGGCATGTCAAGGAAGTTCTCTGCCAAGAAAGCTGCACATAAACCCTGAGAAAGTGGCAACATACTCTACATCTGTAACTATTCTTCAGTTACGGGGAGTGGGGAGTGGCAAAGAACAACAGAGTAAACGGCTCCGCATTGCCTGAATCATTCAACAAAACGCTGGCATTGATTCACTTACTCTGCCCACTTGCAAATTACAGACATAGGGATAATCTCTTTTACGACTTACTTTTTTTTTTTTTTTTTTTTTTTTGCGGTACGCGGGCCTCTCACTGTCATGGCCTCTCCCGCTGCGGAGCACAGGCTCCGGACGCGCAGGCTCAGCGGCCATGGCTCACGCGCCCAGCCGCTCCGTGGCACGTGGGATCTTCCCGGACCGGGGCACGAACTCGTGTCCCCTGCATCGGCAGGCGGACTCCCAACCACTGCGCCACCAGGGAAGCCCCACGACTGACTTCTTTTTTAGGAAAATAAATATTCGGTTGAAAGAGACTTCATAAGGGTGGCTGTGTGTCATCAGGGATGTGCAGAGCCCTGTGGGAGTAGAAGACGGGGGGGTGTACAAGGCATCTCATGGCGCAGACAGCGCTGAAGGAGGATTCGGGGGTGAGGGAGAGTGGCCCAGGGCAGCCCGAGCAAAGACACAGGAGGGCACGGGCTGCACCACACACGCTTGGCCGAAGCATGGGGCGCGTGAGGAGGGTTGAGCGATGCTGGAAAAAGAGCAGGGCAGATTCTGTGCCTGTGTGGAGAAGCTTGGGCTCCACGCCCTGGTCGGTGTGGAGGCAGGACAGACAATGGAGCACTGAAGGTCAGAATCAGAACTCGCTACTGCACGTTGACTTTGGAGGAATATGGGAGAAGGGCAGGTGAGGCCGGGAGGCTGCTATAGCAGCCCAGAGAAGACCCGCTGGGGACTTCTTTGCTATGAAGCAAAACGTAAGTGATTAATTAAATGAAAAGAGAGAGTGTTAAGAAGCTGTTCTTGGGCTTCCCTGGTGGCGTAGTGGTTGGGAGTCCGCCTGCCGATGCAGGGGACACGAGTTCGTGTCCCGGTCCGGGAAGATCCCACATGCCGCGGAGCGGCTGGGCCCGTGAGCCATGGCCGCTGAGCCTGCGCGTCCGGAGCCTGTGCTCCGCAACGGGAGAGGCCACAACAGTGAGAGGCCCGCGTACCGCAAAAAAAAAAAAAAAAAAAAAGAAGCTGTTCTTTCTTTGAAAGAACTTCGCAGTCTTCTTGCTCCAAAGCCTACAGTGCACCTTGGGCAGACCTCAACCCAGAAACTCTTCCTAGCCAGGGCTCTTTACTGCAGAATCCGGGCAAGCCAAGTCCACTGAAACAGATGAAATGACTAAATAGACCACACTTGTTTGAAATGACAAGGATCCTCCCAATAAAAATCAAAGGCATATTAAGGGGACAACAACCCACCCAGCTCTGGGTTCCGTCTCTGACAGTGGAATAAAGGGTTAATCTCTAAAATGCCCAGATGAAAGGCAATGGGTGAAAAGGTCTAGTAGGAAGTGGTGCTTTAAGAAAAAAAAATGGGGAATTTCCTTGCGGTCCAGTGGTTAGGACTCAGCGCTTTCACTGCCGTGGCCTGGGTTCGATGCAAGCCGCATAGTGCGGCCAAAAAAAAAAAAAAAGAAAAGAAAAGAGAAAAGAAGAAATCAATGGAAAACAATACTGATTCTTCAGGTGGAGGGCAACCACTACCTTGAGGGTTAGAACCTGACTTTATATTACAAGAAAGTCTTGTAATTTATAGTAGCGTATCTCTTAGCATAAAACTTTGGATAAATACTAGATAATATATCTGTGAATAAATGAATCTGGATAAACACTTCTTTAATAGTGTCTCTAATATTAAAGGCACTTTTAAGTGTTATTCTGAAAAGTTGCTTGAGAGATACAGCGATCCCAAGGAAGTTCCCGTCACCCTAGTTAGACAAAGGAAAAGTTAAAAGTATCAACAGTTGGAATCATTGCAAACCACGGTTCCTTTGTTCTACTGAAATTGTCGCATGTTAAGTAGAAAGCCGGGACCGATTTCGGTCTCATTTTACTGCAGCACCAAGAGGGGCACTTAAGAACAGATGGTTTGTGCTTCCGGGAGACCCGCGCGGAACTTGCCTTGTCTGAAGTGAGCGCGGAACCCCCGGCTCTGTCTGGAAGGGCCAGACTGAAATCGCAGGAAGAGGCTGTTTCCTGAAGAGGTGAAGGGGTTCCTCAGCTGCTGTCTTCCACACACACCGGCAAGGCGAGGGGCTGCAGAGCTTAAACCATCAAATGCCTACAAAGAAACACAACAGGGAACACAGTGGTTGAGAACTTCAGATCTGCCTGCACAAGGCGCCTGTTCCGTGGAGTACCTGCACATCGGTGACCTAGTAGAAAACACATTTGTTGGAATCCAGTGCTTCATTTTATTGTCTTGTCACTCAGGTCCATTGGAGTGTCTGAGTCTTTGGTCATTTCTAGGAAAACTAGGGATTTCAGTAGGAGTTTCTGTGCCCGAGAAACTCGCCATTAGATCCCTGGATGTCTTTATAAATGCCAGGCCTTACCCTGCTTTCTAACTCTCCTGACTCCAGGGCAGTTACATCATGGGCCATGCTCACATGTGCTGACACAAGAATGAATATGGAGCAAATACATAAGAAATAATGAGGAGGAATCATTCATTTTCAGAAACCCAGCCTTTGCTGGAACTTTATGCTCTTCATGGGGTCATGGTCAAGAGGAAGAGAAATGGTAGAATTCTTTCAAATGACGTAGTGATGTGAGGCTGATTTAGAAAATTACCTCATTAGTTTAAAAAAAGATATTGGGCTCTGTGCTGCCCAGTTCTGCGCTGGGACTTAGCTGACCTTCCATATGTGCCAGTGGAACAGGGTTTACATGACAGACCCCCAAAATTGCTGTACTAGTGTGTGAAATTGAAGCTTGCGCATTTTCTTGGGATTCTGTGTGTCTGGTGTGAATCTTTGAATGCTCTTATGTGTAAACTGGGGGGAAATGAGTTCTTTGTCTCTGGACGATAATAATAATGACAGCAACCGTTCATTAAACGTTTACTATGAGCCAGGAACTGGATTCAGCCTTTCACATATACTCTCCAGTTTCCTCCTCCCCAGATTCCCTCCATTTTCAAGAAGAGGATAACGGATGCACAGAGAGCTCACCGATGTGACCAAGACACACAGTTCCTAAGAGGGAGCAGGACACGGTGAACCAGACAGCTAGGTTCTGGAGTCCAGAATTAAACCTTTCGTCTTGTCCGATGCAAGATTTCAGTTAAGCAAGATAGATGCATCAGCTGGCCAACCGCCAGGGCGGGAGTAAAAGTATGAGGTTAAAATACGACTGCTTCATGCAAAATAAATTGCTATTTACATTTCATAAGAAAGCCCTGGGAGAAAACAGAAAGTCGGGAACTTAATACAAGGAAGGTACACACAAGTGACTTTAGAATACCTAGTGATTACAATCAGCGTCCTCCTTAGCACGTAAGTGTGACTGGGAGGCTATTCTCAGTTTAGTTTATATGAGCACATGAGTCAAACATCAATAGGACCTTTAACTCTAATGAGGGGCGAAAACTTTTACGATGACGGATTTCACATAAATGCTCTGGAGCGCCACTTCTTTTTTCTTTGTTTCCCTCAATGTCCTAATCTTTAAATCTATATATCCAATAAAACGTTAAAACTGATTTTCACTCAACATTTAAAGGTTGATTAAAAACTAAATGATATATTCTCAACCAATTCAAAATATAGTTTGCAATCTAGTGTGACTGCCTCTTCTGAATACCTTGAATAGGAGCCAAACCCACACACACGCCATCATTACACAACCTCTTATACTGCATTTACACTGCAACCTACTCGCAAGTATTACCACCATGGGTTTAATGCAAGGTTTGTTTATCTCTGTACTTGGTTTTAAACTTTCCTGAGGTTATAGCTATAACAACGTAGGATTTCAGTAATGTTATATTAATACTATCTTGCTTTAAAGACTACCCTCTTAGAACATCTGGGGTCCAGGGGTCTGGGGAATATGGCAATCGACCCTTGGTCAAGACTGCTTGTACAAGACTACTTGTTTCTCTCAAGGTGACTGGTTTGTTTGCTTAAAAGAGCATTTCTTAAACTTCAGTGGAACATGGGTTCTATGAGGTTTACAGACGTCCCCCAAAAAGCAAAAAACAACACCCAACGATACACACACATGCAGAGGATTTTTACAAGTCCATGAACTCACAAAGCCAAGACTCCGCTAGTTTCCTTTATCTCTCTCCAAATTCAGAGGGCTAGGGAGTAAGTAGATATTGTTCCTTCCCTTTCTAAGTTGTCTTTCTCTCTCTGAATGGTTGAAATCCTCTTAAGGCAAAATAAGGAAGGTAGAAAGTGAAGGCGAAAGTCATTCAGAAAGTCCCATGAATGAACCATTTCCCTGGAGGTTCTTTAAAAGAACACATCTTCTAGGAGGTCTACATGTTTCCAGCCCCTCCTACCCCCGAGATCCTGGAATCACAGGACTCTGGCTGAAATCCATACACCTGGGTCATTACTTCACAAGGAACAGATCCAAGATAGAAGGTTTCCAATATCCCTAAATCAAAATTATATACCAATGTCACCCTACGTTTGGTTAGCATGTCGTAATTTTACAAGCACCAGTGCAAACATCTCTAAAACTAGTCCTCAACAGCATGTGATGTTTTTCGTTTTTTTAGTGAAGAAAGTGAGACTTCACAAGTGTGCTAGCTATTAAACTATTATCTCATCCAATGGGAGCTAGTGACCCACGATCATGGAGCTAGTGACCCAAGATCACGGAGCTACTGAGTAGCAGAACCAGGAACTTAATTCTTCTCTCTCCAAATTCTATATTATATCATGTTACTTCTCTTTACGATGTGTATGATAGTTATTAAGTTATATGTTCCCAATTACCATTTTATGAATGTGTAAGACCTCACGTTATCAAGGAGACAGCTGGGGTCTTTTTTTTTTTAACAGTTTGGAATAGCAGTCCTTTTATTTGAGAGTAATATCAAATCAATTTAAGCTTTAATTTATAAAATTATAAGGAATCCAACCTCCACTGAGTTATCGAGCTCCGAGCCCAATATGATTCTCTTTTGCCATAATCCCACATTGAAATGCTGATTTTACCAACAGGTCCTTGAAAAGATGCTCAAGACAATTAATCACAGGAAAATGCAAATCAAAACCAGAATGAGATATCATCCCACACCTGTCAGAATGAAGGTCATCATCAAAAAGACTGCAAATAAGTGTTGGTGATACTGTGGAGAAAAGGGAACCCTGGTGCACTGTGGGTGGGAATGTAAATTGCTACAGCCTCTATGGAGGTTCCTTAAAAAACTAAAAATAGAACTACCATATGACCCAGCAATCCCACTACTGGGCATATACCCTGAGAAAACCATAATTAAAAAAGAGTCGTGTACCACAGTGTTCATTGCAGCTCTATTTACAATAGCCAGGACATGGAAGCAACCTAAGTGTCCATCGACAGAAGAATGGATAAAGAAGATGTAGTTCATATATACAATGGAATATTACTCGGCCACAAAAAAGAATGAAATCTTGCCATTTGTGACAACATGAATGGATCTAAAGGGTATTGTGCTAAGTGAAATAAGTCAGACAGAGAAAGACTACTACTATATGATCTCACTTATATGTGGAATCTAAAAAATAAAACAAATGAACAAATACAACAAAACAGAAACAGAGCTATGGATACAGAGAACAAACAGGTGGTTGTCAGAGGGGAGTGGGTGAGGGGAGGAGAGAAATAGGTGAAGGAGATTAAGAGGGACAGACTGCCATTTACAAGACAAATGAGTCATGGGGGTGAAACATACAGTGTGAGGAACACAGTCAGTAATAATGTGGTATTTTTGCATGGTGAGGAAGGGGGTCAAAACGTACAAACCTCCTGTTACGAGATGACTAAGAACCAGGGATGTGACACACAACATGATAAACAGAATCAACACTGCTGTATGTTGTACAGGAAAGTTGTTAAGAAAGTTGTCAATCCCAAGAGCTCTCAGCACAAGGACAAATACTTTTCCTGCTTCTTCTCTTTCGTGTCTATATCGGATGATGGGTGCTCACTAAACTTACTGGGGTCATCACTTCACGCTGTACGTAGGTCACATCATTATGCTGTACACCTCACCTTACACAGTGCTGTGTGTTAATTATATCTCAATAAACCTGGAAGAAAATAAACTTGATGTAAAATTTGCAAAAAAAAATTATAAGGAAAAAACTGCAGGGAAGAAAATAGGAGAAATCTTGTTGCTATTTTTTTTAATTCTAAAGTCATCAAAATTATCAGTATGCATTTCCTTTACTTCCATTTAGTTCCTAAGGCAGAGCTAGCAAATTATATTATTACTGGCTATACACATATTCACATAGCTTATAGATATATAAGCCTTATGTAAGTCTACTGCCAAGAGTTTCCTGGGCCTGGGAATTGATTTTCTGATCTGTTGCTTAGGTGGTAAAAAGAGAAATATACAAAACAAACAAACAAACAAAAAAAACTGCACATTGCGACTAACTCATTTCTAGATAACTCCAGTAAAATAAAATATTGAAATTGAATCCACAAAAGAAAAAGCAGCCACCATCCGTGGGAATTCCAACTACAGGGGCTCTAAAGACAGGCAGATGGAGTTAAGCAGTAATCTAATTTCTTCGCTAAAGTTAATCAGTGTCTTTACAAAGTATTCAGAGTCTGTCAGATTCCCAGATACCAGCACATACGTTAAAAATACCTGAACTTACCTCTATCATACAAAAATAGGAGACTTTTTAAAAGAACAGAACCAGGCACATAACAGACAATAAACGTCTGATGTACAAATGAGTAAGTAAATATCGTGTATAAAGAGTATATGACCCCTGAGAACAACGGACTACGGTTGAGGAAAACCCAGAGTTAAGAAAGAAAGCTGCTTCTTGTCTCGTGGACTGGGCAGCACAAGCGCACAGCAGGCACGACGGTGGGGAAGAGGTTATTCACTGTGGGAAAGAGGTCAAGTGGAGCTGCCTTCCGGACCCAGAGGGCAGTGGAGGAGGCTCCGATCAAGGTCAGGGGCCAGGCCACACACGCAGCAGCCAGGTGCCCTCTCACGGGCTGTGCCAGCCCCTCACCAGGACCACGAGAGGAGGAGGATGGCGGAAGTTGGGTGCAGGACACCGGACCGACCCCCAAGGCCCAGAGTATCCAGGACACACGACATTACGGTACCACCGGGGACCCTCTATATACCCTGAGCTGTAGCCAGAGGGTAGAACTGAGCCAAACATTTATGAACTTTAATACTTGATGCTTTATAGTGTTAAGGAGACCTGAGTAAATATCAACCCCTTTTCAAAGCTGACACATGTCAACTTCAGCACCAAGTGACGGGGAGGCAAACCATTCAAACGAGAGACCAGCACCCCTTCCGGATGATGTTTAGAGAGGCCAGTGGTCAGAGTCCAGGGACCGGCAATTTGAGAAAATAAAGGAGCCAAGCAAAGGGAACCTTTCGCCTTTCCATATACTTACTGATGATGGAAATATGTATTATATAACAACATGTATTCTTTAAAAGCAGGTGGCAGAATTCCTTTTAAAGAGAAAAAAACAGAAGGTGTTTATTTAGCAAAACACCCTCGCAGGCTCTCAGAGAACGACTGCCAGGGGAGAGATGCTACGTGACTTACTGTGGACGGGTCTCTCTCCTCTCTGTCCTTCAGCTGCCTAATCTGTAAAACTGGACTGACATGAGAATATCGTTCATGCTGTTCGTCAGAATTAAATAAGTTAAAAGGCATAAAGGTACATCGGGTCGTTTCTGGCACACAGTAAGTACTTAATAGATATTAGCCTCTGCTATTAAAGTGGGATGAAGAGATCACTAAATTGCTGTTTAAGAAATGGATAAAACATCGTAGGGAGGGAATGGGAAAGCTAGGGAGGCAAAGACAAAAAGAGGTCCAAAGGTGGGGGTTCATCCGGCACGACGGGAGCCTGAGTTGGAGACATAATCCATGAAAACTGCCCAGCTGGGGTGGTGGGGTGAGCACAGGGTGGCAACTTCTGACCTGGCCCCCAGTGCTTCACGCCCTGTGCAGCCTCTTCCCCGGAGGGTGGCATGGACCTAACAACCTGCTTCTGATAAACAGGACAAGGTCAGGGTGAGGGGTGTCACTGCCATGGCTCGGTGGGGACAGATGGACCCTTGCATCGTGCTGGCAGCCTCTCTTGTTGGCACTGTCCCCTGCGCCCTGTACTGCTTGCCCTGATGAAGCAGCTGCTGTGCTGTGAGATGCTCTGCAGAGAGGCCGCGTGGCGAGGGGCTGAGGGAGGCCTCTAGCCACAGCCTGCAAAGAACCGAATCCTGCCAACGGCCACGTGGTAAGTCACACCAGGGTTCCTGACCCACAGAAACTAGAATTATTGTTGTTTTGAGCTATTACGTTTGGGGATACGTTTGTAGGCAGCAACAAATAACCAATCCAGGGGGTGTGAAATGAGGCACTGAGCAAGGAATGCACCCTGGAGTTTTTAGGGCAAGGATGTCTAATATCACATTTTAGCTCACCTGCAATATTTAGGCAGTCTACCATATAATAGAGCCTCACGTGTGTAGTATTTTGGAGAAATAAAGCAAAGAGGTCTAAATCCCAACTTTTTCTTAAAAAGGGGTAGAGAAAAGGGAACGGCCATAAGAAGCAAGACATAGAGGCCTTGAAATGTAAACAGTGACAAGAAACGGACATCTGGGTGACCACTCCCCCCGCCTCACTTCTCCACACAAGAGTCCCTGGAAATATTATGGGACGATGGTTTTCCCAGGCCTCTGAGTCTCCTTTCCCTCACCTGGAGCGACCCCCTGTGTCACCTTCCACTGAAGGGACCAAAAGTCATTCATGGAACTTAGTGACTTGGAAATTACTTGAGGTCTAAGGGGTGACTGGCTGTAGTGATGGGGCAGCCGGGGGGTGGGCTGAGTTGTGTACACAAAGGGAAGAAATGGAGAGAGAGTGGCATCTCCACTGTCCTTGGAACCGCTGGCCCTCCCAGAGGAGCTGCCGTGGTGACGGTGACCTGCCTGGCGTGAGATGCGCATTCAGCAAATGTGTTACCCTGATGGCGAACGCCCTTGTTTTCTTTCCTTGTTTCTTCCTTAGTTCTTTGGAAAGTAAAGCTATCACAGCTTGTTCAAGAATTCATAAGATCGTTAATGCAGCAGGTTGAGTTGGGGATGACAAAGTATCCGGTCTAGTTCAGGAAGAACAGTGATTTCTTTAAAAATCTCTGTGCTCCTCTCCCATCATTTTCCCTACAGCACCACACCCGGCTTCACAGCACCGCTTCAAAAATGTCCAAAAAGCGGAGCCTAAGTGGATGTCAACACTCACACTCATCTCAAACCGCACTGTTCGTGGCCTCTCAGTGCTCAGCCTTCACTGACAGGCTACATACGGGATTCGGCCCATCTGACATGTTCCATCTGACCGACTAAGGCCCAGAGGAGAGCACAGTGATCTTAGGTTCAGAACACCTGGGAAGCACAGGGATCTCGTGATCAGAACACCTGGAAGCACTCTGAGAGTCAGAACACCTAGACTCCAGTCCTGGACCCATCTGGGATACTTGTTTGTTCCTGCACTTCAGAAGCTTCTGGTTATGAGTTTCATCGTCTTAAAAATGGGGGTAGATAACATGAAGGTAAGTTTCTCCTGTTTCATGATAGGAAGGCTCACGCACACATTTTTTAGTGGAATTTGGCAACACAGGAAATGTAAAAGCTAGCTCTTTCACTTCCGGGCGTCTACCCGAGACAAACTCTTGCATGACTGCATTCAGAAATGTGGACAAGAACGTTCCTTGCTGAGGGTTGCCATAGTACAATATCAGAAGCAACTGAAATGTGCACTAACAGTACGTGGGTACATGACTCATGGGATGTTGATAAAGTGGAATCTTGTATGGTGGCAAAAAGAATGCATTCGATCTGAATGCACCACAGTGTAGAAAAACGTTCAAAACAGATTGTTGGATGAAAAGAGTGGATGGAAGAATATGTGTTATGTTGTATTATGTTCATCAGATAAATAAATTATACATAATAATTTACTTACTTGAACATAATACATTTACTTGATGTACATAATACAACATAACACATATTTGTAAAACATGCAAAATAACATTACATACTGTATACAGATGCGCACATACCATGAAAAAGTACCAAAATAGCCATGGGAATTGTAAACACACTTTCTCATAAATTGGTTTCCTCTGGGCCAGGGGCTGGGAATGGAACAGTGTGGGCTACACATGGGGCCTCAAAAGGAATGCATTTCTTTTGGGGGGAAAAAAAAAAAACCAAAGAACTTGAAGCAAATATGGCCAAATATTGAGATTTAGCAAGTAGGATGTTTTTGTTCATGCTATACTTTACATGCGTTGTATAGCTGATACTTTTCTGTAGACTTAAAATATTTCATAATAGAGTTTTCAATTACAAAAAGAGAATCTATATAAAGGAAATAATGGGAAATGTAGACTAGGATTTACATATAAATATGCTCTTCAGAGCATTATTATAATAAGAAAAGAATAGAAGTAATCTAAGTGATCAATGATGAGCTCGTGCTTAACTCAATTCTACGGTGTCCATGTAACTGATTATAGGGCCAAAGAAACTCTTCTTAAGAAGAAGCGTATTGAATAAGCTAAGTGAAAAAAGGCAGGATACAAAACTATACGCAGTTTTATATTAACGCTCTTCGTGTATGTGTGTGTAAGTGTGCATGTGTGTGTTTCTGTAGGAAATGAGCCAAGATGTTAACAGTTTGTCTCTGTATTGCAATATTATGGATGCCATTAATTTCTTATTTTTTCTTTTCTGTATTTTAGAAACTTAGTAAGAGGAGCATATAAAAATTTAAAATAACATATATCTTTAAAGTGCTTAAGTGTTTAGCCAGACGGACATGTACATGACCCCATACAGAGACAGGAAAATATGCTACTCATATAACTGTACTGCAGTATCTAAGCCAGGTGGCTATTCACGCCATTTAATCTAGCCTTCTGCTGCCTGACGGAATGTATCAAGGATGTGGCTTCTGTTTTAAGATTTCCAAGACACGTGTTAGTTGGCTACTCCGTACAACTGTAGTCCAGCCCTCTCTCCAAGCTCCAGGCTCAGCTATCTGACTGCATTCCAGACACCATTGCTGGTATGTTCCATCAACCTTGGAAGTCAACGTCTCAAACTGAAATCATCGCCCCCTCCCCCTAATTCCTCCTGCACCTTCATTTCTTTTTTTTTTTTTTTTGGTACTCGGGCCTCTCACTGTTGTGGCCTCTCCCGTTGCGGAGCACAGGCTCCGGACGCGCAGGCTCAGCGGCCGTGGCTCACGGGCCCAGCCGCTCTGCGGCATGTGGGATCCTCCCGGACCGGGGCACGAACCCGCGTCCCCTGCATCGGCAGGCGGACTCTCAACCACTGCGCCACCAGGGAAGCCCCAGCTTCATTTCTTGCCTCAGTAAATGCCAGAGTATGTACCCAATTGCCAAGCCTTTTTAGATCCCTCCCTTATCCCCCAGTGGAATGGATCCTTATGTTCCGTTAACTCTTCCTCCGACGTGTCTCTTGCACCCCTTGCCTCCACCTGCCCGGCAGTGTCTTGCTGTGGGACTTCATGCTGTCTTGCCTAGGCCACTAAAGGAGCCTAAAATCTCCCCTGCCTGAATTTGTGTCTCCCTTTAATTCAGTCTCCAAACAACTACCCCTGAGCAAGGAGCTTTCTAACATGTAAAATCCAATACAAAAGGAAGGTGGAGTGTCCCGACCCATTTGAAAACTGTACTGAATAAAGACGAGCCATCACGGATGCCTTGCTCAGAACCAAGCAGAGAGGCTGAGAGGGGTGCGGCGAGTAGCCCCTCCCCCAGGGCCAAAGCCCTGGTGATGGAGTGACTCATGGGCCCCTCGCTGAGACACCATCACTCACAGGCCAAAGCACACGATGAAGGGGGAAAACGAACATTGGCTTCCTCAGTAATGTTTGTGTTTTCATTTCTAGAAACTGGAATATATTCCCTCAGATCGTTGGGGAGTAGGGGGTGGGAAAATACTCCTACCGCCTTCTTCTTTTACTCAGTTTCACCTCGCTCAGGGAGAAAATAAACCAACTATATGTGTGGGTTAAAATGAGTATAAAAAAATAAATAAATAAATAAATAAAAAATGAGTATAAACTGGAGTAAGAGGAAAGCATTTCAATTCAAAAGCAAAACACACAGCATGTTTTACATTCCCCAAAGTATGCCAATGCTTCACCTGAACTTCAGAGCTAAGCTTTCCATGCAAACAAATTATAAACGTATATGAACTTGCTTTTCTTTTCATTTTCTGCACTATCACTTTTTTCCTTCTTAACTCACTTGTGAATCTTCTAGAAGGTATCAAAATAAGCCACTTCTGAAGTGAAAAGAATTTAACGAGATGATATAGCGAAGAGTGTGTGAAAATTTTTATAATATATTATTTAAGATTAAAAAAATACTTTAAGATAAAACAAGCCTGTTCACAAACTAACCATGATAGCAATGAACTAAGGATTATGGATCCAGGTCTGTGTACCTAAGGTTCACAATTTTCAAAAAGATAAGTTTAGACCTTTAACATAGTATAGTAGTAAAAGAAGCAGTAATAGTAGTAATAGAAACACCAGGAGCAGCAGCTAACACTTATCTGTACCAGACACTGCGATTAATGCTTTAAGCATATTTTTTAAAATTCCATCTTTCTTTCTTTTTTTTAACATCTTTATTGAAGTATAATTGCTTTACAATGGTGTGTTAGTTTCTGCTGTATAACAAAGTGAATCAGCTATACATATACATATATCCCCATATCCCTCCCCTCTTGCGTCTCCCTCCCACCCTCCCTATCCCACCCCTCTGGGTGGTCACAAAGCACAGAGCTGATCTCACTGTGCTATGCGACTGCTTCCCACTAGCTATCTATTTTACGTTTGGTAGTGTATATATGTCCATGCCACTCTCTCACTTCGTCCCAGCTTACCCTTCCCCCTCCCCGTGTCCTCAAGTCCATTCTCTAGTAGGTCTGCATCTTTATTTCTGTCCTGCCCCTAGGTTCTTCAGAACCATTTTTTTTTTAGATTCCATATATATGTGTTAGCATATGGTATTTGTTTTTCTCCTTCTGACTTACTTCATTCTGTATGACAGACTCTAGGTCCATCCACCTCACTACAAATAACTCAATTTCGTTTCCTTTTATGGCCGAGTAATATTCCATTGTATATATGTGCCACATCTTCTTTATCCATTCATCTGTCGATGGACACTTAGGTTGCTTCCATGCCCTGGCTATTGTAAATAGAGCTGCAATGAACATTGTGGTACATGACTCTTTTTGAATTATGGTTTTCTCAGGGTATATGCCCAGTAGTGGGATTGCTGGGTGGTATGGTAGTTCTATTTTGAGTTTTCTAAGGAACCTCCATACTGTTCTCCATAGTGGCTGTTATCAATTTCCATTCCCACCAACAGTGCAGGAGGGTTCCCTTTCCTCCACACCCTCTCCAGCATGTAATGTTTGTAGATTTTTTGATGATGGCCATTCCGACCGGTGTGAGGTGACACCTCACTGTACTTTTGATTTGCATTTCTCTAATGATTAGTGATGTTGAGCATCCTTTCATGTGTTTGTTGGCCACCTGTATATCTTCTTTGGAGAAATGTCTATGTAGGTTTTCTGCCCATTTTTGGATTGGGTTGTTTGTTTTTTTGTTATTGAGCTGCATGAGCTGCTTATAAATTTTGGAGATTAATCCTTTGTCAGTTGTTTCATTTGCAAATATTTTCTCCCATTCTGAGGGTTGTCTTTTCATCTCGTTTAGGGTTTCCTTTGCTGTGCAAAAGCTTTGAAGTTTCATTAGGTGTTTATTTTTGGTTTTATTTCCATTTCTCTATGAGGTGGGTCAAAAAGGATCTTGCTGTGATTGATGTCATAGAGTGTTCTGCCTATGTTTTCCTCTAAGAGTTTGATAGTGTCTGGCCTTACATTTAGGTCTTTAAAAAAATTCCATCTTTCTTACAATTCCTTTTTGCAGCTGGTAAAATTGAGGCGCAGAAGACATAAGTCACTTGTTCACAGTCACACACTGGGTAGTGTGGAGCCAGCATGTGAACCCCATCTGTCTGGCCTCTGATCAATTATCATTAAAACAACCAAAAAGATAAAATCAAGTTTTCTTCACTGACAATAGAATACTGGGAGATCATGATTCCAGGAAGCTAGTGACATGTCCGTCATCATCTGGAAAGAAAATCCGGGGAAACAGAGTGGAAGTCACCTCTCTCTTCTTGAGACGTGCAAGCAAGCATCCTCAGTGGCCTTTCAGAAAGTCTTTTTTGGGGCCCTTGTGGATTTTGGAGTGGCTGGCACCTGTCATGCATTCCACCCCACTGTACACGCACAGGATTCCCAGCGTGCTAACTGAGCCGGCTGGAACAAAGCGGGCACAGTGCCCAGGACCAATCACTAAACCTAACACCCAAATCCCCGATTCCTAACTCGGCTCTAGTCTTGGATCCAGATATACGTCCACTCCTTGTCCTTTCCTGGTCTAACCACAGTCTCATTAGACCAGCATGGCGTCTTTGCTCACCTCGCCCCTGGCCTTATTGGCTTTCAACCTGGTCTTTCCCCTTTACTTCATTTTTAATTCATTCTCGCAACACGTGTCTACTGCTTGGATTGCCTTGAAGTGTATCGGGGTCAAGACATGTGGTGGATAAGATCTCAGGGCAGAGAAGACATCATTCACATCAGGTTGCCCAGTCCGTCTGGAGCATGAGAGTCCGTGAAATGCATTCACGTGTGGCAAACGGGAGGAGGGCAGCATAGCTGCTAATGGAGCCCCCGTGTTGGAACGGTAATTGCAGGCGGAGGAAATACTAAGTGACAGGGAGCGCACCCCACCAGGAAATTATCCAAGCTGTTAAAGTCATAAATTTAGGTAAGGAAGGAAAGGGAAGTACTGCTCATTAGAGCAGCTTTTCTTGGGGGTGGAGGGCGGAGGGTGGAGGACACATCGGTTTCCTCCGTCAGTGATATTTTCCAGCAACGGGCCTCTGAAATGAAATCCCCAGTTCACAGCACACATCTTGTGTCGGGACTCTTGTCACTCCTGTTTCTTTGTTCTACAGGGTGGCACTCCAGTTCCAAATTTTACAGGAGACAAGAAACTCTCATAATTTGCAGTTGTTGCAAGCAGGGATCCAAAGATTACTGGAAACGTTGGTATGAAAAGAAATCCAAGAAGTTCATTTTATTTTCACGAATGAACATACATTTAAGGAGATTCTGAGCTGAAACAGAAACAAAGCTTGTGTCCGCAGATTACGGACAGCGGCTCCAATTCAATGATTCTTTGCTCTGGGGATGGAAAGTATCAGCGTGGCTTTTGGTAACTAACTTGGCACCGGAAGGCCAAATGGCTAAGGGGTTACCAAAAGCAAGCCACAAAATAAAACATTTAAAAGAGATTACTGGAGACCTTCCTCAAGTATCAAACGGAAGGTAAACTTTCTGTGGTGAGAAGTAAAGGAAAAAGGAAAGATATGAGAGGGAGAGAGAAAGAGAGGGAAAGAGACTGGTTTCTGCCATGGATCTATTTGTAAAACAGTACATACTTAAGGAAGAACTGTTTAAGAATTGTTTCTCTGAAGTACTGACTTCTATTATTCCTGGGTCTATTTGCTCAGGTTTGGAAATGATCAATGTTTTAAAAGGAAACACATCATAGGTAGTGTCTTAAAAAAATAAAACGAAATACGGATACTGTGTTTTACGTTTGCCCTGTCCCACCCTGTGCCTTGCTGACAGATAGTGTGAACAACGGGCACTGCAGCTTTGGCGTGGGGGGAATCTGGTTTTCTTCCGTTCAAATCCAACACTTTGCTTTCCTTCTCCTAGGGCAGCACGAAGAGCTTCAGAAAGAAGACCGTGACTCACGATGTGCCTGTTTTTTGTAGCAGGGCCTGTAGCCCTCGTGGATACGTTCTCCAGATGAGAGGCTGGACCAGGACTGTGGTCTGCTTCCTTTTATCTGTTTCTCACTGATTCTCACCAGGCAGACATTCCATTGTGCTGAGCAAAGAGGATGTGGAAATCAGAGGCCCGGGGTCTCTGGGGGCCAGTCGTGCCGCTGTTCTGATTTCTCTCTTCCCCTCTCACACTGGGCTACAACCCGCATTTCTAGATCAGTAAGAGCTCGCAGAGCTATGTGAATTTAAGGCTCAGGAAAGAGCCTGTAATTAAGCAATTAGGCTGTCAGTTGGAGGTCACTTTAATACTAGGCCTTCGTGAAATGAAACCTAATGGAGCCGTTTTCATGCTGACCATACAAGTTCTGTGCAGCCCGTGGGTCCCGCTGCTGCTGTAGCAGGAAGCAGTCACAGTGTGTCCTTCAGGAGAGCCGGAGGTTAACGACGCCAGCCGCTCACAGGGACTGAGCAAAAAGTGCACACGCATTACCAAATTAGTTGAAACCTGAGTGTAAACTGAGCTTTCTGATGAGTTCCAGATGATGCCATCACCACTTCAATAGCACTCAGAAAAATCTAGTTTCTCTCTTTTTTTATTACAGCAGCATGAAATTCTAGAAAACATGCTTCTGCGATGTTATCTAAGTTCTCATGTGGCTCAAAATACTGAGATCGAATATCAATAATCATGCCAGGGAGTAAAGTCCACTCAACCCACTCCCAATGAGCCGTCTGCAGTTTTCCACTGAAGGCTGGGATGGCTTTCTCTGGCACATGCACACATATCTTCCTAACACTATTCCCTGCATCCTGTCCTACTCCTTACAAATAATTCTGAGAGATGGCTGGGTCTCTAATGGGACTCTGCAATCTAAACTGATAGAGGAGGGTTAAAACCCTGATGGCTGGTCCTATCCAAGCACAATTTACCTTGACATTGAATAATACACTTGAGCTCTATTAAAAATCCCATGAACACAAACATTATCTGGCAGCAGCATTGGCAGCTGAATGTTTTTCTCTTTGCTACTGACTCTGTCTAAGTAGCAGGACCAAGAAATTAACTTGAACGTCTCCAAAATGAATGACTGGCTTTGTATGAACTTAAACTGCAGAGATCTTATGTAAGATACCAGATTTTCGGGGGCATTTCGCATCCAGTGTCCATCCAGCTATAAAGATAGATGGCTGGTGCCTCAACGCCTGCCTTCATGAACCCGTGGACAGCGAACTCTAAATTGGAGCCAAGCTCCCAGCCTCGCCAGTGCATTGCCTGCCTGTTTCTAAACCTCTGCAGACCTCCATCCCCATAACTGGGTCCACTTGGCAACCGTACACAGCAGATCTCCACCCCAACTTATGCGAACAGTCCTTTTTCACATTTCTTTATCTTTTCGTAAAGGTGAGTTACAAATTGTACAAACAAAAATGACTTAGCTTGTATATGACTTATGCAACTTTCAATATAAAGACATTTGCAAATCAGAAAAGGAAACTTATGGTTGGCCATGGGTTCAAATTTCTCATTCTGAAAATATGAAATTTATAAAACCAATCTGGCCCTTCCTCAGGTCTCTGCCCTGATAACATGGCGTCATCATTTACTCCATTGATCTCTTACACTCAGCTGCTCTTCTGTCACCAGCACCCTGCTCTCCTGGCATGCTTAAGCTTCTTCACCACTAAAACAAATAATAATAACAACTTTCCTTCGATCCTGACTTATCACAGGTTATGGCCCTTTATCCCTCTATACCATTCACTTTCATAACTCTGGGGAAAAGCTGAGAAGCTCCTGTATCTCCTAACCCATAGTGATCTGGAATCTTCCAGTACTACCCACACCAGTCCTGCTTCTTACAAGGTCATCAAAGACTGAATCTGGTGGCTTCATTTCAGCTTCATCTGCTGGATTTGACACCTTTGCCCACCCACTCTTAAAACTGACTTCTCTGTTGGTTTCTATGCTACCATTCTCTTCTGCTTCTCCACCCATCTCCTTGAGTACCCTGCAGTCTCCTTGTCCTTTGTTTCTCCATCTTCCCCCTCAATGGTGATTTAGGGCCAAGAGTTTACTTGGCCCTTTTCTCTTTACAAAATACTCATATATAGGATTCCATCTACTTCTGTGGTTTTAACAACCATCCAAGTATACAGAAATTATCCTCAAGTGGGTTTGTCCAGCTCAGACCCCATCCTGAGCACTGAACCCGTTTGTTGAACTCTATAAGGGACGCAGTGTAGACCTTCAAACTCAAGTTTCCAAATCAATCTGAGTAGTCTATCCCTTTAGTACTCTCTTAGTCAGTGGCATTATTATTATTTACCCATTCTTCAAGCAAATCATCTTAACCCCTGCATCTCTATCACCCCTCCCCCCGACCCTCCATGGTGTAATTAGCCCCTAGGTTTCGGTGGCTACACCAACATGAGCTTGCCGGTACATCCTTTCTCTCCACTCCCAAGGCCACTGCCCAGGGTTTTTCCATAGCTCTCCAATCAGCCTTTATACCATCCTTCTCTTTCTCTGCCGAACCTAGCCTCACACGGCTGCCTGTTATTATCATAACACACAGTTTTGAGTACATTACAGAAAACGTTCATCAACTCCCCACACTGGCTATAGGATAATTTCAAATTCTTCACAGAACACAAGAGTTTGTCCAGTTCAGATGTTTTCTATAGACCCTGGGTCTCCACACACTCCCCAGCACAGAGCTACAGCCCAAATGTCTGTGCACGCTCGCGCTTCTGTACACAATCTACCCTGTTCTCTCCCCAGAGCTTCCTCCCCTGGCTTCTGTGCCACATGTCTACTAGTGAAATTCTGCCACGTAAATGTCATCTTTGGTGTGAAACCTCCTCTGGCTTCCAGGCCCAAATGAATCACTCCTGTTTCCTCGTGATCATTATTACAGGTTATTGAGTCCTGGGTCCACGAAACGCTTGGCGCTGTGCTAGCAGAAAGGTTCATAAACAGGGTCTTCTTTTACTGAAGACCCGGAGGCCCAGCACCCTAAGCTGGTTGTTCGTCCTTGTATTCCACAGCACCTCCTCCACCACTGTCCCTGGAACAGGCCTCTCTGGGGACGCTCACCGTCAGTGTCATTGTGACTAGGGGCTGGCACGAATGGGGGGCTTTCTATGTGACAAGCACGTCACCGACGTGACCTCCAGTAACCCAACAACAAATCTGACACAGATACTCTTACTGTCCCCATTTCACAATTAAGGAAACCAAAGCTGAAAGATTCGCTTTCTCCCAGGCGACTCAACCAGCAAATGGCAGAATTCAGGCTCAGCCCCAGGGCCACCCGACCACAGAGCTGGATTTCTTAGCCACGGCACTGTGGTGACCCACACTGCTGGTGCAGTTCGCTTTTTGAATCCATGTGTTGCTCAAGGGCCTGGCAGCATCTGCTTCTGATACTCGCATCTCCCCGCAGGCGGGGTTACCCCAACTACTTCATACAGGATCCCCTGACCCTGGCAACTTGTTTGGACTATGACATTTTGTAGTTTACCATATCTGCCAGACTGGGCTCCTCCCGGCACCTGTATGTGGGTTTATTTTCTTATCTCCATGCCTAATGACCAGATTATATCTGAGGTTTTACTTCCTCCTGTCTGTTTCCTCTGGCTACGGTTTGTGAAGTCAAGCCCAGCTGTGTGCTGAGATATGGCACTGGTTACTAGAAAACCCAGTCTGTGTATTTATATCTCATGCAGGTGGAAAATCCTACTCATGACCACAGGAGGGAAATAATGCAGCCATGCTGGGTGTGGCTTTGACCTGGGCTTTGTTTGGTTCACACACCTTTGCATGTTGAATCTTATGGATTAGGGACTTTACCAAAGAGAAGAAACTATACCTGGAACCATACAGACTGGGAGAAAGTGATGGAGAATTGCCCACCAGAGGCAAAACTGTAAGGCAGACAAGCTGTCTCTGGCCCATTCGACCTCCTCTTGAAGTTACCTCTACTGCTTCAATGCTTTATTTCACCTTCATGTTTAAAGGTTATTTTAGGAGAGTACAGAGTTCCTGACTGATAGTGATTTTCTTCCTGCAAATTTAAGATACCAACTCTTGCCTTTTCTCCTTCCAGTTTTCACTGTTGAAAAGTCAGCATTCAGCCTGCCACTTCCTAAAAGATAATTTGTTCACCTGCTCACCTACTCTCCTGGATGACTGTAACATTTTTTTCTTTATCTTTTAGATAAAGATTAAAATCTTTAAGTTTTTTCAGATAAGTATGTCTTTCTATTTACCTTGCTTGGCTGTATACAGGGTCCCTTGGGATTCTTGTGTTTGTAAATTGATGTCTCTCATCAGTTTGGGAAAAGTCTTAGTCATCAGCTCTTCGAATATTGTTCCTGCTCCATTTATACATGTATGTAAATGTATGTTACATCTTTTTTTGTTGTTTTTTTTTGTTTGTTTTTGGTTTTTTTTTTTGCGGTACGCGGGCCTCTCACTGCTGTGGCCTCTCCCGTTGCAGAGCACAGCCTCCGGACGTGCAGGCCCAGCGGCCATGGCTCACAGGCCCAGCCGCTCCGCGGCATGTGGGAGCTTCCCAGACCGGGGCACGAACCTGTGTCCCCTGCATCGGCAGGCGGACTCTCAACCACTGCGCCACCAGGGAAGCCCTGTTACATCTTTTTTATATTTGTCTTAATATATATTTGTCTTAATTTTATATTTGTCTTAATTTTAATTTGTTTTAATTAAGACAAATTTTATATTTGTCTTAATCTCCCTTCTGTATTTTTCATCCTTTTGCTTTGTTTTGTTTTGTTTTTTCTGGATAGATTCTTCTGATATCTTCCAATTCATTTGTTCTCTCATCTCTGTCTAATTTGCCTAATATACAAAAAACAAACAAGCAAAACACCCCAAACCCTTCCACTGAGATATTAATTTCAGCTTCTGTGTTTATCCACTTTAAATTTTTCAGCTTTAAAAAATATATATTTGCAATGTCACTTTTTATGATTTGCAGTCCTTGCTGAAAGTTTTAATTTTGACTTTTATCTCCATAAGCTTAGTAACCATAGTTGTTTACTAACCTGTGCCTATCAGTGTTTATTTCCATTGTCTGTTATTCATGCTATAACTCATTTATGTTGCACTTCTCCTCCTATATATAAATGTCTTTCATAGTGTGCTTGCTGTTGCATATGAAAATTATTGGTAGAAGTGAGGTCTGGGATGATTTCATCTCCTTCTGAAGAAGAGTTTAAATTGCTTTGGCCAGATGTCCAAGGCCTAGATGCATTAGCAAGGCAAGGTTCCTCTCATTATTCCATGGCTGGAGATTTAGGGAGGCCACTCAGATGAATCGACGCTTGGATGCGGTCTTCCTGAAAGCTGCTACTTTCACTTTACCTAGGATTCAGGAGAGTTTACCAGGACCCACACCCCACTCAGGTCCTGGACTCAAACTTTGCTCCTCTTTGCCCTGAAAGGCTCTGAGAAGCGCCACTAACTCCTTCTGGATCGGCAAATGCCCCACGGGCAAAAGCAATTCCAAGTGCCAAGCTCACATCTCTCTTGGATATTAACTCAGAAATGTCACACTACCTTGTGAGTTCCTTGTTGCATTTAGGAAAGTGTTGTAAAATATCATCCGAAGTTTTAAAATTGTCTCTGTCAGCAGAGTTACCGTCATGGAAAGTGGATGCCCCACAACTTAAGTTTGGTGTAGGACATATTGCTCTGCCAATTTAGACTCCGAAGATTCAAGTTAAAAGGTTAAAACAGAACCATAAATCAACTGAACTTTTAAGTACATTAATGATTTAATCTTGTAAAACAATACTTGAAATCATACTGTTAGCCTGGACTACTTTGAAAATTATGAAACAACTTTTGAATTTTCCTGAGTTAAGTTTGAAAGCTAGCTAGTTGGAATTTGTATAAGAAACGGTCAGGAAACTAAAAGAGAAAGATCCATTAGCCAAGAGGATCTGGTTTATATTTGAATGAAATATCTCTAAATACAAATGAAAGATGGAAAACCTTGTGTTAAAAAAAAAATTAGGTAACCAAAAAAGTTAAAGACAAAAAGAAAATTTTGCAATACAACCTCATTCACTCTTACATTAAACATACAGCATTAGTTTCAGGTGAAAATGTATTAAAGCTGTTGGTAGTGATGGAAACTTTTTGTCATTGAACCAACTAACAGTCATATCCCTTTTCCTCCACCCCTTGTCTCCCCATCTAGTCTGTTCTATCAGACACTGATTTGTTCAAGTAGCAGATCAAGATATCCTGATCTCAAGAAAAGTAGAACCCTGTGAGAACCCCCAGAGAGTTAATAATAATTGATTTAAAGTGGCTATGATAAATCCATTATCATAATCCACTAAACTTTCCTAATCTCTTTTGCAACCACTTCTGGCCAATGATCTGTAAGGGGGCTTCTGTAAAAATTTTGCATTCTTGATTTTAAAAAAATACAAAATAGAGACAACTAACACTATTCCTTCCCATCTTCTTCAGATCTGAACTTAGGATGTTCCGAACTGCTGCAGCCATTTTTGGACCATGAGGTTAACAACCACAAAATGAAAAGCCAATTCACTAAGAATGGTAGAGCAGAGACTGAGTTGCTAAACAAACCTCCTGGTTTATATTTAGGTAAAAAATAAATGTCCTTATATTTTAAGTTGCTAATAGTTGAGTTTCCCATGATTTGACACAGAAAACATTCATGACTAATACATCCACTAAACATGCTCTTATGGGAGTGTTTTGACCCAGGTTTGACTGGAGACAATGCTTGAGATTTGTGTCACTTACCATAATACAAGAGTCCTGAGGTTCAAGGTCAAAGTCAGTGAAGTTCAAGAGAACACGGTGATGTTTTTCCACCTGAATGACCCATGTACACTCAGTGTTGCTCCTATAAGGACTGGGGTAATTTGGAGAATGAATCTCTCCACTGGGAGCTTGGAAAATGCCACCACAACCTGTAGATGGGAGACCCAATTCAATAATGAGAGGAATCCCTGATGCACAAAACTTTACACCGTTACCCGGGAGCACAGAACGATATGCTACTTTGTTTGACCACCATTTTTATGTAGTCTGTGCTAAACATCCTGAAGAACCGAATTTTCGCCATTAATTCAGGCATCCCAAACAAAATGAAGAAGTATGCCTAGGAAAAGGCTTCAAATACTGATGTCAAAGGTTATTTTAAAAATACTGAAAAATAATGCAAATAAAATCATATTTTCACAAAGCCATGAAATGCCTCTTCATTGTTCTCTAAAAATATAACATACTGTAAGAATAACACATCTCCTTCTAAGAATTTTGATAATTCAGTAGTGTACGCTTCTATAAATTATTTAACATCTGTCTTTTAAAATTTAATATTCTGGACATTGTACAGTCATTCAGTTTTTTTAATTCCTATGATGTAATCAAATATCTATCAATGTCTAACTCTATGACTCATCATTTCTTGGGTTTATGATAATATAAACTAATAATGGGAAAATTCAGTATTATTTTCTGATAATTGAGAATCATTTTTAGGTAATCTAAACACCACGTAAATATAATTTTCATTATATTCATGCACCATTAACTTTAGGAAAGCTCTAGTATACTTACTATATCACCTTTGGCCTACAGAAGTGGGGCCGTAAGGCAGCCTGGAGTCATGTCTTCACTCTGGCATTTTTTAGCTGTGTGACTTTGGACAGGCCACTAACTACTCTAATCTTCCATTTCTTCGTCAGTGAGATAAGGACAAGAAATAACCTTCCCTCAGAGGGTGGTTGTGAGGATTAAATGAGAGAGTCTTTGTAGAATAGTTAGAAAAATGCCTGACACACAGTAAGCGTTCAATAAACATTGCTATTATTAGTAGCTGTATAGAATAACATCTGCTGAAAGATTTTGTGCATTAATACTTTATTTTTAAAACTCTGCAACAGGTAATTTATTTAGACAGCCTAAGATCTTGGGCAGAAAGTCAGTATATAACGAAAGGTAATAATTCCTTGAAATTCACAAATTTAACATTTGCAGTTTTGGTATTTGCCAAGCATCCACATGTGTGGCATAAAGTAATTTAGCACTTTGTTGATGCCCAAATTGAGGCTGGTGAACAGGCAGAAGTCCCTCGGACAGAAAGCGAGTCTGACCAACCACCCTGCTTCTGCTTTCAGCATGGATGTGCACACTTGCATGGGCTGGTTTTCACATACGAGGTGACTCTTTGCAAGTTAAACTCTCTTTCTCAGGGAAGCCTATGTGCCATTAGAGAAGTCACAGAGCTGTGACGGAGGATGTAGCCGTCACATCGCTCTCTAAACACTTCATGAAATTTAACGAGGGCCCAGCTTAAGGATTTTGAGACAGCTCCTAGGTTCACCCACCTCCAGGGACCGCTCTCCATGAGATGTTGAAGCCTCTCCCATTTATGGACCAGTCAGTCTTGAATCGGATTGCCAGCTCACTTCCAGTGCTGGAGACCTGCATGGGATTCTCAGACGATCTTTGCACACACAGCTGGGCTATCCTGGGAGAGTGGAAATCAGGGCCTCCATAGATCTATGATGGGACGGAGAAAAAAAGAACTTGAGAGAGAGATTTAAGCAATTACAAGCCTTCCGCTGATTCCCTTTTAGCACCAGCGTTTGGATCCTATCATCAGCAGAGATTGAAATCTCAGCCTCCCCATGTGGGGGCACACTGTAAACTTGAGCTGGATTTTCCAAGGCACTCCCTCTGCCCTCGTAACACACAAGTTCAACCGCCCATGAAATGCCTGCTTGTCCCCTCAGCCGGAGCTGCAGAGCTGAACTGAGTAGATTACCCCAGACTCTCCCCTATCTCCCCTTCCCCTCTTCCAAGTGCACATAGGATCCCCTGCTTTCTTTGGCAGAGGCCTGTGGCAGATAATCCAGTATCAGGGCTGATTTTCTAACTCTTCTGGGCGCACAGGAATAGCCTTAGCATAAAGCTATTTTGTTGGTTCACTGAAGGCTATTGATCACTGCTACATTTTTAGGATTTTCCACTTTGCAACCCGAATGCTTTACAAGATTAGGCATTTAACATGATATCTTTGCCCCTTCAGAGGGAGTGAAAATGTAACCTCTATCAGTGTGCTCTGTGGCATCCTCAGGGAGGGAGTCCTACAGGCCCCTCTGTACCTTCTCCTGGCACAGACGCTCACAGGAGCAAGACGGAGAGCGTTCACCTTCTGCTCAGGAATCGCCCTGGACTCTGCCCCGCTAGGTCCATCTCACTTGTCCCGAGATCTCCTAGGCTGCTGCAATTTGCAACTATCTGGCTGGATGCAATACCCCGGCGACACATTCCTCGTGGCAACTGTCCTCTGGATCTCACGTCCAGCATCTTGCAGGAGGTCTGGCCCAGCCCATGGGGGCCTCCAGGATGCCTCACACACAGGTTTCTCAAGGGCCCCTTGGATAACCCGTGTGCGGGGGAGTGGGGGGAAGATAAGAATCCCACAGAAGGTGTAGACCCCCGACCGTCAATCTCGCCACACTTGCGTTAGTGCAAGAACGACCAGTTTGGTGACAGTTCTCAGGCACACTGGCATCTGTGCCCTTCCCCCCTCCCGGCTGGAACCGGACCCGGGAAAGGTGGCCCAGTGGGTGCGAGTGGTGCCCTCCCCACCCTGACCTGCGCCCTCTCCCACCCGAGCATCTCCCCAGCCTGAGGCCCTGAGCCCCTGCCCCCACCCCCACCCCAGGGCGGCTGCCGACTGATGACTGATGTGGACCTCACTCAAGTGTCCTCCGGGGAGGGAGAGCAGAACAAGCAGCCTACTTTCGGTGAGGAGTGTGTGATTTGAATCCATAATGATTTCTTTGTCTGATTAATTCCCCCAGCCATGCGGGAAAGGCCGAAATGAAAGAAACCACTGTTCCGGGAGGGCCGAGCGCAAGGGCTGTAATTGCAAAGGAATGAAGCGAGCCAACCGCTTCGAGCTGATTTTCACCTGGAAGAGCTCTGTTTGTGTGAGGCCCCCAAGTCCCATCAGAGGCAGGACTGGAGGAAGAGCCCTGTGTGGCCCTTCCCATGTACACATATGCAAATGGCACAAACCAGACTGCTTCTGGTTTAGCACCCTTGAGATTCCCCTGCCCCCTGGCCTGGGGTGGAGCTCAGAGCCTGAAACCCACAGCCTGGGCCCCCAGTCGCCCACCCCGCGAGCAGCACATATTTGGACAGAACGCTGAGAGCACGCGTTTAGTTCTAACAAAGAAAACTTGCACGTCAGCAAAATATTCTGGTCTCCCTGCTCAGGGTCCCCTTGAGATCGCAAACAAAGCGGGTATGAGTCGGCGGGCCTGGAGCCTCCAGAAGAGTAAACACTGCCGCTTTTGACGTTCTTTGCTTTCCCTCCACAAAGACAGCGGGGGAGAGACCAGGGGAGGCTGACTGCCCGCACCAGGCAACCGTCTGGGTCTCCTGCGTCGAGGACTGGCTTCCCTTTTCTGCTCTGTGCTGTTCAGGCTCCTTTCTCAAGGACTGAAGTGAAATCAGCCAGGGTTTCTCTCACTCAAACAATAGAATGGTACTTTCCGCTTCCACAAATTAAAACCAATAGTTAGCACATGACTCTTCAAAAGAGGAAAAAGATGGAAAGAATTTCAGGGTGTGCTTCGTTGGATTACAGCATATGACTCAACTTTGTGGGGAAAAGAATTGGTCTGATGATCAGAGATTAAAAAATGTGTTTTTAGCCAATGCTCAGGATATAGAACATTTCAAAGCCTATGGTTTTAATCTGTTTTGAACAGTTCTTTCTGCTCTGTTAGCTCCATTTACTGTTACAATCAAGTCAGCATTCCAGGGTTATGAGTAACCAAACGGCTGTTGCCTGATGCAGCTGGCCACCCTCCGGACACCTGCTTTTTGAGAGAAAAATAGATGGGCTCTTGGTTAGATCAGGTGAAACTCAGGTAAACCGGATACCTGGAGACAGTGAGGCCCTACTGGGCTCAGAGCAGGACGGGCTGATGAACAAACAGGACGGGGACAGATGGGTGGAGAAAGTCAGAGATGTTTCCAGGCCACACACCCACCGGGGGTAAAATATTGTGAAACCTGTTGTTAACATGTTATCGGCGTCCATGAGATAGGGATGGAAAAAAATCATTTTATTGTCATTAACCCAAATTGATGACAGCACCTTCTTGAGTATTTGCAGAGACGTCCAACAAGGTTTGGAGGGAAAAAGTCAGGGAGTTAACTCACTTCAGCCTTAAGAAAAAAACTTGCCCAAATATTTAAGGGCTTCAATATATTCCCTCAAACCCTGGTTGGATGGGACACGGGAGCCCACCTTGTCCTGACACAGATAAGCCCCAAGCAGACCGCAGCCTCTTCTCACGGTCCTTTCTGTGCAGGACCCTGTCTGAACGCTGCTGCCCAGAGGCCTTGAGCCGCCCCTCTGTCCCCAGGGCTGCTCACAGGGAACAGGCCTGCTCTTTGCTCTCTCACGTAATGGGTGGGACAAAACCGAAGCACAATGAACCCTATTTACACGTTGCCAAGTAGGCAGCGATCACACGAGCTTTGCAATATGAAAATGAAGGGTGACGAACGTGTCACATTACCGTGGAACACTCTGCTGCCAGCCCTCTGTACGGGTTAAGGGTTTTCGTGCGACTGAGGAATCTCGCCCGCGGGAGGGAGCATCTCGACATTCCCCGTGTGAGCGATATTACTGCTTCACAGTCTGAGCTGCGCGTGAGTTTCGTGACTTTCGGGAGCCACCTTATTCTCTCCTCGGAAGAAACTGGTCCTCTTCTGAGCTGGAGTCACGCCTGGGCAGCCGGACTTACGTGAAGACAGGGTTTGCGTTGAACCCAAGGACTCACCGGCTCTGTCTCCAGTCCAACTCACTGCAGCATCGTCCTTCTTTGCAGACTCGAGCTGCTCAATGTGACTCCTAGTGACGCTGCGTCTACTCAGTGAGGACATGATTTGAGAACCCCATTTCTTTTCAAGGAGACAACTTGGTTTGTAATTAAATAAGCCTTTTAAGTTTTAAAGTTTTCTACACAGGCCTGTCAACAAGCCGCTCCTTTCAGTATCTTGCACGCTGCCCACATCTGTCCTTCTACACTGGCTGACGTGGCGTGTGCGGCGGGGATGGATTCAGTTCTCGGCTTTTCCGCTCACTATCGTTATGGCCGTGGAGAAACCCAGCAATCTTTTTGAGCCTCCGTTCTGACAACAGTGAAGTGGGGAGCGGTAGAACCCCCCTCTTACCTCACAGGATTCGTTAACATCAAACGGGAAAACGGATGTTGAAATCCCTTTGCCAATCACCATAAACGTACATTATCACTGCACACTGGAGATGTGACACTTTCATTTATCCCACAAATATATATCAAGTGTTTACTATTTGCCAAGTGCTCTATGGCTCTGGGGGTATAGCAGTGAAACAAAACAAAACAGAACAAAAACACACAAATACCCAGCCTTCGTGGACTTTAAGTTCTACTAGATACAGAACCTTGTCATGAGGCAGTCCCTATCGCTGAGGCGATAGGAATTTCATGTGTACTTGGAAATCATCTGATGACTAGATTCCTGCAACAAACAGCTGATTATAACCGATTCTCAAGGGCCATCTTAATTACCCAAGATAAAGCCATTGCAGCAGCGTTGGAGAAGTTGCAGCCCCTTCCTCAGCTCCCTGCCCTGTCCTACCCCGAGTACCCACGTCTTCTTTACACTCTGCCGCCCACTGCCTTTCCCAAGGGAGCTTTCTCAGGCTGGAAGTGTGGGGCACTGATGACACGAGGTTCCATCAGTGGGGACGGGAGTTGGGGGACCAATGCCTTGTGTCCTTAGAGGGATGGCTCTGAGCAGCAGACCTCATAGGACCTCAGGGGTTGCAGCAGGATTAAGCCCACATTGCCCACAGGGGCTCCCTTCCTTGGTTCTCTCTCCTCAGCCTCCCCCCATGGTTCCCTCCCTTCTGCCGCCTGGTACCACCTTCTAATTACACTCAGCCATTCGGGCACTGCTTTTAGGGAAAGCCAAACTGAGATATTAACCTCATTTGTCTGCAAGCATCATTCACCAAGGGCGGATACTCATCGAAACGTCTAAGAATAGAACACTGCTGGCCCCTGGAAAGAATTCAGGGTGTTCTGCAGAGTGATTTCCAGTTCTAGCCCCCAAATCCTATAACGTGCGGAAAACCATCTAATTTCCTACCTCCAGGACATCGAAGGTGCAGCTTGCGTGATACTCCACATCAAAGTCATGGATGGTGAGCTGAACGCTGCTCCCAGGGGCGGTGTGAATGTACCAGATACACTCCTTGTTGGCAGGGTACCTGTTAGGGTAGCCGGGGCTACTGAAGGAGCCCGTGTCCCCAGACAACTCTCCACCACAACCTGTGAAAAGCGCAAGGCTCAGTCAGTTCCAAGAGGGTATCGGCCACTGGGAAAAAGTAAAAAAGCCAGCTACGCAAAACATAACTCAAAATGCACAACGCCTAGCTTAGGAGAGAAATTATAAAGTCATAATAAAGTTATAATGATCAGTTATAAAACAATGAGAAAAAACCATGGCTACAGCTTACTAAATTCACTCTGTAAAAAAAATTGATTATATCATTTGGGGCGATAATTTTCAGCTCTTATGCTCACCACACCAAACCTTTGGTAATATTTTCAAGACGTCAACCTAATTTTTAGATCTTCTTCGTTACATACAGGTAAGAATTTCCTGGCAGGAAGTACAATAGACTGCATGCGCAGTCGACACCAGGTCGCTTGGTCTTCAGTTTCCTTGTATCTAATGCATTATTTCTAAGTCCTTTCAGACCTCAGATGTGGAATTCTATGTGCTAAAAATCCTTACCTTTGTATGAGAGACTGTAGAAAATTAAAAAATATATATATATGATATGTCTACAAAAACCTTCACAGAGATGTTTATAGCAGCCTTATTCTTAACTGCTAGAACTTGGAAGCAACCAAGATGTCCTTCAGTAGCTGAATTAGATAAATAAACTGTGGTCCATCCAGACATGGGATATTATTCAACACTAACAACAAATGGACTATCAAGCCACAAAAAGACATGGAGGAGGGCTTCCCTGGTGGCGCAGTGGTTGAGAGTCCGCCTGCCGATGCAGGGGACACGGGTTTGTGCCCTGGTCCGGGAAGATCCCACATGCCACGGAGCGGCTGGGCCCGTGAGCCATGGCCTCTGAGCCTGCACGTCCGGAGCCTGTGCTCCGCAACAGGAGAGGCCACAGCAGTGAGAGGCCCGCGTACTGCAATAAAAATAAAAAATAAAAAAAAGACACCGAGAAAATATATACGCATATTAAGACGTGAAAGAGGGACTTCCCTGGTGGCGCAGTGGATAAGAATCTGCCTGCCAACGCAGGCGACGCGGGTTCCATCCCTGGTCCACGAAGATCCCACATGGTGCGGAGCAACTAAGCCCGTGTGCCACAACTACTGAGCCTGCGCTCTAGAGCCTGTGAGCTACAACTACTGAGCCCGTGAGCCACAACTACTGAAGCCCGTGTGCCTAGAGACCGTGCTCCGCAACAGGAGAAGCCACCGCAATGAGAAGCCCGTGCACCACAACGAAGAGTAGCCCCCGCTCACTGCAACTAGAGAAAGCCCTCGTGCAGCAACGAAGACCCAGTGCAGCCACGAAGACCCAGTGCAGCCAAAAATAAATAAAATTAAATCTAAAAAAAAAAAACAAAAAAAGTGAAAGAAACCAGTCTGGAAAGGCTACATACTGTATCATTCTGACTGTATGACATTCTGGAAAAGGCAAAACTATGGAGACAGTAAAATGACCAGTGGTTGCCAGGGGCTGGAGGGGAAGGAGAGATGAATGGCTAGAGTGCTTTTTTTGAAGATTTTTAGGGTGATAAAGCTACTCTGTATGATACCGTTACGGTGGACACATGTCATAAATTTGTCGAGACCCATAGAATGTACAACTTCAGGAGTGAACCCTAATATAAGCTGTGGACTTTGTCAATATAGAGTCATCAACTGTAACAAATGTCCCATTCTGGTGGAGGAGGCTGATAATGGTGGACTCTGTGCGTGGGTGGGGACCGGGCTACATGGGAACTCCACCTCCCACTCAGTTTTGCTGTGAACCTAAAACTCCTCTAAAAAATAAAGTGAGGGCTTCCCTGGTGGCACAGTGGTTGAGGGTCCACCTGCCGATGCGGGGAACACAGGTTCGTGCCCCGGCCCAGGAAGATCCCACATGCCGTGGAGCGGCTGGGCCCGTGAGCCATGGCCGCTGAGCCTGCGTGTCCGGAGCCTGTGCTCCGCAACAGGAGAGGCCGCAACAGTGAGAGGCCCGCGTACCACACACACACAAAAATAAAACAAAATAAAAAAATAAAGTGAATGATAAATAAAAACAACAACAAAAATGATATAGGTCCTGGACCTGGGAAACGTACATCTAAAAACCAACCAACCAAACAAAAAACTGACGTATTAAACCCAAGCATGGAAGAAGACTCTAGCATGTGTTTTATGAATGTATACATCATGCCTTAGAAAGTAATTAAGGCAAGTCATTATAACAAATAATCAAATGCTACAACACGTGGTACACAGTAAAACACTGCCACTGCCTACTGAGCGCATAGATGCACTTTACAGATAGTTCCTATTTTAACGCTCCTAACAACCACACGGATCATTATTATCTGCATTTCTCAAATGAGCAAATCAATGCAAACATAGGTCAAGTGGTTTGTCCAAGGTACCTAAGTCGTGAGGGGTGGAGCCACCCATGCGCAGAATCTCCCGCTATCAACCGATCCGTGCAATCCGGCAATGTGGGGTTCTTAACTACTACACTCCACAGACTCACATAGTTGGTAAGAATTCAGAGATTTCAGAATGGAAAGGGAGAGAAAAATTTATGGAAGAAGTAAAACTTGAGGAAGGCTCAAATTTTAAAGACAAAATTAGAAAAAAATAAAATTAGAAAAAACGATAAATTTTTTTTCTAAAAATTCTAAATTTTTTTCTTTTGTTTTCCAAAAGCAATTTTTGGTGATTAAAAAAAATTGTTTGGGGGCTTCCCTGGTGGCGCAGTGGTTGAGAGTCCACCTGCCGATGCAGGGGACACGGGTTCGTGTCCCGGTCTGGGAAGATCCCACATGCCGCAGAGTGGCTGGGCCCGTGAGCCATGGCCACTGAGCCTGCGCGTCCGGCGCCTGTACTCTGCAACGGGAGAGGCCACAAGAGTGAGAGGCCCGCGTACCGCAAAAAAAAAAAAAAAAAAAAAAAAAATTGTTTTCTCTGTTAACATATCTCCCTTTTCTATTTTCCAGAATATTCTTATCAGTTGGTAAATTCTTCCAAGCACCTTCCCTTACTGAGCGTCAAGTCCAGGCTTCTCATGTTTAAAAATGACAATGCCTCCTCACTCCATTGTGAATGTATGTGCATTTTCACATTAAGACACTAAAGCTGAGGTCATGTCTACTATCCACCTTTGCAAATTTATTTGTCTGTACAGGGAATTAGAAAAAAGTGTTATAAAAGTTCAAAAGAAAGAGTTTTCATACAGAATCTCCACTTAACTGAAAAGAGCTGAGAATTCCAAGAAGAATCCTGATTGTGTAAAGAAATCGGATTCCAGCTCAACACGCTACCATCTTCTTGAATGGCCAGTTTCCTGCTTCCATTTGAAAAACCTCTGTGTTTTCAGACTTTAAATTTGTTGCACAGGACAGCATCTTTCCTATCAAGTTTCTACTCTTATTTCTGGTTAAAGTCCTGCGAAAAAGCTATTTAAAATTAGACGTGTTGACATTGTTTGTAGCCTGTGGTGAATGTTTAAAAAAACATAAGTGCGTGAAGATTCAAAAATATTTTTCCTACTACAACCATCCATGGAAAACATTCCTGAAGCCAAAATCAGCACAGATTGTATATGTACTCAGCACCACTGCACAACCCCAGGGGGCACCAGTCACAGTGTATTCCATCACACGATGCTCCCTGGAGCTGTGCGACACAGTGGCCCATGGAGAGCATCTCTTACTAAAATACATGATAGGTAAGCAAAGCCAGTCTGTTACCCCCATTTTTTTCAACCTACATTTTCAGCTCCTATGGTTCTTAGTATCAGTTGTATCAAATAAGCAAGCCAATGAAAAAAAAACCTTCGGCAGAAAATAACTTTGTGGTCACATAATATAAAAGAGAACAAGGAAATGGAAGCTTGGATACCTCACCTGCATTTTTATTTAGATTCAGCTCATCAGATAATCTAATTCTTTTTTTAAAATCATAGTCGATTCATCTAAAAGTCTGTATAAAATTTTTCCATTGTCTTTTCCAATTGTTTTAGGTTTCCTTGTAAATTCCTTTGCAAATAGCAGGATACTAATACCCTTAACTGAGTTGCTGTAAGCTGGAATGATAATATCAGATTCTTGGCAGTCAATGACGCTTTGAAAAATTACAGTACTTTTTTATTTACCCACTTACAGCTCTGGAGACCCATAGAGTACTTTCCCCTAAGGTTTAAAATAAACATAAACAAGGTTTATAAAAAAACAAAGCACAATTTTATTTTTAGGTATGCCATGCTCTTTCCTCATGAATAGCACTTATGTGTGTGTCTCCTAAAGAGAAATTCCAATATTATTAAAAGTGATACCATACTGGGGAAAAATACTGTGTGCTTGTGAGGAGGAGACAAAGAAACTGCTGGAGCTTGAAGACTCTTTGCAGCTTTCTTTTTCTCCTTCATAATCTCACTATCTCTGAAGTTTAATTTACCAAAAGGTAACAACTTTGATTTAACAGTTCACATCAAACGCAAAATAGAACAAATTAATTCAGTGGTATTTTATGGTAAAAACTATAAAGTACTGAAATATAAAGTTAATTCTGATAATTATGGTAGAAATTTAACTCCCTCTTTGTATTTCTAAATTTTGAATGACATAAAATAACTTTCCAATTCCCATTCATCCATCCATCCATTCAATCAATATTTACTGAGCACATGCCATAGTACAGGCAGTGCTAGGGAAGCCAGGTATATTTAATGTCCCTGGGGAAAAAAAAAATCCATCTGTAGACATAAAAAAAGTGCTATTACCACATGCCCTCCTGCAAATCATTAAATTCTTTTTGCTTTTCCTTCAGTTTGCAAAGAGTAATTTTAATAAGTTTTGATTTGAAAAAAATAGTGAATTCTATTTTATCTTTCACGTGCTAATTGATGGTAAGTTATAAATAAAAATAAATAAATCATTATGTCGAGTTGCCAAAAGATATTTTAGAATTTGCTAGTTTCAATAGTACAGTGTTGGCATAATTCTCTTTCGATACTAATTTCATTCCACAGATGAGAGACTTTTTTCAGCATTTAGGCAGTTATGCTTCACTCTCCTGGGTATCATTTCTTTTTCCTAGATTTGGAAATTCTTTAATAAATGTGTACTTGGTATCAAGCAAAAAAAAAATTTATGTCAAAATATATCTTTAAAAAACTGAAAAAATGGGGGGAAGTGTAAGCTGGAACGAAGTGAGAGAGTGGCATGGACATATATACACTACCAAATGTAAAATAGATAGCTAGTGGGAAGCAGCCGCATAGCACAGGGAGATCAGCTTGGTGCTTTGTGACCACCTAGAGGGGTGGGATAGGGAGGATGGGAGGGAGACGCAAGAGGGAGGAGATATGGGGATATAGGTATACGTGTAGCAGATTCACTTTGTTATAAAGCAGAAACTAACACACCATTGTAAAGCAATTACACTCCAATAAAGATGTTTAAAAAAACACCAAAACTGAAAAAATGAATGTCTATTTTTTCTATGCTCTCCTTAAGGGACAAGGGACAACATATTCATAACAAAATTGAGAACATTTCTATTAACCAAAAAAAAAAAGAAATATGTAATGATTTATTTGATAATTTGCTTCATAAATTCAAACTATCTTTTTTTGTGTGTGTGGTACGCAGGCCTCTCACTGTTGTGGCCTCTCGCGTTGCGGAGCACAGGCTCCGGACGCGCAGGCCCAGCGGCCATGGCTCACGGGCCCAGCCGTTCCGCGGCATGTGGGATCCTCCCGGACTGGGGCGTGAACCCGTGTCCCCTGCATCGGCAGGCGGACTCCCAACCACTGCGCCACCAGGGAAGCCCAATTCAAGCTATCTTTAGGTTAACAGTGAAACATTAGAATATGAATTTGGAATTGGATAATTATAGATAAAAATGAAAAATAATAAATTCACACCAACAGTTGAGTTTTTAAAATTATAAATGAAAAACAAAAACTATAATTCACAGTAAATAGTAGAGATTTTTAAAGAGTATACAATGTGAATCTTTTGAATTGTATTTATACATTGTTTTCCACTTAATTAGCTGTGAAAAAGAGACTGGTTACAACACAGGAAATGTGACTTGGAACCTATATCAACACATACTGTCCCACTGCCAGTTAAAGGAAATAGCAAGACAGTCCAAAAACTCCTATTGTGTTTAATTCTAGAGGAGAGAAAACATGTTCCAAACGCTGAAATGAATCAAAAGCAAAATAATTTAATTCTGCCTCATCAACAATATCTTGTTTACATTGAATAGCAAAGCTGTTCATTTTCTTTGATTTACTATTTCTGCACCTTGTGTGGTAGAAACAAGTTTTGGTTTTGCTTTATTTTTAATAAAGAGTGTGGAATTCAGGGACTTCCCTGGTGGCACAGTGGTTAAGAATCCACGTGCCAATGCAGGGGACACGGGTTTGAGCCCTGGTCCGGGAAGATCCCACATGCCGTGGAGTAACTAAGCTCCCATGTGCCACAGCTATTGAGCCTGCGCTCTAGAACCCGCGAGCCACAATTACTGACCCCGTGTGCCACAACTACTGAAGCAGGCGTGCCTAGAGCCCGTGCTCCGCAACCTCAATGAGAAGCCCGCACACCACAACAAAGAGTAGCCCCCACTTGCTGCAACTAGAGAAAGCCCACACGCAGCAACGAAGACTCAGTGCAGCCAAAAATAAATAAATTTATAAACAAATAAACAAATTTATTATAAATTTATAAATAAATAAATTTATTTTGTGGAATTCAAAAGTCTACTTATTTGGTAAAAGCTGCTTTACCTATGGAGCGGTCCCCAGTGTTTCTGATGTCTAATACTAAAAACCTTTCCACATAAACAAACATCCTAATTTTAATTTCCTAGTAAATTTAAGCTTACTTGGGGCCAGGAAAGAGAAAAACTGTTTGTCTGCTGCACTGTCTCCCTTGGTGTGAGATTCAGGACTTGATGGTCTCTTGTTAAAATACACTTTCTCCTGGGTGAGTCACAGAAGAAAATCTCTTTCTAAATCCAACCAGCTACTTTGGAGATGGAAACAACAAGGCTTCCAGAAAATCTCAGGTGCCGACATTTTATTTAGAGTAGAAATAATGGTATAGACACACCTGCAAATATTAAAACAAATGAAACTGTGGAGAAAACACAGTTTAGCAGGCTGTGCAATAAGTTTAAAAAAATCATGTCATTGTCAGTCATGTCTGTGACCTTGGATGAGTGACCAGGGGTTCACAAGAAGGGTAGAAAAGGGAGGACAGACAAGGCTGGAGATGAAAGAAGTTGTATCGACCAAGAGCCAATGGGAAATGACACAGGAGGTGATGGGTAGACTCCCAAGATCCTCGTCATCATCACGTTACCTGTCTGGTTGAATGAATAATCAAATGTAGGAAAACAGAGAAGTTTTCTGTAACTGGGCTTCAGTCACCTAAACAGAGACAATGATTTGGGAAGGCACTTCAGAAGTCTACATGGAGAAAATAATTAAATGAAGAAAATACTAACCAAGGAGTAGCATGGAGTGATGAATAAAGAGCTCTGAGGTATACATATTCAGAAGAAATAGAGATAGGGGCTCTTTGCACCAACTGGTAAGAAAAGATTTTCATGGAGGAGACATGATTTCAGAGTTGCAAAACTTTTGGAAATATAATAATATACCAAGTAAAGCATAGGCCATGGCATAAGACAAAACATTCCAGCCCTGGCTATGCTACTCTTTGGATAACTAATTTAACCTTTCTAATCCCCAATGTCTTCATCTGTAACAGTGTTAGTACTCAACCTCATAGGGTTGTGATATAGATTAAATGAAAATTCCAAAGTAAGGTTTTTAGCTAAGTGTCTTGCATATGACAATCACTCCATATATACTGTGTATTACAACCGAACAGGAGTTTATCCAGATCTGGGATAACACAAGAGAAAGACCTGGAGCTGGAAGAGGAATTACCACACCAGCTAAAGAGCCATCATGATCACCCGATAAGACATAAGAAATCAATTGTTCATGAAGCTACAATAAAGATAGTTCATATCTGTGTGGTAGTGCACAGTTGTTCAATGTGCTTCTAATGAGCACGTTAATCTTATTTGAAATTCATAACAACTCTACGAGGTAGGCAAGAGTGATCACATCAGGCCCATTTTAGAGATGAGCAGAGTGAGGCTCAAGAAGGCTGCTGGACTTGTAACTCATATAGTGAACGGCGGATCTGGGGCCAACCTCCCCCCGCCAGCCCCTCCTGCCCCCAAGCCCCTACTCGCAGTTCTGCCTTCTCTCTGCTAAGCCTCGTTGGGCATTTCAGCCCTAAGGCCCTGGAACGGCAGTGTTGAACACCGCCCTCATTACGGTGCTGTCCATCTACTGAGGAAAAAAGTCACCATAGCAACCAGAAAAAAATAAAGCAAAATGCTTTTCCATTTAATTTGAGACAAATCTGACAAATCTAATATGCTAACATCGTCAGGTATCAGCTGAACTGGAATAAAATAATGTCCTGAAGAGAATCATACGTTTTTCAGTTTTAATTAGTTAATCTTTATAAAACTTTTAGTACTGGTGACTGATAATCTGTTTCTACTTTCCTCCAAACTCGCGGCCATCAACTGAAAGGAAGCGCTTACGTTATCAGCAGGAAGCACATTGATCTAGGGAACTCATAACAAGAAAGAGTTAAAAGTTGTTGCTTGGTGCTTTGTGACTGCCTGGAGGGGTGGGATAGGGAGGGTGGGAGGGAGGGAGACACAAGAGGGAAGAGATATGGGAACATATGTATAACTGATTCACTTTGTTATAAAGCAGAAACTAACACACCATTGTAAAGCAATTATACCCCAATAAAGATGTTAAAAAAAAAAAAGTTGTTACTAAACCTGCTTACTTGTGAAGATAACTTAAATCTTTTCCATATATAAGCAAATAAATAAAATTAATTAAAAAACAATAAATTAAATTAAATTAAAGAAAGAACTTTGCTAACACTTTTTCTGGGGTTTTTTTTTTGTTTGATCTAAAACAAGCAACGAGTTATAAAATTCCAGAACAACAACAACAAAAAGCATAGTCTACGTATGTTCTATCCTCAAGGTTGAGGGTGGCTGTTGATTTTTTGTTTTGTTTTTTGGTTTTAATAAAAGCAAATTAGCAAATGAAACGGCTAGATGGAATTAGAAGCCCAAAGTTTTAAAAGCACATTCTGTGTTTCCTGCAATTACAATTGCTCAAACCTCTTTACACTTGGCATTTTCCTGAAACTATGTTCCATAAACCAACAGCACTGGGAGGGCCTGCCCGCTTGGAAGTGACTCTGGGCCAAAGCCTGAGGCTGGAGGAAAAGGAACAGAGAACGGACCCAAACAGGACATCCTCACAGCCTTATCCTCTAATTTTGGAGGGAAATGTCTGAGAGATCAGGGTAAATGTGAAAAAGAAGCTGAAAAGCCAAAGTATAGTAGAAGAATAAATTTTAAATAATGAAGGATGATGCCTCATCAAAATGAATGATGTATATTTTAATAGTTTTTCTATAATGTAAAAATAAAAACCTTCTCTTCTGCAGGACCTTGAGAGGAGACTCACTGGTCTGTCCAATTCCCCTCTGACATGCAAAAGGGCAGCAGGTGAAGGGGGCAGGGTCCCAAGGAGGAGTTACCAGTAAGGACTCTTTGCATAGGAGTCAGGCATGGGGTGCTATAATGAGAAACGGTAACTAGGAGCTCAGAATTTGGGAAAGTCCGACCCAAAACAAGGTTCAACTATTTCCTGCGGTACACAGGCCTCACTTTTTTTTTTTTCTATATGGAATATAGTTGATTTACCATGTTGTGTTAGTTTCAGGTGTGCAGCAAAGTGATTCAGTTATATATACATTTTTTTCTTCAGATTCTTTTCCCTTATAGGTCATTACTAAGTATCGAGTAGAGTTCCCTGTGCTATACAGTAGGTCCTTGTTGGCTATCTATTTTATATATAGTAGTGTGTCTATGTTAATCCCAAACTCCTCATTTACCCCTCCCTCCCCTTTCCCCTTATGGTAACCATAAGTTTGCTTTCTATGTCTGTGGGTCTATTTCTGTTTTGTATATAAGTTCATTTGTATCATTTTTTTTAGATTCCACATATAAGCAATATCATATGGTATTTGTCTTTGTCTGGCCTACTTCACTTAGTGTGATCATCTCTAGGTCCATCCATGTTGCTGAAAATGGCACTATTTCATTCTTTTTTATGGCTGAGTAATATTCCATTGCATATATGTACTACATCTTCTTTATCCGTTCATCTGTTGGTGGACATTTAGGTTGCTTCCATGCCTTGGCTATTGTAAATAGTGTTGCTAGGAACATAGGGGTGCGTGTATCTTTTCAAATAATGTTTTTCTCTGAATATATGCCCAGGGGTCGGATTGCCTGATTTACCTATGAGACATGCAAATAATGTAATTAAAGCAATTTTGAGCAGAAACTTTCAGGTTAGGTTGGAATGGAGGTGGAGACAGATACGAGCTCCTTAAAACGGACAAAGTTGTCTGATGGTGACCATGGCACATATAAGAACCACAAAAGGTCAGCAATTCCTGGTTTGGTTTTCCCAGTTAATCCCCCAACAGTCTAAAAGTGCGTGGCACAGTCCCGAGGTATAGGAGAAAGGCAAGTGATAGGTATCCATCCTAAGAGAGAAGACTAAAATCAGGTCAACACCCTCTCCGAAGACAAAGCCATGAGTGGGGCGCCCAAATTCACCTGATCTTAAGGATTTGCAGATTCATATTCTGGGGGATTTTGCAGGTTAGACTGATTCTGTGAGGACAGAGAGGGCACCAGCTGGAGCAATCACGAGATTAAATCAGAGACGAAAACCAGGTAATGTAAAGGCCAAGGAATGGGAAATTCTCCAGAGGAAAAAGAAAGAAGACAAAGCAGGTAACTCCAGGAGAGGGGAAAGTTGTCAAAGCTGCAGAACCTCCTGTATGGCTTGAATAGTGTCCCCCAGAAATCATGTCCACCTGGAACCTGTGAACGTGACCTTATTTGGAAATAGGGTCTTTGCAGATGTTATGAAGTTAAGATGAGGTCATACTGGATTAGAGGGGGGCTGAAATTCAATATAATTGATGCCCTTCTAAGAAGTGAGAGATTTGGGCACAGACACACAAAAGGAAGAGGGGCCATATGAAGACTGAGAAAGAGACTGAAGTTACACATGGACAAACCAAGGAAAGCCAAGGATGGCCAGCAACCAACAGAAGCTGGACGTGGCAAGGAAGGGTTCTTCTCTAGAGCCTTCGAAGGGATGGCTCTGCTGATACCTTGATTTTCGACTTTGAGACTCCAGAACTGTGAAAAAATAAATTTCTGTTGTTTTAAGCTACCCAGTTGTGGTATTTTGTTACAGTAGGCCTAGGAAGTGGGGCTGAGGGTCCTCTCCTGGGTTATAGACCTCACATGGCAGAAGGGGTGAGGGGTCCCTCTGGGGCTTCCTTTATAAGGGCACTAATCCCAACCATGAGGGCTTTACACTCATGACCTGACCACCTCCCAGATGCCCCATTCCTAATACTATCACTTTAGGGGTTAGGTTTCAACACATGAATTTTGAGGGGACATAAACGTTCAGACTCAGCACAAAGTCTATTGTTGAGAAAGCTAGAGACAAACTTAAGCTCGGTATCACATTAGGAGAAGCCAACTCAAGGGTTTAGGGTGAGGGTTCAGAAAGTTTCATCTTCCATAGGGATTTCATCCCAGACCCAGACTTTGTGATAATCATTTTGTCTAAATGTATTCCATACAGTAATGGATACGGAGTAGACTTACCTACTTTCAGTGGTAGGGACAAAAAAAAAGAGTGAAAGAATAAGGGCATAGCATGCAGTTAATGACTTGGAAAATAGATATAAGGATGCAAGGAGCTCAAAAACCAATGCCCACCGCAGTTATAAAATGACTTTTAAACTAGCATGTAAGATGCCACATTAATATTCAAAGTTAATATTTTCATAGCCATCAGACTCTCTGAGACGTTCTGAATCTGAATATTGAAGTGTTTCACCTTAGTATACCATTAAAAAGACATGAACCCAATATACCCATATTTTAGGACTCTTTACATAATATAAATTTTAATTTCCTTTATATGAAAGTTTAAAAATCTTTCCTTTTGACCCAAACAAGTATAGTTGATCTTGGCATCTTTTCATTTTGATTAACTATATCCTTTTTCATCTAATCTACTCATTCCAACCAAGTTGAAAAATGGTTTCCCAGTAGAAATTCTTTGCTTACAATTCAGGAGAAATCAATCAATCATTCTCTCTCTCTTATACATTTTTGTAATTATTGAAGGTTTCTGAACAAAATATATAAAAACATCTTCCAAGGAAATGAAATGAGACCAAGGCAGCTGGACTAATTTCCCCTAAAGTAAGTAGTCATGCATAAGACTACCAAGAGCTACTTCATGAAATCCCCCAAACAGGCAAAGACAGAGGAAACATGTTCTCTTTATGTGATTTCCAAGTTCAACACTCATACTAAGTATTCATTCAAATCCAGCTTTGTTTCTATTTACTTCATTAATTTTTTGGGCATGCTGCACAGCTTGTGGGATCTTAGTTCCCCGACCAGGGATTGAACCCGGGCCCTTGGCAGTAAAAGGGCCGAGTTCTAACCACTGGACTGTCAGGGAAGTCCCTCTTTCCATTTAATTATTTTGGTACACAGTGTGTTTGCAGGGAGAGAAGCTCACCGCCTCGCCACAGGGCTCTGCGTCACCCGCCCTCACCCACCCCCATTCCTCCTCTCACCTCCCCCAACCCCCAGCCTTTCTTCCACAGCAAGGTTGCCCCTGATGGACCAATGGACAAGTGTAGGCAGCGCCATGCCAACGGTCGTGGTGTCCTCTGACCCTCCAAGCTCTGTCCGAGCCTGAGCCATGAGACGATGTTCTGTGATGACAATAGGAAGGGTGCTGGTCCCTCACAGGACACGTGCCTCAGGCGTCCAGTCAGCCCACGTCCCCTCTGACTGGGGTCCTGAATTAACCAAACCCTCAAGCGCTCCACCCTCGTCCAACCAATCTATTATGGGGTAGCTATCCTTCGCTTTAATAGCAGTTCTCTTGTAAGCTCTTTTGCATAACTAAGCCATGGTAACAGATTAGATGATCTCTGTGGTCTATCCCAGCTCAAACTGTATGATTACAGCAACCATATGTAGCCACTCCAGAGAAAGAACACTTTACGAATGAGGAATAAAGCAGATACTGTGTTGAAGGACAGACAAGCAAACTCAGCTATTTTGAACTAGTTGTTGGCTAAGTACTGCGCTTCACCCCCATCATTGCTATGGAAGAAGGAGCTGTGCAATTCAGCGGGGAGACCTTGAACTGGAACATTATTTACTTGGGAAAGACAGCACACGTTCTTTCAAAAACAGCCATTATCCTCAGTGGGAATTTAGCTGCAAAATTACCTGCTATAAGCTCTGACCTTCTCTGCGTTGCAATATCATCTCATCTTTTTTGCAGTGAAAAGCTGTGGGGAAAATCATTTGCTTATAGGCAGAGCGCAGCTGTGTAAACACTTGGGAGTTCGACACCACACACTTGGTTGTGTGTCCTCATTCCCTCTTTGAGTTTGGGGAAGTTACTTGACTTCTCTGACTCCTCCCTCAGTTTTCTTACCCATAATATGTGGACGATGATGCTGATTTCAGAGTGTTATTAGGAGAAGACAAGAGATCGTGTTTTTAAAATGCTGGCCAAAGGCCCAGCACATGGTAGAAAGATAACACCAACTTTTCAAAAATTATAATATCAACATTTTAAATAATTACTTGGTCCAGTAGTAATAAATGAGGTGTCAATTAAGTCAGTGCACCAAGCATTTAAATCATATTTTCGTTCGCTCTTAACATGGTCACATGGTTTTATTTTTATCACCATTAACGTCTTAAAATAAATGTAAAATTACATTTAGGTAGTATTGATAAACCTGTATTATTTAGCCTACGAGTCGTCTGAAAGTATAATTAGAAGGAGAAAAAAATCAGGGATAAGGTATATCAATGTCATCACTTATACAGAGAACACAGAATTAGGTTAAATTAGGTTAGGTTAAATTAGGTTAAATTACTAGAATGTAATTACTATCTTATACCAGAGATTCATTCTTGGTTTTGTGAGTCAAGGCCACGGAAGGCTGGCTTTAGTTTCTCTGAATATCCAGCGGCATATACAAAAAAACAAGTCCTCGGATACATAATGTCAGAGATAAGTACGGCATTATTTAAGTAAATGCTCAAAAAGAGAAATCTCTGGGGACAAAAATTATGTTCCACACAGAACATCGTGTTTATTCTGTGTTGGTTTAGTCATTTGGGGCTAAATTTGAAACTGTGGAAAAAAGTGCGTGGTTTCTTTTTGCACTTTGTACAGAAAAGTGTGGAATCCCCTGGAAAGTATGTGCAGTATCTATCAGGGGTGTTGTTGCTAAGGAACCAGAACACAAACAGAAGGCTCGAGAAAGCCCTTCTTTTTGGCCCAAGTCTCAAGGACTATTACAAATTGTGCAATATATGATTTGGGAAGGTCATGGTTGTTTGAGGGTTACTTTTTTCTTTTCATAACTGTTTGAAAGAGGAGCAATGGAAATAGAGCTCAACCTCTGCAAACGGTAGTGACGTGGGAATTGGGATGCCAGACTCCTAAAAGGTTGCCACTGGATACGAGACTCAGAGCCAACATTACATGAAGGTCAACTCTGTGTGTGTGTATTTTCCTTTGTCGTCAAGGAGGCAAATAATGTCAGAGTTTAGCTTTTCCGCTCATAGTGAAATGTCTGCCTAGGTTTAATGCTGCCTCTGGTTACTAGGACCTTGCTGGAAAAATTGTGAAACCAAGGCGAAAAGAACTGCAGGATTTTCTTAGTAAGTGATCATCCCACTTTTACAAATTTATAAACAGATTTTTTTTTTACATTAGCATCATCCATTAAGAACTTTTTTCCAATAAAGATGTTAAGTGAGAACTCGCCATAAATAAAAATCAGACACAGTATCATAATACAGCAATCTGTGCTTTGGTTCTCCACGAAGACTGTACCCGCTTTCGGTCTCCAGGCTTAAACGTTCTCTAAGAGTAACACAAAGGTGAAAGTCCAAAATATCAAATAGGCTGAAGTGGCCAGAATAAATAGGACGGGATAGAGCATGTATACATGTGAGAGAAAGCCTAATTAGCAGTTAGGGAAGTAACTTTTAAATTAGACAGAACTAATGTTTCTTAAAAGCTTCTCTTTTACTGAAATTTTGACCCACACTGAACAAGATTTCTTTATCTCATATCACACAACATCATAAAACAATCACAGGGGTCTATGTTTTCCCCCATCTGTCTTTACCAAGAGCCTGCTTACAGATTTACTGAACAAAGGGCACATTCTTGATCGCAGCTGCAGTTGCCTTAGAGGCAGAGTGGGAGAGGTGTTTTACCACTTCCTTCTCTGTGACCTTCTATCACTGCCCAGCAGGAAGTGACACTAGGAGAGAGAAAGGTCTCTGCCTGAGATTGAGGACCAGACTGCGTGATTCACACCCTGGCCTCATGAGCCTGCCGCAGAGTCTCTGCTGACCACAATTCAAAAGCCACTTTCCTGGGGCTTCCCTGGTGGCGCAGTGGTTGAGAGTCCACCTGCCGATGTAGGGGACGCGGGTTCGTGCCCCGGTCCGGGAAGATCCCACATGCCGCGGAGCGGCTGGGCCCGTGGGCCATGGCCGCTGAGCATGCGCGTCCGGAGCCTGTGCTCCGCAACGGGAGAGGCCACAGCAGTGAGAGGCCCACGTACCGCAAAAAAAAAAAAAAAAAAAAAAAAGAATCACTTTCCTGGCGAGCGCCTCCAGGTTCCTGTGAATGTTTGCATGGTGAGGAGCAGGGCTCGGGACAGACACGGGAAATAACATCCAAGTTCTCGCGATGGCTCCCATCAACGGGTCTTCGACAACTTGTCCTGCCTCACCTTCTATCCTCCTTTTAGCTCCGTATTTCTCAATCGTGTTCATTATCGCCCTTCTAAGGAGGCTTTTTGGATATTTTTTCCCGATGGCTCAAATAATTTAATATCACAGATATAATAGATATCTGCTGTGTACTCTATGTATGAGCGCTTTATACATGAAGCATAAAGTATTTTCACCCTCCCAGGAAGCAATTCTCACCCCCTTGGTGTGGGCGCTGGGAGCGTGTGCTTTAGCCGAAACACTTACCGGTTGAGAACCTTCGCCATAATCAACCCAGGCCTCCCTGCTTCTGCTAGAAATGCCTCCCCCTCCCAGAGATTTGACGGATCCTTGTTTATTCGTTAGAACTCGGCTCAAGTGTCCAATCGGCCTGGAGGGCCTCTCAAAGTCCCTGCGGCCAGCCTAGGTCTCCTCCCCGGCCCCCCAGCGTCACGGATCACGGATTCTGCCCTTGCTTTGTCTGTCTCCGCTACTACTGACCAACTCCCTGAAGTCAAGGATGCTGTCTCCTTCTTCTCTGTTATGGGCTGAATTGTGTCTCCCCCCAAAATTAACACACTGAAGCCCTAACCTCCAGTACCTCAGAATGTGACTGCGTTCGGACATTGGGCTACTACGGCAGTGATGAAGCCAGAATAAGGCTCCTAGAATGGACCCTAGTCCAATCCGACTGGCCTCCTTATATGAATAGCAAATTTGGACACACAGAGCCATCAGTAGGTTCACACAGACAAAGCCACGTAAGGACACAGCGAGAAGGCTGCAGTCTGCAAGCCAAACAGAGGGGCCTCAGGAGAAACCAAACCTGCTGACACCTGATCTTGGACTTCCAGCCTCCAGAACTGTGAGAAATTAACTTCTGATGTTTAAGCTACTCAAGCTGGTATTCTGTTATGGCAGCCTGAGAAAACAAATACATTCTCTACATTTTATAAACGCCAAGCCCAGAACCCGGTCATGAATAAATATATTCTGGTTGGTTGGCTGAATGAATGACTGAATGAAAACATGTCCTCAGTACATATCACAGAGGCCCCAAGTAATCACTAACACAAGATGCAGAACCACAAACTGTTCTTTGAATTACAAAAGATAAAACCTTTGTCCTCAAAGGGTGAGCCTCCCAGAAACCCCAGCACAGATACTCTAAATCACAAAAGGAATAAAAAACGACAAATTAGATGGAATTCCCCTGAAAGACCAACAATAGCAAAGACTACTGAAATGCCCATGTGAGGAGGGAAAGAACTGAGGGAAGGTTTACGAGAAATGTTGCTGACCTCAAGGAGGTTCTTTGCCAGGGCTCTCAAAATGCATCTTTTAGAAGCGCTTTGATACCGTGCTGCGTCTCCACAGGTGGTCAAGAAAGCGCTGGCTCATGTTCAAACCAAGCCAGCCATGCAGGATCCGGATACAGTTTTTATAAACCCCGAGCTGATCTCTGAAAAACCCTCAAGGCTTGAGAAATCTCGTTAATAGCTGAAAAGATGAGAAAATGGAACCAGCCCCCATTCAAGAGGCTGATGTCATCTATCTCCCCAGAGAAAAGGCCACTCTCTCCTTTGTGAAAGCCCAGGGTGACATCACCCCCTGATCCATGCACTTCGCCCTTCCTCTGCTGTTCCCAGTTCAGGGGTTTTCTCCCTTTGCAAATGTCACCCTTTCACTCACAAAGCTCCTTGACCTTGCTTTTTGCCGGATTCCACTGCCAAGTGAAAGAGGGCCCCTGGGAGGCGTGATCAGAAGAGGCGAGGGCTTTGTGCAGCTGGCCGGGAGGCCCTATTCACGCAGCTCGCAGAAAGTTCTATATTCCCTTCAGCAACCCAGATGCAGGTCCCCGAGGCCAGGCCAAATTCAGCCCCCAGACAATGCTGTCAGCGCTGAATACCGCACACCGTTTAGCCAGACAGGGCAACTGTGGCCATTTCTTCCTTTGCAGAGTGGGATTCTCTTTGATGCTTCGCATAAAGGCGACGCAGTGTGGTTAATCTCACACCCGCAACACAACTCTAAAGAAGTACCCACAAAGAAAGCCCGACTGTAGGTCCATTTTCTCAAAGCAAATAGAAGATCTGTGTGGGCGACAGAGAGGCACGTTTTGTGAGCGGGTTTATTTATTAATTGGCCTCACGAATGAAGCACATGGGGAGTCCTCCTCGGCAGCAACGGTCAGGAAATGATGCCACTGCAGACTCTGAACTTGCAACGAAGAGGGTTTTGGACTTCTCACTGCATAGTATGGAAGAGACTGGGAGGGGAAAGAGGGTCTGAAAGGAGATTTGATTCTAGTGAAAAGAGGCTCAGAGTTTAAAGGCACTTTCTCTGGCCCGTGCGGAAGAGCAGCTTCCCGGCCAGTGTCAGCCTGGGTGTCCCGGCCCAGCGCTGGAGCCTGACTCTGAGATGCGGATCTGAAGAGGCTGCGCTCAGACGACGTTTCTGAATTACCTACACAGACACACATGCGTGTGCACGCAGGCACATTCAGGAATATTTCTCTTTAATTTAAAATTGAGACTAATTTTTAAGTGTATTCTGGACCTTGTATCTGTTTAATATTTAGTTATGAATATTATTATGAATATTACTTATTGAATATTTTGTATTCAGATCCCACAACATGCCACGTTGCTTCAGTGCTTCCAGATGCTACTCAAAACTCATTTCTCTGTAAGTCAAAGACAAATGTTGTGTAACATTGCTTATACGTGGAATCTAAAAAACACAACAAATTAGTGACTATAACCAAAAAAGAACAGATTCACAGATAGAGAGAACTAACTACCGGTTACCAGTGGGGAGTGGGGAGGGGCAGTATAGGGGTGGGAGTGGAAGGTACAAACTATTGGGTGTAGGACAGGCTCAAGGATGTGTTGTACAACACGGGGAAGACAGCCAATATTTTGTAATAACTGTACATGGAGAGTAAACTTTAAAATTGTATAAAAATAAATTTTTAAATGACAAGAAAAAAAAGGAACTGAAAACCAACATTTTATTTCAAGTAAACATGTTTTTTTGGTATGCACATGTGATACTTCAAGGTCATAAATGCTTCAAAGCTCAACGTCCAGATAATCTCCCAAATAAAGATGCATAAAAAGAAGAAAAAACTTATAGTTCTCTGAAATTTGAAGGGTTTACGGGAAAGAGAGGGTATGAGCCCGTCCCTGCCCGAGCCCCTAACAGTGAGGGACCCAAAGGCCACTGCTTCGCTCTCCGGACCCTCCTGCTGGATCTGTGACACTGGACTCCAGCCGCCCTGGCCGTGTGGATCCCCACGCGCACCATGCCCCCTCCCACCACAGGGTCTTTCTTCTACGAGGAACCCTTTTCCTTCTCCTATTTGCCTCCTTAGCTCCTGCTTATTCTTAGATTTTAGTTCAAAAGTTGCACCCTCATGCAGGACTGCCCTGGCCTCCTGTGCAGGTTGAACCCCCTTTTGTATGCTCCTGTGGCATCATCACACCACTAATTTCATGTCTATTTATGTGCCCCTTGGCTGGATGGCTCCTTCCCCCAGTCGCCTGTGAGCTCCCAGAGTGTAGGAACCAGGCCTGGGGCAGGAGTCACACACTAACAGTTCCTTAGTATCTCTGGAAGGAACACAGGGATGACTAGAAATCAGATTTATGTCTTCAGGTTACCAACAACAGGTGAGAAGTGAGGGAACCTCTTCCGTTGGAGGCCTCCTCCCTGACCCTTCTCTTTTCTGTCGGCCCCTCTTCTCGGCTGTCTCAAGTTACAGACGTAGTTCAGATGCTGAGTATAAACTCAGCATTGCGTAGCTATAGTATATGACAGTTAATTTTGCACAGATCTAGACCACTAACAGTCTCCTTCCAGAAGGTTCTTCCCAAGCATAATTTACATCTAGTGGCACAGAGTTAAAAAAAAATTTATTCAGTTCTGGTCCTATCTGGCAAAATTTTGTTGCACAACTCTGGTTCCAAGCTTAGCAAGTTTTCAGCAATTGGGAGTAAGTTTTGAAACAGTAAACAGGTTACGAGAATAGACAGAGGATGTCTTTGACTCTCCCAAATGAAGACAGATTCCAAATGGGACTGGAAGAAAAAAATTTTCCCAACCAAAACTCAAAGCCGTGCCTAGTGTGTTGGCTGGAGAAACCCAGTCGTCCAGGGTAGCCAATAATGACCATGAAGTCCTTAGTGTGGCCTTGGACTAGTACGGCTACAACGGCCCAGAGGGGAGAGGAAGCAGCGCACTGAGGAGAAAGATATCACCAGCAAAATAAATCGCTTCTCCTAAAATGCTCCGTCCTAGCGGCATGGCAGAATTACTTAGGGAGCTTTTCAAAATTAGCAGTAGTCAAGGTCCCACCGCAGACCAACGGAATCCTATCTCCTGGGTTGGAACCCAGGCACCGGTACTTGTGAAAACTCCCAGGCAATTCCTGCGTGTATCTCGGGCTGAGGACCGTGCCCCTAGGCCCCGAGCCTCGGTCTCCTGGTTGGCATTTCTTACTTTCCACTCTGTGGCTCAGTGTCAGTAGGATAAGGGCTGGGGCCCCAGAGAGAAAGAACCTCACCGCTTCAGAGTTTAGAGAAGAGAAAGCTCTCCGAGTGTGGTCTACAGAGACCCGCCAACGGCATCACCTGGGAGCTTTTCAGAAATGCAGATCCATGGGCCTTACCTTAGCCCTCACATCAGGATCTGCATCCTAACAAGATCCCCAGTGACGCATATCCACGTGGAAGCTTGAGAAACACGGTTCTGGAAAATACCCTTTGCCCTTCAGAATCTGGGCCATGTCCCAAGATTTTCCTGTTTCTTCTAGGTCTTTCCACACTGTCTCCAGTTCCCTCAGAGTCAGGCTATTTCTGAATCACACAATACCAGAGACGGGCTGTATTACAGAGACGACTCAATCCAGCTCCTTCATTTCATAGATCAATAAATTGACATTCCAAGGTTAAATCTACCTATTTGATGAAAAGGACAATCCCGAACTTCCACAAGCTTAATTATCAAAGCTCGTGCACTTTGGGAATTTATAATCTGTATTTCAAGTTATAAGTAGCTGTGGATTACCACTGAATATTTTTAAATACTGAAAAACCCTATACGTATATTTTAACGAAATATACTCAGGCTCCAGTTCATAATAATAGAACGTCGCACATTCTCAAGTGTATGATAGGGTTCTTCAGTTGTGTAAAGTGCTGCAATGCATATAATACCTGTACCATGACGTTAAAAACCCTCAACACACATTCACGTATGCTCACCCTGGGCTCGTCCCTGATTGTGACAGCAGGACCACCGTTCAGAATGCCTGTGTGTGATTCCAGGTGTAACACGGCAACTCCGCTCCTCTTTCAAGCTGACTGATTCATAGTAGTGAGCCCTAAGCTCCTGGCCTAGAACTGCTTGTGCAATATTCACGAGGACTATACTTTTCAGGTCTCGATCACTCTAGGAGAGTGGTCCTCAACTGTACTCGCCAGGGAGACTAGTTAAGACACAGATTATTGGGCTTCCCTTCAGAGTTTGCCATTCCATAGTTCTGGGATGGGGCCTGAGAATTTGCATTTCTCACAAATTCTACTGCTGCTTTGGGGGACCAGGGTTTGAGAAGCACTGCCTGCGGTTCTCTGCCTTTCGACTGGCCCACATGAAGTCAGTCTAGAAGTTTCAGAACTTGCGCTTAAAACGAATTTTCATCCTCAGAGGAGTGGTGATCCCTACCTGTTTTTGGAACCACCAGGTCGTAGGCAGGCTTTCATCTGCCCCTACTCGTTTGGCAGATGTGACCCCTGTCCTTGGCTTACGGCATCACTGGCTCAAGCTTTCTGCTCGGGTCCCCCTCACAGCCCAGTCCTCTCCCTCCCCCTTCTCTCTCTGATCGACCCTCCTTCCTTCCCTTCTATCCCCGTCACTCCTTCTCTGCTCAGTGTCAGGGTGAGTCTTAAATCTCATTCTGTTCCACTCCCCCGAGAGACTCCATCGCACCCTGTGACCTGCTTGCCACACCCAGGCACAGGCCTTCACCCCTAGAAACTTCCTTCTGCTTCCTCCTTTCTCGTAAGCAATTTACGGCTGCACCTCCTGAAGCAGTTACCCAAATCCTGTCCACGTGGACTTCACTTCTGGTCTTAACTCTGGTCTTAACAGGATTCAACTCTCCAAGGGCCACCAACGTCTGAGAAAACTTTCTGAGGCTGGGCACTAGATTACCACGCAGGTTCTGAGGCAGGAGATAGATGGGCCCCAGGCTGAGCAGCTGGAAGCTGTCCCTTGTGGACAGACGCTCCATGATAAAGAGAATGGAAGGAGCAAGGAGGAGCTGAGCCCTGCTTGGAGAGAAGATAGAGAGACCATATATTCCCCATTCTTTTTTTTTTGCGGTACGCGGGCCTCTCACTGCTGCGGCCTCTCCCGTTGCGGAGCACAGGCTCCGGCCGCGCAGGCTCAGCGGCCATGGCTCACGGGCCCAGCCGCTCCGCGGCATGTGGGATCCTCCCGGACCGGGTCACGAACCCGTGTCCCCTGCATCGGCAGGCGGACTCTCAACCACTGCGCCACCAGGGAAGCCCTATTTCCCATTCTTGAGGTCAAGGAGACCTCGCAAACTACACATGCACAGAAAGGGTCCTCAGGACTCGGAGAAGGGAGGGGGCGCCAGACCATAATATGTTCAGACCATAATATGTCAACTTCCCAGAGACCCTTGAGCTGAAATCCACCTTTGCTAAGAAGTGCAGGCGCACACAGGGGAGGGCCCCGAGTCAGACCAAATACGGACTCAGAGCCAGACAGAGCAAGATGATTGGCCAGAGGAGACCCGGAAGAACTGCCCCATATAAGTGATTTAAACGACCCCAGAGGCACAGCTCTGTCTCTCAACCTAAGCCCACCCGTGCTTTCTCCACACGTATTCCTCTCCTAATAAACACTTTACCTGCTTCACTGTTTTCCACCTCTTTGTTAAAATTCTTTTTACAAAGCAGACGAGAGCCGGGGCAGCCCCGCGGCCTGGGTTCGATCCCTAGTCGAGGAACTGAGATCCCGCTTCAAGTTGCCACAGCCACCGAAGATCAGTTCCACTATTCGTGAATGGTACTGTTTCCAAATATAGAATTGCAAAGGGAACGGTTCTTGGTGAAATAGCAACTACCAAATACAACTGAGATCAGCAGAGGGCTTACCTTGGACGAACCACTGCATCTGGAATCCTTTCTCATGGTAACCGACCCCGTCGGTATAAAACAGCACTTGAAGCTTGGAGCCCGTGGTGCTCCCTGAAGGTGGAATGTCTGCTCCACAATAGCGCCCCATGCGCCGTGGGCCATCATACAGCTGCAATCAGAGAGAGACCTCCCAGTGTGAAAACCTACAAGGCTTGTCAGATGGAAAAAGCAAAGTCCACTGGTGCAGCAAAAGCTGTTCCTTGCTTCAAAAGTTACGGGTAAATCTACTGAGGTGGGTTGAGTGCAGGAATTAAAAATAGATAATTATATACAGAGAGGTCCCTCCAAATTACTGGTTGGCCAAAAAGTTCACTTTGGCCAACCCAATATAATCCAGGCACAGAAGAAGGAAATGCTGGGCCAGGGGAGATGGGTTCACATATGAATCACACGTGAGAGATGTTCAGTGAATAACAGTATTGTAACTGTAAGCTATAAATTTTTAAAATAAATACTATCTATAAACAATTAGACATTTTGGAAAACTCTGAAAGGAAGATACAAAAATTAATCCCACTGAAGAGAACCACAGTTAATATTTTGTTAATACCAGAAGCTTCTCTTACCAACATTTTTTTCATTTGTTTGTATACGTACATATACACATATGTGTGCAGGGGAATATGTGTGTGTATCAAGTTGGGCTACACATTTAATGGTGTTCCCTGCTTTTCACTAAATAGTCTATGTAAACATTTTTAATAGTGGCACAAAATACTACGAATATGCTGTATTTACATTATAATTCTACTGTTGTTCACTTAGGATATTTCCAGTCTGGGGGCCAATAAATATAAGTCTTTGCCTGATAGTTTAAATTTCTCTTAGGAAAGATTCCTATAAAGGGAATGAATTAAAGACCATGACCTTTCATGGCTCTGGATATATATTTTTAAACTTCTTACCAGAAAGTTTATACCAATTTATTCTCCCACCAGCAGTTTATGGAAATATTTTATGACTGCCATTATTTTAAAAACTGGGGCTAATAGTGAAAATTTGTTTTCTTTTTGTAATTGTCTTAAGTTGTTACTTTGGGGTTGAAGTTTCTTTCATGTTTACTGGGCATTTCTTTTTCTTTTCTTGCAACTTTTCTGCTGAGGTCTTTGCCCATTTCCCCACTGAGGTACTTATACATCCTCTTGGGTACCTTTTATCTGCCTAATTTCATCAGATACATATCTCCAAACTAAAAAAATAAACACCTTTGCCATATCTCTTCAATTGGTAAAAATAATGATAATCCAAAAAGATTGGCTTCCTCATGACTCAGGCCACTACATTTTCTTTTAATCTCCAAATGTCCACATGAAATGCTTTGTTCCAGTTACCCTTGGGATGAGCTGCCCATTATAAAAAAAATGGAAAATGTCTGATCATGCACTTCCTTTATTATTCACTTGGAGAGTACACACGTGTGAGTGTATGTGCTTGTGTGTGTCTGTATGTAAATGTATCATCTGGATTCAGTAAATTCCACACTGACCAAATTATTTTTATTTATTGAAATGTTATCATAGAAAATACTGTTTGAAGCATGTTGATTTGAGCATGGAAAGCTTCTTAATCAGATTCTACAAAGCCCCTCCACGGACCCTTCCCTAATCCCTGTAGCCGGTCATAAATTAGTTTTCCTTTGAAACCCCTCAGCTTTTCATTTGTGCTTCTTTGTGGAAATGGGCACATTCTGGAGATAGGCATGTGTGTCTCTCTCCCCTACTGATTAGGAGTTTCCTTAGAGCCCAGACTACCTCTTACATCCCCTCACAGCCTAGCACAGGGCTTTGTCCAGGGCAGGTTCCCAATACAACAGCTTCAGAGAAGGAACACAGCCATCTCCCCGACAGCTGCATTGATTTTAATGGCACTTAATCTGCATTGTTACTTTAACGCTGCACAGTTAGATACATGTTAGGGTCTTACAGTCCTAAACTTCAGCATGCTCCTTTCAGGCAGCAAAAGGTCTGCGTCCTTTGTGGCCACTCTGCAGAAGGGCCTTGTTCAAGGTCATAATAAAAATCGCAGATTTCTAAATTTGGGTCGTCTCACTGAGTTCTCAAAACGGGCAGCAGATCGGCCGTACATTTCTGTGCGACGCAGGGAAGGTCAGTTGAGATTTAAAAAGAGAAACTCAGAAGTCCATTATATCACTCACTCTTAAGTACTAAACTTAAGCATTTTATGCAAATGATAAAGATGAGGTTTAGTTTTCAGACCTGTCCCTGCAGCTTCCTTTTAATTTTTTAAATACTGCTGCTTTGGATATATGTATTTATTATCAAACTTCTAATACTGTAGGTGGTTGACAGAAGACATGAAGGGGGAGCAAAAATGAGAGAAAGAATAAAGCCACATAAAAAGAAGAGGAAACAAAAACAGCCCTCCACGTCCGGTCTCCAGACCCACCACCCACTGCAGGAGGTAGAGGGGGAAGAAGGTCTGTACGGTAACCTGTTTATTCCTAAACTATTGCTTCACTGCAGGGTATTTATTTCAGCCACAGAGTTTCTATTAAACCTAGGGTATGAATTCCAATTCAAGACTAATTAGTACAAAAATAAACATACTGTTCTCACGCCAAAGCATAATAAACAAGAAAACGCTCTACTGGTTTCCACTCCAAAAGGCTCATTCTAAACTTTGGATTGTACTGCAGTGACCAAAACTTTAATTACTTCATCTTTATCCAACAAAACATGAGGTAAGATCTCTCTAGAACTGTAATTGCCTTAAGCTTCGTGGATCTTCTGAAAAACTAGGTGGCAACACTTTGAGGAGCCCTAGTTTAGATGCTGTGCACGGTCATAAAGAGTACAGTGCTCTTGCCTCCCAGCTCGGTAAGGTTAAGAAACGTGACACTTTCACATGACTTGCAGGGGATGTTTTTTTCTTCCTTCCGGATGGAGTTACTTCATTGAAGGAGAGCCCCTGATCCCAGTGGCTCTTAAATAACACACTGTGAATGGAATGGGGGTTGGGGGCAAAGGGAGTGGGTCTGGGGGGAACAGTGGTGAATAACAAGTAGTTTCTTTTTGCCTTTGGAGGGAAGAGAATGATACGTTGAAATAAACATCAAATAGACGTTGATGAAAATACTTACATATAATGTCAAATAAATTAATGACTTAATTAGTGTAGAAAAATACCTCTCTAGAAGAAAAAATCCCACACCCCTAATTTTATGTCTTTCTAACATTTACACTTAATTAAATCACGGGTTTTTGTTTATACTCACACAGATGGCTAACCTCACCTCAACAATTCATTCCCTCGTTAAATTTACCACCCAAAAAGGAACAGTCATTTTTCAAAGTACACAAATACCGGTTACCGTGGAAACCAGTGGGTGCCTGCTGTTCCTGATTCTGTTTTCAGAGCAGAATGTTAACCACAGGCCATCCCAGCTGTGACTCACTGGGACTCCTGGCCAGCATGTGGCTTGGTTCCGCTAAGGGTACCATTCCCGGCTTTTAGAAAGCCCCAAGATTTACCCCATCTGAACAGTATTTGAGGCCTTGAGCCCATAGGAAGGGGACTAGCAGAAATTAAGAAGTGAAAGACTGAGATTCTTACTTTGAATATGAAGATCGAATTTGTATAACTGTGTCTAGAGGTTTGGTTTTTTTTTTTAATAATTGAAATGCTGTTTACATTTTCAAGTTGCCATTTAATGTATCTTCAGATGTGGATATGTATATGTACAAAACCTGCTGTGTAGAATCTTTTCAGTTATCCTCTTCAGGAGAAGATTCGTTTAGGGTTTTTGTGTTTTAGATCTTCCAACCCCGCGCCACCCTGAAACATCTCAACCACTCTTACAACACTCGGAGAGGAAGGAAATCTCTTGCGGAAGTCTCGCTTGCCAATTTCTATCTACTTCCTTTGCATGGGTTTGATAATTCGGTGCATGCAGAGTTGATGAGACCATTAGAGATTTCTGACTACAGTTGCAACGTGAAATGATCCGTGGGCTCCTAAATAGTACAGACCCACGCATACAAAATGGAAGACAGAAAACCAAAGACATATCACTGACAGAATGAGATTTTTTTAAGATTAAGGTTTTTGTAGGTACTTTACGAATCACTGGAACTCAAGTCTGGAGAAACCCAGGGTCAGCTAATGTGTAACCTGTTCCCTCAGCAAGAATCAACTTTATGAACTGCAAGAACTCTCAGAACAGAAGTGTGCTTTTCAAGGGCCTCTTTGTTGCTAAATGGTTTTATGATTTTGAAAATTTGTGATCCTAATGAATGAAATTATAACTGTCTCCTATCTCAGTTTGGGATGTATAGATAGACTTCTTTTCTAAACCCACTTTAGAATCACAGTAACAACTAAAACTTAGCCCTTTCTATTTTAGATCAGCATCGAATTCACACTTTTTCTAACTACTGTTTTTCCTATTTACTTGAAATTTTTCTGGAAGAAAAACATTTTTATAGTGGAGGTTTAATCGTAAGAATTAAATATAGTCCATATAAAGAAATTAAATCAAGAGTTTCTTTGAGATCGTATCATTAAAATATGGAGAAACTTCTAGAAAAAAATTTTGGTCCAGTTCCTATAACAAATCTTTAAAAACCCCAAAAGAACTTTATCCTTTAGAGTTTAATATGTAATTGAAATAATTCATCTGCCGTGAGGGAGAATTCTAGGCATAGTAGAGAATCCCTGATAGTTTTACAGAGCAAAACTTCTGGTCAATGTAAAGAAGATAGTTACATTTCTGAGAACTATACTCAGTGAGTTCACAGAGTGGCTTTTTGAAGGCAATGTCACTAGTAGAAGATTATATTTCAACTGAGAGCCGGACAGTAATTTTACTGTAGGAACACACTAGAGTATATTCAATGTGGTCAGTGTCAGGCTCTAGATTCAAAGTCCAGTCTAGCACTAAAATTTGCTTAGAATATAATCTTGTGAAAATTACTTAACCTCCGTAAGCTAAGATTTCTTTGTAAACTTGGCATCTTAATGGTACTTATCTCATAGGGTTGTTGTGCTTAAGCAAATGAGACAAACCAGGTAATAGGTTGAGGATGAGTCCTGGCATATGGAAAGTACCCCAAATGTTATTCTAACTCTTGGTCAGAGGCAAAGGGAACCAACCTTGTTTCTAAAGAAACCATAACAGAAATAGTTTTGAGAGAAAAAATATGATGGGTAGGTAGAAAGAACTTGAACTGACTCACATAAAATATTTCTCAGAAATCATCCCGGCAGACCAGACGGGGAAGCAACAAATCAATGAATCACTTGCGAGGAGATGGATGGCCGTCAGGGGCAGCGTGTTGCTATGACGACCTGGTTTTGTGTGTGGGGTGCAGAGCCCAGTGCAGATCATACAGTGGGGCAGACGGACCATGGAGTGTGTGTCTCAGTGGAGGGAGATGGTGGATCATGGCAGGGCTGGTGGCGAAGAGGACACTGGGAAATCTGTCAAGGCTGCCCTGGTGAGCGGATCAGGGAGAGACCACCGGTAAGCAAAGTGGCTCTACCTGTGTTTTTTCCTGTTGCAGCCTCCTCTCCCCTTTCCGTCCGGCCAGCTGCAGCTCTGGCTGCTTGGCCCCTGGAACTCCAGAGGAGTGGGAACTGGTGAATTCTTGGAGCACCTCTTCCGATTTTCCCCACCCAAAAAACAAGTGTACCAGGAACTATGGGAACCGCTTTATCAGAACAGCTGTTGAGAACATTGTTATTCAATGTTTACAAACAAATCTCCTGGATAAACTTGGAGCTTTCAGAGTTTACCTTAAATTTGAAGGGCTTTGAAATGTTCCTGTAACAATAGGAGAAATTGCCAAGCAAGATTCATCAGGTAGGGTAAAAGGCTCCCACTGTGGGTGAGAAGAGCTTCGGGGTAAAAAAGGAATCCAATTGTGGAGGTAAACTAGGCAAAGGTTTAAAGGAAAGCACATCAGCAGAGCGTGGTAGGCTCTAGAGGGCGCCGTGATGGCCCTGGAGGTGAAGCCTCCCCGTGAGACACCGGGCGCTCTCACAGTGCCCTCGGATACAGAGGCACAGGTCTCCCCCGGCCCGGGAAACGCACTGCCCTGTGCTGCAGGCTGCAGCAGGAAGCATGAGGTACCATCTAAAAGGAAACAATGACTCAGTGCTGGGCTTTGTAGGAGACAAAGAAACACCACTGAAAGACCACAAGCTGAGTTATTCTGTGTCACTCTGAATTACAGGTCTGTCTCAAACACAGACCATATAGTCTCCTTTCCCTGGGGTGGCTAGTTGCTGTCCCCTCTTAATAGCGCATTGATATTTATTTTTGCTTTCTACATATTACTTATTTTAGAAGCCACAAAGGCCGATTTGGGTTTGTTTGTTTGGTTAATCATTGTTTAATCATGGATGTATGCACAGGTTTAACTACAAAGATGTTTTATCTCAGCATTGTTTATAATAGTGGAAATGTGCAAAGATTCTATGGCTGTATTGTGATGGTGGAACATTCGATGCATTCGATGTTGCAAATGCTGTGGTGTAACAAGGAGATAAATAAGTAACAAGGAGAAACATTCGCAAGCTACTGTTACATGTAAAAAAGTCATTATAGGACAGTATGTACAAAATGATCCCCTTCAAACATTAAAATAAAATAAATATATAGGATGGAACTACAGGAAATAAGTACCACCAAATATTATCAGTAATGATGTAATTTAGGTTATTTTTATTTTATCTAGGTTTTTCTATATCTTCTAAAATGTCTGCAATGACTGTATGCCTGTGTAATCAGGTAAGTTTATTTTTAAAGCACTGTCTCTGGGGACCTACTGACATAGCAATGTAGATGTGCACTGGTAATGTTTTTCCAGTGTCAGAATTCCATACGCTTTTAGGTTCTCAGATACCCAGCTGGTCTACTAAAAATATTATATTGTCTGTCTCCATAATCATTTTTATGTGTCTCAAGATTATCCATGAAAATTAGCCCATTAAAATGTTATTATATAAAGTAATCTCCTCCAGCATTAATTTAAAACCATATTTTGTCCCCAATGCTTCCTTTTTTAATCATAACTAGGTTTTTATTATTAATTAGACTAATTCGTTATTAAAAAATCATTCTTTCAGATGTTCAGGGACTAAAAAGCTCTCACAAACATAAGTTTTGATAGTCACTGATGGACCAATAAGTGCCTAATTCCCTCCCTAGTGGGAAGTGAAATGCTTTGAAAGCCAAGCATATTCTCCCTCGTATATACATGAACATTTAATTCCATGAACCGCAGCCTTCCCTCTGCCAACTCTACCGCTAATGTGAAGCACTCAACATTTAAAAAAGATTATTCTGCCTCTTAAAAGCCTAACCATCTGCTACAGATGGACTCAGAAACAGGGAGGGACCTATAGCACAGCATGAAATCTTAGAACCTGGAGCTGGAAGGACCGAAAGCCCTGCCCTGCAGACTCTTCCCCAATTGAGGGAGGGCGGGAGAAGAAAGCCTGTTCAGTACATAAGTACATGTAAGAACTGAAGGGTGAAGATGGCATTTTTGAAAAAATTCTGAAATGTTGCAGGTGGAAATTGTTCCCATTGTAAAACATAGTCAATCAGTGTAATTAGCTGAAATCCACAACAATGACCACCAATTTCTGAATTTAGCCTTCTGCTTCGTGCCACGTGTCTGTTGGATGATGGAAGAGACCTTGCACGCACCCGATGCCTGTGGTCTGAGAAGCAGAGCTCGGTGAGGACCACCAGGAAAGGAAGTGTGGATAGAGCAATTTCAAGTTTTGAGCATCAAATGGAATTTTCACTGGCTTGCGGGTAGTGTGGAAATTATTGGTAGGTCTGATTATTATTTAACCTGATCCTGTCCTTCATGTTTGAGAGGATACTGAGAGGGGAAACACACAGTTTCTTTTGAATCTGAGAGCAAAGGCTCTCTTTTGAAGGCTGCTGTATTTGCCTCAACTACAGCAAATTAATGCAATCACATGAAAATTCTTCATTGTGAGGGATGGTGACAAGTGATCAGCATTTGCCTTTGAGGAAAGGGATTTTGATCACACTGAAATAAACATCTCTCCCTTAAATTTTCTGTAATTAAAAAAACTCGCATGTTACTTGGGCATTTTACTTGGGAGTCTTAAAATGCTTCTAAAATGCTTCTTGTTGCACTTAGTGACACTACAAAGTATCTGGCTTAATTAACCAATGGATACGCTTCATTCTAAACTCCTTGTGAATCATGATCCTGCTTCGTCCAAGGCTAGATTCATATCCGGTAGGGAGTCTTCAACTGAATCGTTTGGCACACTGTTTTCGCTTTTTACGTGTGGTTTTGAACAGCGGTTGTCCTTAGAATTGAAATAGCTTATCTGAATTCTAAGCAAAATGCCAGGCGTCCTAGAAGCGAACTTCCTCTGACAGACAGTTCCAGGAAACATGACTCATCTGCCCAGGAAGTGTGCCGTGAAAGTGCTATGATAACAGAGTCAGTGCAGATCAATGGCTGCTAAGACACCAGATCTCCTCTGCTTCTCTGCATTTCTCCAGCCAGCAAACAGGATTTTAACTACTGCACTCTTCGATTCGGATACCCAGGCCCTGTGGCTTTTGGAGGAAATCTGTGAGGCCAGGGAAAGGGAGCCCTGCTTTCAACAGGTGGGGCCAATCTACACTAATCACGCTGGGAAGGCTGTTTTGGAAATCAAATAACCCATGAAATTGTGTTTATGTTGAAGAAAATGATGAATAATATTTATTAGCACTTACTCTGTGCTGAGTATCACTCTAAGCCCTTTCCATGTTATTACCTAATAAAATTAAAATTCCTAGAGGCTTCCCTGGTGGCACAGTGGTTAAGAATCCTCCTGCCAATTCAGGGGACACGGGTTCGAGCCCTGGTCCGGGAAGATCCCACATGTGGCGGAGCAACTAAGCCCGTGCGCCACAACTACTGAGCCTGTGCTCTAGAGCCCGTGCGCCACAGCTACTGAGCCCGTGCGCCACAACTACTGAGCCTGCGCTCTAGAGCCTGTGCTCCACAACAAGAGAAGCTACGGCAATGAGAAGCCCGTGCACCGCAACAAAGAGTAGCCCCCGATCGCCGCAACTAGAGAAAAGCCCATGTGCTGCAACAAAGACCCAATGCAGCCAAAAATAAAAATATATAAATAAATTTACTTTTTTAAATAATAAAATAAAATTCCTAGCAGCTCTATAATGCAGATAACACTTTTATCCCCATTTTAGAATTCTGGAAACAGGTATAGAGAGGTAATTCAGCATTTTGAAAGGCATCAACAACTCGAGAAGAACTGTTCTTGTTTCCTTCCTTGGTAATTATTTTTTTAAAAAAAGAATTGTTAAATTCAAAAATACAGCAAAGTCCTTATTCTCTGTGATAACAGAGAGTAACACAAATAATTTTTTAAGTAACAGTGATAATACCCAAAACTCCTGTTATTCAATGGAATCAACATTTTCTTCACTATATTTCTTAATAGAGCTTGGAATAAAATAAGTGGACCAAAATGTTGGCTTTATCATTTATCATTTACCCTTTGTGAGAATTATCAAATGCATTAGTGAAGCAGTCTGTAGACAGAAAGCAAGAGGAAAATTAAATGTCTTGAGAAATGAACCGTTATTTATATCTCAGCCTAAAGAACTGAACGCTCTCTATTTAGGAATTTCTTTATACCTAACTAAGGTGCTGGGGCAAATAATGACATTATGTGGGCTTCCCTGGTGGCGCAGCGGTTGAGAGTCCGCCTGCCGATGCAGGGGACGCGGGTTCGTGCCCCGGTCCGGGAAGATCCCACGTGCCGCGGAGCGGCTGGGCCCGTGAGCCATGGCCGCTGAGCCTGCACGTCCGGAGCCTGTGCTCCGCAACGGGAGAGGCCACAGCAGTGAGAGGCCCGCGTACCGCAAAAAAAAAAAAAAAAAAAAAAAAAAAAAATGTTCTTTCCACTTTAACTAGTGTCTGGTTCTGTTTACCTTTGACAGTTCCTCAAACACAACTTGCCTTAGTGAAACCTGCAGTTCCCTGACACCTTGCTCAGTTACCCTTCCCCAGGGATGCCTCCTCTGACCCACGGCGAGCCGGGTCCTCCTGCTTCGTGTCCCTAGAGCTTCCGATAATATTCCCCGATAGCACTTCACAGGGCTTGTGACTAACTTTGTATTGTGTGATAAATTAAGATCTGCCTCCTCCATGAAAACAAGAAAAACTGATGCTAGAACGGTTTTATTTCCACAGCCTATGTGTCTAAATTATACTTGAATGACTGAATGAGTGGATAAATGAATGAATGATGCGTATGTAGGATGGTAATAGCCTGAGGAAGTACTATAGCAAAAACAGAACAAAACAACTGACCCTGTCACATTGTGTTTGATTCAGCATTTCCCAAATTTATTAGAATTTAGGTCTCTTTGTTTGTAAAACATCTGTCAACACGTGTGGCAGAGAGAGCTAAGTGGTTTCCCCAAATCAACTTCCCCTTTGTCTGGCTTCCTGAATCACTACGTGGAAAGCAAAGGAATACCTACATTGGTCTCTAACATGATTGAGAAATAAACTTGTATTGTACTAAGCATCTAAGAATTTCCAAGTTCTCCATAAAACAGCTAGTATTCCTTAACTAATTACAATAGCCTGTGGGTCTGATGTTGCACAGTTGCAGTTATGGAAAATGCTGCCCAGGCTGCAGACTTAGACAACATGGATATAGCACTGGAAGATTGAGGGACATTAGTAATGTTTTCATGCATTTTTTTCATTAGCAGCGGTTTATTTTGTCACTGAAAGGAGGGCATGGAAGTGCAATAAGCAATGATATAAACATCTGGTGAACAGGATGACATCAGAAAGAGGAGTTGGCAAGACATGAAGTGAATCTTATAAAGACTAGCGGGAAATGCATTTGAAAGAAGTCACTGACATAACTAAGGGGACTTGAAACGGACATAAGTGGAAAGGGGAAGGCATCAGAAAGATATGAAAGGATGTCATGCAAGATGATAGTGGCAAAGATGCCAAAGAAAGTGGAGGAGAAAGTTCAGAATCAGAATTCACACATGGTAAAATGAATCTGACATTTTTATGTAATGAGATAAACATAACAGTATCACCAGGCCTTGGTGAGTCAAAGCATATAATTCAGCTGTAGCAATGGAAGAGTAAGACCTACTGAAAAAGGAACATGTAATGGCACTCGAAGCTATATGTTAAGAAGATACCTATTAAAATACAGCTTCCCAGGAGAGAGCTTTGAAGTGAGGATAAAATGTGCTGTCACGATGGAAGTGAATGGCAGACAGTGGCCTCAGCTCCTGGACTAAGGCTTAGGTGGGGTTTGCTCTGTTGGGATTCCCAGGGATTTTGATTGAGTGGGTCTGGGGTGGGGTCTGTGAATACATTTTTGTAACAAGATCCCCAGGTGATTCTCGAAGGCAGCCAGATCTAGCAGCCAGTTATGGGGGCTTTATCCTCCACCATCAGCTTCTCCCTCAGCAGAATTTTTTTTTTTTTTTTTTTTTTTTTTTTTTTTTTTTTTGCGAAGGAAGCATATCAACACTAGTGGAGCAAAAAGACACACAGGAATGGCAACGGGCAGATGTCTTTCCAGACACCTCTCGTGTCTTGTTCTTAAAAAAAGCATAGCATTTGCTGAATTCTTTATATGCTGTCCTCTGTCAGAAAGTAAAGAGTGAAGAGAAGTGCTCTCAGGGACTAATCCTGACCAGCAGAGAAGTGGTTGTTACTGTAGAAGTGACCAAAACGTTAGGCGAGGGCGATCAATTTCCCTAGAGCCTGTGATGATGGGACACATCAGTCATGAGCTTGAGGTTTGAGAGACTGAGACTTTGCAAGGAGATATGCGCCCAGGGACCGAAAACAATTTAAAAATTAGGGACTTCCCTGGTGGCGCAGTGGTTGAGAATCCGCCTGCCAATGCAATCCCTGGGCCGGGAAGATCCCACATGCTGTAGAGCTACTAAGCCTGTGTGCCACAACTACTGAGCCTGTGCTCTAGAGCCAGTGAGCCACAAATACTGAGCCCGTGTGCCACAACTAGTGAAGCCTGCACACTCTAGGGCCCGTGTGTCGCAACTACTGAACCCACGTGCTGCAGCTACTGAAGCCTGCATGCCTAGAGCCCGTGCTCCGCAACAAGAGAAGCCACCACAGTGAGAAGCCCGCGCACCGCAACGAAGAGTAGCCCCCGCTCGCCGCAACTAGAGAAAGCCCGCGTGCAGCAACGAAGACCCAACGCAGCCAAAATCTTTTAAAAATTTTTTTAAAAGAACAAAGAAAAACAATAGATAAAGGAAAGGAAATTCAAGAAAAATGACAAATTCTTAAAAAAATTAAACTCTGTCCACAAAGTCAGGAAAAATTTGGGGAGCAGTAGAAGAGAAAACCTCAGAAGAACTCAATCTAAGAAGAAACCATGGGGCTACCCAGGGCCCTTCTGGCCATTTTATGAGCACACATACAAATCAGCTAAACTTCGGGATATGGCACAATTAGGAAAAATGTCTATTTTTTAAAGCTATGACTGGGGCAAAAGAAAGATGAAAATGTGAGTTGGACCAGTGCTTACAGAAGATAGTGTAATGTGGTGAAGATGAAGTAGAAAGATTCCTTGTATGATTTTGAAACTGGAAGAAGAAACACTGAAATCCAATTTAGAATATAAGACAGTCAATTCCTTTACTTGAATTTTTCCAGGTTCAAGTGCATTACATCCTATTGAACTGAGAGGTGCGGTCATTGCAGAACCGATTTTGTAATCTTGCTTGCTTTATGGGTAATTCAAAACAACACTTTAGGGGAGTTCCCCGGTGGTCCAGTGGTTAGGACTCCGCACTTTCACTGCCAAGGGCCCGGGTTCAATCCCTAGTTAGAGAACTAAGATCCCACAAGCCGCAGGGCGTGGGCAAAAGAAAAGAAAAAAGAACAAAACAATGCTTTAGCATGCTGGCGGAATCCTCCTCCCTGCTGGAAGGTTCTGCCTCTTCCCACAGACGTGAACTCTGAGCAATGCAGGCCAGAGGGCCGGCCCTCACCGCTCCTGGGCAGAGCTGGCCATGCCGCCTAGAGGGGCGCCCATCCATAGGCAGCCTAGATCCATGCCTTGCTCTCAGGCTGAAAAAGATGAACCACCCGTCCTTGTAATTTGTCAAGGGCAAGTCTAGGTGGTTGTGAGCACTTGAGGTCCACGGTCACGTAGTGTCATGGCTGGGGTGGCCTTATTTAAGCTAAAACTGAGAGGCTGCAGAAACTCAGAGGAAGCTGTGGGGACGAAAGGTAGAAACGGACTCTACGTACGCAGGGAGAAGCAACAAAGCCGGAAGAAAGGAGAAAGAAAGGAGACGCTGCTGAGCCCCCTTGGTTCCCGCCCCCTCCCGGCTTTTCAGTTGCTGCCGTGTGTCATGACGATCCTCCCTTTCTTAGAGGAACAGCCCTTTCCCAAACACTCATCTTTTCTCCATGGGTTAGTTTGAGTGTGTACCTGCAACCAAGAGTATAAGGCAGAACAGGAGGACTGCCAGAGGTCTGAAGGGAAAATGTGTCAACTTCCAAAATGTGGGAAGGATTTATCCTGGAATCTCACAGACGAGTAAGATGGATGGTAATTTCGGGAAAAATTCTAAATTGGACACTGAACGTAAGTTGTCAGTATGTAGCAAAGATATAGCAAATGACCACTGCTTCCCTATGAAAATGTCATGCTAAATAACATGAATTCCTCTTGGTGACAGTGTCACTAGAGTGGTCAACCTGAGGGTTCCATGGAAACCCCCTCTTGTCACCTCTGAGAGTGACAATTACGGAAGAGAACACGCATGGAGTATGTGTGGTGTCACGGCTCAGAGCATCAGTCCAGAGCCACAGAGCCTGGTGGAGGGCCTGGCTTTGCTACTATAACCTTTGTGACTACAGACAGTCTGGCTTTGTCTCAATTTCCTCACCTGTCAAATGGGAAAATGATATTTCCTACATCACACGGTTGCTGCGAGAATTACCTAGCAAATAATGTGTTCAATAAATACCAGCTATTATTATTACCAAGTTGTTTGAATAGTGCTATCCCGAAAATGTTCAATAACAGATGCATTTTAATCCGAGAAACCTGTCATTTTCGAGTATTTGAAACAGGTAGCATCTTTCTGATATTTTCATCAATTATTTTTGGAGAAGTCATAGGCCAATGGCCAATGAGTTTATATGCAAATGAATAATGCTCTAAAGACCAGAGAATCAGGATTTAGAGGAATCATGATGAGATGGAGTTCTAAGGCAAAATAGTGAAATATAACTTAATAGAAATAATATCCTATGTCTGGCTATGAAGCCATTGCCATTCATATAAAAGTGACCTGGAGATTACAGGTGTTTAATATCATCCAATATTACGACTTGGCTAACAAAAAACCTACAATACCAGAGCACAAGAACCAGATAATATGGTCCAATGCCAGGTTAGTCGGAGCGTTGAATCCAATCCAGTGCCACATTTTAAGAGACCCTGACATACAAGAGAACACGAAGAGGAAGGTATCCCACGAGAGCTGATCTTTCTGGACGTCTTGGCAGCATCTCTCCTTGTCACCTTGTGTCACAGTCTCTCCCCTCAGCTTCCATGCTCGTAGTTTTCCTCCTTCCTCTTCTCCCCACCCACATGCTCCCAGTTGACCTAACACTGGCTCTGGATTTCCTGTACCTCCCTGTGCTGATTTCTCCCAAATCCATCACTTTTGTTTGTATATTCAATACCTATGAAAAATCTCTTCTTCCACATAGAGTCTCAGACTCAAAATAAAAATGAAAAAGTGAAATCAACTTATAAAATACAAAAGAAATCCTTAAGGTTGACTTTTCCAAATTGCATGGGCAATATGGTCTTACTCCTTTAAGCAAATGACCCTTCCTCCCACTGAGTATTTTATTTCCAAATATGAATCATTTCATTTTGCCCAGAGGACAGAGTAATAAAGGATGGAATCGCTTCCCAGTGGGATCTTTACCAACCCACACCTCTCAGCAAGGCTGGGCACAGTGTCCAACCAGCACCTAATCAAGTCCTTTCATAGTTTCAATTCTGTTAATTCAAAATAACTCAATTCTGGCTGCAGTAATAGCTACTCACTTTGGTCTTGGCTAAGTCACTTGAAAAAACCATTGAACTAGAAGTTATTAAAATAATGGAAACTAGATTTTGTGTTTGTGGCTTTTCTCTCCTTAAGGGGTTATTTGTGCTTTTAAAATTTCCATCATAAACCAGCCATTGTAGCGATTGCTCTGGTCTTGCCCCTTGGCTTACAGAAATGGAAAACCTCTCCTCTCTCTGGCAACAGTGTGATTCTTTGGAAGCCTTTGCTGAACTTCTGGTTCTCATTCTGTGTTTTTGCTGCTTTCACCATCAATGTTGCATAAGATACACATCATCTGTGGACGCCCTCTGATTAGTGGCTCGGCCATTGTTGGAACAAGTATTTTTCATTTGACAGTTTTCGAGCACTTCCAAAGATTATCTGATGGGCCTTTTTGTTACCATTCCACCCTCAAGTAAGTCCAAAGAACTGGAGTCCAGTCCCTGGAAAGGTTTCAGCTCAGTTCCTCCCCACTCTTTCTGCCAAAGCCTCTTTTAAAACCCAGTTCAAAAGCTTCCTCCCCTCCCTGCTCTCTCCACTGTGCTTTATCAAGTAAGGCACCCAGCAGATTGTTAAATGTGCAACACTCTTCACGCCCACGAATTGTATTTTGGGTTGTGCTTGAAGTGGCTGAACTGCAGTGACTGTGTAGAGATTATACAAAAAGGCCAGTTTGGAATTCAGTTCTTTCTCATTAATTAATAGCTCTCCTTAAGCTGATGCTAAAATATGACTGCGATATTCAGTTTAACCTGAACTTACTGAACCCCTATAAGATCCCAACTCTGTAATCAGTGCCTGGGTTACAAAGTTAATCAGAGACAGCTCACACCTTCAGAAAGCTCATGGTCCAGTAGGGCATGTGGACACCGTCACAGAAGTACAAACATGATATGATAGACTGCCGGGTTTGTGGTATGAACACGTAGCTTTGAAAGCAACCTGTGCCTTTTTTTCCCTAAAGAATGAACAGTGTCTCACCATGTGAAGAAAAGAAAAAGGTGATCACTCCAGGTAAAGGAATGAGACAAACATGCCATTGTTATGCTTGTGAAGACCACCTGAGCACTAGATCAAGGAAAGGAGACTTTAAAACCACTGTCAGTTTCATGCTTGTTTTATGTTTGTTTTACGTTGTCTCATATTTTCTTTGAATACTAGTAAATATAACTTTCTGATGGGTAAACACTATGCTTACTGTTTCTCTGATACTGAGCTTTTCTAAATATAAAGCAAGATTTTTTTTTTTACCCAAAGAAAGTATCCTTCAAAAACAAGGGAATCCATGTATTCGGCACCTCACAAAGTCTCTCAAAGTATGGGAAGCTTTCTCTTCTTTGTTTTGAACAAAAGTACAATTTGAAAAAAATATGTCAAACTCAAATGACCTTGATCAACGCTAGTTTGTTTTAAAGAATTGGTAAAAAAGAAGGTTAAGAAACTTTTACAAAGATAATGGTTTTTTCCCTGGGAATATGTCCTCAAAGTTACATGTGCTGACCGTTGGAAGCCTTTGCAAGCAAGACTTCCAAAAATCACTGACCATCTCAAAGAGAAAGACACTAAACAATTGTGTTTGGATAGATGGGATGAGGGGAAATGTCCTAACGTTATCAGAGTGGGTACTGGTCTCTTCAGAAAAGATTTCTAGTGAAAACATCATACGTAGATTCAGAAGTATTATATATTAGCAATGTAGACGGAGATAAAAGATGATGTGTTAGAGGACTCAAAAAGTGATTTTATTAATGATGAAAACTAGATGGCAAAATATATGTAAATAGCCTGAGTAAAATTGTTTCATGAAGTGTGAAAGTGGAAAATAATATTCTAAACTAATAGTTTATAAAATATATAATTTTATATATGAATGTATAACTACATTTGTAAAGTAAAGTAAGTAGCTGCCTACCTGTTCAATCTATATCTCTACGAAGTTGCATATGCAAATTAGCAAAAAAACTTTGGTAAATAAAATATTTTATCATAAAAGTAGCAGATTACCTCATATTTTGGGTTACCTAATTCTCAAGCAACTTTTATCACATAGCATGGTATATGGAAAGTTCAATAAATGTTATTGGTGGTCATTATTGTAACAAATAGAAACTTCCATTTTACAAAAAGAAAAATTAACTGAAATGAACTTAAGTTTAAAAATAAAAAACAAGAATCAAAATCATGATTCCCAGTATCAGGTAAATTAAGTGTTAAATAAAGCCATGATACTTAAATACTTTCTGATTTCTTGTTTACAGAGAACATAAAAACAACCAACAAAAACCAGAAGCTATCCTTCTACTTCTGCATTATTTAAGTAATACGAGATTACTCAGTCCAGAAGTTACACTGAAACCTAAAAACATAGTTATTTGTGAATATAATTTAGTAGATTAAATATCCTTACTATCAAGATGATGCAGTGAAAGAGACATGAAATATACCTGTTCAAATACCATGGGTAGTTGGCATACTATAGACATGTAGGGCAGAGTGAGAGATTCGGTTCTACAAAGCATGATGACTTTTATCTTGGCTTGCTAACTTGAGCTGAAAATGCAGTGATTTATTTAGCTTCAGAACACATACCTCTAAGTAGTCGGTGGAGCAGTTTGCGTGATGTTCCAATTCAAAGGCTAAAAACGTATAATTCACAGTGTTTCCAGCTGTTGCTCGGATGGTCCAGTTGCAACGCTGATTGACAGAATAGGGATTTGGATAATGTATACTCTCTAAGATGCCATACGTCTGATTCACAATCACCACGTTCTCACATGCTGGAAAAAATAATAATGATTGTTAAGAACCACCGTCATATATATCATAATTGCTCCAAGATGTGTGTGAGATTTTCCTTTAGGAAAACAGCTAGGTTAAAAAGAAACCTATGGGGCTTCCCTGGTGGTGCAGTGGTTAAGAATCCGCCTGCCAACGCAGGGGACACAGGTTCGAGCCCTAGCCCGGGAAGATCCCACATGCTACGGAGCAACTAAGCCCGTGTGCCACAACTGCTGAGCCTGCGCTCTAGAGCCCGCGAGCCACAACTACTGAGCCGACGTGCCACAACTACTGAGCCCGCACTCCTAGGGCCCGTGCTCTGCAACGAGAGAAGCCACTGCAATGAGAAGCCCGTGCACCACAATGAAGAGTAGCCCCCGCTCACCGCAACTAGAGAAAGCCCGCGCACAGCAACAGAGACCCAACGCAGCCAAAAATGAAAATAAAAAAAATATAAATTTATAAAAAAAAGAAACCTATATGTATGTGAGTGTGAGAAACCTATATGTATGTGAGTATACAGACACACACACACATACATGCATATATATACATGTAGTTGGTACAGCATCTTTATAGGGAAACGGTTACCATTTAGAACAAATGTGAAATAATACTTAAGTGAATTCATAAACCTTAAAGTGTCATGAAAATTGCCTGCGTTAAAACAGGCATCAAATTCCTGTGAATTGGTGCAGAGCAGAATAGCTTAGCACGACTCAGACATCAGTCTAATTTGCTTGTTTAGAAAAGTGTATTAAACATTCCATGCTTCTGTTTTTCTAACTTTAGCATTTGCAAGGGACAGAAATCTTGGCCTTTAAATTCAACAGTTTAAAAACACAAAGTCCTGTGTGAGGGCTAAAAATGAATAACAACATGGCTTTGTTGAACATTCAAAAGTCAGCATGAAATTCATAATAAAGACTCTGTTATTCCTCCAGTTAGTCATCAGGAAGTATCAAACGAACAGAAGCAATGTAAAGGATTTGAAGAAGAAATAAAAACATTAAATTCTGAATAAAGTCTTCAAGCCAGTGGTGGCATTTCCGTCAGCTGAATTTTCAACAAAACCATGCTAGGGACTTCTAGGTACGGGGTAGTCCTGGGAGTCAGCGCCAAATTCCGCCAAACTTAATGGCTTGAGTAAGGCCTGTGCAGGCCTCTTCTCGAGTCTTTTTCATATTGTATGATGTACAATAAAAGAGAATGGGAAAATAAATACTACATCAAAAACGTTGTCTCTGAAAAATGTGGTTCATAGATGCATTTCTACTACACTGCTTCTCCACTGGTGGCTGGGACACCATTTGTAAGCTTTGGTATGGACAAGCCTACATTTGTGGGTCTTCAAAAATCTTCCTTTGCTGGAACAAGGGAATAAAACTCTTTCTTCTTAAAAATATTTAGGTCACATTTTTGCCCACCAAGGATTTCTAAAGAAGAATTTTGTTGTTTTGGGTGCCTGCGAGAAGTTACATCTATTAGGCAGGTAGGTACCATGGGCCTCAATGACTACACAACAGGGCAGGGGAAAATATATTCCATTAAACCCTATGGGTTGTCTCCCAGTTCTCAGGCATCATACTCTCTGCAAACCTCCAATTTCAAATGGCAGATTGCACAGAAAATCTCACCGGTTAGCTCCGATTCTACCGTTAAGGACCTATATCCATGTGCACTACGTTACTCCTTCAGTGGTCTGACATTATTAGAGAAAAACAAAATATCACAGGAATACAAAGAAAAGGAAGGGACCTTTAATAATCAATGTGACTATAATCGAGAAACAAATGAACACAGCAATAATAATAATAGAGAATGATTTTATGCTCAACCAAACAGATACATCCCTTGATAAAACTGGGGAGAGATTTTCATACACTAACAATGAATTTCTGAAGAACAAAGCCATATATCATTAAAACTCAATATTCAAAACTACCTAGAATGTAGCCTAACTCTCAGAAGTAAGTGAATGTGAGCCTTCAAATTCACACATTTCAAGGTTAAATATTAATACTCTTTCAACTAATCCAAAGGGTATAATCTGTGTGTTCAGATTATGATCTTGTAATTTTCATTCCATTTTTAGGTAATTGTGCCAAAATTATTGATAAACTTAGCTTTGATGGGGCAACGAACTCTACTTTTTAAAACACAAATAAATTGTTTATTAAATAACATAAATTAAAGGAAAACTTGTTTTCTTGAATTTTCATTTTGAAACTAAATTTAGGAAGTGTTTAATTCTAGTGCTAGAAGGGAGATTTCCTGATCAACTAATGTAATCTTTTTTTTATGAGAAAGTCATGTAACCCCAGAGAAAACAAGTGAACTTCCGAGGAACTTGGGGGTCAGGACAAACACCCGGGACCCTTGACTCTTTGTTCAATACTCCTTTAGTTCCACCATCTTGCCTCAAGGGAAAGCAGATTTTAAAACGGCATCTCTACAATGACCAGATTTTTCCACAGCAAAGAATGTGCCTACTTCACATATGATTCATAAGCATAGTCTCCCTTAATAAAATTTAAGTACCTTTTGAGATAGAAGCCAAAAACAATAGTGTTCAATACACTTCAGTACAATGGAATAATGTCTAATTAGAAGTTTGTAATGTTTAATCCAAATGAAAACCCATTAGCTGCTAACCTGTTACACTGATCTTTAGCTGAATTGCAACTGTCTGAGCATATTCCGCTTCCAAGTTTCTGTAGCTTACCACGTGCTTTAGTTGCATGACATTAAATTCAAGGCGTAAGCGTTTCTCCCTCAGATAGAGTTAAATTTTTTTTCATAAGGAGGTAAGATTTCTTTCAGTTGCTCAAACCAATGGGTTACACTTATTTCAATTTGCTTCATTCATCCAGAGATTGAAGACCCACTATAGGCACCAAGCAACCGGCACACACACTTACTCTGGTGGTATTTAAGCAGGAAGCCACGTCCTTGCTGACCTTCATCTGTCCTCAGTTTTAAAGACACACTGTCTCCACTAGAACGGATGACAGGCGGTTTCTCGTTCCCACAAAGCTGGGTTAGCAGATGAGAGCTGGTACTTGGCCCATCATATACCTTTAAGAAAACGTTTTAAATGTCAGATGATTATGGCTATAAACACTATCTAAAGGACACTGTATTTCTTAAGAAGTGGGGAAGAAATACAAAATGATATGACAAAAGAAAAGTCCTGAATCAAAATATCTTTTAAAATTATATTTAAATGTCTATAAACTTGAGCCATGAACTCAGAACCCAGGTTGAAATGTAAAGATTGAAAATGAAGGATTATTACATGTTTTGGAGACCATAGCTATTATCAGTAGTCTTCCTTGCTTTTTTAGTTCATAGTTTATAATTTATTGCACTTTAATACATTTTTTATTTAGATGGTTTTTCAATGGACGAGGGTGACTTGCTGATACTGTAAAAAGTCCTGTTTCGATGACTTCAATTATCTTCTCTAATTCACCCTCTAATACATCCTCTAGATTGTTAGTTTTCCGTGTATATATAGAAATTATGTAGATAATAATTATGATAAATCTCACAACCCCTTTCAGGAGATTTTAACCATATCTTAACAGTGCATATTCAATATATTTTAAGTACTTAGTGTACCAAGACATTCATTAATATATGCTGTACTTAAAAGGCTATTCTCATCAAATTTTAATTTTTTATTCTGTTTCAGTTTCTAATATGGATCTTTTGTTTAAATGTTCCCCTTTCCCGAATCTCAAAAATAAAAAATGATGCATTAAGGTGTGTTGGGCAAGATGGAAGCAGTGGAGGCTACAAGTGAAACTTTATACATACGGCCAGATAATCTGAAGTGCAGTTTGGATGGTACTCCAAATGGAAGTCTTCAAATTCCAGTTCAAACGGACTGCCGTGGCTGGATTTCAACCACCAGTGGCACTGGGAGCCGTGGTGGTAGGGCATCGGGTAGTTGGGAGATGTGAACATGCCGGTGGGAGTGGTGAGATTGCCTCCACAACCTACGGGAGAGAGACATGGGATGACACACATCCTTTTCTTTCTGGTAAAACTGCATCTTCTTGTCTATATCAAACTGGTGCTACTGTCACTCCCCTCTAAACCAAGTTGCAAAACAAAACTGCACCACCAGGGAGTAGCTAGCCTGTAACCCTAATTCACGTCAATGTACTTTCCTTTTCCTAACCAAGATGAACAGCTTGATGAACTATACCAGGGAACTAGAACATTTTCCCTTACTTTGCCCTTCAAAAATAAAAACAAAACGGCTACTGTTAATTCAGAAATACTCACAATGTTGAAGTTTATTATAAATAGTACTGACAAAATACAGCTGGAAAAAAAACAGATAAGAGCACAGCAATCCAACAATCAAGATGCCAGTTAGACTGGACTCTCCAATAAAAGACAAGTCTTGGCCATTTACCTGTTAAGGACCCATCCCAGTAAGCCGAGAATCCAGGCCCTGAGCCAAAGAAGTCACTCTTAAATTTTAACCATAGTTTGTTACTGTGGGAGATGATTCTTGGAGGTGGATTTGAGCCACAGTATTGCCCCAGGGGTGGTGAAGTTTCATAGCCTCCATTCCTGTGACAAAATACAGATGTGATCATTTGTTAGGGTATTGATAATATTACGATATAAACATTGAACGTTAATTGAACTTTGAGATCAAAAACAGATCAGTTTGTCAGTCAACCTCTCTCTCAAATATTCTAAAAACAATTTCAAGTTTTCACTTCATTAAATAATATATGAATAATAACATAGAATAACCATCATGTATGGTTGGCATGACATTTTATATAACCAGTTGCAAATGGAGAAAAAGTGTGTAATCTTCTCCCTCTCAAATAAAGCATCTGGCAAATGGGTCAGAGAACAAAGGATAAAGAAACCATAATTATTAACAGTAGAAACAAATGTTGCTTAATTTTATAGAGAAAACTTAAATGTTTTTCTTCTCATTTGAAAATTTTCAAAATTTAATATATTTGACATAGTTAAGCAAAATTTTGAAAATAATTCTTTCCCCAAGAACTTTTAGAGTCTTAAATCTAGTTTATAATCTATAGCTTTTTCAAGCCTAGAAAAAAAATATTCACTCAACATTAAAGTCCAACGATTGCTGAAAATTATGTTGTTTTAGCATTCATGGTATGATAATGCTTTATTGTTTTAGTACCTTACTTTACATCATAGAACAAAATTTACTGTAAAATAGTATAAGCTTCTAGGCTTTTGAAATGTCAAATAAAAAATTTAACACAGATGCACACCAAATTGATTAGTCTAATTTAACTCAATGTAATGATTTGGGGAGATATTAATGTATAACTTAACTCACCTTTACTGCAAATATAACTTTTTAAAACCCATTCTTTCAAAGCACTAAAGAATTAAAGAATAAAGCCTTGCACTGAAATTCACAAGCCTAGAATTTATTATCTGAACACAAAAAAAAACTTTGTGAAAACTTTATCTTACCATCGCTTTTATGACAAATTAGACTAAATGGACAGTAAACAGCCTAAAACTTAAATTGATTTTACATAAAGTAGGTATTCAGTACCTGAATTGCAAGTGTCTAATTTCAGACCAGTAGTATATCTGTTTACTCTGCCCAAATAAAATTCAGAGTTTATTTTTAAATATTCCCAATAAAATAATCACTTCTAAATAACCACTGAATCTTATGCAATTTTCTGTTTTCCTACTGTTAAGCCAGGTTCCAAATGACAAACTTTATTCTTTATTTATTTATTTTTATTCAAACAGAAAGTCACAAAAATTATAATCATCCTCATCGGTTCACTCAGTCCCATGTAATTCATTTTTTTTTATCTTGATCTTTTGTTAGCACTTTTATGAGTTCATCAGTTTTCCATTAGAGTTCTGAAAATGCTTATTCATTCAGTTCAGCAGGATAGAATGACAAACTTTCTATCTTGCAAGAAAGAGCACAAAAGGGAGCTTTACAGAAAATTTCTGTATTTTTTTCCTTAACCTTTCCAAGAAAGATTATGAATGAAAATAAATAACGAACAAATTATGACGAAATAAAGGTGCTCACCTGATTTCCACATAATCTGCTACACAAGTTCCCCCGATGGCCTCCTCCAAGGAGAAGTTTGTGAAGTGCAATGCAATCTGTTGGCTGGTCTTCACCGTGATCCTATAAATGCATTCTAAGTTGTTGGGATAATTACTGGGGAAGTTTGGAGAAGTGAAAGTCCCAGATTCACCTGTATAGTCTTCCAAGCATGCTGTGAAAAGAAACAGATCACAAGAGAGGAAATAAAAAATATTATACTACATTTACCAGACATTCAGTAATATACACTTCATTAATTTTTGTCAAAATACTTGATTTTCAATAGGCCATTCGGGGATGTTCAAAGAATGATTTCCTTTCAGAACAAAGTTTTTGGTCTCAAAGGCAAAAACAATTACTAATAGTAAACCTAAGCTGTGTAGTGGAATTTGTTACATATAATCGCGACTTTTTGGTTCTTGGAAGTGCTATAATTTTTTTAATCCACGCAAATTATCATAAACATTAAAAATTAGGCTCAACTGCAGAAATCACAGGGGGAGGCCTAGCGATAATTCAGTTCTGTTCTTCGCTTTGTACCCTTCTTTCAAAATGGTTTTTGTCAAAGCATGAATTTATGAGAAATGACAAAGCTGGTACTCAGCCACAGGGTGATAAACAGGAGATGAGACCCAGGGATCAGAGTGACCTTGAATCAACGCCCAGCTCAAACAATGACAAACTGTACAACGTTAGGCAAGTTGCTTCACCTCTCTGACCCTCATCTCTAAGATGGAGTTGTAACTATCTTTGAGTGCACACCCAAGCGTCAGAGATATAATGCAATTAAAGGACTTGGACGTGCTACGTGCTCAGTAAATGGTAGTGACCATCATTATGCTTCGAAATAGAACAGAAAAGTGTAAGAAAAGCAGAGCATAAAAGTGAGGACTAAATGAGATCGTTCATATGAAACGTTTAGATAGTACCCGGATACGTTTACGTCCTAGATAACGACTAACTGTTCTACTTTAACCGTTGACCTATTCAGTCCTCTAGTCACTAACCAATCCACTCCAAATGCCCTCCAAATCTGAGATATTTTCCAGAGAAAGTCTGGTTTCAATGCATTCTTAATGTATCTTCAATTGGATCCAGCAATAACACAAATCTAGGATCCAGGAGTAGACACAGGTCTTTGACTGACAGGTTTTGGAGAAGAATAAACTATTATACTTTATGATGAATAAAAAAAAGAAAATGAGGATGTTCAGGTGTGCTATTTCCCCCAGTTGCAGCTGTATAATCATACTCAGAAAAGAAAAGAGGAACCACTGCCATTGAGAGCACAGAGATGCACAGGAAATACTACAGGTTCTCCTACCTATGTACGGCCTTCAGAGAACTGGCATTCACCATGCATTTGGTTTACTCGATTTTAAACAGCAAGTAATCAAGGCTTAATTTATTGAAGGAGTTGACAGTGATATTTAACTTGAGGGATGAATGTTGTATATACTTCTATACTTTTCTACAGTCTGCCAAGATATTTCTTCAAGGGTCAAATAAGAAAAGAAGGAAGGGAGGGAGGGAGGAAGGAAGGGAGAAAACAAGGAAGGGAAAAGGCAGAGAAAAAGCAGAGGAGAGCAGGAGAGGGGCGGGAATGTGTGTGAAGAGGTGGTATATTAAGTATTTCAGATCCACTAATGAGTATTACTAAGATAAAAATTTATGGATCAAATGGACAGTAAGTGAAATCTGTGACCCAGTCTCCCTGAGCTGACAAACTTACAGACTAATTGACCACCCCTGCAGTCAAATAGCTTTAGCCAATAAATCAAATATCGAGAGCGAATTCTCTGCCCGTTTCACTTGTTCTTAAAATGATACTGTCCCTTGCTTTCCCACTCTACCCCCAGAGGGGAGATACAATTGCACTGAGTATTTTCAAGCAACTTGGAATGAGTCTGCAGGAGAATGGCCTGTATAATCAGGTTCCCAAGTAAAGGAAATTTTAATGAAAAATTTTGAGAGGTAATGCTGAGTAATTTCCCTGTACCTTGTCCATATGCAAGTGATTATTGTAGTACTTGTAACGGGTAGGTGGGTGTGAATCCCTACTGAAATTCTGGTTTACACATCAAGCTTCTTTTCCATTGTTGGCACAAAGGTAAAAAACGGTCCCTGAGGTATTCAAATGATCTTCACGCTGTTCACTTTGTTTAACACGCTGTATCCGACAACCTGCCCTCCTTCCCCAACACACCATCATTCAAAGTCAAATTCAAATATCACTTCCTCTGTGAAACGTTTCCTGATCAAACAGAATTAATGTCCTTGTGCTCAATAAAACTTTATGCAAATTGCAATCTGAACCCCCAATATATATTTTATTGTGATTGTGTTTATGTGAGTATATTTCCTCTACTAAGCCTTTCCTCTCATTCATCGAGATATGAATGGGACCTTGTTAACCTTTATTAATTGTCACCACAGTACCCGGCCCAGATCACATCTAATAAATATTTGTTAAAATTATATTACTTAATGTGCTGAAAACTAAGAAGTGGGGGACAAGTATCTAACTTCCTACCCTTGTCTCTACGCCATCCCTACTCCTTCCACTTTTCTCACCTCATTTTCCCCTGTCCTCTCTCCTGGGTATATTGTGATTCTTTAATATTTTATAATGTTTACTAAATTTAAGTTATAGGAATCTCTGTTTCCAGCCATGGCAAGTAACTAATACTAGACTAGCCCCTCTCCATAACAGCTATAAAACTGGACAAAATATAGGAGGCACTGGACCACAGGCAGTCCAAGACTGCAATCCTTGACAGAAAGAAAATTCATGAGGTAGGAGTCTTGATTTCCTTGGCTTTTTATCTGGGCCAAGAATTTTCTGACCACAGCTGAAGCCAAAGTAGTGAATGACAGTCCTGTTGAGCTGAGGAAGCAGGGATCAGAGTATAGGGCTTCCAAAGGCACTGGCACTGCTCCAGTGAGGAAGACACTTACAGAGAGGGGAACCAGGCATCTGCGGAAAGTTCCCTCTGAACTCCTGCCAGAGCCTGGACTGGGCAAGCATGGGGTGAGACTTCGAAAGTCATGCCAGAGGAGAGTAGCTCCTGCTAGGCTGGAGCAGGTACACCTGCTACAAATATTAAATGATAGAATATTTAATGTGAAAATTTGACTGTAGTTTTATGAGCTTCACATATCTAATTTGTATTACAGAGAGAAAAACAATGGTTCTCTAAACTTAACGTACTTGTTTCTTGAAAGGTTAGTAAGTCCTCTTATCTAACTCTGAAATCTGTACAATGTTCACGTGTTCTTCCCTTGACAGTATAAACTGCTGTTTATAGAATAATATTGATACTGGGAAGTATCAGTAGGCTTATGCTTAGAGGCAGTATACTGAGAATATGCTAGACTTTGGCTTCCTCTTATGCTTTGCAATAAACCACAAATAACTAAAGTTGAATATAGTCCCATAAAAGGATATTCATGTGTTGCCATGATGCTTCTTACATCGACACAAGATACAAACACGAAAAATGCCTTTTGTTTATATCTTATGTAGCCAAAGGAAAACTCATATCCAATGGCAGTTTGCCCTTTATTATGGTCTAACAACATTTACAAAGAGACGAAGAAGAAAAGTAGATTTCTTCCATCCACTGAATTCAACTGAACCAGCAGTGGAAAAACACATCTCCGAAGATCAAAGACAGCTATTAGTAGGCCTCTCACATCTTTCTTTCTGACCAACTTCAAAAGAAAAAAAAAAGAAAAGAGGAAGTACACAAACATCTGCTGCGGACCACTACAAAATCACAAAACCGTATTTTTCTAAAAATCACAAGGTGTGTCTGCCTCTACTAAGCACCTTTAAATAAGTGTTAGTAACATAGCATTCAGCTCATTATCCAAGGGAAAATTCAAAACACAGATAATCCTCCAACTCAAAAAGCAATGATGGTATTGCCCCATGCGATTTGGGTGACTGGGAGTAGGATAAACTGACCCTGTAGATAGAAGAATGTGTCTCCTAGGGAGACCCTAGATTATGGGTAGCTGCTCCACCACCTCCCTGCTTTGGCTTGTGAGATAACTTTTGTGATTAGCCAATCACACTAGGGATCCACCTATAGGTGGTGCTTTCTGAAATCATTTAGGAAACTTCTTGTGTTTACGTGAATACCTATGACCTCAGATTTTCTAATGAACCCCGGAACCGCCATCTGCTTTTATTGGCATATTTGGTTTAACAACCTTCAAAGTGAAGACTTGAGAGAATATAAAATTACAGGTTCAATTTCTTCACGAGGAAAGAAGAAGCCTCCCTAACCCAAATTTAACATTTGCCTACAATTTTCTGCTAGGTGGTCATGGCTTTTTCTTTTCCCATATCGATGACCAATTTTAAGGAACATGAATATAAGCTAAATCACTAAAGCAGCTATTGTAAAACTGTACTTGGATATCAGTAATTCTACTTTAAATCTGGCACAATCATGGAAATTATTACATAATTTTCACAGAAAATGTCTCATTTTATCTTCCCCAACTATGTGAAACAGCCAGGCATTATAACCTCCACTTCTTACAGATGAAGGTACAGGTGAAGCATATGAGACTCCTGGAGGTTAAGCTCTGAAAATCACTTAGTTCAGACACGACAAAGATAAAGTTCAACCCCAAGTGCTTCCTTTCCAAATCCTGTGGTCTTTATGAATCCCTGGTTTCTCTAAGCATGAAATGTCAATTTAGAAATGAAGGTGAGTAGAAAACTAAGAATATCACAATGTTCTGTTTAGCATTTTTATTCTAAGAACTGAGAAATGTGATAAATTAAATAAGATAAATCTACTGAGCTGGGAAGTGCTGGGAAACCCGTATCTACAAAAACATGAGAAACTACTGACCAATGAGAGAGTAAATCTTTAAGAGATCAATAGACGTACTTAAAAATCCTTAAAAATATCTGAATATCTCAGAGCAGAAAATACAGAATTCAAGTTGGACAGAAAGAATCAGAGAGGCTGTGGCTTGCCCAAAGCTTTCCGAGTTAGCAGCAAGGCTGGGACTAGAACCGAGGCTCTGACTTCACCTTCAGCCTTTCTTTCACCGAATAATAGAAAGTACTTTCCCCCATGAGCAGTTACAGCCCAGTCACCATCACACCTCAGTCGTAATTCTACAGCAATTTATATGCTAGGACTTGACTTTCAGAGTCTCTGATGAAATGCAAAGTTTTATTAGAACCACTTGAATTGCTTGCTGAAAACCTACCCTAGCCCTATGTGAATCAGAATACCTGGGTGGGGTTCTGATACCTGAATCTGTAACAAGAAAACCCCACCTTGAGCATCCAATGAACACTAGAGTTTGAGAACACTGCTCTGCCGGATTGAAGTTTTAAAATAGAAACAGACTCTCTCTATGTATTTCTTCTAAAGAAACCCTCGTTTTCCCTTCTGGTAATCATTTCTTGACTTCTCACTCTTAGATGCCTCTTCTGGGCTCAGATCCAGGGTGATGGATGAAAAACAGCACTAAACACCCACTGCCGGCTAGGTGGGAACTCTGAGTGGGGAATGAGAAGGACGCGAAAGCCCACGCAGGCTCAGCGGCCATGGCTCACGGGCCCAGCCGCTCCGCGGCATGTGGGATCTTCCCGGACCGGGGCACGAGTCCCCTGCATCGGCGGGCGGACTCTCAACCACTGCGCCACCAGGGAAGCCCAGGGCCGACTTTTAACCTAATGTTGATGTGCTTCTGATACCTCCTGGACATTTCCCCAAACAATTGTAAAGCTCTTCCCCTAGCAAAAAATAGGAAAAGCCCACTGCCGTTCTACTGTAGGTCTGAATGGAATGTTACCAGCCACCCCCATGTGCAGGGCATCGAGAACTAGTCTAGATTTGGTAAAACAAATGAATTCCATGTTTGAACTGGACTGCTTGTGTGTGGCTTCTAAACCAACTTAGCTGTGTATTCTTGGGAGGATAAATTCAATTCTGGACTTCAATTTTCCTCATTTGAAAAATAAGGTAATTGGACTAGATAAGGTAATCAGACTAGATTAGTGTTTTGAGTTTTCTGGCACACCATAAAAATACATTGACATCAATCATGCACATACACAGATAATGCAAAGAGGTTTCATGGAGTAACACCAAACCCTTCATGATAAGTTCTGATATTTTCTAGTCTATTCTTTTCTATTCTATTCCATACTTTTCGCAAATGTAGGTAGCAATCTGATAAGATAATATCATGACCCCCTGAGGAGTCATGAATGCTTCAACGTTTGAAAAACAGTAGACTAGAGGTTATACAGGTTTTCTTCTAATGTTAAAGTAGAAAGCGTGTCAGGTACGTTTCTCTATTCTTTCTTATCCTTTTAAAGTCCCCTCTTGGTAGGAGTATACTGACGTATATGCAGTAGATGTTGATAGAAAATAAAATTACAGTTTAAATTAAAGTTAACTAATCAAGTATATTGTCTCTGAATTCAAATATTTTGTACGTTAAATGAGCAAACATTTAAACCCGGGTTCATAAATCAGTTACTAAGAAATTCTTAAGGGGTTCTAGCCGCCAGCATTTTCTAGTTAGGTCTTTGTCTCTATTGCCCCAGGCACATCTGGATGAAAGCAGAAACGCTGATGCGGGAGGGAGCCAAGCAAGGAGCAGAAGTCAATCTCTTTCCTCCCACACACATATTTAGGGGCTAACATCACAGCCCCATGGGACAACTACAGATGGAAAAGTAACTGGATTCAAGTCAGGAAATTTAACCTTTACCAGATGAAGGCAGGAAACAGCAGAGAAACTCACACCTGTGGTGCCAATGGACTAAAAGCCAACAACCCAGGACTGTCATTAGTGCCTAAAGATAACTTTTGCTAAAGCAGTAAGATAGGATGAGGGCCAGTGACTGAGCGTCCGTTGACACTTTTCCCTAACACTGCAGAAAATGTCAAAAATAAGATGACAGCTGAACAGAAAGCATCCCACCACCCCCCTCTTTCCAGGTGGGCAGCGAACTCAGACTCGGGCTGCCCGCCTGGCTGTGACCAGCCCGACCTGCACATCAGTCTCCTGAGCCGTCCTCCCCTGAGCAGTCCTTCAGGGGCGCCCTCAGCAGTTCATGAGAGCCCATCCCTCGTGTCCTCCTCTATGGGAAACTGAGACGGGCTCCTAAATGATAAGATGAGGGTGCCTTACGGCCTCCCGGATCCAGTGATTAGACTGCTGTTTAGAATATCTGACTGTGGTAGTCAGGCTGATGAAATCATCCAGCAAAGGGCAGGCGCACAGAGACCAGCCAGGCTCAGCCAAGGGGTGGAAAGCAAACGCTTCCCTGTCTGTGATTTCAGCCCTGTCTGGACCAAACACGGCCAGAGTAGCGATGACCTCACGGGGAGGCGGATTGCAGAGGCTTTAGGGTTTGCCACCTCAGGATGCCCTTCTCTCTCATCACCTGTCTTTTCTTTGTCAGTTTTCTTTTCTGTCCCGCTTGCTTCTTTCCTTTCTCAGAACTTACTTTTATTTTACCTGTATCTTATCTTTCTGAATTAAAATTTATCATCCTCCCTGCCAGATTACTCCTATTGCACTAGATACTGCTTTACAAAACAGCGTGGTTTTAGCGAGGCTGTGTGAGTCATTGCAGAGATACTGCATATTGTTACGAAGATTTCCATAATATTTTAGGAGGTCCCACCTGTATGGTTTGTTACCTGAGTTACAGCTAGTTTATTCATGCAGCAAATTAAACTTGTGTTCATAGTTGATTAAAGGCAGAAGACATCCCAAAGATCATCAGATCCAATCCCTTAATTTTACAGATGAGAAAACTATGGCCCAGACAGTTCAAGTGACTTGCTCCAAATCCTAATCTAATATTCAGCTGTGGTTTGGGCCAAAAATATGAGGCATATAAAACCACAAAAGTATGGAAAATTGTGTGCAACTAGAATTTGTTGAGAAGCCGGTTTTGGTCATTGGATGTGAAAAATCTGAATGAAGTCCAGTAAACATGTCAATCACATAACATAACCAACTGTAACTGCTGGGGATTCAATTTCCCAGGTGCTGGAGCTGGATAATGAACTGTCTCGAGAGTGGAGCCCACAGGAGAGAAAGGTGTATGATTTTCTCACACTCAGGATCCTGGAGAAATCTAAAGCCACGCTTCCAAAACAGAACTTGAACTATTACGGAGAACAGCCTGAAATGAACAATAGTGGCCAGCTGCTCTGAGAGGAAATAAGTGAGAAATTGGTGGAAACTCCAAGGGGAAGATTAATTTACCTTTTTTTTTTTTTAAGGGAGTGCGGGCTTTAAAAGATGAGAGGCTGGGGAGTTCTGGATGCAGGACGGTGTCAGAGGGAGCACATCTGGTACAGGGAAATGCTCTCAGTACTTTCTTAAGCTTCCGAGAATTACATGTTTCTGGGACAATCAAAGGTGTGAAATGCTTGGGAAGCTCAGTCACACACCCCCACCCCCTGTATGTCTACACTGCATAGTATTTTGGTCCATGAACTATCTTTCTAAATATTATGCAAAAGGAAAACCCAGACTCCCTAAAAAGGTACACATCCCAGGTGGGAACAGGAGCCTAAGAAAACATGGCACCCTCCTAAATCCCATAGGTTCTGGGGCTGGGAGCACCTCTGGTTTATGCATGAGCTCAAAGACCCTGCTGGCAAAGGTGTTTGTTTCTCACACTGCATTTGCAAAGAGCAGAGTAATGATGAGAATTAAGTAATAGGAAAAATACACTAAAAGGAAAGAAGCTGAAAAGATTCAATTTCATTAAGTCAACTTTAGAAATGCACATTTTGACAAAAAATCTTTCATTTTCTGCCATAGAATTACATGTAGTAGTTTCTTATTCTGTTGTCCTTTTTCTAAGTTCTTTTCTTTTTTTATTTTTTATTGGAGTAAAATAAAATTGCTTTACAATGTTGTGTTAGTTTCTGCTGTACAATGAAGTGAATCAGCTGTATGTATACCTATATCCCCTCCCTCCTGGACCTCCCTCCCCCCCTTTCCCCCATCTAGGTCATCACAGAGCACCGAGCTGAGCTCCCTGTGCGCTACAGCAGGTTCCCACCAGCTAGCTATTCTACACGCGGTAGTGTATTTATGTCAAACCTAATCTCCCAATTCGTCCCACCCCCCCCTTCTCTAATTTCTTAAAATAAGTGTTTGGTCTCTTTTGTAACACTTAATTTTGACAGAATTTTAAACTCACAGAAAAGTTGTAAGAAAAAGCTCCCAAATTCCTTTTACTCAGATTTACTACATACGTATATTTTGCTCCCATCGCTTTATTATTCCTAAGAACATAAACATTCTCTTACAAAATCAGAGTACAATTACCAAAATTAGAAAATTTAACATTGATAAAATACTCTTACCTTTTCATTACTCTATATTTAATATGGAAGGCACTTAAGTCACTACACTTTATTCTAAAAGCACCTTGCATTATGTCACAGATTTTGGCATGGAGTATTCTCACAGTACTACCCTTTAATGCAGTAAGTGAAACCAAGCATACAATGCTATTTTATTACCTGCTGATGCATCAATTGCTTCATAGTTTACTAAAAAGCCTTCATAAGCAAGGTCAGAGTCAGCCACAAATGTAAGCATTAATGAGTTGTCACTACTGGTAAGAGAGGGTGGGATGGATTTTCCACAATATCTATTTGAAACCAAGAAAGAACACAGGTTGAAAAACTTTCAGTATGCTTGAAATGATGTACCCCAAATTAGGACATATAAAAAAAAATAACAACAATAATATCCCCTATTAACCTTAAAAAACAAGTACATTTCAAGCACAAACCATTTACAAAGTTGCTAAAGATCATCCAATTCATGATTACTTCCTTTAGATGGTTTTATGTATGTGCTTAGCTGTGTGACTTGTAACAGTTCAATGAAATTAGAAACTACGAGCTATAGGAGTCACCATACCACACATTACTGAACTTATTCACAGAAATGTAATCAACACACTAATGCAACAAAGGAAAACCATGTATTATAAACTCAGAGAGCACAGACTCTAGAGTCAGGTCTATCTCTTAGAGGCGTTATGACTTTGGGCAGAGGACTCAACATCTATGCCTCAGTTTTCCCATCTGTAAGATGGGGGTGATGACACCACCTACTTCATAGAGTTGTTTTGAGAACTGTATGAGTTAATACACTGTACATAAAGAACTTAGAACAGTGCCTGGAATAGTAAGCCTTATACAGGTGGAATCTACTGTCTTTACCCAGCTGGCCTATGCAGAGGTAAGAGTTTGTTTACTAAACCATGTCAAGTTTTTGTTGAAGAAAACAATTTTACTCAGAAAAACTCTTGTAGTAAAGCTAAAAGACATTATGTCGTGAGCTTTTATCTAGAGAAACATTTATAAGAAGGAGTGGCTAGGAAACAGAAATCTCAATTCAGAGAACACTTGGTAAAATACCTTAATGGAATGACAGGGGGAAAAAAATAGAAACCAAAATAAGACAAAGTATTAAATATGGGACATAGATGAGTTAATTTCTGTAAAAGAAAAAGGAAAAGAAAAGGTGTATAATACCATTTCAGTGTTAAAAATGACAATATCTTGATCAAAACAAAGGTAGATGAATTAATTAATATTCTAAATGTCTCTCTATATGCCCATGTCTGCCAAATTTGGACTAGATCATTGTAGTTTATGTCATTCAGCAAAAATTATGTATTTTTCAGTGATTACAAGTCAAGTATAAAAAAGAAATAGAAAAAAAGAAGGAATTTTAAAAACTTAAAGATTAAGACAAGAAAGATCAAAAATTGAAGAGGGAGAATAAAACTGGGGGAAAAAATAAGTTCAAGGAAATAATGGATAAAGAAAAATGTTTAAAAAATGGATGAGGGGGCTTCCCTGGTGGCGCAGTGGTTGAGAGTCCGCCTGCCGATGCAGGGGACACGGGTTCGTGCCCCGGTCCGGGAAGATCCCACATGCCGCGGAGCGGCTGGGCCCGTGAGCCATGGCCGCTGAGCCTGCACGTCTGGAGCCTGTGCTCCGCAACGGGAGAAGCCACAACAGTGAGAGGCCCACGTACCGCAAAAAAAAAAAAAAGGATGAGGAAGGCTTCCCTGGTGGCGCACTGGTTGAGAGCCCGCCCGCCGATGCAGGGGACACGGGTTCGTGCCCCGGTCCGGGAAGATCCCACATGCCGCGGAGCGGCTGGGCCCGTGAGCCATGGCCGCTGAGCCTGCGCGTCCGGAGCCTGTGCTCCACAGCGGGAGAGGCCACAGCAGTGAGAGGCCCACATACCGCAAAAACAAACAAACAAAACAACAACAACAACGAAAAATGGATGAGGAAAAAGAAAATGAAATACAAAAAGAAGGGGAAAAAGGAATCAGGAGATATCTATTTCCAACAAAGAGGTAATAACAGGGGCTGGAATTACATAATGTTGTATCTGAAACAACTGAAAATCTGGACAAAAATAGATAGAACAATGGCTCTCAAGACACTGGCTATCAAGCAGTGAAGGACAATGACTCTTCAGAGACAGGAGACAAGTGAGTTTAAAAGCAAAACTGGAAATGATCAAACTGTTTCAAAGTAACTTAACTGCATCCCAAAACAAAGCCCAAGAATACAGTAGTGTCCAGTGCACAAACACAAAATTGAAAATGTGTGTCATCCTATCAAATATTACCAAGCATGAAAAGAAGGAGGAAAGTATGACCCATAATGAGAAGAAAAACTGATCAATCTAAACGTAGCAAGAAATGACACGGAGGACTGAATTAGCAGACAAAGACATAAAAATAGTTATAACTGTATCCCACCAATTTAAGAAGCTATAGGCAAAAAATTAATGTGTAAAGTAGAGATGTGGAAGATATAAAAGATGGCCCCAGATGAATTTCCAGAAGTGAAAACTACCATGTCTGAGATGAAAAGATGCATTTGGTAGCATGAATAGCAGACAGACACTGTAGGAAAGAAGGTTAGTGCACTTGAAGACAGAGTAACAGAAACTTTCCAAAATGAAATGCAGGGAACAAAGACACAAAATCAAAGGAAGAGAATATCAGTGAGCTCCGGGGCAACGTCGAACGGCCTAAGACACACGCAACCAGAGTCCCCAGGGGAGGGGGCAGAAACAGCGTTTCAAGAACGAATGGCCCAAAATGTTTCATATTTCATAAAACTGTGACGCCCCAGGTCAAAGGAGCTCAACAAAATATTAGCCTGACTGAGAAAACTCAGACGAAAAATGAGCACATACAGAATGATGCCACTTTTATATAATTCCAGAATATGCAAACTAAGTTACAGTGATAGAAAGCAGTTTCATGGTTTCCTGGGGCTGGGGATGAGGAACAAAGTGAGGAATTGTAATGGGCAGGAAGAAGGTGTGAGGGTAAAGGATATGTGCACTGTCTTGATTTTGGTGATGCCTTCGTGGGTATATCCACATGCCGAAAGGTAATCACTAATGGCCAAGGCTGCAGAGTAGTGAGTAGCGATGTAGAAATGGGCACTGAGAAGTGTGTTGATCTCACCTGGTTTTTATAACACAACATGATGGACTTTAAATCCATCACTGAAGCAGGAGTGCAAGAAAGCAGGAAGTTTTTGTGTTAAAAATCGAAAAACAAAATCATCTCACCTCCCAAGAGATGTCCGAGAACCAGTGTCATAAACTTCTAGATAGTCCTTTGTGCAATTGTAATGAAACTCCAGATGAAATTCCCTGAATCTCAGATGAATCAGGTGACCAGGCTGGACTATTACGTGCCAGGTACAGTTGACACCATGGGGGTAGATATTTGGATGGCCAGGACTTTGAATGCTTCCTGTTGACTCTGTAAGAACTTTTCCACATGCTGTTGAAATAAAAATAATAATAATTATCAGAACAAGTAACCAACAAATAAATAATTTCAAATAAAATAATCTGATCATAATCCCTTAAAAGGTCAAAAAGAAAAAGGTTCCTTCTATGTCACGGAAGATAACCTAGTTTTTCTCTTATTAATAGACATCAATTAATTACTGACATGTGCTGATTAGGAAATATATATATTTTCTTTGCCTTTGCGTGTACTGTAAAATGTTTACAGTGTAGATGACTACACATCTGTAGTGTAGATTAAATTTCTATAATAATTTATTTCCATTGTTCACTTATTCTGATACAAGCCCAAGAGGCAAAGTAGGGGAATCAATCTCTTACCCAAAGCCGCAGTACTAAATTTAGCCATGAAACCATAATTTTCAGCAGAAGAACTTTTCATGAATATGACGTGAAGAAAATTGTACACGGATGTTATAAACGAAGGTATGTCTGTGCCACAATACTTTTTATTTTCAGGAGAACCCAAAATGGAACTGCTACCAATCTAAGTAAAAAAGATATGTTCAAATTTATTTTGTTAGATATTTATTTTGGAAAACTGCTTCAAAAATAATTTTTTCTAAAATGTTTATTAGTATAGTAAAAATCAATTTTAGAATATTTTAGCCTCCCGGAAAGAAACTCTATGCCCCTTAGCAGCCGCTCTCCATCCCCCTCAAACCCCAGCCCCAGGATGCCACTAATTTACTTTCTATTTCCGTAAGATTGCCTCTTCTGGACATTTCAAATAAATGAAATCATACAATATGTGGCCTTTTGTAACTAGCTACTTTCACTGAGCATAATGTTTTCAAAGTTCATCCATTTTGTATCATGTGTCATTACTTCATTTCTTTTTAATGCCATATAATAGTCCACTGTATGGATATATCACATTTTATTAATACACATCAATTGATGGACGTTTAGGTTGTTTTTACATTTTGGCTACTATGAATAACGACTGAAGTCATTCAGGTACAAATTTTTGTGTGGATGTGTATTTTCGTTTCCCTTCGGTGTATACCTAGAAGTGGAATTGCTGGATCAAATGATAACTCTGCGTTTAACTTTTTCAGGAACTACCAATTGTTTTCCAAAGCAGCTGTACCATTTAAATGCTCACCAGCAGTGTGTAAGTGTAAAAGGGCTCCAATTCCAACACTTGTTATTATCTGACTTCTTGATGATAGTATCCTAGCGGGTGTGAAGCAGTATCTCATTGTGGTTCGATTTGTATTTCCCTGATGATTAGTGATGTTGAGCATCTTTTTCATGTGTTTACTGACTATTTGTATATCTTCTTTAAAGAAATATATATTCATATTCTTTGCCCATTTAAAAAATTAGATTATTTGTTTTTAATTTCGATGAAGTCCAATTTTTCTTTTGTTGCTTTTTTTTGTGTCAGATCTAAGAAGGCTTTGCCTAACCCAAGGTCACAGATATTTACTCCTATGTTTTCTTCAGGAGTTTCATAGTTTTAGCTACGAAATCTAGGTCTGTGGTCCATTCTGAGTTAATTTTTGTGTATAGTATAAGGAAGGAGTCCAGTTCCATGATTTTGTACGTGCACATTCAGCACCACTTGAAAAAACTACTTTTTCCCATTGAATTGTCTTGGCACCCTTTTCAAAAATCAATTGGTCATAAAGGTATGAATTTATTTCTGGATTTTCTATTCTGTTCCATTGCTCCATATTTTTATCCTCACCTGAATAACACACTGTCTTGATTATTATAGTTTTGTTCTAAGTTTTAAAATCATAAGTGTGACTCCACCAGTGTTGTTCTTTTTCAACAATGCTTCTGGTTATTCTGGTTCCCTTGCATTTCCAATCGAAGTTTACAATCAGCTTGTGAATTTCTGCAAAAGTGCCCACTGGGATTTTGGTAGAGATTGAATTAAATCTTTAGATAAATTTAAGGAGTACTGCCATCTTAACATTATTATGTCTTCTAATCTATTAACATGAGATGTCTTTCTATTTAATTAGATCTTCAATTTCCTTCAATGACATCTTGTAGTTTTCAGAGTACAAATTTTACATGTCTTTTTAAAGCTATATTCCTCAATATTTATTCTTTTTTGCTATTGTAAATGGAATTGTTTCCTTGATTTCATTTTCGAATTGTTCATTGCTAGTATATAAAAAAGAAGTGACTTTCATATTTTGATCTTATATCCCACAACCTGCTGAATTTGTTTATTAGTTCTAATAGTTTAAGTGTGTGTGTGTTTGTGTATAGATTCCTTATGATTTTTTATATACAACATCATGTTATCTGTGAATTGAGATAATTGTATTCCTTCCTTTTCATTCTGGATGCATTTTGTTTCCTTTCCTTGCTTAATTGTCCTAACTACAATTTCTAGGTTTTTGTTTGTTTGTTTGTTTTTTTCTTGTAGCAGAAAGGCATTTATTTATTCATTCAACAAATGGGGCTTGAGCTCCTTCTATTTGCCGGGCTCCTCCTCCTCCCCTCAAAAACAAAAACAATCTCGCTTCCAAGACTCAGGTCATCTCATCGATTCGAAACCTTTGCAGCAGATATTGATACTCCAGTACTGACCTTTAAAATTTTATCCTCACAAATTCAATCTCATGAATCTATTAACTATCATGGTTCCAGCTGAAAAAGCCCACTTTTCTTTTTTTAACGTTGCCTTCTCGCTTTATGATGTGATAACCTCATAAAAGGACTTTGTGTGTTTAGATCACACACTCAAATATCCCCAAACTTGTTTCCCCCGCCCCTGTCCCCGTCCTCCCATCTCTGCTGGCTTCCTCACTGCCCATTTTGGCCCTTCGGGAGGGACTCTGCCTGTGCGAGCTCGTGGACATCTCTACCCTCGTGGGTCTTTTAAAAAAAACACCCAAAACCTGCCAACAATGCATATCCTCACACGTTTTTCCACTCTTCGCTTTCTTTCACTTAGTGTCTCCTGGGGTTGGGTCCACATCAGCGTAGGAACCGTCCTGCGGTTTCTAGCAACGGCAGGTTACTCCTCTGAAAGGAGGGACTAACTCATGTCACCTGGTTATTCCTGGTTTCGTGGTAAAGACAAGAAGGTCAGCCTTCGTGTCCAGGTGAGGCAGCTGAGGGCACCGGCGGCCCTCCCTAAACGGCCGAGAGGGAACCCCTAACGTGGCCGCGGGGCACTGTCAGCCCAGAGCCGAGTCCGGGAAGGGCCGGGACACCCCGAGGCCGCCCCACTGCTCCGCTCCAGTATAATGTTGAATACAAGTGGTGAGAACAGACATCTTTGTCTTTTTACTGACCATAGAGGCAAAGCATTTAGTGTTTCATCACTAAATATGATGTTAGCTGTGGGTGTTTTTTTAACAGATGCCCTTTATCAGATTAAGGAAGTTCCCTTCTATTCTTGGTTTGTTGAGTGTTTTTATCATGAAAAGGTATGGAACTTCATCAAGTGCTTTTCTTTTTTCTTTTTTTTTCTTGCATCTATTGAGGTAATTATGTGGGTGTTTTTGTGTTTTTTTCCTTTATTTTATTTTACACTGACTGATTTTTGGACAGATACCAACCTTGCATTCCTGGGATAAATCCCATTTGGTCATGGTACATAATCCTCGTTATATGCTGCTGGATTCAGTTAGCTAGAATTTTGTTGAGAATTTTGCACCTATAAACTACTTTTGTTTCATGTAACTGATTTGAGGAAAACGTGACATAATATTTTTAATAATATCCAATCAAGTGCAAATATTCCAAAGTGTTTTACTCTCACCTCAATATAATCTGTGTCACAGTGGGCAGAACTTCCCGTGTCAAAGGCAGTGAAGTTGAGAAGAACCACTTGGCTTTGGGGTTGGTGGATGGTCCACCTGCAGATCCTTTCTCCTGGATACACATTAGGATAAAAGGGCGAGCGGATGACCCCTTCTCCAGTTAATTCACCTCCACACGCTGTAAGTATGAAAAAGACAGTAGTGTTTGTCCAGAGATAAATGACTGTTGCCCTCAATTTTACTGCAAAGCTTCACTCCGCAGAAGGACATAATGGAATGTAACACTACTATTAGAATTTTCCCCTTACCACTGGAGGACATAAAATTACTCAATTATTTCAAGAAATGAAAATGTTATAATCAGGCAAATGAGACATTTAAAAATTAAGGCATGAGTTTTCTTACCGACTTGATAAACAGCACTGAAACTAGCTCTTACAACAGAAGCGTCTATTTTAAGCCTGATCCAGATACTATTAGTAATGGATTTAATGTGAGAGAGGGTTTCACTGCCACAGACTTTTCCAAGTAAGGTTTGATCATCTCGAACCTAAACAGAAGAAGAAAATTGATCTGTAATCCTAATCAAGAATCCTAATCAATAAAGAAAAGGAAAGAAAGAAAAGAAGCACAAATACAAAAAATTAAAAATGACAAACATGATACAAATACACAGATACTGAAACACTTGTTTAATATGATAATTCTATGTACAGCACTATGTTAATAGTTGAATATTTGAATGTTTGAAATGGTTATTTCCAGAAAAATATAAATTACTAAAATTATCTCAAGGAGAAGAAAAATAAAATCTGAATAGGCAATAAGCCATGGATAAAATTGAATATAATACAAACAATTAGTTCCCCCCAAAAAAACTCCTAGAAGATGCTCTACCTGGTAAGTTATATTAAACTTCTAAGGAAAAGATAATTCCCATATATAATTTGTTCTAAGGAACCCTCAAACATGGAACAATTCCCAAATAATTTGTCTCAGAACCATCTCACCAAATCCCAACATAGATAATACAAAGGAAAACTATGGGTAGATCTCACCTATTAATATAGATATAAAAATCCTAAACACAGTTCTAGAAAAATGAATTCTCTCCATTGTTAGGCTTATATATCAAATAAAACATGAGGTTAAGAGTAATGCAAGGATTGTTTCAAATTATATATATATATATTTTTTAACATCTTTATTGAAGTATAATTGCTTTACAGTGGTGTGTTAGTTTCTGCTGTATAACAAAGTGAATCAGCTATACATCTACATATATCCCCATATCTCCTCCCTCTTGCATCTCCCTCCCACCCTCCCTATCCCACCCCTCTAGGTGGTCACAAAGCACCGAGCTGATTTCCCTGTGCTATGTGGCTGCTTCCCACTAGCTATCTATTTTACATTTGGTAGTGTATATATGTCCATGCCACCCTCTCACTTCGTCCCAGCTTACCCTTCCCCGTCCCTGTGTCCTCAAGTCCATTCTCTACATCTGCGTCTTTATTCCTGTCCTGCCCCTAGGTTCTTCATAACCACTTTTTTTCTTTAGATTCCATATATATGTGTTAGCATACAGTATTTGTTTTTCCCTTTCTGACTTACTTTACTCTGTATGACAGACTATAGGTCCATCCACCTCACTACAAATAACCCTCAAATTATAAATTAAGCTCACTAATAGATCCAATAAGCTAAACTATTTATCTCTATAGATGTCAAAAAGTTTGTTAGCATTCCTATTATTAGAAACAAAACTCTTAGAAAGTCAGGAGCAAAAGAAAATTTCCTTCATATTATAAAGACCACCTATTTTAAACCAATAGTCAGTATCTTATAGTGTGGTGGCCATGAGCATGGTCTACAGTCATGTCACCTGGATTCAATTCCCACCTCTGTCACTTACAAAGCTCCACACTTAGTAACCTTGGACAAGTCACTAAATCTAAGCCAAGCTCAAGCAGTTGGAGCGAACAGGTGAAACAAACGTGTGAATTCCTTAGCGAATGCCTAGTGCTAGAAAAGGTGGACTGAAGAATAGCTATCGTTATTCTTGACCTTTCTGAAGTTCCTCACTCAAATCAGGAATTCTTCCATGGATGTTCATACTACCTTTGTTCTACAGAATTCTTTTGGAAGAGCTAGCCATCCACCTACTAATCCATTCCCTCGACTAACATCTTCAAGGCATCAACAAACACCAGGGCCTGTACTGGCGATATTGCTGTGAAAGACAGTCACCGCTCACAGGAACTCCCAAGAAGCAAGCACTTTTTTTTCAAAAGCGTGAGCGTCACGTTCAGGGAAGTAGAGAATATGCTCTTTTACTACTTAACGCAATGGGGCTCCACGGGTGCCTCAGTTAGGCATTTTGGAAATCCGTGAAGGCATGTTTGGTTTTGTTTTCATTATTCACAGGATGCGGGTGGGGCGCTACTGGCATTTAGTGGCTGGGGACCCAAGATACTAAACACCCTGAAATGTGAGAGACAGTCACACACAACGAGGATTCTCCTCTCTCCTATGTGACCTTCAATGCAGTGACGGTTACAAGTGTAAAATCTAGCTCTGTTTTATATACCAAATGCAAAATACTTTTGCTCAATTCTAATACACACGGGATTTTCCAGGATTACAAGTAGAGTGTAAATCAAAAGAAGTTCTTTTTTTCCTCCTGGAAATCTGCCGAGGATTGGTCGCCATTTCAGAAAATTCACCAACCTACGTAGCCACGTTGGCCTGCGTTTTTAGTGCAGCGTTGAGAGGGTTTAGGGAGCAAACAAGTTACGACTTCATTCTGTCTTCAAGTGCAGCTTGCCTAGGCTTTTAACATACTGTCATAACTTTTTAAATTTAATTTAATGAATTTATTTATTTGGTTGCGCCCTGTCAGTTGTGGCAGACGGGCTCCTTAGTTGTGCCATGCATGTGGGATCTAGCTCCCTGACCAGGGATCAAACCCAGGCCCCCTGCATTGGGAGCATGGAGTCTTAACCACTGTGCCACTAGGGAAGTCCCCATAATTTTTTTTTTTTTTTTACTTTGCTTTATTTCTCCTAAATCTTACATTTACAATTTTATTTTTATTTATATAATGTATGTATACAATGTGAGCTGATATTATCTATGAATTTCATGTCAGAATAGCATAAGGTTGATATAAGAAGGTCTTAAAGTGTAGAGAACCATTAAGTTAACCAAATACTCTGAACTCCTACAGAGAATGAGGGAATATTTCTCGGCAGAAGTAACTTTTAAGTTGAAACTTGGAAGAATATCCAGGTCAAAGGGAATGGGCAGTAAAGGGAAGAGCTTAAAAGTATAATCCTCAAAGCTGGTAGGGATATGGTAACATGTTACTCCCATGCATAACTGGTTGGAAGCATAAATTTCTGGAAAATAATTGGACAATATGTATCAGGAGTCTTGGAAATGTTCATAGTTTTGGATCCGGTAACTTCACTTCTCACACTCTGTCATAAGGAAATCATTCAGGATGCAGACAAAGACACACAAGGTTCCACATCAGCATATGCTCTATAGACACAAGAATTGAAAATATTCCACACGTCTAATAATAGGAGGGTGATTAAATAAATCATGGTACAGCCATATGACAGAGTCTTACACAGACACTGGCAATCGCATGCCTCTCCACTGACTCATCCCAAACCAGTTCCTTTCTACGAGCTGAACGCAAATTTCACACACAGCCGTAAAGTTATGCTACACAGCTCTCCAACCAAACAGCAAATCTCTGAAGGAAGAGAAAATTTCCATATCACCTTCAGCATCTAACAACTTTGCAAATAGGTGTCGGACAGACACTTGTTGATTCATTGATTTTAAGGCGTGGTAGGACGGTTCAATTTTTGCTAGAGACGCAGGCGTGCTACAGTTCTTGGAAACCGGAAAGCATGAAACACGGAGTAAGATGTCCTCCTGTTCTTGAACCCTCTGGGGTGCCCTTCGCTTCTGCTAAGACCGTAGCAAGCATCTCTCTTTTCTATTTTGCCCATTAGCAGATGACAAGGAGGAAGAAACACAGTCCAAAAGCAGCAGAGCAAACGCTAAAGCAGGCCGTTCCCCTGGGCCTCACTAATGAAATTCAAGGACTCCAGCAAGGAGAAAGGCAGCTGCAGTCCAAGTGTTTTAAGAGGAACGTATAGGGCTCGAGGGCTTTAAACCTAGAAGGTACAATTGATTTTGGCTATGTTTCTCTCTCCCGGTGGAAATGAAACCTTATTAATTCTGAAAGTCTATATTCTCCCTGGAACCCAGGCATGGCAATACTATCACCACAATCCCTCAGTGCTCTAAAGTGACCCCAGATCATGCGGCAGCGCATCCTGTATTCACCATCTTAGGGCTTGTGAATTTGCATGCCTCCCTGCGCCCCCTCAGCGGCAACAAAAACCTCTTTCGTTTTTCCTATTCAACTTCCTCCTGTAAGAGACTGAATAGCTCACAAGCTCATGGCCTTGTGACTTGTGCTGTCTCCCTATGGAGATTTAATATTTATCCTTCCCGTTGGCTCTGGGCTTGGCCACAGGTCTCGCTTTGCCCCAAAGAATGTGAGCAGAGGTGATGTGCAGTTTCCAAGTAGAAGCTTTGGGGGTCACTGCACGATTCAACCGTCTTTTCCTTTCTGCTCTCACAAGACCAAGGGCTGGGGTCCCAGGGACAGATGGGACAGGGGCCAGATCAGCAGAACTGCCACTGATACCAGACTAGCATGTTAACACCAGTGGAGAATAAACATATGTCACTGTAAGCCACAGAAATTTTCTGTTATTGCTTTTGATCTGTTTTCTTGTTATTGACTGTTTGTTACTGCGGTGTAATCAAGAAAGATGACTCATATTTCAGCCTGGTCTGTACTGTTTCTTAAGAAGTCAGCTGAACTCATGCCATGGTCACTTGCATCACCACGCCAAATTCATTCTTTACTGTGGATCACATTTGCAAAGAAATGACAAGGACCATTCCAAATTCTAGTGTTCTGGGGACCAGGCCCAGATTTTTCATTGTTTGCTTTATTCATTCAGCAAACACTGATGGTTTCAGGCTGAGAGATCCAACTGATAATCTGTGACCCATGGTTTTTAACCCTATGGAATAGCCCAAATGCTCCTGATCTTTAACATCGGCAGATGGATCTGGTTCCTGAAGACAAACTACTCATACAGAAGTTTTTTTTTTAATGAAAAATAGTTCTTATAAAGGAGCCTGTAGAAAGAGCTAAAATTAACTGGGCTGTAAAACACAGTTTATCTGAAATTTTAGGTGGATCTGAAGCCCAGTCAGAAGTAAGCTTTAACATCTGTAATGGATCAGGTCCTAAAGCCAGGACTTAATATATGTGCTCATTTGTTCATATCTGCTACATACACAGATTTGTTTTTATATAACAATGTCAAAAATTTGATTAAGTATTAAATCATAATTCAAAGCAAACGAAATACTTTGGCACTTAGGCTTGGTCCAACCAAGAGCTGAAAACAGAACCTTACCATACAGTAATGTTTAACATGTGGCTTCTTGTAAAGTGAGTGTTGGGTTGAAATGCCCCTTAGCTGAACAAAGACTTGATCCTGGAGACCAGCCTTGGGTTCATCTGGGTACACAGGAGCCGGGGTGGGGGAAAGGGGGTGGCGATGTGGCCCCATTCCAAATGAGAGACTAAAGGGTGAGGGGTAAGAAGTGAGAGAAGCCACACAGGGACTAAAAATTATCTTCTTAGGTTGTTATCCTTCTTTATTCATTATTACGTTTCATGATTTCATAGTCAAAATTTTAAAGCTTTTTATGCCTCTGGTAACAGTGGTGCTTCTAATATCTCTATCAATAGAGTAAATTTATCCTTTATCTGCTTTTTTAAAAAAAATCTGCTTTTCTCAGATCAGGACTACAGGTGTAGTTTTACCTAGAAGTGTGTTCCTACATGACTGCCAACTCCAGTATGTCACCTGCTTCCACCTCTCTTCTCCTCCCCCACCATCATCATCATCATCATCATCATCGGAATCGTCGTCATGTTAACTTTTACCCACCATTCCTGGTGATCCAGGCACTGTGCTAAGAACGTTCTAATTGTCTCTCTTTTCATTTAGCAAAGCTCGCTTCTTTACCCCCATGTACAGAGCCCTATAAGATCTAGTTCCTGCCTAACTCTTGTTTCTCTCCTCTCCTTTGTGATTCCAGCCACACTACTCTATTTTCAATTCTTCATGTTTGCCATGTGTTTTCTCAGTTCAGTGTCTAAGGCTATGTTGGTACCTCTAGCGGGAATTCTCCTTCTCTTAGCTCTTTGCATTGCTAACCCTTCTCATCTTCAGACTCAAACTGTGACATCTTTAGGGAAGATACTCCTAACCATTCAACCAAAGTCATCAGCACTGTTATTTTCTTTCACGTACTTTCTTTCCTTCACAATACTCTTCCCACCTTGAAACTACGTAGTTGTGTGCTTACTTGTTTAACATCTTGTGTTTTACATACCCATCCCCAACACAGTGCCTGGCATCCAAGTTGTCTGATAAATATTCATAGAATGAATAGATAAATGAGTGAATGACCTCTTCTAATCCTTCTGTAAACAGTAGTAGTATTACTATTCCTATTATGGATGAGGAAACCGAGGCTTACTGATGTCAAACATCATGCCTTCAGTGAAACAGAGAGTTGAAGTCCTCTGTCATGTTTTCATGCAATATTGTTCTCATTTATACCAGAGAGCATGGGTCATCCTCTCGATCTGCCCCAGAAGTTTGGAGCATTCTTGGTTACCCCGATTTCCACAGCTTCCTCTTCTCACTCACTGCTCTCCGTCTCACTTGTTCCATGGGGTTTGTGATGTCCACGTAAACATGCAACTCCTTTACACACAGGAAGGATCTACGCCATATGATCCCTCACAACTCCAAAACCAGGTGGTTCTACAACCTCAGTCTATCTCCTGGCCCCCACCACGCCAATCTATAGAATAATTTCACCTGAGCAATAGCACATTTTATCACTTCATTAAAAAGCATCAGGATGGCAGAGCAATTTTGGAAAAACTGTGTTGACAACAAGTGCTAAGAAACTAACCAAATGTTTCTAGTCTCTGCCCAGACTCCAAATCCAATATGCTAAGAATGAAAACTATTGAACATCTCACCATGTCCCCTTTTTTCCTGCCATCTCCAGAAAGACATTTCTTTGAACTAAAGTTACTTCCAACGTGTGCTTAACTGGAAAACAATGCTCCTCAGGCTACTCTGGTGAGCGTGCTTCCTGCAGCCACATTCCAGCTTCAGTTGTCAGAGGGCTTATTCTTTCTCTGCCATTTGGGTTTATATCCTTAAGAATTTTTCTGTGAATCACAGTCATGAGACTCTGACCAACACGTCCCCTTGAGGGTACCAAGTGTGCTCAGGCAGGCCGGAAGTCGCAGCCCTCTCTCACCCAATCCCAAGGCTGGAGCTGAACAGCTTCACTGCCTAACAAAGAGCAAAAGGAAGTACTGTGTGAATTTGAATTCATCTAAAGACCTGTGGGGACGTGGGAGAGCTGTGCAGCACCCCGCCTCCCCCCCCACCCCCCCACCCCAGATTCCAAGGGAAGACAGATCTTCAGTGTTCCAGTTTACTGTGCTCTCCAACTTTCCCATTTTTTTGGTTCTTTCTTTAAAATCTTAGAGCTTTTACCTGGTTTTGATATATAGCATTTTCCTACATTGTCTTTCATTTCATTTTCTAGTTCCTTCCTTAACCCAGTAATTATTTAGGAGAAAGTTTACAGATTTCCAAGAAGTTGGAGATTTAAAATTTTTTATAATTTCTACTTGCATCGCATTGTAAAGAGATGTGTGTACAATTTCTGTTGTGAATTTACTGGGATTGGCAAGAGGTCTAAAATATGATTAATTTGTCATTCAATGAGACTTGTAGAATGGGTACACATTCCCTAGATTTCAGAAGCCAAATTTAGTGTAATGTATTCTCCCTATCTTATTAATTATAGTTATCAATCTTTCTCTGCTGTTTATTTCTCTTTCCTCTTCTAAGAGGGAACAACTTCCCCAGAAGCTCTCCTGTTTCCCCACAAGGTCCCTCTCCTCCCCCTTCCCTTACTAGTCTCTCTTCTGTGCTCCCTTTCGACTTCCCCAGTTTTGGGTGGGGTGGGACAGATGATGTGGGATGGGTCGAGGAGATCTGGTGGGGCGAACAATTCTGTTCATTTCCTTCCACATCCTATTTCAAGCCCTGGCCTTAGTATCACATAAGCTTCTGAAATTATTATTCAGCCTAGTACTCACATTCTCTGGGATTAAAAATTAAACTTTCATTACTACCTTATGTGTCCTTCACTCAGAGTTCTGACGGCTTAAATCACTTATGAAATATTAATGAGAGGGGCTGCTTTTTATTCTGGAAAGATAGTTCTGTCACATTCATTGAACTATTCTCTACAGTTTAAAAGCTCTCTTAGACAAAAACAGATGGATGAACAGTGGATCTATTCTTCCTATACTTATTCTTTTGTTACCAGCCACATCACATCACCCATGGGTGACAAATCTTTTTAGAAGTAGAAACTTTGAGAGAGCTGTATAAATCCAAGAATTAATACATAAATGTGTGTTTCTTGTTTTAAAAAAAAGAAAAAGAAAGATATGCTACACTGAGTATGGGTAATACCACAGTTATTATCCTGTGTAGTTAAATCACACCCACCAGAAGGCCAGCATCAGCCCCAGGACCCCCCCAGGCCATGTGGCCAACCATTCCAGGACCCAGTCCTGCCTACCAGCAGGCTCATCACCGGCCCTGAGACACCCGCCCCAGACCATGCAACCAGCCATGCCAGGTCCTAGCCCCACCCACCAGTGGGCCCAGCACCCGCCCCAGGATGCCCCAGGCCATGTGACCAGCCACACTGGGGCTTAGCAGTGGGCCACCAGTGGGCTGGCAGTATCTCAAGAGGCAGGCCTCACAGCCAACAGGATCGGGGGCCAGTCCCACCTGTCAGTGTGCCCACAGCAGTTGGCTCTGTCACAACAGAAGGGGCCACTCAGCCCACATGGGGGCACCCACAGAGCATAAAGCTCTGGTGACCAGAGGCGAGTACGCAGCAGGGCCCCATAGGACATCTTCTACATAAGGCTGCTTCTCCGAGACTAGGAAATGTAACCTACCTACCTAATACAGAAAAATAAACACAGAGGATTAGGCAAAATGAGGAGACAGAGGAATGTGCTCGAAAGGAAGGAATAAGACAAATCCTCAGAAAAAGAACTAAATGTAGTGGAGACGAGCAATCTACTTGATAAAGGGTTCAGGGTAATGATCTTAAAAATATTCAATGAACTTTGAAAAAGAATGATGAACACAGTGAGAAGTTTAACAGAGAGTTAGAAAATACAGAGAAGATACCAAAAAGAGCTGAAGAATACAATAACTGAAATAAAAGATACACTCAAAGGAATCAATGAATTAGCAAACTTGGAAATCAGCCAAGCTGAACAGAAAAAAGAAAAAAGAATTTTTAAGAATCAGGATAGTTTAAGTGACCTCTGGGACAACATCAAGTGTACTAACATTCACATTAAAGGGGTCCCAGAAGGAAAAGAGAGAGAGAAAGGGGCAGAGAACTTATTTAAAGGAATAATATCTGAAATATTCCCTAAACCAGGAAAGGAAACAGATATCCAGGTCCAGGAAGCACAGAGAGTATCAAACAAGATGAAACCAAAGAGGTATAAACCAAGACATACTGTAATTAAAACAGAAAAAAAAATAAAGAGAGAATATTGAAAGCAGCAAGAAAAAAGCAACTAGTTATATACATAGGAACTCCCATGAGACTATAAGCTGACTTTTCAGCAGAAATTTTTCAAGCCAGAAGGGAGAGTAACAATATCTTCAAAGCGATGAAAGGAAAATACATACAACCAAGAATACTCTATCTGGCAAGACTATTATTCAGATTTGAAGGAGAGATAGAGTTTTACAACCAAGCAAAAGCTAAAAGTGTTCAGCACCACTAAACCAGCTTTATAAGAAATGTTAAAGGGTGTTCCATGTAAATGGAAATGAAAAGAAATCTGGGGTAGCAATACTTAGATAAGACAAAATAGACTTTAAAACAAAGCCTGTAACAAGAGACAAAGAAGGGCATTACATGATAAAGGAATCAACCTGACAAGAAGATATAACAATTACAAGTATATATGCACCCAAAATAGGCACACCTAATACATAAAGCAAATATTAGCAAACATAAAGGGAGAAGTGGACAGTAACAATAAAAGTAGGGGACTTTAACACCCACTTATGTCAAAGGACAGATTATCCAGATAAAAGATCAATAAGAAAACATTGGCCTTGAATGACACATTAGACCAGATAGATTATATAAAACATTCCACCCAAAAGCTGCAGATACACATTTTTCCAAGTGTACATGGAACATTCTCTAGGATAGATCACGTGCTAGGCCACAAAAAAAGTCTCAGTAAATTGAATAAGATTGAAATCATATCAAGTAACTTTTCTGACCACAAGAGTATGAGATTAGAAATCAACTACAGGGAAAAAAAAAACAACCTTGCAAAAAGAAATACAAACATCCACATCTTTGAGGCTAAAAAATATGCTACTAAGCAACCAATGGGTCACTAAACAAATCAAGAGGAAATAAGGAAATACCTGGAGACAAATGAAAATGGAAACACAATGATCCAAAATGTAGGACACAAAGCAAAAGCAGTTCTAAGAGAGTAGTTAATAGCGATTCAAGCTTACCTCAGGAAATAAGAAGAATTTCAAATAAACAATCTAACTTTACACCTAAGGGAACTAGAAAAAGAAGAACAAACAAATCCCAAAGTTAGTAGAAGGAAGAAATAAGTCATAAAGATCAGGATGTAAATAAATGAAATTAAGACTAAAAAGAATAGATCTCCTGGGGCTTCCCTGGTGGTGCAGTGGTTGAGAGTCCGCGTGCCAATGCAGGGGACATGGGTTCGTGCCCCGGTCCGGGAAGATCCCACATGCCATGGAGCGGCTAGGCCCGTGAGCCATGGCCACTGAGCCTGCACGTCCGGAGCCTGTGCTCCGCAACGGGAGAGGCCACAACAGTGAGAGGCCCACGTACCACAAAAAAAAAAAAAAAAAAAAAAAAAATAGATCTCCTGAAGACAGTATTAGCAAACCAAATTCAACAATACATTAAAAGGATCATACACCATGATCAATTGGGATTTATCCCAGGGTTGCAATGATGGTCCAATATTTGCAAAGTAATTGATGTGATATACCACATTAACAAATTTAAGAATAAAAACTATATGATCATCTCTATAGATGCAGAAAAGGTTTTAACAAAATTCAACACCCATTTATGATAAAACTTTCAACAAAGTGGCTATAGAGGGAATATTCCTCAACATAATAAAAGTTATATATGACAAACCTACAGTCAACATCATACTCAACAGTGAAAAGCTGAGGTCATTTCCTCTAAGATCAGAAGTGAGACAAGGATGCTCACTCTCTCCACTTTTATGCCACCTAATATTGGAAGTCCTAGCCACAGCAATCAGATAAGAAAAAGAAATAAAAGGAATCCAAATTGGAAAGGAAGCAGTAAAACTGCTACTGTTTGCAGATGACATGATACTACATATAGAAAATACTAAAGACACCACCAAAAAACTCTAGAATAACTGAATTCAGTAAAACTGCAGGATACAAATTAATATACAGAAATCAGTTGCATTTCTATACACTAACAATGAACTATCAGAAAGAGAAATTAAGGAAACAATCCCATTTACAATTGCATCAAGAAGAATAAAATACCTAGGAATAAATCTAACTAAAGAAGTAAAAGACATACTCTGAAAACTATAAGATATTGATGAAAGAAACTGAAGATGACAAAAACAAATGGAAAGATATCTGTGCTCATGAATTGGAAGAATTAGTATTGTTAAGAAGACCATACTACCCAAGACAATCTACAGATTCAATACAATCCCTATCAAAATACCAATGGCATTTTTTTACAGAATTAGAACAAATAATTCTAAAATTTGTATGGAAACACAAAAGACTATGAATAGTCAAAATAATCTTGAAAGAACAAAACTAGGTGTATCACACTCCATGGATTCAAATTATACTACAAAGCTATAGCAATCAAAACAGTACGGTACTGGCACAAAAACAGACAAGGGAGTCCAGAAATAAAGCCATACTTATATTGGCCAACTAATCTATGACAAAGGAGGCAAGACAATGGAGAAAAGACAGTGTCTTCAATAAGTGGTGCTGGAAAAACTGGCCAGCTACATGTAAAACAATGAAATTAGAACATTCCCTAACACCATACACAAAAATAGACTCAAAATCCTGGTGCATAGTAAGTACTCTCTAAGTGTGAGCTATTTTTATTATTCTCAAAGTAGAAAAACAGATGTTGGAAATTTAGTTTTTATTTATAGAAAACTATCTAAAATTGCTTCATAATGAAAAACTTTAATGTACCTTATGAGGGACTTTAGAAAACATAAACTGAATGAATATACACATTTACTTTATCATCTGAGTTTAAAACTTCTGGATTAAAAAAATATGTTATTGTGGTACCATGGTCAATGCACTGCTCCATTACTGAGCTAGGTTCAGACCTTATGCTAAAATTCTATGCTTCCTCTCTCTACATGTGAAGGAGGGAAGAGGGTAAGAGGTTACATGGGTTTTTCTTGGAAAAATGAACTGGTCTAACTTAACATGAGCAAACAAAATTGTCAATGCCTCCGTGAGTTTATACAAAATGATTGCACCCAACAAAAAGTATTTTGTTTCTCTTGCTCAACACTTTAATTTGTGGCTTGACCAATAGTTAAACAAATGAAATACCAGGGGAGGCAGATAAAAACTGCCTTTTTGTCTCAGATATTCTTCTTATTACAACCATTACACACATTTAAATTAAAGTTTTCTGTGGGAGAGCAAGCAGAACTGATGAAGGGAAAAAATCCCTAAACTCTAAAACAAGGGTTATTCAATGCTTTAACTTAAGTCCCTGCCACTGACTAGCTAGCTCACCCCGGGCAAATCCTTTTACTTCGCTGGGGTGAGTTCCCTCACATATATAACTGTCCTGGACAATCTCTGAAATCTGTATCCTATTAGTAAATGTTATTAGTCTTACTCATTTGTATTCACCTTAGTTATTAGGGCCTATTATTGGGACTCAGTTTAATAGCTTGTAATTTAGCATTATTATGAGCTTCTAGCCTCAGCTTTCATTTTTGTCCTCTGTTATTCTATTACCAATCTCCTGTTTCACCATCTGTAGATCCATTTTTGGCAAATTCTTTCATATTCTCTAGGACAGGTGTTCTCAGACTCTAGCCTGCATCAGAATCAGCGGGGTTGGAGGAGGAGAGGACCTGTTAAAACACAGATTGCTGAGCCTGTGCCCTAGAGGTTCTGATGCGGTAGGTCTGGGAGAGGACCCAGAACTACACTATCCGCATCCAGGTCATCCAGGAGATCTGGATGCTGCAGACCCAGCAATCATGTGAAGACCTCTGCTCTACAGAATATGAAAAATGTTGATAAACATCATCTGAGGGCCACTAAGTAGCAAAAGTTACCTCAATGTAACTCTGAGAACAGCCACTCTGGCCTTCCAGCTCCACGTGGGTGAAGTTGACTTGGACTTGCTCTCCCAGCGGCTGCCTTATGGTATAGATGCACTGTCTGTTGTGTGTGAAAGGTCCGGACAAGTCAGCAGAGAGGAGACCCTCTGGGTCTGTGTAGTTCCCTCCACACTGCAGATCCACTGAAGAGAACACAGAAGCGAAGGGAAAGGTCACGTGGCTGGCCGTTCCTCCAGCTCCCAGGCATGAGATACAATTTTTAAAAATTATACACACACACACCATCACACACTCACTCTATTCACCCTCTACGGGCTTATGCCTTTCGTTACAAGAGTTTTCAGCTTGACACGTATTTGTGGGACGTCTACGTAGTGCCTAAGGAGATAGCTGTAGAAATGTGTGATCTAACTACCAATCTGACATCCTTTTCGACAAATTGCTTTTTAAATGCATTTATGCTCTCCTTCATTCCAAAGAGATCTGAGGCAGTTTATAAAATACATGTAACAAAATAAAATATATGACTAGAAAAATGAATCAGATTAAAGGAATAATGAATACAGGATAGCAAGATGCAGTCAGGGGAAATTTGCTATGCAGAGAGAACAGGTGTGACTACACAAATTACAGAAGGTCGGCTGCAGATTCACCCTGAAGCCGAAATAAATGGAGAAAGAAGACTAGTGAAAAGATGTTATTGTTATTTTTCCTGATGTTGAGACTTAAAAATGTGTTTTTCCTGTGAATTCTCATCAGGGCACAATGATGTACGTTGAGAACAAAATCCGCTGCAGCCCTAAAATAAAAGTCACAGAGCATTTCGTTGTTTTTTTTTCGTTTGTTGGCTTATTTTAAGGTATCAGTGCAAGTTAAAGGCATGATAGCTATAAAATCTGACACATCTCAAGTTAGATTGCATTTCTCTCCTATCTCTCCCAACAAAACACTGAATAACCCCTAGGGAACTGATGTCTGAATTATTTAATTTTAGGGACCTGACACATATCTACCATAATGTGGACCCCAGAATTTAGGGACCAAGGGATATTATAGCATTAATAATAGAACTATGGGAAGAAAAAAATTTGGAACAATGAGAGAAATATTTATAAATACACATTATCAGTGTAAGTAAGTCATCTTCAGCCTCACATTAAAGTACAAGGCAACTATAAGCATAGCACTGTCCTTCATATTTATATTAAGCTCCCAGTTACCAAGTTACTTACAAGGTGATGTTAAGTAGGTGATATGAAACCCTTGGTCATTAATCTGGTTGTCGGAATGGAAATGAATCCTGGCAAAGGGACCTGTAGTCTGCAGTGGTGGGACAGACAGAGTGGTGCAGAATTTCCCAAGAACCGGGTCCTGATGCAAAGGACCATCTCGAATCTAAAACAAGAGAAGGGATCATTAAGTTCAAAGTGGTCAGATTTTAACAAACCCAGTCGTTTTGTACAGTAATGTCAGAAAACCCATCTTTACAAGTGACGACTCTGGGAGGCTCTCCTGTCACCTATGTATCTATCACATGCTTGGGGTTCAGGAAAGAGTAATCTCCTCCCACCCATCGCTGATGCCTTCTGTTCTCTCTGAATTTTAACTCTGAGGCTGGGTGTACACTTTGAATTTTTCTCAATATTTCCTTTCCTAGGTTTCCCCTGCCCCAGATGTTTGTTTTGGAATGATACATTCCTAATGATCTAGATGAAGAAATGGATATATGCAAAGAAAACAGAAAAGGAATGACAGCAATGTCACTGATGCACAGCTTGGTCTAAATACTCAGGAGGATCAGAAGTGGAAAAGGAAGTAAAGTTAAATTAGATACAACAAGAAAACAGTTTTATGAACTTAAAAAGCGAAACTTTGATAGTAATTAAGTACTGCAATAATGACGATGTGACCTTAGAAAACCATTTTAATTGTTGGGTTTTAATCTCTTAAATAATTGTGCCAACGACTCTATGATTCTATTGTAACTGCAAATTCTGTACTGCATAGAACACCAAGGTACCGATGAACTAATAATATTTTAATATGGCCAATTTTGTCCACTCAAGTTAATGGTTCTATTGGAAGCCAAGTTATAGGGCAGCATGACTTTATTCCTGTAATTTAACTAGCTCCTTGAAATATTCTTGAGAGGTGAGAGGCATTTCAATATTATTGGAATGATTGGTTCTTTCCATTATACATATCCAGGAATTAATATGTAGGAATGAAAAAAATGCCTCTAATTTTAATTTGATAGAATATACTGAAATTAATTTCAAGAAAATTCACTTTAATGTGAACATTTAAAGGATTATCTTCCTGATATTTTCCAGAGAGGAAGATTTTCCAGTCATTCCCAAAGGTTTCAAATCCATTACACGTGTTAAATTACTAATGACTTTAACTTGTGAAGATTTCTGTTTGACAGCAATACCCTTCCATCCTTTATGAATAATTCCATAGCACTTCATTCTTCTCTAATAGACTTGGGAGTGCATATTGTCTTTTATCACTACTGCAAGGGGTAGTGAGATTTATGATGATAAACAAGACAGGAACAACATACGAACTCCATCTTCTCAATGATATTTTCAGTCTGCAAATGGAGAGCAGCATCTTTGATAGACCTACATGCTTATGGCATTTGAATATAACAGTCTTTTTTCCTCTTCCACATTTTAATCTTTTACTAATGATAAACTGGGGGGGCAGAGGGTGACTCCTCTCTTTCCAGTGACGATTATCAATACATCCGGTGAGCCACACCCTTTAGCAATCCATTTCAACACAATTGCTATTAAGTTGTTTTTCTTCATGGAACACTATAGGCAACTTGTGAAACACCTTGTCAGTTTACAACAGACAACTGAAGATCTGAGTCTGCTCTGGAGAAGACAGCCATTCCTGGGTGTTGATTTCGTAAATTCTGCTGTTCCCATGGTAGGAGACTGGGCTTCCAGGAAATGACAGGGGAAGGCAGGGCAGTCTGCTTCCCAGATTTAAATGGAACCCACAAGAAGCAACAAGCTGGAACAGTTAAGAATAGGGAGTTAGCGGATATCCCCGGCAGTCCAGTGGTTAGAGCTCCGCGCTTTCACTGCTGAGGGAATAGGGAGTTGGCATCCTGCCTCTTGAAGAATACATCTAACTACTGCTAATAAACTGTGGTCATCCAAGGGCAGCACCAATCGTCGTTCCTGGAGTTCTAATCACATCATGATAAATTTTATCTAAATACAATTGTTTACCTCCAGATAATCTTTGCTGCAATCATCACGGTGCTCCAGGCTCAAGGTCCCAAAGGTAAATGTTATCAGGAGACCAGGACTAGTTATCACTTTCCAGACACAATCTCTTCCTGGGGGATACTTTCCAGGATATCCCGGAGACTTAATAGAACCATAAGTTCCAGTCAGTATACCTCCACACTCTGAAATAAGAGGAAAAAATAACTTTACGTTGGCATACAAGTTATAATTCACATAGAATTGTCACAGCCTTTACTGTAAGAAGAAAAGCTGTGTTTAAATAACTATGTGCAGTTTTGGACACGCACATAAGTTAAGCAAGACTTTCTACTTTCCAGTTTGATAAAGTTATAAATCCAGGAGTACCGACTGGTAACTAAATGAATCACCCATGCGTCGGGCTCCGTGCTTATTAGCCATCTCATGGTGACACGGTTCAACATGCAGTGTTGAACTGTCTGAAAGATGAATAATGGATGACAGATTTATTTTTTCGCTTTGAAGGAGATTAATTTCTGTACATTAACTCTTTTTTTTTATATTGAAGTATAGCTGATTTACAATGTTGTGTTAGTTTCAGGTAGACAGCAAAGTGATTCAGAATATATGAATATATATTCTCTTTCAGATTCCTTTCCATTGTAAGTTATTACAAGATACTGCGTATAGTTCCCTGTGCTCTACAGTAAATCCTTGTTTATCGGTTTTATGTACAGTGGTGTGTACCTGTTAATCCCAAACTCCTAATTTATCCCTCCCCTACCCCATTGTACATTAACTCTTAAGAAGTTCTGGAACTTCTATCAGCCACTATGCCTTTCAACAAACCAGATAATTTTATACATTAGAAGAGTTAAGTGTGACGTAATGTTCATTTGAGAAGGTTTCTTCACACTGTGATATAGTTATACCATTCATTTTATAAATGAAGAAATTCAAATGTCTATGGGTGGTTGAGCCACTTTCCCAGGAATGGGGTGAGGGGAGGATAGGGCCAGGCTTCCTGACACCCACTGCACCACCACCCGCCAGCCCCCTGAAGTTGCATATCATCTGGGGCGGCTACTGTATGCTACTGTAAAATAGGAAAACAGAAATCTAGATATAATAGACTGCAGTAAATATACATTAGAAAAAAAATAAAATGAAGTGACATTTTAGATGTGCAGGTTATGATATTTACATAGCTATGCAGGTTATTTAAAACAAGTTTTGCTACCAAGGCGAAAAGTAAAACAAATTTAGCTACATGAGTCTCACTATTCCTAATGAGAAAACATCTCAGCTGCTCAGAGGAAGAAAAGGGTTTTAAAACTTAGTACTTAAAAAAATTATCATATGGGTCAAAAAATTAAAATGCCATAAGCAAAGTAAAGTGTTAACGGCAAACTGGGAAAAATGTAGTATATCATACAAAGAGTTAGTATCTCTAAAATACGAAGAGCTTCTAAAAAGAAGAGATATAAACAAAGAGTTCACCGCAAAGTGAAAAGTACCTCCTGATGTAATTATTTTTGCAAAAACAAAACAAAACAAAACTGAATATGATCAAACTCTCTCTGTGTGCGTTTCTCAAATTGCAGTGCAGGGCAGCGGGGCCCAAACAAGAATAGCAATACTCTTGCTGGGTGAAAGAAACAGAACTCAGAATTTGGGGCTACTAAAGTGGCTGGGATTTTGGAGCAGGGTATTATAGAGAAATCAGCTGCATGAAAATAGCACCAAAAAAAATTTACACAAGTGTCCTTGGGTCCTTAGCTGAATGCTAAGCTGTGCACACACAGGGGAAGACTGCAGACTAACAGAAACTAGGAGACAAAGCCAAAACCTTTGTGTGTAATTTGAGTCCCAGGAGAGGAGGGAGGAAGAAATGACAGAAGCAGAGAAGAAAACCACATGATCATCTCAAAAGACTTAGAAAAAGTATTTAAGGTTTCAACATCCATTCATAATAAAAATTCTCGGCAAGCTAGGAATAAAAGGTGTGATGGTTTAAAAATGTTCATAAGTTCTTTGGCACTTTTCCCATTGAGAGATGGGATCTGCGTCTCTTCCTCTTGAATCTGGGCTGGCTTGTGACTGCTTCAACAAATTTTTTTCTTTTCGTTTTTTGGCCGCACTGCACAGCTTGCGGGATCTTAGGTCCCCGACCAGGAATTGAAACAACGCCCCCAGCAGTGAAAGCGTGGACTCTTAGCCACTGGACCGCCAGGTAATTCCCGTGACTGCTTCAACCAATGAAAAATATGGCAGAAATAACACAATATGACCGCTAAGGATAGGTCAATAAAAGCTATGCAGCCCCTGCCTGGTTCTGTTGTAATGCTTGCTCTGAGAGAAGCCAATTGCCGTGAAAGAAGTTGCACTACTCTAAGGCCACCATAGGAGAGGGGCTCCGCGTAGGCACTCAAGTCAGCAGCCTGGCTGACTTCTCACCCAGAGGCCAGCCTCAGCTGTTAGCCCTATGAGTGAGTCATCTTGGGTTTCCAGCCTCACTGAGCCTTTAGATGACTACAGTCCCAGCCAATATCTCATTGTAACTGCTTAAGAGATCAAGTGATAATTGTCGTGCTGGGACCCTTCCAAATTCCTGGTCCACAAAATCAGAAACAAAAGAAAATGATGAATGCTCTACAACACTAAATTTGTGGGTAATTTGTTATCCAGCAATAATAATTCAGAGTGAACTTCCTTAATGTCATAAAAGTTCTTTACAAAAACTTCCGGCTAAAACATTATATTTAAAGGTGAAAGATTGAACATTTCCCCATGAGGTTGGGAACAGGACAATGATACCCACTCCATCACTTTTATTCAGCATTATATGAGATGTCCTAGCCAAGAAGATAAATTAGTCAAGGAAGAGGAATAACAGTTAACAAAGATTGGCAAGGAAGTTGGAAAACAGATAACATATGCGCAGGTAACATCACTGTGTATGTAGAGAATTCTAAAAGACTCTACCAAAGAAAATGATTAGAATTGACGAATGAATTTAGCAATGCGGCTGGATTCAAAACAGAATATTTTAAAATATTTATACATAGAATACTTCTATATATTAACAAAAAATGAAAAATAAAATTTTAGAAAAGTAATATCACTGAACATAGCATAAAACATCAAATAGCTAGAGAAAATATTAATAAAAGCAGCGGAATGCTTAAGCACTGAGATCTATAAACCATTGCTAACTTAGAAGAGAACTAAGTAAATACAGACAGTCTATGTTTATGGATTGTCAGGGTCAACATTTGTAAGAGGTCATTTCTTCCCAAATTGATTATAGATTCAATACAATGCCAACAAAATCCCAGTAGACTGTTGGGGGAAGTTAACAGGTTGATTCTAAAATTTATATGGAAATGTAAAGGATCTAGCTTATTTTAAAAGAACAAAGTTAGAGGTTTTACACTACCAGATTTCAAGTGTCGGTACGAAGCCAATGTGGCACAGGATAGATAAATAAGCCAACAGAAAAGTTGAGAAATTCCAGAAATAGATCCACGGATTTACTGATGGGCAAACCGGAGGTTCAGTGTGTGGTTCTCTCTATTTTTTTATATGCTTAAAAAATTCATAGTAAAAAAGTTTAAAAAAGATTACCCAAACCCAAATAACAGCAGAAGGAACAAATCATCATGTGACATTAAGATAAAAAATACTAAGTGAAGGAGGAGACAATGTCCCCAACGCCCCACACTATGTACTAGCAGGGGCTATAAAGATGCTGTTCAGTAGTTTCACAGGGGATGCTTAAAGACGCATGTTTTTTAAACTCTTTCAATTCAACGGAATTGTATTATCTCTGAACACAAAATGAAAGTCCAGTTCAGTTTAGATTTACTTGATTTTAAAATAATTATAAAAATCATATATCATTAGATCTCAAAACAGCTAACGTGGGCTTCCCTGGTGGCGCAGTGCTTGAGAGTCCGCCTGCCGATGCAGGGGACGCGGGTTCGTGCCCTGGTCTGGGACGTTCCAAAATGCCGCGGAGCGGCTGGGCCTGTGAGCCATGGCCGCTGAGCCTGCGCGTCCAGAGCCTGTGCTCCGCAACGGGAGAGGCCACAACAGTGAAAGGCCCGCGTACCGGAAAAAAAAAAAAACAGTTAACGTATCCAAAAATCTGATACTGATCAAGAAAATTTAATAACCTCAAGAATTTGCTTTATTTCTCTCCATGTTTACACTTACCTGGTGGCTGTGTTTCCCATCTTACTGTAAAGCCTCTCTCATTTCTTAAATGTTCAGAATAGAAATGAAAATAGAGGGCGTTGTCACTACTGAGGAGTTCGTGATGGGGGATGGAGCCACAGAACCTTCCAAGCTGAAATGCCGCAGAGGAATCCCCATCATGAATCTGAAGAAACTCGTGTGGACAATTGTTCCCTGATTCTAATCGGAAAAGAGTGAAAGTGATCCGCAGCACCTAAAAATATAAAGGTCGCAAGAGACTATTTTTCATTTCTATGTTAGTTCTAAGGTGTTTCTCCTACTAGTTGGAAGCATTTATATAGAGTCCCTTTCAAGAGCTGGATCTATAATTTCCTAAGTATTCACAAATACATATGACAATTCTATGTATTAAAATGACTTGTGTTAAAAATTGCTTAGACCTAACTTGAGCTAATGTCAAAATATTAATATTAATGAAATAGATAATAGATTTTAACAGCTTTATTGAGGTATAACTGATATAGAAAGAACTGCACATATTTAATGTGTACAGTTTGAGAAGTCTAGACATATGTAAACACCTGTGACACCATCACCACAGTCAATGTGATAGACATAACCAACACCTTCCAGTTTCCTTCTCTCTCTCTCTCTCTCTCTCTCTCTCTCTCTCTCTCTCGGTGGTAAGAACACAACATGAGATCTATCCTCTTACATCTTGAAGTGCACAATGCTGTATTGTTATCTCGAGGCACTATGTTGTACAGCAGATGTCTAAAACTTATTCACTTACTGTAACTGAAACTTTATACCTGTTGAGTTGTTATTCAATGGGTTAATGAAATAGATTTCAGTAAACTGTCAACTTCATTAAACAAAGGCACTCCAAATGTATAGCTAACAGTGCTTCCAAATCAGTAAAATATAACATTTAAACATCTACCTTGAATTAAATTTAACTGACTAATAACCTGTAGCATGTAGCATACCCACAGTTCATCAGTGACCCCCAGAGATGCTGATTCCTCAGGGGTCTCTGAACCTCTCAACTGATGCCCAGCCTGGATGGACGACCTCGGGTGTAGACAGTAGACACGGTGTAGGCAAGTGTAAAGTGTGCTAGTCTTTGGCGGTTGGATGTCATTGAGAGATGAGTAATACCAACAGCAGACATCATGGGGAAGGTACCATGAAAAGTTTTGAGTATGCAAGTAGGTGAGAATAAACATACAAATGTATCTTCAAGTTAAAATATTAGAATGTGCAGACTTAAATACAGTAATATAATTAATGAACCATGAAAGATTCTGTGCTGACAACCTCATTTAAAACAGCCAAACTACCAAAAGGAGGCCGTTGAATCTAATTTATGATCTAAAACCACAACAGCGTTCAGTTCATGGAAAAGGGTATCAGGATATTTTTGAAATTCTGTGCTAGGGTATTTTTAAGATTTGTTACTCAACATTACATCATTTTTGTCCTTGAAGCAATTTCAATGAAAAATCAAATAAATGTTTATGAATTGAACTACCCTTATTTCAATATTATGTAAACTGTATTATGTAAACTTTGATGGGGATAAGAAGATATAAAAATCACAATAATCAAGAAAAACAGCATGAAGTGTTTTACAGATTCACAATAAATGCATTAAAATTTTTCCACAAAGTGATTTTTTTCTTGAAAGAAAGATGTTTTCAATGTCAGGAAACAGAATTCATGAAAACTAAATGGAAGGAAGGAAATTCACATAACATACCCACTGGGAGACTGATTTTGGAGTTTATTCTATTGTGGGGTCACCAGGCCCCAAAGAATCCTTGCTCCTCAAGGGAAAAAATATTTCTGACCTTGTACAATGACCTCTGTAACATTAGCTTGCTGGGAAAAATTAATAGGATTTCAAGGGAAAGCCTTAGCTATTCAGACATACAACTTTATTTTAACGAGTCCAGGTGTTGGTTGAGAAATAAATACTTGGAAAAGTCTGAGTAATTACTATTGGGGATAAAAGCACTAAAATCCTTGGGCTTGGATCTTAATCTGAAGAGTGTTTGCACGGCAGTTCCGCCACTGGAGTCGAATGGCCTGGGTTCAAGTCCCTGCAGGCCACTTACAGACCGGGCGCCCCTGGACAGATTTCTCAGCTGCTCAAGGGTAAAATGAGGATAAGAATTCTTATCTTTCAGGGTTATGAGAGTTACACTGCAATGATTAAGTGTATGGGAAGCAATTAGCATAGCACATCGGCACAAGCAACGCCACAGAGAAAACCTGGATAAGGAAACCACCTTAATAATAATCAACATAACACTGAGCGATTGCTACCGTCTCGGTAGCAACATGACTGTACAAATTACTGGCTTGCTGTCGGCCAACCCATGTAGCATCCGTAGTGGACAAAGCATGGACTTTGAAAGACAAACTTGGCTTTGAAATCCAACTAGTCCAATTACCAGCTAAGGAATGTTTTTAAAAAATTACTTATCTTCTCATAGTTTCCATTATTTCATCTATAAAATGAGGATATTAGTACTTTAATTCAAAGAATTAGTATAAAGTTTTGAGAAAGGTTTGCAAAATACTCAGCCCAATGCCTGATACTTAGAAAGTCCTCAATATAAGGTATGATGATAGTTGTAGATAATTAGTATATATATAGTACAGATAATTCAACTATCATACAGTTGAATTATCATTATGTGTATTTTATGTAATATATACACATATTACATGTTCATACATATAAATGCAGTGTACATTTGGATGGGAGACCCTGTATTTACCTTTCCCTCTTCAGTTCGGATAACCCAGAAGCAGTTAACGTCATGGACATGACCAACATTAGGGCTCATGTAGCTGAAGCTTCCATTCATCCCTGAGAGGGACCCTCCACAAACTGCAAAGGAAAAGAAGATGAACTGTGCTTTTCAGACGCTCTGGAAAGGCTCGCCCTGCTGCCGAAGCTTTCAGAGAACTCTGAGTAATTCTCGTTGGAGACAAAAGCCCTGCCATTCTTTCTTCTCCCCCGTCTCCCTTCAACATCCACCCAAATCCCACCTCGTGTTCAAAGCCCAGCTGATGCCTCCTCATCTCCGCCTGAATTTCCCTGCCTCTTGGGGTTTTCTCCGGCACCCATTCCCTCTGTCTCTGTGACACCTGACACACTTTAATTCTTATCTTTAGCTCCCGTCTCTCCTCGGCCGTTGTGTATCGTCTTGTCTCCTCAACTGGAAGGTAAGCTGATAACAGGTGGAGACTATTTTATTTTCTGCTTGCTTATTTCTCCACAGGCTCTACTAGAGTTGTAAACACACAGCAGTCTCAATAAATGTCCCGATTCAGAATCAGGAGGAATGAGGGAGGGGTGGAGGTTTTACGGAGGAGGCTGCATAAGAAGTACTCCTGAGGGACAGATACATTTGGATGGGAAACAAAGAAGAATCTGGAGAGGTTTGGGGAGAGAAATTTCCCAGATAAAGGAACACAGCTGAAATGCGGTGGCATATGGGGTCAAGAGAGAAGGAAATCTGTCTGGCTCGAAAGGCGTATTTTTAGGGAACCAGTGAAAAATAAGGTTAGATGGATAGGGTGAGGCCTGGTTATAGAGGATGACTGAAAAACAGTCCCAAACTTTATTTAACAGACAAGAGGGAGCCACTGTGTATTTGAGAGCAGGAGCGTGACGTGATTACGTGTAATATTCCCGGGAAATGAAACGGCTGCTATAGAGAAAACTCTCTCTTAGAGAACTACAATACCTTTAGCATATTTTGTTTTCAAAATGGACATAATGAAAGTGGCAAATATGGATTTAATTTTTCCTTTGATGTGAAGGTTTGTATGGCTTAAATTGAAATATATATTTACCTTGTGAATTTCATACCATTTCTGCAAGGGAAGACTTAGTTCTAAGCCTCTGAGCAACGGAACAAGAAAGCAGGTTCAAAATCTGCAGCAGGACACACTCAAGGGTGATGCTTCTAACCTGTGAGCATCTGTCGTACAAGAACTGCTGAGCGTACCTTGTTGGGGAATCTGACAGAGAAATCCAGTCCAGAAACGTGTGCATTCACAACCGAAAGCATTAACGCCATCAACACAGGTTCCCCCATTCAGACAGGGGTTGCTCAGACACTCATTGATGTTTTCTGTGCAGTTGATACCTGCCCAACCCGATTCGCAATTACAAAGATAACCAGAGACTGTTTCCTAAGGGCAGAAGAAACATAATGTCATAGGACAAAGGGATAGACAATAAACTTGAACCAAGCCAAATGATAAAGAACAGCAGGGCTGTGTATTCTGTGTAGAAGGTGTCGAACCATAAGCATCTTCCAGTAGCCTAACTTGTACTGATTCATTTAAAGGGTAATTGCAAAGTATAAGAAATCAGATGTATTGGGGTCAAACTGCAGGCTTTGTTTTACCACTTTGTAAATCACTGAGAGAAAAAATGAACTCATTGGTTTTTCCTGGGAACTAAAGTTATTACCTACCTTTTACCTGAAAGTTATCGACAGTTCTCTATCTTAAGTTTGAATCATTACCTTAAAATCTATGAATCATAGAAAACATATTTCTCAGAAGTGAAACTAAAATTACTCTCCAGTACGCAGTTTCCCCAGGAAGAGCAAAGGACTCACTTGGCACTGTCCATTTAAACAGGGGTGACTCAGGCAAATGTTACTGAGCTGCACACATCCATTTGGCCCATAACCGCTTCCAGTATATCCCGGGAGACAGGTGCAGACAGGTAAGGAACCTGTTTAGAAATACAAATGGACGCGTAAATACGGGTCCCCTCCATTCTGACCCAGTAACAAAGCTCAGGCTCTATCCTCTAAACAAGGAGTCGTCAAAGTCTACACGTCCCCAGGGGCAGACAAGGCGAGGTGTGAAGAGAAAATATGAGAATCTTTTTTTTTTCTAGTTTTTATCTTAAGAATAAGAAAGACATGACACATTTTCAATATTTATTTGCAGGTTGACACTGGTGCTGTCAGCCTGTATGTCATGGTCCTGAGTTGTGTACCAATGGGAGGCATGCCAAGGAAAAGGGGAGTTTCTTATCACGGAGGGCTTGACAGCAGGAAAGAGCATTCCTCTGAGGACAGTATCTGTTGCAAGCACTGTACACATACTGACTAACTTGATCCTCTCAAGAGCCCTACAAACAGGTACTATTATAATTTCCATTTACAGATGAAGACAAAGCACAGAGGGATTAAGTGCCTTTCATCAGGGACACACAGCTAGAACATGGTGGAGCCACGGGAAAAGTAAAATCCAGTCTTCTTCTAGAATTCATGCTCCTAACCACTTCAGTGGGCTGTTAGTCATTTAATAACGCTTAAAGAGTTATACACATATATACATGCATATATACACACATATATTCTTGCATATATGTGATATGACAAGTTAGCAAAAGTAAAAGTGGTATTTTGAAATAACGAGAGATATGATACGTTATTCAATAAATGGAGTTGGGGTCACCTATTTGGACAAAAATATCAAATTAGACCTCTACTTGACACTATAGATAAAAACAAATCTTAAAAAGATCAAAGATTTTAATATTAAAAATAAATGAGAGGGACTTCCCTGGTGGTCCAGTGGTAAAGAATCTGCCTTACAATGCAGGGGACGCGGGTTTGATCCCTGGTCAGGGAACTAAGATCCCACGTGTCGCAGGCAAATATAAATAAATAAATAATAAATCTTAAAAAAAAGATACTAAAAAAATAATAATAAATGAGAGTACATGTACTTGACTATTTTTAAAGAGTTTGGTAGGGAAGACCAAATTCTCCCCAAATTCTTGGGGTCTTTAGGGAAGACCCCAAAAGAAAACATTTACCTTTTTGACTACATAAAAGTTTTAAACTTCTAAATAGAAAATACAACCAAAAAATTAAAATAAAAACAACACCCAGGAAAAGTACATGTAAAACATAAGATAATGAGATAATATCCTCATAGCACCTAATGAAATGTTACAAATCAATAAGAAAGCAGATGAACAAAGGACATGAAAGAAAAGTTTTAAAGGGCCAGTAAATATCTAAAAAGTATTCATTATGAATTATTAGTAATCAGAAAGTTTTTTGATTTAATCAAAATTAAAATAATGAGAAGGCAATTTTTGCCTATAAAATTGACCAAAACGAAAACTAGCAATAGTACCCCTTATTGTCAAGGGTGGGGTAAATGTATATTTTCACACACTGTTAATGAGCATATAAACTGATACATTTTCTGGGAGAAAATTTAGTAATATGTATGTATTTTTTAAATTGTAGGAGGTGAAGCTTCTTTTATGCAGCACAGCCGACCCTGTTGGTTTTCACCCTACATCCATTTGCCCCTCCTTAGTAGTGAACTCCTTATTTTAACTGGGGGCATGGGCACCTGAAATAAAGATTACATTTCCCAGCTTCCCTTGCAGCCAGGCTCAGTGGAGCCAAAGGCCCAGAAAGGGGAGTCCTTAAAGAGAGCGGACAGGTCCTCCTTCCTCCTTTTCTCCTTCCTGCTGGAATACAGTCATGCATCTATCAGCTGGCTTAATTATCTTGGGAAATAATTGCAAAAATTAGAGCAGATAAAAGAGCATAGCCTATGGCATTTTTAAAAATCCAAATGTATAGTTTTAGAACATGGATTAATTTTTGGTTTGAAGACCAAAGTAAGAATTTTGAAAATAGAGGATTTTGATTTTAAAATGTTGATTTGCTTTAGAAGGTCATATTAAAATACCCCAAACCAGAGGGAGAGATGAGTCATTACCCAGAACCAAGGAGCACGATGCGAGTGGGTGGCAGCCTCCGTTATTGACCGAGCAGAGGTCTATGAGGGCGCAGACTCTTCCATCGCCCTGGTACCCTGATCACAGCAAGAGCAGGGGCATGAAAAGCAACGTCAGGAATATGCAAGAAGAATCCCAAACTGAGAATCAAATATCACAAGAACCAGACCAACCACAGATCTTCCACCATCAAAACAGAAAATGTAAATGTAATATGTCATAAATAAAATTCCATAGTTAAGAAAATGGACAGGGACTTCCCTGGTGGCGCAATGGATAAGACTTCACACTACCAATACAAGGGGCCTGGGTTCAATCCTTGGTCAGGGAACTAGATGCCACATACATGTCGCAACTAAGAGTTCGCATGCCATGACTAAGGAGCTGGCGAGCCGCAACTAAGGAGCCCACCTGCCACAACTAAGGAGCCCACATGCCGCAACTAAGGAGGCCTGAAGCCACAACTAAGGAGCCCACGAGCCACAACTAAGACCCAGTGCAACCAAATAAATAAATAAAATAATAAATAAATATTAAAAAAATAAAATGGACAACAAGAATTAGGAACCTGATTTCAGAAACAACATTCAGGGTTGTTTCTAATGACACAAATAAAACTAAAAAGACAAATGAAACTACTGGGAGACTTAGAAAGTGCGGACACTAAGGAAGTTGACATTTTTTAATTACAGTGACTTTGAAGATCTTGGAGCTGAATTATTCTAAAAGTCCAAAGTACTGTTATTTCATGTTAATAAAACATACAGGGTTTCAGTTTACCCCTTAGAACTCCCTGAACTTCTTGGATAGTAACTCAGTTTAGATTAGAGAATAGGAATCATGACTTCTTTCCGGAAGAGAAGGGAAACTCACATGTATGATATGCCTACTATTATGTCTGTTATTAAGTAAACTTTATATGGAAAACATCTCATGAGTTCATTATATTAATAAATTATTTGTGGTAACAATACGTCTGTGATCCATAGAGAAAATCTGTCAAGTTCTGCATTATCTCAAGAGGCTATTTCACAGTTTGTAAAGGCTTATTGTTTTCCATTGATATTCAAAATATGTTTTATTTCTTTCTTATAACATAGCTGAACTAATGTGCCCTGGCTCCATAAGTTAAGTAAAACTTTTTGCCCTATTCAGTTTGTCTCCTTAGACATAAGTCATATTTACAACGGAACACAAGAGCCTGTGTTCAAATGCATGTTTTGCCTGTAAGGGTATCAGGAAATTTGGTGTAGCACCTGGTGGGCAGGGATGACAGTGGTAAGAGCCAGGTGTGTTTATACACTCCACAGGTGGAGCCACAGAACAACCGCCATTGCTTATCTCACATTCATTGATATCTTCACAAATGTATCCATTTCCTTGCCAGCCTAGAAAAACAGGTTTGAAAAGTTAGCTCTTCAATAGTTAAACACACATGAAAACCTGCTTAACTGTGTAAGGAACCACTGATTAAAATGAGATATACTCTACCTATCAGATTGGCAAAACTTGTTTTAAATACTTACGATCAAATTCCGGCAAAGAGGTGGGCACATGGGGTAGTCTTATATGCTGTTAGTCAGAAGTTAAATTAATAAATCCTATTGGGAAAGAGATCTAGGAGTATTCATTTAAAATTTTAAAATACATACCTTTTGACTAACAATTCCACTTCTTAAAACTTATTCTGCAATGATAAAACTGTCAGTACATAAAGATGTAGGTAAGCTGGTATCTACTGCAGCATTGTTTAATGGGAAAAAAAACTCTCAATGGTCTATAGGAGCATAGCTGAAAATATTATGACTCATCTATACCACTGGATGCTAAAAGCTATTTTAATAACATGTGCACACACATTGAAAGAATTTTCCCTTATGTATTTTAATTGAAAATACCAAATTTTAGAAATATATGCAGAGCTGTGATCCCAGTTTGGGGAAAGAATTGTTTTTAAACCTGCATATAGGTCTGTGTGTTTGTATGAGTGAAGGAAAAGGCAGAAGAGGAGAGAACCAGTTGCTAAGAGTGGTCTCATCAGGAGAAGGGGCTTGAAGAAGGAAGGGATTATCATGTTACTTGAGACACAGCTGTTTTATTCAACTGTTGAGTTTTATTACTCAATTGAAATGATTTAAAATTATAAGAATTTTTAAAACATTTAAAATCCTTTAAAATATTTATTTTCTTTGATCTAAGTGGGGACCCCTTCTAAAAATCTACCTAAGAAAATTATCATATTTGTGGGTGAATAATTGAACGCATAGAAAAAAGCTGGAAGGAAATACGTTCAAACATTAGTGGTGGTTCTGAGTGATGACTATATTTTTTTTCTGTTGTTTTTTTCGTAATTTTGTAGTTTCTTTATATTTTTTAAGAGCATACATTGCTTTGATATTCAGGGAGAACTAAGGTGACTGACAGGAAAACAAAAAGTTTGTGTTTCTCTTTTTCCTCTCCAACAATGAAAAGAAAAATGTAAGAACACCTTTGCCCAGGTTATACTTTAAATGATTTACTTTTCTGATTTCTAGTTTTTAAAGACTGTCATTGGCAAATTACCTTCAAGAACATGATTATTTGCACATTTTGCTTGCCCCTGAGAACTAAGAAGGAAAAGGTCTTGACGTGTTTTCTTCGGTGTCTTTCTAGTTGTACAAGATCTAAACACGTAAGATGAAGAAAGTCACTAAACCAGACATTGCTAAGTGAACGAACAGGCACGTGAGGTTCCCTGGCAAGAGAGGATAAGGGAGAACCCAGCAGCTCAGCTCTCACCCAGGGCCAAGCAGACCTGGGTTTGGATCCTGACTGAGGCTAAGCTCCTAGATCTTGGGCAAGTTATTTACCTTCTCTGAGGTTCAAGTTCTTACACTTCGAAATGGGAATAACACTAATTCCTACCGTTTCTTGTTTCTGTTGTAGCTGCATGAATTAGAAATTGCCTAGCACAGTGCCTTAATGACATTCTCACAAGGAATAGCTGCAGTTATCATATTCTCCTTGGGTTCCGCTTTCTAAGAACACCCAGGGAGCGCAGACGGGCCTTGTAAACTCTCTGGGGTCTGGTCGATCGCTTACCAGTGCACCCAGAGCTGTGCTCAGCTCACAGTAGGTGCTCTGCAAGCATGCCTTGAAGGGAGGATGGTGATCTCACAGTAAGAAAGGAAGCTTTGACTCAAACCCAGGCAGTCTCTGAGCCCTGAGTCCACATTCTCAGGGACCTCCCCTGGAGGTTCGGTCTCTCTGGGTCTGTGATGGAGCTGGACGACCCTATTTACAGCCAGGCCCCAGGGTCTTCTAACGACACACCCAGGTGAGGACTACTGGACTCCAGTGAACACAGTCAGAGCTCAGTTTGCCCAAGTCTACAATCACCTGGTTCATATGAAACGTGGGACCAGAGCACGTGTCTTTTGATCTCAAGTCTAATCAGTTCACAGCCATAGCAACCAAACGTTTGACCTCCCGAACTCTACGGCTAACCCTGGCCCCGAGATCTGACTCCGGCACACTTTGGGACAAACCCCCCATTTCTTCTGTTGAATTGCTGCAGCAGTAAGATGGCCTGGAGCGGGATTTAGTGCATCAGGACATGAAACTGGATCGGAAGCCGTCCTGAAAACGGCATTCTTATCCCTCGGCAGTGGAAGGAACTTGGTTCTGGCGTTTCGCCTGGCTGCCAGGCATCTCTGGCCGGGTGGGGACACGTCCATATACCTGCGGGACAGGCGCCACAATAGAAGGAGCCCGGCGTGTTGAAACACTGCACAAGCGCTGAGCAGGGCGGAGGCCAGAGGCTGCACTCGTCTCTGTCCAGCGTGCAGGCCATGCTGTTCGACGGGGCCGTCCACCCGGCATCGCAGAGGCAGCTGTACTTGGGCTGGCAGGACGACAAGGGTGTGAGAAAAAGCAATCAAGGAAAATGAGCATGAAAAGCCTTTGAAAATCTCTCCGAACCCACAGCCGATTTTTCCTCTAACGTTCATTTCCATGAGGCCAATCGAGTGGCTTCTCTTTTTCTTCCCATATGATTAAGCATTTAGACCAGACCATGAAAAAAAGAGAAACGGCTTTATTTTAGAATAAGGGAAACCTGTCATTTGCCCCCAGAGATGCCTGGGAAAGAGTAACAACAATCAAGAGCTGTAAGTCAATATAATTAAAGTCAATCAACTCAGCCTGCTCTGGTTTTAGAGGGAAAAACACCCATGTAGGCACAGACCTTGGAAAGTCAATTCTGTTTGTTTCCTTTTTGAAGGTTCCACCCACCACCACCCCTCCCACCACGGCTGGAAGGGAACCATTTTCCATCACATGGGCAGAAAAATAGAACTAAAAATAAAGACCCAAAGGTCTCCAGCAAGGCCAAGTGGGCCAGGGCTGGGTGACCTTGAAGGCCAGGAATCAAGGTCGCCAGGACCCAGAGCACAGCGGACGCTCAGGGAAGTGGAGTCTGCAGCGGGCTCAGGGGCCAGAAAAATCCAGACTCCTTAAAATGGTTGCAAACAAGGGCAGGCCTTTTGTGTTGCCATGTCTTGTCAACGTTAAAACTCACAAGGCCAAGAGAAGGTCACGCCTCACAGGGAGATTCATGGACGAATCATAAAAAAAAAAAGCTCGGATTTATATAATGAAATCAACCTCTGGGTCCCGTTTTCTGTTTATTTATAGACAACGGTCACAACCTTCCTCATCTGAGGCCGGCTTAAGGGCAGGACGTGGCTCCCCTCTGCAGCCCCACAGGGTCCAGCTTGTACACAGCTACGCAGAGCGAGGAACTAATACCCAGGCCTCTCCCCAGGGGTCCCACTCCGGAAGACACCCACCTCTCCAGCCTGCACTCGGACCAGATCCTCGCAGATGCCGTGGACACAGCGCACCTGGGAACCCCCCTCACAGTCATCGTATCTGGATGCACACTGGGGGCCGTGGGTGTCAGGCGAGCAGAGACAACTGTTGGTCACACAGAGCACAACGTCAGGACCTGTTTCTTAGCATCAATAAAAAAAAACAGCAGTAATTCCGATTGCGGGTCAGTGATCTTCCCGTGGAATCATAAACCAGCAAACCAGACTTACTGGCTGGCGTCTTGGGAGAAAATCACCATGTGCTTCTTTAAGTGGCAGATTGAGTAAACGTGTTATCATCTCAAATATGGGGTGAGAGGGCACGACTACCACTATAAATTCTTCTGCTATCAGGTCATCAAACAGTGCTTTCAAAGGTCAGCCATCTATAAACTAAGGGGGACGGAGTTCATCAGGACGGTAAAGGGAGAGATCATCGCAGCCGTTCATAGGCCAACCAGCTGGACACGCCAGTAAGCACAGGTGACCTTGACTGAACGGATAAATTCCCGAATATTCTCTAGGCTTGCATAACCTCACGGACAGTGGTATATCCACATCTCAGAGTCTATGATGATGATGATGATACTACAAGGGCAACACTTCTATCCATAAGACAGGAGTTAACATAGTAACATTTCTTTCATTGTCACGTTGTAACTCACAAGAGGTAATTATCACATATTACCTAAACTAGCTGTGGGTGTTTTGTCATGAGATTTCAGTTCAGTAATAATCAAATAAGCGAAGTTGTTTTAAGCTGTTGTAATCTTAAAGTTGCTGAGTTAGTTTTATATCTGTCCTGCAGCTTCAGAGGGAATGTGGACGGTGTGAGATGGCTGGGGAAGTGGGTGGGGGAGGTAGAGGAATCACTGAGCTACACTTCTTTACACACGTCTGAGCACGGCTGATGGAGCGAGAGCCAGGCCCGCGGGGCACTGTTTGCCTGACTTGAGCCATGCTGGCCATTGGGGCCGAGGGCAGAGTCAAGGTACAAGGAGGACCTGTGTGGCCATGGACCGTGAACTAGTTTCTGAGTGTTCTGGAAAAGGGGCCGGTCTACCTGGTAAAGAAGCTCTTTTTTTTTTTTTTTTTTTTTTTTTTTTTGGCGGTACGCGGGCCTCTCACTGTTGTGGCCTCTCCCGTTGTGGAGCAGCACAGGCTCCGGACGCGCAGGCTCAGCGGCCATGGCTCACAGGCCCAGCCGCTCCGCGGCATGTGGGATCTTCCCGGACTGGGGCACGAACCCGTGTCCCCAGCATCGGCAGGCGGACTCTCAACCACTGCGCCACCAGGGAAGCCCTAAAGAAGCTCTTTTAACGATACGTGCTGAGGCACAAAGAGCTCAGCTGATGTCCATGGATAAAAACAAATGTGTGATTGGCAGTGAGGGAAAGGGGAGCTTGGCTGTTGGAGAAGCTCTAGGAGCCACACTCTGGGCACAGAACTCTGTGTAGCCGTGGAGGCCCCAGAAACAACTGCTGTGGTGGCACCTTCGAGTGGGTTCTAAGGAAGAAAGAGACCAACGAATGTGGCCAGAGATGGAGAGTCAGAGTATGGTGAATACCATTCAGGCACTCACATGTGGGGTTGCCAGGCCTAGCAAATAAAGATACAGGATGCCCGGTTTAAAATTTGCATTTCAGATAAATACTTTTTTGGTATAAGTGTGTCCCATGTAATTTGCAACATCAATATCTAATTCTGTAAAACCTGTTCCATTAATAAATCACATTTCTGAGCATTCCAAGGTTGCCTTTCTCATTAAGGTCATAGATTGATAGCAATACATGATTAAACTTCAAAAGAAATTCAATTATTCATTCCTTACCCATAGCTGTTTATCTTCTTCTCATCTCTTTTTCCACACTCCCCCTCTCATATTCTCTTCCCTTTCCTCTTCACTCTCCCAGCCTTACACAGAATATTCTTTCAGACAATTTAATTAGACTCTTGGAGACGGCAGGACTTTGGACCATCTCTTGCACACATTTGAGGATCTGATCCAGGTGGCTTCCTGGCTAAAAGTTTATTTTACCAGCACCTCCACCCACCAAAAGAAAATTTTTTTAATCTTTAAACCAACGATTACTAACTTTCTGAGTCTGTGATGTATGAGAAGCCTGAGTATTCAGGAGCCCATGGGACAAGACGGCCTAGGTCTTGACCCTTCCTGTTAACTCTTCACCTTAGACCATGTAATAATAACTCCCTCTGCCTCTGTTTCTTGTAAAATATAAGTGCCAATCTATGAACACTATTTTCACCTTGGGGTCTAAAGGCATTTTCCTGTAGGAAGTGCTCAGGAAACTGTGCATTTATCTTATCACTAAGTGCTTTACTATTGGAAAAGGACTTGAAATTTGAGAAGAGCTGCAGTTAAATCCTCTCTCTGCCTTCTCCCTTGCTATTGTCATTTGGAGAAGAGTATATTTTAATCCTACAGCACTTCCCTAATGAGCTACAAAGCATACTTCTTTCATTAAGTTTAGATAAGACGAGGAGAAGAAGAAAGCCTAATGGGAGGAAGGAAGCCAAATACAAGAGCAATTTCCTTACTATGATCCTCAAAGACAAATATTTTTAATCCCATTTTATTGGCAAGGTTCAAATTGCCCAAGGCACAGAATTAGCAATTGGCAGAAGATGAATTAAAACGTAGGTCAGTGTTATCCCTGTACTATTGTTTTTCCACATCGCATTCCCATGTTCTGAAAGGGACAGTTAGTTGAAGACTTTCCATTTTTACATGTCTTTTTAACGTAACAGTGTTTGCATGCAAAATGTATATTCTCAAGGTGTCTGGATACACCCTTAAGGAAGAAGAGTAGTGAATTATATGCCTCCCTGAAGAAGTCACTTTTGTAACGACCTTCTATGGCTGATTTGGTCCCAGCAGAAAAAAAACTAGGCTTTTCCATCTTCAAAAACGCTGCAAGTGCATTTGGCAGGTGAGACGAGGTCACATATATTTTCATGGTCATAGTTTAACTTGTGCTAGATTCCGTGGTTCAATATTAATATAACTGACTAACTAAAAGATGTGATACGTTTAATACTTAACTACAATCTGAGCTAAAACCAGATGATCCTCCATCATAAGCTCTGCCTGTTTTAAAATCTACCAGTGATAAGAATGGAAATAAGTAAAATAAAATATGATAAACACCATTGTGTTCTTGGAGAAAAAACAAAAAAGTCAACTTTTTTTTTTTTTTTTTTTTGCCCTAGAAAGCCTTCTAGATCTGAGCCTGACGTATATAACAGGCACCGTCCATGGCAAACGTGGCTCCCACGGACTGTCTTAAACCATAGTCAGCAGGAAACAATAGGAATCACTTCTTCAGAATAAAGAGGCAATAACAGCGTCGAGAACTGGCAAAAACATTACCTGTGAGCTGTCTGAGCGCTTGGGACAAGACCACGAGCCACAGGAGTCGGGGAAACAGACGATGGTTTTTCCTGCTCTACTTTCGTTACTCCAAGAAAGAATTTTTACCAGAAATTTTTCTGTGAAATGGGGCTTCCAATGAATTAGTATTTGCATAGCGCTTTGTCTTTCAAAGGTCTTTATAATGAAAAGTTATTAAGCCCCGTAAATAAAGACTCCTTTGTCTCCCTCAAGCGAGTGGGCTCTAAGAGTCAGAGACTGGAGAAGCCTGCAAATCCAGAGCAAACCCTGCTCACCACAGACGCATGTCTGCACACCCAGATTATCCGACAGGGTCTCAAGCTTGCCTTCATCCACTGCCCACAGAAGTTTCCAGAAGGGGCTTCTAGTCTCAGGGAAGCTACTGATTAACAAGGATTTCACCTCACGTAATTAGTGGAACTCGAGAAAATATCTAAAGGATCTTTGTTTCATTCCACATAGATTCCACAGAGCAAGCGTTTAATCTTATGCTCATGTACATTTTTCGATATATGCTCTTTTATTCCTTCAGAAAGACTTCATCATATGCCTGAATGAGAGTCACAGATAATCAGCTGAAATTCGTGAGGCTTCATAAAGCATCCCCACAGCAAGAAGAAACCAGATTGAAGGGCTGTGCTCCCTAGCGTACTCCAGCAACGCTATGAAGGGCAGAAACTAGAAACCAAAACCATTCCCAGGGTCAGCACAATCAGGCCCCGGGCTTTCTTCGATAGGACGGTGCAAGAGGAAATAATTCAGTGCTGCCCTATCCAGTTGAATCTGCCATTTAGGCAGCTCTCAACAAATACAGTGGCCTCCCTCCCTTCTCTCTCTCCCTCTCTCTCTCCCCCTCCCTCCCTCCCTCCCTCCTTCTCGTTTGTATCTGGAAAAATTAACCTCTGACATGCAGCAGATACTTGTGTTAAAATTTTTCTTTTCTTTTCCATTTTGCAGGGGTAAAAATACAAGTTTGTCCTGGGGGGAAAAAACGATTTTGGCTTCGTCTATGGGTCTCCACTCCCTGCCGCACACATCTGTTATTGTGTTGACTTGCAAGACTCCAGAAGACAGTGATGATAACACAAGATCAAGAGTGAGAACTGATCTCCAGGACATTCCTCAGTAACGGGAAGGCGGGATGATTCGTGCTAGGAGTGATTTGCCACTGATATCTGCAAGCAGCAATTCTCATTGATAAATGCCCATAAACAGAAATGAGGAGATAATGCTTTCAAGGCAATGAAAGATTAGACCTGCATTCTGGATCTGGCCCAAGCTTGAATGTTTATAAAAGCAGGGATCAGGGGGTTCCTTTAAATGAGAAACAAAATCCAGAGAGCAAAAGGCTCTTTAATAATGTAATAGTTCATTTACATCACAGGCGGTACAATGTGCGGGACATTTAAACTCACAGACACATCCACCAGAAGCCTGAATGAGTTAAGTTTGTAACTTGCAATGAGCAAACATTTTTAACATCAGGTCAAAAGAACAAAAGAATCAACTAAATGAAAAAGAGGAAGATTGCGGTTGCTCTTTGAGAAAATCATGTGTTAACAGATGACAAGGCCAAAACCAAGATTACTGTGCTCAGTTTTGCTGGAAAGGTCAGAATGGATTGTTACAAGGGAACTGAAGAACAAGACATCAGGGACACTAGCGAGAGAGTAAATAATTGCTCTTTACTCCAGTGAGGTCACACCCAGAGATTCTGTCATAACAGAACCAATTTCTTTATCTTTTAATAATCACAGAAAATAGGAGATCCACCAAACTATAGGGAAAGATAATGTCTAGAGGTTTGAGGTTTTTTTAAAGTGATTTTTAAGAAACTACAGAAACAGTTTGACATTGACCTGCCATACATGTTTGGACTCGATTATTTAACAAGACAGTGCATCAGCCAGTGTAGCTTTAAAGACCAATATTCCTAGAGTTTGATGGGAACATGGACGCATCGGGATGCCTAAGTCGGCTTTGTAAGGGAAGGGGAGTTTTCCTGCAGAGGGCGATGCCTGAGTGGTGCCTGACAGTGCTGCAGGCGAGCCATGTGACAGAGGCAATCAGAAGAGAAGATGGGGGAGGCCTGACGATCGTGGTGAGGGCCTGATGGCCAACTGAAGAAAGACAGTGAGCGCTAACCGTGTGAAGAAAACCTCGGTTCAATCTCTGCTCTGGTTATGGCTAACACTGCACTTAGCGCTTGAATGGAGATGTCCTGATGTGATCTGTCAGCTCTCCGCTCTGTGGAGTGAGGGCAGCAGGGGCTCGCTGGTATGCGGTGGTGGGGGGGGGGGTCCCTCCCGGGGGTGGGGGGGGTCCCTCCCTCTTCTACGTAAGGCTCCTCAGTGGCTGCCGCTTTGATGCTGTGACTCCTACTAACCCTTCAGCCTCATCTTGCCCCGGGCCATCCTCACTCTACCCCAGCCATGGTGGCCTCCTTCCTGTTCCTCAGAGATTCCAGAGAAAGAATTTCTTCATGGGGTGAGAGCTGAGGTCACACAAGCTTTCTTCCATCTAAGTCAATAGCTATGTGTATGTTCAGTGAGCACCACGTGACTTCCCCAGGGAGCACCTAATTTTGCTGGTAATACAGATACTTAATCGTGGACACTTTTAACCAGGGAATGTCTTAGTCCTTAAAAAACAAACCCTAATATTTTTTTAAAAAAACAAAAAAACAGGCAAAAGTGCCAGTTTTGAGCTAAAGCTTTAAGAGGCTTTACATATTTCTGTTTAACTCTCTGGGGGCTTTTGGCCTTGGCCATGAGAAGGACATTTCTCAGGCAGCTGGGACACCTCCAGCCCACACCGAAGAATGAGACCTGCAGACCAAACCAAAATGAGGTAGAGCCACTGTGGCTAATATGCAGACCTGCGAGTATGAAAAATAAATACTTATTGGTTTAAGAAAAAAAAAAAGGAAAGAAAAAAAGTTACCTGTAACTTCCTGCTGTATTTATACACGTGGCTCCATTCTGGCAGCCCAAGGGTGTTCCTGAGTAAATCTCACATTCGTTAACATCAACGGAGCACAGAGGACCCTGCGTTCAGACAAAGAACAAAGTCAGGTGTCGCAGGTCACAGAGGCATCCGGGGCCAGTCTTCACAGGATACGATGAAGGATTTAAACACGGACAGGAAAGAAATCCTCGGTCAAGCCAAATACATTAAAATTGAGACTGGTCTCCAGTCATCCTTCCTCTGGAACTCAGGTATGGCCCAACAGAGACAAAGAGCTCTTCGCGGATCACACCAGTCACAAGAGAAGAATCCTTATACAGGCTAACCCTCATTTCACTATGGAGCTCTGCCTGGGAATAGTCACATCATTTCTTTTTAATGCACATGTCAGGAACATTTTCACCATTAATAGAAAAGGGCAGGAAAATGTACAGGCTATATCAAGATTTGTTCAGTACTTTCAAGGCTGAACAATTTAAATTCATGCTAGCCCGAATAACATGTAGTATCCAATCCAGTGAACCCTCCTTAAGATGGCTTAGTATTCAGTGGGGGATAGAATCATGCCCGCCGCTGTTTGGATGTTGGCGTACATGGTGTCATTCATTCTGATTCAGGAGACCACAGAATCCTAGAAACCTTGGATGGAGAATTAAATATGTCTGAAGGACTCCAAGGAAACCACCGATGCTGACTCATCATTCTTTTTAACCAAAGCCCGAGTGACTCACCTTCCACTGTGAGGGACAGATACAGAAAAAGGAATCCTGGAGATTGAGGCAGGTTCCGCCGTGCTGACACGGATTGCTGCTGCAGACCTTTCTGTCGTGTGTCTGAAACAAAGACAGGAGGGTCAGCGAGACAATCGTGCTTTCCGTGTTCCAGAGCGGGTATGTGTATAAAACTACACTTTACTCCTGATCAATGGAGGGTCTTCCTCCAGACTTTCAATCCATTACTTAAATTCTTCTTCATATCAACTCTCTTATGAAAAAACAAAGCGTTTGATATCATCAGTCCCATTCACATTCCTTCACTATTAACATGCATTTAACCAGGGATGGGATGAGGCATGAGTGGCAGGCGAGGATTCTCACTCTACTCTTTGGAAAAGCATTGTTCACCTGACAAACGTACGTTGGTGGACACGGGTCCAGATTTCAGCTGTGGGAATCACATGGACGTTTCTCTTGTTCCAGTTCTGTTGCTGTTGTTCTTATCTTTGGTGCCTCCAGATAAGCATTTGAAATAGGATCATCTTTTGCTGCCACCCCTCCTCCCCTGGGTTAAGATAACTGAACTCTTTTCACTCCAGGACCCTTTATTGGAAATGTGGCCTGTTAGATACACCCTCCAGTCTCGTGCTCACATGACTGCTTTCAGACCAGAGTCACAGACAGACCTGCCTGTGTCTATAGAACCTGGGGAATCTTACCCTATGTCAGCTACCAGTTCCAGTCTTGTAAGATTTGTAATGCCTTTGGGGGCAGAGGAAACTTCTTTAGAGAGGACAAGTGATTATGCAAGGAAAGCTATCCCGTTAATTTCACCTAATCTTTGTCTCATTCTGTTTTAAAAATTAAAATAGGGGCAAATTATTCTTCACATTAAAAAAAAATATTTGGTGACTCAGAGAGAAAATGAAGTCTGTTCCCTCCGTTTGCAGATGAAACTGAGAGCAGAGGATGGCAGGCTGACTCAGCACCATTTAGTGCAAAGCCCATTCTCTCTCCACCTTTGTAATAAGTCAGGTGCCCATACATTTGGGGGTCTCTTTCTGGGCTGTGTTTTCTTCCATTATTCTGTCTATCTTTGTGCCAGTACCACAATTAGCTCTGTTCATCACAGGATACTATTAAAAATTAACCACAAACTCACTTAGAGTTTTTTTCTGGCATACAAGACAACGCTGAAGATGAAAAACTCAAAAGCCCACGGGGGCCCAGCAGGAAGTGGAATCCGCAAGCAGTCAGGAGGAAGACAATAGGGAACTCGGGGGACTGTGGTGCCCAGAGCGCACTTGCCCCATCCAAAGGCAGGCAGGCAGGCACTTCCATTCCTAAATCATTAAAAACTTTTCCCGGGGGGATGGGCAGAGGGAGGACAGTCTGAGCTAAATGGACCATGGCCTCCAGTTCTTGACCTTTGGTGGGAATGAAGAAGCACTCTAGGAGACTGAAAACTCTCGTGCTGTGCCGTGCTCATTTCCAATTCCTCAGCTACTCCATAAAAAGATAAAAGGCTGAAAGGGCAATTTATTACCAAAGCCAGCAAAAAGAATACATGAACTTGTTCACCAAATGTAAAACACCGAAGTAGAGGACAACATGTGAAGCATAATCAAAAACAGACCAAGAATATTAGAGCAGGGATTCTTAACCTGGAATTCCCTTGTTTCTATTCAAAATTTAAAATATGGAGACCTTCTATGCATTTCTCTGCGTGGAAGCTTACAGCTCCCATGAAAGTCTCAAAAATGTCAGCTCCCTACAAAAGGGGTAAGAAGTCTAAAATCACAAGGACTAGTTTACAAGCATGTAGTAAAGTTATGGAAGGTTTATTCTAATCAATTGTTCAGATTTAATTACCAGCAAATATACTTTTAAGATTTGGAATATTTTGAGATACATCCTAGACTTCTAAGTTTAACGTTAGAGAAAATGTAAGGCCTTGGAAAGCCGAGGCCTGGATGCCAGAATCGGCAAGTTGGGTGGTCGCTAGCTGACCAGCTTCAGCCTAAAGTTGCACAGTTAAAAAGCGCCAGCAGAAGAGGCAGAGCACATGGACGGCTAAACTCAGAGTCAGAGGACTTCACATGCCCAGCGACCTTCATCTCTCTGAGGCTCACTTTGCTTCATCTGTGTCCTGGGAGGCATGACTTGTGATGAGAATTAAATGAACTGATTTACAAAACAGAGAGTCACAGATGTAGAAAACAATCTTATGGTTACCAGGAGGAAAAGGTGGGGGGAGGGATAAACTGGGAGATTGGGGTTGACATAGACACACTACTATATAGAAAACAGGTAACTAATGAGGACCTACCGTAGAGCACAAGGAACGCTACTCAATACTCTGTAATGACCTATATGGGAAAAGGATCTAAAACAGAGTGGCTATATGTAGATGCATAACTGAGTCACTTTGCTGTGCAGCAGAGACTAACACAGCATTGTGCATCAACTATACTCCAAAGAAATGTTTTAATTGTGATGAGAATTAAATCAAGGAAAAGGCAAAGTCCTTGGTGTTGACCCCCCGTCCACCCTAAGCACGCCCGCTCCACCGATGATTCTAGTGTATTTTCAATGAAAGATGCTGGCTGTCTAGTAGTTACGGGACTTACCTGCTGTAACCTTTGAAATTTTCTCTCAAGATCCGTGAGCTAGCAGTGGGGAGGAGAAAACATCCGTTAGCTGGTTCAAAGGCACGCCACATATAATGTTAGCCTGTGACATATTTTCCTAATACCTTCTGCTGCGGACTTATTTTATCTGTTTGTTCCTTTTCTTATTGCCTTTTCCCTACTCCTTTCTCTCCCCTCCAGGCTTCCCTTCCTTCCTACTCTCTTCCACGGCACGCATTTTTTTTTTTTTAAGAAGTACAACCCAACGATAAGTTGTTTCGTAGATTCTCTGCGCATGGTGACTCTGGGAATTTTCCTAAGTGACAGTGATCCACCCACCTTGTGCTATCAGCACGTGAGCAAAGCCGACTTACGCCACAAGCTCTGGTCACAGAATTTCCAACCGCGGTCCATCACCACCTCTACACCCTCTACTAGAGCTGGGTCATTTAACCAAAAAGCCCACGATCACAACACTACATTTCTAAAGAGGATACACATTTGGTATACCTTCTGAAAAAGAATTATTTACAAAGTTGAATTAAGGAGAACCCATTTGCTCTGAGGGTGGGGAGGCCAGACTCACCTTGGAATCGAGCTGGTGGATTTGACTGGAAATATTCTGAGGCAGACCAACTGCACCTCTTTTTAAGTTCGTAATATCATCTTTGTTTTCCTGGATCTAATTTTAAAAAGGAGGAGAAGACAAAGGAGGAGGAAGAGAACGCTAGTGAAAGAATCATGTATATAAGAATAACATTTTTAAAATTTGAGTAGTATATTCTATTTTAAGCCCCGAGGTCTTGCCCATTATTAGAAAAACCAGAACAATGCCACGTATAATAAACATTGGACTAAAATGGCCGTGGCATAATTCCATTTACCCTTTCAGTGACAATATATCAAGGAATTTTCCATCTGCATAGTTTCCCTTTAGAATGCATGTAAAGAGGCCTGGCTTGGAATGAGACTGTTCAGGTTTTAAATCTTGGCTCAGCCATTTAATGTATGTCCTTGGACACGTGGCTGCAGAGTTCCTCTACCTCCCTTACTGAAGGGGTAATCGTAACGCCAACCTCATGGGGCAGCTGTGAGGGTTAGATGAGACAATGCACATAAAGGGCTGAGCACAGTGGATAGCCCATAATAAGCTCTAAATGCCAACTTCTAACATTATGACGGATAGGCCTGCATGGTGTAGACAATAATGAGCACTGAAAGCATTCAATAAGACAGGAGAACAACTGGCCAAGTCTGTTGTGTGGCAAAAGTAAACGGGTCACATCTGCCACTTTCTATGGTCGCCCTCCATCCTCGGTCCCCTTGTAAAGAGGCCCCACTATCACCCTCTGCACCTTCTGTGGACTACAGTAAATAAGCCTACACAGCAAGCCACTTCCTGCTAGAAATACCACCTGTGCCCCTCACTAACCCTAGGGCATTGTTCTTTCCAAGGACTTGTTTCACCTCCGATTATGTTCCCTGTGCTAAAGATTCAAAGTACAGATTAACATAGGCCTCTTTCTCGTACCAGTTAGAATGGGCATCGTCAGAAAATCTACAAACAATTAACGCTGGAGAGGGTGTGGAGAAAAGGGAACCCTCTTGCACTGTTGGTGGGAATGGAAATGGATACAGCTCTATGGAGAACAGTATGGAGGTTCCTTAAAAAACCAAAAATAGAACTACCATATCACCCAGCAATCCCACTCCTGGGCATATACCCTGAGAAAACCATAATTCAAAAAGACACATGCACCCCAATGTTCATTGCAGCACTATTTACAATAGCCAGGTCATGGAAGCAACCTAAATGCCCACTGACAGACGAATGGATGAAGAAGATGTGGTACATATATACAATGGAATATTACTCAGCCGTAAGAAGGAACAAAATTGGGTCATTTGTAGAGACGTGGATGGAGCTAGAGACTGTCATACAGAGTGAAGTATGTCAGAAAGAGAAAAACAAATATATATTAACTCATATATGTGGAATCTAGAAAAATGGTACAGATGAACTGGTTTGCAAGGCACATATAGAGACACAGATGTAGAGAACAAACGTATGGACACCAAGGGGGGAAAGCGGCAGGGCGTGGAGGTGGTGGTGTGATGAATTGGGAGATTGGGATTGACATGTATACACTGATGTGTATAAAATAGATAACTAATAAGAACCTGCTGTATAAAAAATAATAATAAAATAAATTTTAAAAAAACCCATAGGCCTGTTCAATCAAGTAACCATATACAAATATACAAAACTACTTCAAGGCATTTCCAGTGTATTACCTGATGTAAACATTCGCCAAGGTCTTCATCATTTAATTTAATTTTTCCCAGGGATCCAGTTCTAAATTCAATGTTTTGAGCTGATCCAGTAACAAACACTAAATTCCCTCTCTCTGCAGTCATTCGAGGTCTGCATGATCCAAGCCAGAGAATGTATCGGTGATTATGGCACATAGCTTTTAAGTCTAAAGAACAAAGGTTCTCAGCGACTAACTACAGACTGCATACACCTTTGCTTTGTGGTCAACTCAACCAAATTCTCCCAGCTCATCTGCCATTTCTTTCTTTGCAAATTTCCTGGAGATATCTCCTAGGAATTGTATGCTTGCCTAATTTGCAAAATGATAAATGGAAAGTTTGTGTATAAAAAGATACTTCCATACATCCATACAACTGTTTTCCCCTATCTGTTTTTAACATCATTGTTTTCCTCAAGAAAAATTACACTTTTGCTTACCTGGTTATTTGTGAAAACTGATGAGGACCCACCCTAGTCCATCAGCAGAAATAATCCATGTGTCTACTTACTGTTGGAGGTCAGTATTTCTTTTTTGTCTCTGCAGCGCAAGTCCTCCAGCTTCACCATGTGATTCAGCAAATGTCAATAAAATAACCAAACTCCAAAGAAAAAGTGAGGACATCTTCCTCACCAACCTCCAAGGTTGTCAGGTAGGAGGGAGGCCGCTCTACCCAACTGAGTGTGGCCGTTTGGAAAAAGCAAACCAGGCAGACGTACTTTGACCAGTGGGATGTCCTGCAGTTTTCATATCTTCCTTCTTTGCCCTAGAAGGCTACGTTATTTCTTCTTCCTGAGGGATGTAAATGATCTTAGATCTTCAGGACTCTTCAACTCGTGAGAGGTCAAAATCTACTTCTAAGTGATGCACAACTTAATCATTATCTGTTTGACCTTTGAAATGGTAAGAAATTGCTTTGGAAACATCCACTAAAACAATTCTTGCTTAAGAAGTAGCCACCTTTCAGCAAATGCTTCTGGGAAAATTGGATATCCACATGCAAAAGGATAAATTTGGACCCTGACTTTATATTATATAGAAAAATTAACTCAAAATGAACCAAATACCTAAATATAGGAGATAAAACCATAACATTCTTAGGAAAAAACATAGGGGAAAGATTCATCACATTGGATTCTGCAATGATTTCTTTGATGAATCATTTCAATGATTTCTCTGACTCCAAGAGTACAGCAACAAAAGAGAAAAAGAATAGATAAATTGGACTGCTTCAAAATGAAAAACTTTTGTATATTAAAGGACACTATCAACAGAGTGAAAAGGCAACTGAAAGAATGGGAAAAAATTTGCAAATCATATATATGAGAAGAGGTTAAATATGCAGAATATGTAAAGAACTCCTACAACTCAACAGCAAAAAACAAATAAAGCAATTAAGAAATGGGCAAAGAAAATCGACATTTCTTCAGAGGAGATATTCAAATAGCCAAACAACACACGAAAAGATACCCAACATCACTCATCACCAGGGAAATATAAATCAGAACCACAATGAGACACCACTTCACACTCGTAGGATGGCTACTATCAAACAAAAGCAGAACATAGTAAGTACTGGGTGAGGATGTGAAAAAATCGGAACCCTTGTACACTGTTGGTGAGCATGTAAAATGGTACAGTTACTGTAAAACAGTGGCAGTTGCTCAGAAAATTCAACATAGAATTGCCATATGATCCAGGAATTCTACTTCTGGGTATATACACGAAAGAATGGAAAACAGGAACTCAAAGAGATATTTGTACAACTATGATCATAGCAGCATTACGTGGAAGCAAGCCAAGTGTTCACTGACCGATATGAACGGAAAAACAAAACGTGTTGCATGCATATCATGGAATGTTATTCAGCCTTAAGAAGGAAGGAAACTCTGACATATGCTACAACGTGGAGGAACCTTGAAGACATTATGCTAAGTGAAATAAGTCAATCACAAAAGGGCATATACTGCATGATTCCACTCATATGAAGACCCTAAACACAGAAAGTAGAATGGTGGTCTCCAGAGATGCAGGGTAGGGAGAATGGTAAGTTATTGTTTAATGGGTACAGAGTTTCACTTTGGAAAGATGAAAAAAAGTTCTGGAGATAGATAGTAGTGATGGTTGCACAACAATGTGAAGGTATGTAATACCATTGAACTTAAAAATTACTCCCTTAAATAGGCTCTGCAACTTGATATTATGGAGAGATGTAACACTGTTTTACACCTGTTCTATTCAACCACAAGAACAAAACTAGCAAAACTAGTGGGCAAGCTGCTATTTTCTTGAGGTGATACTGAAGTCAACTGATGAGTTTTTTGTTATTCTGTTATTCGTTTTAAGAAACAGGTGTCATACCACAACGCATTTCAAGTTGAATACATTTTTTTAAAGTTTCATTAGTTCAAGCTTTGTTTAAAAGCTTAACAGTTTGGTACGGGGGGAGTGGTGGAGGGAGATCTTGTCTTCGTGAAATATTTGTCAACTTTAAGAATAGGATCAAATAGGATGGGTTAGAATCCTCCAACACAAAGGACAATTCTAACTCTGAACTTTGAACATAACTATTTTCATGATTCTATTTTCTTAAAGGTTACTTGCACTCAGCAAATTTGTTAAGTGCAATAACAGATGTCTCCAGCATGATTTCAGTAAGAACTTACTTTTTTTTTAACAGAATTTTCCTGTGTTACTAATGTGTTTATTATTAAACAAAGTAAAGATAATTTCTCTGCTCCCAATCTAGCCATCCAATTCCTAACTGTCCCTCACGCTAGAAGGAAAAGAAAGAAATATGCTTTCAAGGTCTGACTGACTTTGGAATGACGAGTTAGGGAATTTTACATCCAGTCCACCTGCTCAACTCTAGCTGAGATCAATAGACAAGTCAGACAGTCTGCATGTGATTCGGTGGAAGCAATATAAAAATCAGTCGCTGTTTCCACACCATTATCACTCATCCTGTTTACCTGCCTTATTCGGAATTTCTTCAGCAAAGACAAATTGAGATAGTTTTAGAATCCATGACCTCAGACTTAGAAGGTGAATATTCTCCTCTCTCCTTTTCCCAGAGTAAATGTTCTATTAACCTGAAACCCTGTCTTTCATTGGCTGGCAAAGCTCCCATTTCCTCCCTAATTCAGAATGCATTCCACAAAGATTCTTCATGTGCCCTTTACATATTAGCCATTCTACAAAATGGTAGGAATACAAAGTGAAATACGTTGCAGATTTTCCCCTCCAAAGTCAGGTCTAGGGAAGATCATTCATGTGGGTTCAAAATCCAGCTCCATCACTTTCTGACCATGTGGCCCTGTTTCTTCATCAGCAGAAAGATAATAATAACAGCACTGAAACTATACAAAATGTTTAACACATCCGGTCTTTGGCATTTGATAAGTGTCCACTAAATGTAAACTGTGGTTTTCATGTAAATAAGTATAACCCTCCTTCTTCTTCTACACTTGAACTTGGGTTTCTTAAAGTAAGAAATGATAGAAGAATCCACAGTTGACTTAAAAACCATGGGCACCAGGAATATCAGGGGTGTCTAATCTCCCCTTTTATGGAAAAGGATTCCAGAACAGAGACATGCATTGAGGACTTTGAGTGAGGAAGGGGACATCTGACCTGCAGCTGGGGATGTGAGGCAAAGGCAAGCTGGTGTCTGAGAACCAGGCAAGGTCGTGCCAGGAAGCAGGGAAGAGCTCCGCACGGATGGGTGGGAAGCAAGGTTAGATCTAAATCCTAGCGTCTCCAAGCGCAGGCAAGCCGAAGGGAACAAACTCCTCCTCGAGGTGGAGCTGAGAAAGCAGAGAAAGGGAGGGTTTGCTCTAGGAGCTGCTCCATGGGAGGGGACCGAGTGTGAGAGTACACCTAAGAAAGCCGTAATACACGAGGTTTTTTGCATTCATTAAAATAAAATTATTAATTCAGAACACTAATAATATCCATGATATTTACACATCTTAAGTTTGTCAAGAGGTCTGTTGCACTCTTGGTTTCCAGTCTTTGGCATCTACAACAAGGTGCATGCCAATGTGTTTTGCTTTGTTGCAGATGTTACACATGGTACGTGGAGTTGGGGTTTTTTCTGCTTCTCCATCTGCATGGGCAGTGTGTTACTAATCAATAATGCATGGCCTGCTGACCTGTGCTCCCAACCCTGCCCCCTGGTGTCATCTTCCTCCCTCCTCTTCCTCCCAGCTTCTTAGCTCTTCTTACAGGAGTATCAGCTCCCTTCTCTTCCTCCTTCCCTCCTTACAGAAAAGAATCAGAATTATCTTCTCCTTTCTTCTTCCTTTAACTTTTCTAAGACATCTTTGTACACCCCTTGCTTCTTCTGTACCATTCACTTCACCTCCTTTTTCTACTTGAATCCTCAGCCCCCACCATTTCTAATAATCCCCAACACAATGCACAAATGAAATTCATGAGTGACTCAGTTCACAAAGGAAAATTTTGTGGTCATCAAAAGTATATACGAAAGTAAATTCCAGTATACTAGAAGTTCACATGAGGGGAATTGCTGGGTAAGAAGGCGTCACTGTAATCAGAACGTTGATAAGGACCAAAACAAAAACACAACAACAAAAGCAATAGAGAACAGAATTACCTCTGCCTGGGAAGGGCAATGCAGGCTTCCCAAGAGCCAGCTGAGTCTTACAGAATGTATAGGAGTTCTCCAGGCAAAGTAGGGGGATTGGGAGTCTCAGACAGAGAAGATGGTACATCCAAAGCTTTCCAATTACAAAAGAGCTAAACGTGGCTGCAACAGTGTGTGTTTGTGGGAGATGAAATTTTTTAAAGGGAAAGGAAGTCAGGTCCAGAAGGACCAGGAAATGTTATTTTAATGAGTTTAGATCTTATTTTATTTTTAAATAATGGAGAATTATGAGGGTATTTTACATAGGAGGTCATGTTTGCATTCTACAAGCATCCCTGCAGAGCCAAGTCTCAGACCCAGAGGTAGTGAGGAAGATGTGGTACAGCTAAGGTGTGACCTGGGGAGGCCTTTTTTGAAGGCAGTGGCAGAGAGAGCAGGAGACAGTGAGAGAGGTATTTAGGAAACAGGATCTACAGAAAAATAGATTGGGGCAGTTAAGAGAGAGGAGGGAAGTGATGCACAGGTTCCCTGCTTGAGAAATTGGAAGGATAGAGGTGTCAATAATTGAATAAGACAGAATAATTAAGGGAAGGAGGTTCTGGAGAAAAGGTAAGAGTTCAGATTTGGGTGCACAGAGATCTGAGGAATATTCACCTCCTCCCCACCCCGCCCCGCCCCTGTCCTGCCCCACTGCCTCAAGGCCCCACTTTGCAAATGGTTTAGATATCAGTGGTGGGTGTAGGGAAGATCCAGAGATGGCCTAGACCACAGCCTTGCTACTCAAAGTGTGCTCCATGGACCCAGCACAGACTTTACCCAGGAGCTTGTCAGACATGCAAAAATCTCAGGTTCAACCTCAGACCTACAGAATCCACATCTACATTTTACAAAGACCCTCTCTTTCTGACCCAGGGGGTGAAGGCACCTTCACTCCAGAAAAGAGTCATATGGCCTCCACAAGTGCATCTGTATTTCTATTTTTTCTTAGATTGGTCTTCTAATTTTCCATAACTTCCTTTTCTATTTCCTATTTCTTTATCTTCTTTTGTTCTACTAAGAAATCTTTGTTATTTATCTTTTAAAATGTATATTGATTTTTTTAATTTTTGGCATATTTTTAATTTCAAAAACTCATTCTTATTTTGTGTTGTAACATCTCCTCCTATTACTCTAAAAATATTATAGCTGCTTTTTTTTTTTTTTTTTTTTATTTATTTATTTTTGCTGTGTTGGGTCTTCGTTTCTGTGCGAGGGCTTTCTCTAGTTGCGGCGAGCGGGGGCCACTCTTCATCACGGTGCGCAGGCCTCTCACTGTCGCGGCCTCTCTTGTTGCAGAGCACAAGCTCCAGATGCGCAGGCTCAGTAGTTGTGGCTCACGAGCCTAGTTGCTCCTCGGCATGTGGGATTCTCCCGGACCAGGGCTCGAACCCATGTCCCCTGCATTGGCAGGCGGATTCTCAACCACTGCGCCACCAGGGAAGCCCCTATAGCTGCTTTTTGAAGTTTACTGCATGGTCTCTGATTTCTCTAAGTTCTTCTTCTTCTGTTTGCTTGTTTAGATCTTTCTATTTCATATCAGAGGCTCTCCTCAAATACCTATTTATCCTTATGTGTTCATTTAAATTTAAGAATAAAACACTAAAGAGTGGATGATAAGCTCTGTGTGATGGACGGTGATGGACAGTGTTCGTAACTAGCAAACTTTATCGTGGGTGGTTGAATGGCAAGCTGACAGTTCCATTGGGGGAACACCAACTGTCAATTTTTGAAGATATTTTTTCCCCTGGGGACATATAATTTCTTCAGAAAAAAAAATACACCAGTTTTCTACCTGGATAAGGAAAGTTTGCTGGAAATTTTAATGCTAAGTGTGTAGACTTTATTTAGCCCCTTGTTTTCCATCTTTTTTTCCAAATTCTTGGAGAGTACCTCAATTCTGTATTAATATAAGCCCTATAACTTATTTCATACACCAAGGTTTACTTTTCATTCCTACTAGTATCATCTAAATCCCATGGTTTTACAGTCTTAATAAGCATTTACTGCAGACATATGACATCCTCAACAATGAGGGAAATTCAAAGAAGTAAACGTCATGACTTTCTCTGGCTTGCAATAAAGGCATATGTACAAATCTAGAGCACTGTGATAAGGCAACATTATAAAGATGGGTAAGACACACGAGACAAAGTGCATACTAACATGCTTTTAGGAAAACAGCACGAACCAAACTGAAAAAGAAGTCCTGAACCCAGTCTGGGCATACTGTAGTGGTTCTGCAAATCCAGGAGGGTCATTTTGGAGAGAGGTGGTTGGGTAAAGGTGGCAGCATTGATGAAGGGCCTTAAGCGGCCGCTTGAAGAATTTTGATTTAAGTTTTTTATTTAATGGGGAGCTGCTCTTGTATTTTGAGTTAAATAATCCTTACGTGAAATTTCCAGAAGGCCAGCTGAACTTATCTGGAGGGCTGGATCAGTGGAGGAGTCATGAGAATAGGGAGAGAGGGTTGACATGAAGAGGTGCCTTGGAGGGAGAATGGCAAGGTTCTCATACCCTATATTCTAGCTCCCATCTCATTTTATAGCTTCAATGTGGCTTTGGTGCTTTCTTTGGTCCCTTTTCATTTTTACATCAGTTTAAAACAGAATACTGTAGAATTAATCTGTGTTTTAGTCATTAATGGAAACATCTGTGAATATAATGATCTCTCTCAACCTTTATGACACTTAACTCATTCTCTTTTTCAGGGAACTCACATTGCTTGAAAGGTACATTTACATATGCCAATTTTTGTGATTTTCTACAAAATGTCTGAACAATATTGTTCCAATTGTCTATTCATTTCCCATGAAGGATCACATAAAATAATTACGGGAATTGATGTAAGTTTAAAACTATTCATTTGCTCATTTCATGGAAAATGCATTACCTCCTAGTAAATTACCAAATCCACTCCTGCGATAAACTGACCTTTTTGAATGCAGTGTGGTCTTGACTCAGGGAACACAATCCAGACGTTTGTTCTCCATGCTCATTACTACAATGATTGCAATTATCCTTGAGCAGAATGAAAAAGCATTATGGGTTAATCATTACCATCTGAATAATTCAGGTTTGGCAGAGATCTTCCTGAGGAGGTAGATCTTGTTATTTATTATTGAGAGTTTGGAGGACTTTTTTGCTTTTCTTTTTCAGATTTTTTTTTAAGTGCAATAATCCTTACATAAACAAAGAGGATATAATCAGAAAATTCATATCCAGAGGGAGGAATGTAATAGAGGAACAAAGCTTCACATAAGGAACAGAGGTTGCTAATGGCATATATACAAACACACACACAGCGTCTGTGTACTGGGGAGTCTTGTGTCATTGTGAGACAGAGACTGGTTAAGGACAGAGCACACAGCAGAGGGCATACATTGCTAGAATTCATGGCTCCAAAAGCCAGGGGGGACACAATACAGCTTTCCCTACTTCCCACACCTCAAGACCCCAGGACTCCAGCACCTCTGCTGGATGAATTCAAGCTTGATTTCCATGAAGGTGTGAAGCCATAAAGCGGAGGTTATCTTTGATGTGCACCACGGGTAAACCCACCTGACATCCCTCTCCAAGGTAACCTAAAAAGAACAAAATAAGTTTTCTACTCTGTGACTCCTAAAATTCCCTGAACAAGGCAATGAAGTGAAAGATTTAGACACCTTTCATACTATAATCAAAGAAAATGCCAGGTTGTATTAACACAATCATGTAAGTGATTGTAGCCATGTAGGGGCAAATAGTTGCTACTCTAACCTTTTGAAAAGGGGGAAATGCATTTTTGTAACAGTATTTTGTATTTGATGAGAGGAAGAGAGCAACTGAAAATTCACCACTGCGGGGATGTGGGGGAGGGAAGGAAGATGAGTTTAGGGATACCCTGAGAAAACCATAATTCAAAAAGGGACATGCACCCCAATGTTCACTGCAGCTCTATTCACAACAGCCAGGACACGGAACCAACCCAAGTGTCAATCAACAGACGAATGGCTAAAGAAGATGTGGCACATATATACAATGGAATATTACTCAGCCATAAAAAGAAACAAAACTGAGTTGTTTGCAGTGAGGTGGATGGACCTAAAGACTGTCATACAGAGTGAAGTAAGTCAGAAAAACAAATACTGTATGCTAACACATATATATGGAATCTAAAAAAAAAAAAAAAAAAGGTACTGATGAAGCTAGTTGCAGGCCAGGAATAGAGACGCAGACATAGAGAATGGACTTGAGGATACTGGGGGGGGAAGGGTAAGCTGGGACGAAGTGAGAGAGTAGCATGGACATGTATACACTACCAAATGTAAAATAGATAGCTAGTGGGAAGCAGCCGCATAGCACAGGGAGATCAGCTCGGTGCTTTGTGACCACCTAGAGGGGTGGGATAGGGAGGGTGGGAGGGAGACGCAAGAGGGAGGGGATACGGGGATATACGTATGCATATGGCTGATTCACTTTGGTATACAACAGAAACTAACGCGGTATTGTAAAGCAATTATACTCCAATAAAGATCTATTAAAAAAATAAAGAGAATGGTAAAATGAGGGGAAACAAAAGAGTCTAGGGATACTTGGCAGCTACAGAACTGCCTCTTGTGGTGAACTTCTAATTGGAGAGATACAAACAGAAGCAGCTCACAGAGGCATCTTTATCTGGTGGTGGGAGGCTTTGCTTCACTGATGTGATCGATGACAGGAGGAGTGTTTTAACAAGGCTGATGCCTTACAAAGGGCCATCATTCCCAGGGGATGCATTAATTGAAGTGCCACGCAGACTGTGGGAACATGTAAGGTGTTGTCATCAAGGGCGGGAAGAAGGCTGGGATGACCGCACTTCTCACTCACTCAGTGCCATTATTCTAAGATCTGTAAAAACCAAAGCCTTTGTCCCTTTGTATTTTTCTTTTTTAAAATAGCGGCTTGGGCTGTATTTATTACAGAAGTACTACTAAATCAGGCTTTGCCAACAATTCCTAAACTGTGTTTAGAGAAGGCATAAACAATCCCCTAGGAGTTACACACAATTGTGGTATTAAATACTTTTCTTATAACATCTAATGTGCTATTCTTGTTTAGGCTGACAGATAGAATTATTCCAGCCAGTCCCCAAGTCATGAAAGACATGATGATTCTGCTACAATACTCAGCATATTCATATTCAAGTCAGACTAATTGGACAATTATTTGTTAGGTACCCCCTGATTGTCAGCATCTGAGAGAGGCACCGAGGAGACAGAACTGGGTAAGATACAGCCTTTGTCCTGGAGGAAAGAAGTCTGGGGAGGAGATGGTATTATATGCCATCAGGCTGCAAATGAAGTAGTGACTTGAGAGCTAGATTACCCATGGTAGAGGTGGAATAGAGTATTGGTTTTGATAGAAAGAATACTTTTAATTATAAAAGTAATATAACTATATTACATTGAATGGAGTATTCAAAGACTGGCTTCTTTCACTTAGCATAATGTTTTCAAGGTTCATCTGTGTTGTAGCATGTATCAGTACTGCATCCTTTTTTATGACTGAATCTATTGTACGGATGTACACATTTTGTTTATTCATTCATCAACTGATGAACACAATAGTCATTTCCCTTTTTGGCTATTATGAATAATGTTGCTATGAACACTCATGTACAAGTTTGTGTGTGGATATGTTTTCAGTTCTCTTTGGAATATGCCTACGAGCATTCTTGTTGGGTCACATAGTAACACAATGTTTTGAGGAACTACCAAACTGTTTGTCAAAGGAGCTGCTCGTTGCATATTTTATTGATTGGTTTCACAATCTTGTATTTCAGCATTGCCTTATTGTAACACATTCAATCTGCTTCCAGTTTCACTATGTTTAATATCTTCATTCCTATAAACTGCCGTCCTTTTGAATTACATTATTAAGGCAGATTCCCATGGTGGGTCTTGTTTTTACCATCTTTTACTTTCAACCTACTTAAATCATTTCATTTGAAGCAGGTTTCTTATCAAAGTATACAATTACATGATGTTTTTTAATCCACTCTACTAATCTCTGTATTTTAAATACTGTATTTTGACCAACTATATTTAAGACATTTATCGATCTGGGAGAGCTTTTGTGCCATTTAATCATTCTTGTTTGTTTCCTCTGCTTCACATTCCTCTCTCTTCTCTTGCCTTCCTGTGGGTTACTTAAATATTTCTTAGGATTCCATCTTGATTTATTTGTAGTGGTTTTGAGTGCATTTCTTTGCACAGTTTTTGCAGTGGCTGCTGCTCTGGACATAACAATATACTGTACGTACATGACATCACAGTTGATTGCTATCAGCAATTCACCACTTTAAGTGAAATGAAATCTCAGTTCCATTTAGGTTCCTTGAATTTCTCCACTTTTAAATATTGTCTCGAGCATTAGATGGTATTATCATTTTTGTTTCAATCATCAAATGTGATTTATATCATGAGGAGAAGCAGAGTCTATTGTAAGTATCCATACTTCTGCTCTTTCCATTACTCTTTCTTCCTTCCTGATGCTCCAAGATGTCTTTTTTTATCATTTCATTTCTGTTTGCAGAACGTCCAATAGCCATTGTTTATGGGTAGGTTTCCTAGCAACAAACGCTTTTAGTTTTGCTTCATTTGAGAATACCATTATCTCCCCTTCATTCCTGTGGGACGGTCTGGACGCAGAACTTTCAGTTAACAGTTTCTTTCTTTGAGCACAGTTGTGCCACCTCTTTCTAGCCCCCATGGTTTCTGATGAGAAATCTGCTGTTATTCAAACTGTGTTCTGCTATAGTAATGTGTCCCTTCTCTCTGGTTGCTTTCATTTTTTGTTTTTAGTTTTCACATGTTTAATTATAAAGTGTCTTTGCATGGATTTCTTTCAGCCTATCCTGTTTGGGGTACACTCAGCTTCCTGAACCTGCATATTTATTCTTTGCTAAATTTGAGATGTTTTCATCCATTAGTTCTTTGCACATTCATCCAGCTCTATTCTTTTTTCTCCTCTACTTCTTGGACTCCAAATATATGAATGTTGGTTCTTTATTACTGTCTCAGAGGTCACTGAGTCTCATTTTTCCCCAGTCTTCTCTTTGTTATTCAGATTTACTAATTCTATTGCTTATTTTCAAGTTCACTGATTCTATCATCTGTCATTTTCATTCTATCATAGAACCCATCCAATGAGTTTTCTATTTTGGCTATTGTATTTTTCAGTTATATAATTGCCTTTATTTATTTTTTTAAAAAAACTGGGACAAAAATGCACATCATAGTGGTTTTTTTTATCGTTAACAAAAAAATCTTTGTTAACTATTTCCTTGGGGAGCCTTTCTATTTTTTGCTTCAAAAGAATTTGTAACTACTTGTTAAGGCATTTTTATGATGGCTGCTTTAAAATCTTTGTCAGATAAATCCAACACCTGGCTCATCCTGGAGATGCCATCAGTTGGCTGTCTTTTCTTATTTGTTGTGATTTGCTTGGTTCTTGGTATGACAGGTGATTTTAGATTATATCCTGGATATTTCGTCTATTATGTTAGAAGACTCTGGGTTCTATTTTAATCTTTTATTTTAGCAGGCAGTCACTATGTTTATGTTTAGCATGCAGGCCCTGGCCTACCTTTTGGTCTATGATTCCAGTGGCAGTTTAAATTTCAGAGCCTTTGCAGTGTTAACTTGGTCTATCTGGTGCTGCTGGAGCTCAAAGTGGTCCTTGATGGTGTTACCTTAGGGGAAAGAAGTTTTCCCCAAGACGAGTCACCTGGTACCTCTAGGTTGGGGGAAGACAGCCCCCTGCCCATGGTGATGAAAACTTCTAGGTCAGACACTCCTGTAGCAGAATGCCCCTTGTCAGGGCTCCATGGTTGCTCAGTGTCTCTCAACAAGTGAGAGGAGCCTGGACCTGCCAGGGGAGTAATGCTTCCCCTGGACACTTGCCCGTGGGGATCCCTATACAATGCCCTTGAGGGTTGTATCAGACCCACCTGGTGTTGTCAGCAGGACCCCTGTTCCATCCTGGGCTCCCTTATGTTGCTAGCTTGGTGGTCAGGAAACACCAAGCCTGGGCTACCTTCTTCTGTTGGGTGGGAGGTGATAAGACATCCTGTAACTATGCCCCCCCTCCAGTTGTGGGAGTACTTAGCTGGTTTGTTTTCTTCCTTACACCTTTCAGAGTTTTCTTTCTGATGTCTCTTGCATTGTTTTATAATCATACTTATCCAGAATTGATAATTGTACTTATCAGGAAGGAGCAGGAAAAATGAGTCTTCCCTCTTGTCTGGACAAGTCAGAATACAGTATTTTAAAAAATTTATATCTTCACAGCTTCCCCCAAAGCCAAAACCCCAAGTTCTATCCTAGAATTATTTTTTAAATCATATATTCCAAACTTGAGTAAATCTGGCTATCCTCTGTTAATAGAGGAAGTAGTGATAACACCAATTAAAGTGACTTAAAGACACTTTAAATTCCACAGTATGACAGCCTTTGGAATTTTCTATATCGATCCAGTATGGTGACTATATTCACTCATTTAACAAATATTTATTGAGTGCTTACTTTGCACCAGGTACTGTTGTAATCACTGGGAAGGTAGCAGTGAAAAAAAAAAAAAATTAAATCCCTGCCCTCCTGGAAGTTTACATTCTCTAAACCATGGAATATTTTTCATTTTAAACCAATTCAAAGTATAGTAACTATCAAGCTTATTGTCTGTTCATCCATAGGATGAGTTCTCAAATAGCAAACTCAACCTGTATCTACTATACAAGGAGCATCACATTCCAGTAGGTATTTTCCATCTTTTTTTGTGTGTAAAATTTAACTGTACTTGTGTAAGGAACTAGCTAAGTTCCTAAGTAGCTAAGTAAGCAAAATAACAACTATTTGAGTCAAAATTATATTTTCTGGGTGTCGTGGGCAAAAAAGTAGTTACAGAAAAGGGTGAGATCTCTGAGAAAAATGGCTTGGACACTGAAGGGTAGAGAAATCTGAGGACTGCATCTTCAGGAACGGATGAAGTTCAGCTCTAAACCACTCTCTGTTCTCTCTTTAGACTCTTCTTTAGGTGATCTCATCTGATTATGGAGCCAGCTTGGCTAAATAAACATGTTCCATATTTACACTCATAATTTAAATCTGCCCTGATATGAATAAAGATACAAACAAAATAAAATACAGAGCAAATACTTGAAGTAAACAGTGAAACCATAGTATGTATAAGAAGATAAATGAGAACATCCTAGGGCTATAAAGAAGAGTTCTATCAGAAAAGTAACTTCCTATCTTCTAGTTTTTGTGAAAATTTCTATCTAAATTCAGATTTGTAGAAAAAACAAGATTTTGGAAGCTTTAGGAATCAAGTATGGTATACTTGAGGGAGAGTTATAAGTGTTGGATGTAATTGAAAATAACACTCAGAACCTACGGTAAATATATAACAAATTTATTTGAGAACTTGGGGAATAAGAAGCCAAAAAAGTTCTTTGCACATGCTCGTATTTGTTGAACAAATAAATTTTAAAAGGAATAAACTCAAAAATCAAGACAAAAATAGTAATGTAGTTTGGGTCGTGGTTGTGTAAGATTTTGAAGAGCATGAGTATTTTAGTGTAAAATGTTCTTAGAAGTCAAGGAGAGAGGTCAGGAAAATGGATTTAAAAAAAAAAAACACAACGAAGTTTAAAATTTTAGCAGCAAAGTGAACGAATGACAGGAGAGGAAAAATGGTAAAGAAAGACTGACCAGTATGATCTGAAGTTGAAGAACATATGTGGGATTCTTACTGCTCTTTAATAAAACATGCAAAGGAACTTTGCCAAGTGAGGTATTATAGGCATAACTAGACATCCTGGTGAGTATGATGAATGGAGAAAGAATAGGTTGGATTGGAGGTGGGTCAAAAAAGATGCATGTTAAGAAGGTGATATGACAGCTGTATGTAGCACATTTTGACAGTAGAACCTGAGAAGAAGAGAATTCCAGTACAGGGAAGTTCCAAGGCGGTCTTGAAAAATTATATAACCAGCTCAATCACAGTCTATAAGAAACTGCTGAAACCTACAACGCTCACTCAATTTCAAAGCCCAAAGCTGTTAGCAAGTCAGTTTACAACTGGTGGCCTCAAACAGTCATAGTTCCAAGCCGAAAATCAAATTATGAAAAGTTAACCTTTTCAACAACATAACCAACTCAGAAAAACATCCTTTAACTACTTCACCTATATGGGCTTATTGTGTTATCTTGGCTTATTTGGGAAGTTGTTGATTCTAACTTTTGATTTTAAATTATAAAGTTATCAAAACAAAACGAGCAGGGCTTCCCTGGTGGCGCAGTGGTTGAGAGTCCGCCTGCCGATGCAGGGGACACGGGTTCGTGCCCCGGTCCGGGAAGATCCCACATGCCGCGGAGCGGCTGGGCCCGTGAGCCATGGCCGCTGAGCCTGTGCGTCCGGAGCCTGTGCTCCGCAACCGGAGAGGCCACAACAGTGAGAGCCCCGCGTACCGCAAAAAAAAAAACAAAAAAACAACGAGCAACCAGAGCCACTTTAGTTTGGGTGCAGACACGGCAGCTGGCCCACAGAACGCATCCTGCAGCACGTGCTTGAGGCTGGCTCACATGGCGGATGCTTCTTTACTGTGTACTGCTAGAGCTAGAATCAAACCAGTTTCATTTGTGCTTAGCTTCACTCATCTATCCTCAAAAGCCTCCTACAAGTTAATAACTTCTGACCCAAATTAGGTTGAGGTTAGAACAAAAGACAAACTGTGATTTTTGTTAAAGAATCTTGCCCAATACCTCAAAAAAATAATTTTAGGGCTAGGTGGCCCGTCAGCTTTCACAATCTCAACTACGGGTTTCGTCTCCTTAAAAGGCTCTGTCTTGTGAGGGGGAGCAGGTTGGCTGATAGTGGTATTTTCTCACTTTTCGAGGCACAGGGCAGTGCCTGCTGTGCAGGTCTGATTTACCAGCCAGAACACAATGTTCAGGGGACTCTGAACTTGCAGAGGGTCAGCTGATCCCTCGGTAACAGGGTGACTCACCGCCCTCATCATTTGGCTCTACTGCCTGCCACTAAGGATTAAGATGATCAAGCACTGGCTCTTTCTCCTATGACCACATAACTCCTCTTCAAAATCATTTTCCAATATGATTCGTTCGGTTTAAATTGATTTATCTCATGCATTATATTTAGGTATGGAAAACTTACTAAAAATATGAAGCAGGGTAATAAATAATTTATGATTATTTGGCAAACCATTTCGAAGAGCACAAGTGGGGGCTTCCCTGGTGGCGCAGGGGTTAAGAATCCGCCTGCCAATGCAGGGCGCACGGGTTCGAGCCCTGGTCCGGGAGGATCCCACATGCTGTGGAGCAACAAGCCTGTGCGCCACAACTACTGAGCCTGCGCTCTAGAGCCCGCGAGCCACAACTACTGAGCCCGCGTGCCACAACTACTGAAGCCCGCGCGCCTAGAGCCTGTGCTCCACAACAAGAGAAGCCACGGCAGTGAGAAGCCCACGCACCGCAACGAAGAGTAGACCCTGCTCGATGCAACTAGTCAAAGCCCATGCGCAAAATAAATAAATAAATTTTTTTAAAAAATTAAAAAAAGAAATAAAAGAGCACAAGCGACGCAAAGGGGAGAACAAAATATCAGTTTCCTGTTAGAAATGGCAAAGATTTAATTATTGTTTTTTTAAAAGGAGAGCCTATATTTTCCAAAATGTTGAATAAGCTTACAGTAAGTCCAAATATCAGAATTTCCAAGATGTGTATATATGCTAATTAAGTGATACTCTGGTAAATATATCTTCATTAATGTATGAATTTTGTGCTTGCTATTATATATAATTAATTAAGGGCAAGAATCACAATCTGCCCATGGATGTACTTCAATAATTTAAAATTTTTCACAAAGTTATATTTTATCTCCTAGTTTGTACGCACATGTCGCCACAGAGCCTTCATATGTTTCTGCCTGGTGCACTGCAACTCAACACATTTTGTTGTATCATTGCGCAGTGGGGCACAGGACACTATAATTATAGCATAATCATAGTAAAACTCTGAACCTTCTTATTGGTAAGAATCTTTTCATCAGTGAGGAAAACAGAGAAAAGTGTGCCAAAGTGATTTCAGATAGCTGTATACTATCATTTACGAGACCTGTACTAAGGTTTATCTTTAAACACATACACAAAATGTAGACACTGATAGTTGATACATATATGCATTGGTCTACAGCTTCCCTATTCCCATATTTATCTATGAGTTCTTCTGAAAAAATGGTGGTGGGGAATGTTTTTTTTTTTTAATTGTGATAAAACGCACATAACATAAAATGTGTCATTTAAACAATTTTCAAGCATGCAATTCAGTGCCATTAAGTACGTTCACACTGTTGTGCAACCATCACCATTATCCACCTCCAGAACTTCTGCACCTCCCCCAGAGACTCCACACCCATTAAACATGAACTCCCATTTCCCTGGTCTCCTGAGCCCTGATAACCACTAGTCTACTTTCTATCTCTATGAATTTGACTCTTGTACATACCTCATATAAATGGAATTATACAGACTTTGTCCTTTTGTGTCTGGTTTATTTCACTGAATATAATGTCTTCAAGGTTCATCCATGTTGTAACGTGTCAGAATTTCCTTCCTTTTTACAGCTGAATATCGTCAATAACGCTGCAATGAACATTGGTATACAAATATCTTAGTCCCTCTTTTCAATTCTTTTGGGTATATACCTAGAAGTGGAATTGCTTTATCACATGGTAATTCTGTGTTTAATTTTTTTAAAGGGATTATCATCTATCTTCTATAGAGGCTGCACTATTTTACATTCCCATCAGTAATGCATAGGGTTCCAATTTTTCCATATCAGGATGATTGTTTTTTAAGAATAAAAATATGAATTAAAATTTTGTGACAAAATTTCTCATCTTATTTCTTTTCATTTCTCTTCTATTTGTCACTTGATTTTATCACCAAAATCAAAACCACAGGATTTATGATGCAAGATTTAGTCTGACTAGAGTCCTAATTCCAAGAAGTCTATGGAGAGGGAGAGTCAGAGAAAGTTAAAGTTATAAAAGTTAATTCACAGAATAGGTATGTGGAATGGGGTCAGAGGGCAGAGTTCCCTCCCTAAAATCTTAATGCTGTGCTACATTCCTTAGATCATGATGGCAAATTCAACTTACAACAAGAAGCTGCAAAGGAAGACAAAAGCAAGCTCTGAAGATAGCAAACTACAGGTAGGTATGTACAAATGAAAAAGGGACAGTGAGTTTTGTCTTTCAGAAGGAAGTAGAATTAAAGATAATTAAATAATGTGCACCTACACTTTCTATGGCATACCGATGGAGAGGTAATCAAGAATTAGCATTACTATTTCTGAGATTTTCTTCAGACTGTTGTATAAGGTAAATGATGATAATTTGGTCTAAAATATTATACACATTTGTTTAGATAAAATAAAGGAATGTTTAAAAAATTGAAATTAAGTAAAACACTCAATATTTTAAACAGGGCAGAATTAGAATCATCATTTCAGAAATAGGAAGAATTATTTTAAAAAAGTAAAATGATAGATTCATAAAGCAACTTCTTTAATTAACATACACAATATACAGTTTCTCAAGTTCATATAGTACACCTGTTATGATACTTTACAAAATATTCATGTAGACATTAAAATTTTAATGTTCCTAAATTTGTCTATACCATAATATTATAAAGGGAATATTTTACGTATATATTTAACAATTTCATATAAAAAGATATTCTCCTAAAGAATAACAATAATTTTCACCTTACAAAACACAGTAATATAAACTTAAGGAAACAAAACGGCATTTTCCTGATAAATCCAAATTCTTATTAACGAGAGAATAAGATAATTTAGTTGAATTTTGTCAAAATTAATTCAAAAAAGAATTTCAGAGTTATTATCTGGATATAATGGAATACTGCCACCATCTTTCAGAGTTACTTAAAAATTATTCACATAGGATTTTGATTAGTTGAGCTACTACATGCACATTGAGACTATTTCCAAGTAGACGATAACGCTGTTTGACTGTTGTCTTCTCAGGAAATCCTAGAAAAGAAAGGTAACAATTTATAATACAATCACTTGCAATATTAACTTCCAGAGATAGAAGGATGTATTCTTTAGTAAAAGCAGCGTGGTTATTTAGATAAATAAGTCCCTAAGGTCTCCATGAAGTTCAATTAACAAATGAGAATTTGGAGCCAAAAATATTATATAACATTTCATTGCTTACACAACGTGATATTATCATATCACTTATCATATTTGCTCAGTACACACATGTACACACATAACATCCACAGAACTAACAGAAATCTGAGCACTAGTACACTTTAGGAAAAGCAGTGGCTACCATTATTTCAGTTATTTAATAACAGGCTTCAGGAGATAGAATTCACATACTATAAAATGCAGTTTTTCTTTTAAAGGGAGACTTATTTATTTATTTATCCATTCATTCATTTATGACTATGCCGCATGGCTTGTGGGATCTTAGTTCCCCAACCAGGGATTGAACCTGGGCCCTTGGCAATGAGAGCGAGGAGTCCTAACTGCTGGACCACTGAAAAATTCCCTAAAATGCACCTTTTTAAAGGGTACAATTCAGTGGTTTTTAGTATAGTTGCAGAGTTTTGCATACATCCCCACTATTTAATGTCAGAACAGTTTCATCACCTCAGAAAGAAAGCTGGCCCACAGCTAACATCATACTCAATAATGAAAGCTAAAAATTTTCCTCTAAGATCCGGAACAAGACAAAGATACCCACTCTTGCCACTTTTATTCAACATGGTATTAGAAGTCCTAGCCAGAACAATTAGGCAAGAAAAAGAAATAAAAGGAATCTAAATTGGAAAGGAAGAAGTAAAACTATCACCATCTGCAAATTACATGATATTATACATAGAAAACTCTAAAGACTTCATCAAAACATGGTTAGAAGAAATGAATTAAGTTGCAGTATACAAAATCAATATATAGAAATCTGCTGATTTCTGTACATTAACAACAAACTATCAGAAAGAGAAAATAAGACAACAATCCCATTTACAGTTGCACCAAAAAGAATAAAATACTGAGGAATAAATTTAACCATTGATGAAAAAAATTGAAGACACAAATAAAGGTACTCCATGCTCATGAACTGGAAGAATTAATATTGTTAAAATGTCTATATTATCCAAAGCAACCTACAGATTTAATGCAATCCCTATCAAAATTCCAATGGCATTTATCACAGAAATAGAAACCACATCCTAAAATTCCTATGGCATCACAAAAGATCCCAAGTAGCCAAAGCAACCTTGAGGGAGAAGAACCAAGCTGGAGGCATCACGATGCTCCCTGACTTCAGACTACATTACAAAGCTAAAGTAATCAAAACAGTATGACATTAGCATAAAAAGACACAGAAATCAAAGGAGCAGAATAGACAGCCCAGAAATAAACCCACACATATGTGGTTAATTAATTTATGACAGGGAGCTGAGAATATACAATGGGGAAAGGAAAGTCTCTTAAATAAATGGCGCTGGGAAAATTGGACAGATACATGCAAAAGAATGAAACTGTACCACTATTTTACACCATACACAAAAATTAACTCCAAATGAATTAAACACCTGAACGTAAGGCCTCAAACCATAAAACTCCTAGAAGAAAACGTAGGTGGTAAACTCCTTGACATCAGTCTTGTCCATGGTTTTTTGGATCTGACTGTAAAAGCAAAGGCAACAAAAGCAAAAATAAACAACTGAGACTACATCAAACTAAAAAACTTCTGCACAGCAAAGGAAATAATGAGCAAAATGAAAAGGCAATCTACTGAACAGGAGAAAATATTTGCAAATCATATATCTGATAAGGGTTTAGTACCCAAATTATATAATGAAGTCATAAAATTCAACAGCAAAACAATAAATAATCAGATTAAAAAAAGGGCAGAGGACTTGAATGAAAATTTTTCCAAAGAAGACATAGAGATGGCCAATAGGCACATGAAAAGATATTCAACATCACTAATCATCAGGGAAATGCAAATCAAAACCACAATGAGATATTACTTCACATCTTTTATAATGGCTATTATCCAAAACACAAGAAGTAACAAGAGCTGGAAGGAACATGGAGAAAAGGGAACTCTTATGCACTGATGGTGAGAATTTAAATTGGTGCAGCCACTATGGAAAACAGTATGGAGGTTCCTCAAAAAATTAAAAATAGAACAATCATATAATCCACCAATTCCACCCTGGGTATTTATCCAATGAAAACAAAAATACTAATTAGAAAAGATACGTGCACCCCCATGTTCACTGCAGCATCATTTACAACAGACAAGATATGGAAACAACCTAAGTGTCCATCGATGGGTAAATGAAAAAAGAAAATGCACACACACATACACACACCATGGAATACTACCCAGCCATAAAAAAGAATGAAACGGACCTTGAGGGCATTATACCAAGCGAAGTCAGAGAGACAAATACTGTATGATCTCACTTATATGTGGAATCTAAAAACCAAAGCAAGCAAACAAATTTAAAAAACCAAGGTCATAGATACAGAAAACAGATGGGTGGTTGCACGGGTGGGGGAAAAATGGGTGAAATGGGTCAAAAGGTACAAACTACCAGTTATAAAAATAAATAAGTCCTGGGGACATATAATGTAGAGCATGGTGACTAGAGTTAGCAATACTGTGTTGCATATCTGAAAATTGCTAGGAGAGGTCTTAACAGTCATCATCACAAGAAAAAAGAATTTTGTAATGATGTACGGTAATGGATATTAACTAGATTTATTATGGTGGGTGATCATTTTGCAATGTATACAAATGTTGAATCATTATGTTGTAATGTTGTACATCTGAAACTAATACAATGTTATATGTTAATTATATACTTCAATACAAATTTTTTTTAAAAAGAATGCTGGCACCTATTAGCAGTCACTCTCCATGTCCCCTCCCTGCCCCTCAACTACTGATCTACTTTCCGTTCTAGAGATTGCCTATTCTGAACACTTCATACAAATGGAACCATACAATATGTTGTCTTTTGTCTCCGGCTGCTTTCGCGTAGTGCTTTCAAGGTTCATGCGTGTTGATTCTGGAATGTTTTTTAAAAGCAAAGTATTCTATGTTTAATATCTTAGTCCTTATAATAACATTATGTATTAACAATATTATGTATGTTGTATAATACGACTATAAAATATAGTGTAACTCAAACATCAAGCACATCAGTAAAAATTATCTGATCCGAGGGAAAAAATGGCTCATTCATGTTATAACATGCACCAATAGTTCATTCCTCTCTCTGTCTGAATAATATTCTATCTTATGGACATACCACATTTTATTTATTCATTCATTCATTAATAGACATCTGGGCTTTTTCCCTACTTCTTGATTATTATAAACATTGATGTTATGAACATGTACGTATATATGTATGTGTTAAGCTTTTTTCAGTTCTCTTGGTTATACACCTAGGGGTGAAATTGTGGGGTCATATGGTAACTCTGTGTCTAACATTTGAGGAACTGCCAGAATGCTTTCTAAGGCAGCTGCACCATTTTATCTTCCCACCAACAGTGTACAAGGGACCTGATTTCTCCACAATTTGTTAACACTGTTATTGTCTGTCTTTTTGTGAAGTTGTATCTTACTGTGTTTTTGATTTACCTTTCCCTAATATCTAATAATGTTTAACATCTTTTCATGTGCTTATTGGTCATTTATCTATTTTCTTTGGAGAAATGTCTATTGAAATCCTTTGCCCACTTTTAAACTGGATTATTTTTCTTTTTATTGTTGAGTCATAAGAGTTCTTTATATATTCTGGATACAAGTCCCTCAGAGTTGCTTTTTTACATTCTGCTTCCACAAACTGACATTCTCATACTGAAGTTCAATTTGCTACATTCTTTTGCAAAACAAAAGGGCCCACAGATACTACATTTGCTGGAACAAAACCTTGCACATACCACCGTAAAAGACTGCCCATGCGTAAGAGTGGATGCCAGAATCTTAGTTACAATTCCAGAATTTCACATTCAGAATCCTTTGGCATAGCAATTAAATATAGGAAAAGCAAATCAGGTAATAAAGGAAATAATTAAAGAGCATTAAAAATAGCAAAATTTCAAAACCTGATAAAGTTGCTTCATCAACACTAGACATTATACTTACTGCAATAAAATAACAGTGATTACCATAATAAAATATTTGCAATTGAGCATGATCATAAAATTGCTATTATAAAGATAATATGTCTTAGGCAAGCACATTAGTCATCTCAAATTATTTACTTCAAAGTAGCCAGAGGCAGAAATACCTACAAACTTTTAGACTACCCATAGGACGATGCCTTGAGATACCAAGATTATATCAGAGGGGAAGAGATGTCTGAAAACAAACAAGTCAGATTTGTAAAAATGATATATATATATACAAATACATATATACACATATATGCATGTGTGTATTTTATACATAGATATTAAAATCTAAACTCACTTGTGGAAAGAATTACATAATTTTGTAAAGTTAAAAGGTGACTTTTAAAAAACTTAGGTACATTAAAAATAATAATCCTCAAAAGCAAAGAAACCTAGAATTAACAAGGTCAAGAGAGCAGCTTTTATTCAGTAAGTGTCGGTTAGTGTCTGTCTCTTCCAAAGCCTGCTGTCTCATGAATGCGTGCCACTGGCCACAAAGAGAACCAGGGCAAAATGCGTGGGAGAATCAATGCAAATCCATCATGGCCGGTGGACAAGCAACTCAAAGAATGCCCATTTTGGACCCAGGGTCCATGACGTCAGAGGCACACGTGCAGGACAGTTCTGTCACAGGGCTGCTCAGTGGTGACAGCAGGGCACTGACTATACACATATGTCACATATTAAAATAAGGTAGGGCTTCCCTGGTGGCGCAGTGGTTGAGAGTCCGCCTGCTCATGCAGGGGACACGGGTTCGTGCCCCGATTCGGGAAGATCCCACATGCTGCAGAGCGGCTGGGCCCGTGAGCCTGCGCGTCCGGAGCCTGTGCTCCGCAACGGGAGAGGCCACAATGGTGAGAGGCCGGCATACCGAAAAAAAATAAAAATAAAATAAAATACGGTAAAGCAATGAAAAAGGCTTTCTCGCATGTATTATACATATATTTTCAGAGAACTTCGAAAAATCCTATTTTACCCCTTAGATATTTTTAAATACTGAGAAAAAAATATTTATGAAGTAAAGGCTATAACATCTACCATTTAAAATATAAAAGCACGAATTTTATATTATGTGTCAGATGGGTTGTAAGCATGTGACATACGTTAACTCACTTAACTGTTACAACAGCTCTATGAAGTCGGTGCTATAATTATCCCCATTTTACAGATGCATAAACTACGGCAGAGAGTGGCTTCAGTAGGGCTAGGATTCACACTCGGTCAGTCTTGACTCCGGGGTCTGTGCTAAATTTCACTATTACCAAAGTGATTGCTACTGCTTGAAAAAATAAGCACTCAAATAAAACTTAGAAATGAGTTGCTGTTCAACAGTAAATCTCTTTTCTCTCTGTAATAGTACAGAAAATACGTTTGATTGCTCATCCTAAAATATGAAGGAAAAAATAAAAGTAACCACGACAGTAGACTGGGAATTCAATTCCTGAGTCCAATTCTCAGTTCTTTGTTTCACTGATGTCCTCACTCACTTTGTGACATAAACTAAGACACGGAAAGTCTATGTTTTCTTAAAACACACTCCCCGGGATGTTTCAGACTGAATGAGATCACCAAGAAAGAGGCAGAGAGTACAAAATAAACCTGGTTGCTGTGACTATGCTTGGAGAATCAATTACCAAGAGGGTAGTCAAATTCTGCTGGCAGTTTGTTCCCAGTGTACAAAAAGATGCTTTCCAAACCTCAACTGTAAATCCATTATTTAGATTTTAAAACATCGTCTATTTAACCCATGATGTTCTTCAAGAATAGGACTGTATTAATATTACAACAACATTAGATTTAGCGAAGTTTGGCTTTTCTGCATTCAAGCTCCCAATCAGTTATCCAAAGCACATTTCCTCCTTGTGCAGCCCTGGAAGCACGTGAGGGAGGTCTGTGTCTCTCCCTTCCCATGAGCCAGGTACTAGGAGCACACCCACCGCAGCCCAGGAAACCGATGGCATCCACACAGCAAGAGCAGCAGCGCCAAGGAAGCGGGACCAGGGAGGGGCGGGGTGCTCTAAGAAGCAAAGGCGCTGTGTCCAGTCTCTTAATAGCAACAATCCCTGGCTTTCCTCATTACTTGTCTTTCTCCCTTGGCAGCGGTATCTTCATTTTTCTTCTTGAGAGTCCATCTTCAGATTCCCTAATTTCGTGTCAATTCTGGCATCTGTGCTCCTGAGTCACCCTTACTTTCCATTAGGAAAGTTCCTTTCTAGACCACCTCTCCACTTTTTCTTTTCTCCACTGAAACCTTGTAGGGAAGGAATCAATTATATCAATTATATAATTGATAAGACTGTTATCTCCGAGGGGTAGAAGTACAAATACGTACCTCCCCACCACACAAAAATAAATTCCTCAATTGCCTGTTAATTTCTTCATTAAAACAAAGACAATTCTAGGCATTCTTTCATAAGATCTAGTGTGAGGTTATTCGAATAGTACTCCTAGAAGCAAAAAAATAAATTCGAGAAAGAGATGCTATTAACAACCATCTGTAGGGAGAAGTGAAGAATTGCTGATTTGGCCCTTCTGTTCCTGCAAAGCACCTGGAACCATTACTGGAGTGAAAGGAGAAGGGGAACTGAGTCTGAAGGGAATGAACTGGGGCAGGTTATGAAGAAAGCAGACACAGGAGGGAAGGAAGATGTTAAAGATGGCACAATCAGGAAAGGAAGCGCTCTCACATCCGCCTGGGCAAGGGTTTATTCATAAACTATGCACGAGTCCCTAATGAATTTTGAGACCTTTAATCAGTGAAAGCTGGGGTCTGCATGTATCCCACATACCAAACTCTGGAGGAAATCCAAGGAGATTTGCTATTTCTTTAGGAGTGAAAAATCGAAGTTGAAGCATTAACAATCTTGTTATCTTTTCTTCTTGTGACAAATTGGTAAGGGATTTGTAGATATTCTCAATCTGTAGGAAAACATCCAAAATAACTAATAAAGTAGAGTGCAATTAGACTTGTTAAGATAATATCGTCTATTGTGAGACAGTTTAAAAATGATGGACGCATAGTCTTCTGTAACACATGGCAGCACAGGGTAAAAACATCTCTGTGCAATGAACTGTGTAACTGGCTCATCAAAGGCCAGGTAAACTCAGAAAACAAACAAAACCTTAATGCTGAATAGACCAGGATACTCTCAGTGTATCTGTCATTTTTGGTCCCTCAAAAATAACTCATAAGAATAGAAATAATAAATGACAATATAACATAAAAGAAATGTAGTGAAAGATACAAAAAAGAAACTTGGTCAACCAATAAGTCGATTTTACAAAGCAAATAAGCAGCCATTAAAATGTTTACTGTTTATGACCAATTTTATCAAATTAAGATATTTCCTTAAAATGATAAAATATATTTCATAAATATGACTTCTCAAATCCAGACATTCGTTTGTCTCTGATAGGGTTTTTAGCAAGCGTAAATTTTATTAACAGTAAGAGTTTAAATCAGCATAAAAGAAGATAACGTGATTTCACTTCAAAATTATTCAGAAGTATATAAAACTTGCAATATATCAAGCTTGTATTCAACCATGATACCGTAAAGAATTAGCAATTGAAGTATTAATAAAAAGCCTTCCTAAAATATAGATTTTTTCCCTAACAGGCATTTTCATAGTATGTGCTCCAAAGGAAGGCTCCAATACTAAGATATTTATGCATAATTTTAGAGAACATTAAGTACTGTACTCTGCATTTCAAATTACTCTTTATGGAATAGAAAGAAAAACAAAAGGTAAGAAGAAAAAAAAGAAAGTAAAAACATAAAACACTTTTTGTACATATACTCATATCTAGCAACAAGAAGAAGATTTATTCTATAGTAAATAATTATTATATACACATATTCATTCCAGTTGAACATGTAAACTTATTTTAACATTCTCAAATTTTAAGTATTAAAGATAATTTTATTTAAAATAATTTTCAAATACTTTAGTTCTGCAGCATGCATAGTACCTGCACATCCTCTGTAGTCTGCAACACAGATCCTGTCCCTTCTATGTAGCGTCCATAACTAGAAAATTAACACAAATATTTTGTAGCATCTAATATATTTGCTAATGCTAAATTTCTTAAATATTTCTAGAATGAATCAATCTTACATAGTTGTTAATACATCCTTCTGAAATATTCTAAATAATATCACATAAATATGCTTTGTAATTAAAAAACTTACCAGGTGAAAGACATAAGATCAGTCTGTTGAAAATTCTCAGACACTAAACTTGGCATAGTTTTTGTTGTATAAATACTAGTCTGCATATACATTATTGTCATTTTTTAAATGTTCATCACATTTAAATGCACAGAAAGTATGCATTTGTTATGACTTTATATCTAAATGCTATTCAATACTGACATCCCTGCCACATCAGACCAAATGTTATGTAGGTGAAAATAAATTGCTGCTCTTTTCTTATAATGCCTGAACCATCATTTCTTCTCATGAACCCAAAACCGTACTCTCCAGTCTCATGACAAACTCAGGCCCACCAAACGTGCATCTGCCTCTTACTGTAACACTGTATGTTTTTACTCTTTATCACAAAACAATCAGACTACTGTTAAAAATATATTAAAAATACCAAACGCTACAGAAATGCAAGGTATTAGTAATATTTCTTTCCCTAAGATCATTGCCAAGCTGGCTGTTTGACATTTTTTCCTAATAGATGAATTTAAAATAGAAATTAGAGAAAGTCACCATCAAAGAAAAGCTGTTTTCTTATATATCACGTGTGTGTGTGTGTGTTTATATTATCTACACTAAAATAGACTTCTACAATAAGGCTTCTTTTATAGCATTTTTATAATTATAAAAGAATTTCAAAGTTGTTTTTTATTACAAAATTGATAACCCCTGTTTTATGAGAGTCCTAAACAGAACCTAGCAGACTTGGAAATATACAACAGCTGAGTGAAGTCTTTTAAGGTAATGGAAAGCAATAAACCCATTCCCCTGAAAGTACAAGGGCAGGGTATGATAAAGTCAGGGTGAGCCTGGTACGATTACGTCGGGGGCATAGTGTCTTGTGCAAGACAACTAGCTAGTAGGTAAAGAGAGAAGGCTTGAATTTTTTTTTTTTTTTAAAGAAGATGTTGTGGGTAGGAGTTTATTAATTCATTAATTTATTTTTGCTGTGTTGGGTCTTCGTTTCTGTGCGAGGGCTTTCTCTAGTTGTGGCAAGCAGGGGCCACTCTTCATCGCGGTGCGCGGGCCTCTCACTATCGCGACCTCTCTTGCTGCGGAGCACAAGCTCCAGACACACAGGCTCAGTAGTTGTGGCTCATGGGCCTAGTTGCTCTGCGGCATGTGGGATCCTCCCAGACCAGGGCTCGAACCCGTGTCCCTGCATTAGCAGGCAGATTCTCAACCACTGTGCCACCAGGGAAGCCCGAAGGCTTGAATTTTTAAATCACACAACTACCTATCAAAAGAGCTTCAGTGAAATTAACAAACAGGGGTAGGGATGGACCTTTTACAAATTTTTCTTGAAGGGTCTAATTTCCCCGCTTCTTCCTAGGTTTAAAAAAAAAAGTTGAGGGGCTTCCCTGGTGGCACAGTGGTTGAGAGTCCGCCTGCCGATGCAGGGGACAGGGGTTCGTGCCCCGGTCTGGGAAGATCCCACATGCTGCGGAGCGGCTGGGCCCGTGAGCCATGGCCGCTGAGCCTGCATGTCCGGAGCCTGTGCTCCGCAACGGGAGAGGCCACAGCAGTGAGAGGCCCGCATACCGCAAAAAAAAAAAAAAAAAAAAAAAGTTGAAAAACACTATTTCTTGAGAAATAATCCAAAGGATGTCCCCTAAATGTCCATCAACAGGTAACCAGTAAAAGAAATTATGATATACCTATACTATGAACATATGAAAGTTCTTTAAGCACCCATAGGTAATAATATCCAAATTATACTGCACAATGAAAAAAAGTGCACATAATAATGAATATAGTATGCTACCATTTACTTAAAGGAGGGGGTAAAAATATACATGTATATTTAAACACACCTCACATGCAATACCTCTGGAAGACTAGAGAGTAACCTGAAATCATCGGTTGCACGTAGGGAGGGAAACTGGATTAACAAGAGGCAGAATTGGAAGGGAGTCTTACAATCTTAGTTCCTTTTGAATTTTGAACTATAAGAATATACTACTAATTCAAAAAACTAAATAAAAGTTAAATATGCTATAATGTGCTACAGGATATTCAATGTTATTTCTTCATATTAAAATTTAATTTCTTCTGGTACATTGATCATGAAAGTGGACAGAAATTTTTGAGGTACCATAAAAAGAAAGGTGCTAAACGATTAGCAATTCACCATCTATAGAAACCATGTCTCCACTGTGGGTAATTAAGCTCCTACGAAGGTCACCAAACGATGGCATCGTCTTCTATGAGCACTTTTGTGGGTTGTGCACGTCATGTTCTGCCAGAAGGAATTTTCACGTGTGCATTCTACTGGAACACGGAAGCAGGCGATGAAGGGTGAAAAAAATCATTCCAGCAGAAACATTTTATAAAATGCTGCTTGTTTTGAGAAGAACTAAGAGAAACAATAGTTACGAAAACCTGGTTATTTTGGATATGCCACGAACAGAGACTCTTTAAAACCTACCCTTTCGTAAAGCATGTGGACCTTCTGGATGTGGGCTTAACAATGTCAAACAAAAGAGCATATCGCAGCAATGACTTTGGCGGTAAAAAGTATGAATTCATGTCAACGTCATCTTCAAGAAAATCTCTTAGCATTCGCACAGAGAGATCACTGTCCTGTTGACGTTTCCTGTCAATTTCTCCTGCAGTTTCAAGCTTAAAAAGAATGGCTTCTTTTCCAGAACATTGTGTGCTGCTATCAAAACAAATATTTGGCTCAATTTTCTGTTCTTCAATTTTCTTTTCTTCAGTTTTCTTTTCTGCATCTATCGCATGTTTTTGTGGATGTTCAGATTCAGTTTCGGGGAACTCCATCAGTACCTGGCATTAAGTAAAAATACACAAACTCTCAAAAGCTTTCTTAAAAATAAAAGACATATTAATAACATCCATTCAACATTATGTAAAAAAATTCTTTAACTTTTACTGAGTTGTCATTAAAAAGATAGAAATTGAGGTTTACTAGTATTTATACAAGTTATTACAAGTTTTTCATCATATAGTGTTAGGCATCAGGCTATAGATGATTTATTTCATGAAATTACTGCTTTCTGAATTAACAAAACCATTCAACAAAGTAATAGGAAGTATGTTGAATACAGAGACAGCATTATATTTGGAAAATAAGTTGAAAAAGCAACAGGTACATTTCCAGAAAATGTGTTTTTGATCAAAGTTTGCCATTCTCCTTCAATTAAAAAAAAAAAAAACTAGAACATACCCATGATCTAAAGGAAAATTAGTAATTAAAAATGAAAAACACTCTTCACCCTGAAAGGTTATTTCTATCCCTGAGTCCCACAGGAAAAACTTGTTCCTGCAAAACAGGTAACCATTTATAAAGTCCTATTTTGGGAAAGAAAAAACAGTTCCAGGAATTTTTAATGATGACGCCTTTGTTCACATACTTTATATACCGTTTTTGGAACTGCCCACTATTAAAGGGAGATATATTGCTATTTTATTATATAACACAGTATTGTATAATACTGATATTGTATTACGGGGGATTCAAATGATACTACTGAAGCCCTGTTAGTAGGACGTGACTTTTGAGTTCTTACCTGTGAGGGTTATAGAGAGCTTCACTGGACCACTGAAACTCTGTTATCCACACCAATTTTCAGCAGAAGCATATAAACTTGCTAGCATAATGAGAGATCCTATATATAGCAATTGAGCATTTTATTCTAGCTTGTGCTAATCATTACCATATTTTAATCAGTTAAGGCTAAATAGCATAGATTTCAAATAAAATGCAACTGATGTGTGAAAATACTCGAGCCATTTTTAGGATAGTATACCATTTTATCAAAAGTAGTCAGTGGCTTCTATTGAGGGAGAAAAATAATAGATGCAAAAAAGTCAATGGTCAGAAGAGAAATTATAGGGGGAAAAGAAGGATAACAACACTAATGGTAATTTTTTTTACTTTTAACTTATTTTCTTTTCTAATGATGAAAGAAAAGTTTCTGGTTTTGTTTCAAGCAATTAAAGTGGCATCAGGAGGGTGAAAAGGCCTACAAGACAGACCTCAGGCATAGTCTATATTACAGGCACAAGAGGACACACATAAACCTCTGTAAACATACTCCAATAAAGATGTTAAAAAAAAAAAAAACCTCCACAAAGTAGTTCCTGAAAATAAATTAGCAGACTGAGATATATTTACAACAGATAAATAATAATGATGATGATGATAACAACAATAATAATAATAATACCTGACCAGGGGCTTGAAAAGGGAACGGCACTGACTGAAGCTTTGCAATAAGGAAATACCGTAGCCTTGAATTTGGAATGCCAAGCTGCAAGTGAAACAGGGCAGTTAGCTGCTATAGGATATTAAAGAGATCTGTGTCAACTTTTAGCACCTAGTAAAAAAACTCATACAGTTATACATTAGTTTCTGCCAGACAAGATTCTATTAGCGATTTGTGGAAGACTTCTCTGTAGCAAATTCTTAAACCTTTTAAACTGTCACTCTGTACCTTTGTTTGAATGAAATAAAGATAGAATCAGATGAATCATATGTCTATGAGTCACTTTCATTTTATATTTCCCAGGTAAAAAGTCAAATAGACATTCTTACATTCATTATGAATAGTATAGTAATCATAAAAAAATAAAATTCACATACAGCTATAAAATTCAGATAGAGAAAGTAATAACCATGTCAGAACTAACTGCAAGATTTACCTATAATATTATCCAAAATGGAGCCATTCTTTTTACTGAATCAAATTCCCTTTGGGAAAATTTGTATAAGAATTTACAATTGCAGTACTTACAGAGGTTGGAGACAACAGAAATTCTTGGTACTGAAAGCCACAATTTCCTATTGTTTGTATTAACAGGTCTCTGAAAAGGCAAAGGGAAAGAAAAAAGCTTTCACTCTATAGTTCAAAATAGGGTTCTTATATAAAATATTATACATAAAACTTCATTTTACATGAAAACTGTACCTCCACTTAAGTTGTTTAGAAAAAGGATAATCCTAGGTCTTTTTTAAGTCCAGTACTTGAAAAATTACATTTCTCAAAAAAGAGATAATCCCTATTATAAATAAATAAAGCTACCAGATAATTTATAAAACTGGTGAGTTAGAATCGCCAATCCACTCATGATAAGCTTACTATAGGAATGGAACTGTATCTGTAGCCAATCAGACGGGGGAACACTGTCCTAGACAGCAGGTCAGTCAAGGACTTGGATGCATTCTCTCCAGCTGGGCTACTGTCTGAAAGGGGCCTGACACAGGGTTTGCTTCTTCAACCCAACTGTAGGACAGAAAACGCCTGTCAATAGGACAAATTCTTACCGAAAACATTCCTGCTTCTAAAGAAACAGGCACCAATGTAAGCAGCTAAAATTGACAAATCATTCCGGAAAAATTCAAACATATCAAAATGGGAAAGAATCAGTGGAACCTATAGCTTTGTAATACTTCACGCCACTAACTATTCAAAGTCAATATTAATGAGTAAACTTCATGACATATGCAAAATGTCGGAATATACACATTTATTTTTAAGATCTTCATTTCATAACAGCTCCTATTATAAAATATACCAAGTCTAAGATGAACACAGGACAAATACATTTTTTTACCTTGTAGAAGATACTTCAAAACCTTTAACATTTTCTATAAGAATATACTTTGGTAATTTTTGTAACCTAAAAAAAACCAAAAACAAATGGAATTCTAAACATCTCATTACTAAGAAGTAAGAAGTAAAGAAAATCCTTACTTGTGGGAAATATGAGGTAAGTAATTGTCCAAACTCTTTTTATGAAAGAATTTTATAAGGGATGGAGACAACTCATATTTTATTCCTTTCCCCCATAAACAAGGCACACCTGATGAAGTTAACATTTGAAATGTTAATTTCCATTGAAGTTTAATGAAAACATGGGTTTGCACAGCTCAAAGGGCTGACATTTCCATAGAATGGAGGCTTCTAGGGTTGGCAGCACAAGATTCCAGGCCATGGGCAACAGCATTCACTAACATTAGCATCACTTGCACAAATACCGAGCAGAGGCAACAGAATTCAGCTATTAGGCTGTTAACGCCCTGTCACTCACTTTTAGCGGCAACGGGGGAACCGACAAACATTTGCAGTTACTCTATCAGTCATGACAGAAGATAAATGACTCGCACAGAACCTGTATAAGATGCTAATCTCTATAAAATGACAAACACCACGTTCTTCCAGATGTAAAGTTTTACATTTAAGGTAAGCTTGTACCGGAATTTAAGTTTTTACCTTGGGAGAATGTCTAGAATATACAAGAAGCTATTTGTCCTTGCATCAGTCACATCACCTTGCAGGCCGATTCTAAAGGGTAAGGAAAGTAAATAAGTTCAGCAAGAATCTTACACAAAGGTATCAAATCACTTTTAAAAAGTCAAAACAGAGAACTAAAATTAGTTGGTCCTCACAAAAAATATGATCATCTCTGTTGCTATAGAGAACAAAAATATATTTTTTCATTTAATTTAAAAATGCCTTGCCTGTCTAATAAATACCCTTATTATCAATACAAGATAATATGTCCAGATGACTTGCATGCGGCAAAGAAGAACAAGAAGTCCACAAAGAATAAAATCAACTACTCTCTTAAAATCACTTTGTTCAGGAAAGACACACACACACGCACACACACACGCACACACACACACACACACACACACACACACACAATTAGCTGATGTCTCACCTGCCCCAGGTGAGACAACAAAAGTTCAGGTGAATGAGCTGGTTGGGCAGGGTGGCAGTGTAGAGTTGATGGCATTGGTAAGTAATCACCAGCTAAGCAGATGAAGGTAGCAGGTAAAACTAGAACTATCTTGTCCAATGTAAACAGGAGAGACTGAAGCTGAACGCTTGATTCTACACGAAGGAGTTGCAACTTGGCTAGACTAAGTAAGTCTAAACAGGTCACGTGAACAGGCAGAATTTGGACTAGCAGTTAAATCTTGCAAGTAACGTTCGATATGATCAAGAAGCAAGCAGAAAAGAAGACTTATATTGGACGTGAGTCGTAGCAACAGAGGACAAGGGTTTAAGGCCTTGCTACTTACTAGCTTCGTGGTCTAAAATAAGTTACTTGACATCAGTTATCAGTTTCCTCACACCTGACAGCAGGACCAAAATCATCAGTGGATCTGAGGCTCAGATGGGAAATTAGAGTGGACTTGAATAGATTCCTCAGAAATCTTGGTTTCCTCTCATTTTGTCCCTTTCCTCTCAGAGTTCCAAAGATGATCGTACTACAGGATCAGACACTGCAGCCGTCAGCAGCTGGAGTTGGGCTAATACAGAGTGGAAGCAGCAGTAGGGAAGAATCAGGGGCCCCACTGCAGTGATATCTGAGGCATCACAGCAGTGGGGCTGCATTCTGTCCTGAACCTCCCACTTACTGTGGTTAAAAAGGCCATAATACACTTGCACAGGCTCGGAGCCTTCTTTATGTGGAACGTCCTCCTTCACTGATAAATTCCCAACCTGCTTTCAGACACAATACAGATATCACCTCTAAAAGAATTCGTCCCTCCTGGTATATGCAGCAACATAACACCTCTCTCCTCCATGCTCTCATGGCAGTTTCAGCATTCATTTATTATATACCTTAAATCACATTATAAGATAATTATTTGTCAGTCATTCCCCATGGACTATAAGTTCTATAAGGATGGGAACTACAGCATCAAAAGCAATACCTCACGTGTAGGCGCACAATAAATCCCTGGGGAATTAATTTCCTAGAAAACGTGAAATAAATCAAAACTTGGATGGAAATTAAGCATGAGAATATTTATTTAAATTAGAATTTTTACTACATGTTATATCCCATTTAAAATCACATTATGTGTTTAAATAGGACTATATATTAATAGTCCTATATATTAATAGGACTATAAAATAATCAAAAAGTCCTGGCTCTGACATTTTCTAATGGTATGGCCTTGGGAAAGTTACTTAACCTTCCTATGCCTCAGTTGCTCACCTGTAAAATGATGATGATACTAATGCCCATCCCATAAGCTTGTTATATTAAATGACAGACTCCAGTAAGACACTCAGAGGGTTACCACTATTACCATTATTACTTAAAATAATGGAAATATTATTATTTAAAGTATCTAAATGAAGAGGAATTAGTCAAGATTTTCTCTAAAATATAATTCCCTGAAATACAAAGCCAAATAAACACCATATAATAAAAAGCTGTCTTGGAACACAGCTTTAAAAAGTCATTTTATTAATTGTATGTATTATTAAATGTACCTATCAATTTTGAGAAATTTAAAATTCACAAATGCATTCTTTTTTTTTATTTTTTTATTTTTTACAAATGCATTCTTGACTAGCCTTAAAATTTTACAGGTAAGTAATTTAGGATTTGAATATTAACTATGGAAATTTACTTCGATTAATCAGTGTTCGGAAGATATTCCTGAATGCTCATTAGTTTAAATAATTTAAGGTAATTTGGGTCAGAAATAAATACTGTTTCTTTGGTAGGTATTAAGTAGGTACCATAAAGTCTCTGCATACCTACTATTGACCAAATTACTGTGTTCATCTGGCAGTAATTGCTATTTTCTTTATGATTAATGCTGAATTATAAATGTGTGTAGAGAAAAGGAATTATTGATGAAAAATTTCAAGACTAGGGAAATGCAGGTGATGGACTTCAAAGTGTCTGTGCTTGAAATTACAGTGTGATTTGATTGAACGAGTCCTTCAAAAGTACTCTTCCTAACAGAGAAATATTTATTATACATACCTTGTGAATGGCTGACAGGGAGGGCTCATTAAAATCATATTGAAAGACAATCTGTCAAACTCTTCTAGTGTAATACCCTAAGGAACGAACATGTGGGGGGAAAGAAAAAATATAAAAACACGCGTAGAAGGGGGCAGAGGAAAATGCTAAGTAATTACCAGTAAATACATCAGAAATTGTGACACTTAACTTCATTTATAACACTTAAAAGTTTATAAAACACCTACTACTTTTTAAATAAACTTTAGTTAAACTAACTTTCCAAAGCAATTTTGTGAAGAAAGTCGAGCAGTAAGCTGAAGCTATGAAAAATTCAGTGACTTCCCCCAAACTTGAGAGCCAGCCAAAGCAGAGCTGGAAAGCTAGTTTCCTAGATGCTAAGTATGTTGTGCCTCTATGACACCTCAAGTCCAAGACTGCTGTGATTTCTGGAATCAAACATGGAAAACTTTATTTTATAATTAATGATTTGCAGCAAAGGATCTAGGGAATTTTTTAATACCTCTCTATTAATATTATTTATTTAGAAAATGTGATGTATTGACCAGTCACCATCCCTTTCATGTATGTCTCTGTCAATATATCACCAAATGGAAAAAGGTCCCACTTTCAGATATTCACAATTACTATACTGTTTTACAGTTGTGGGTAGTCAAAGGACCTCAAAAGATTGTAGATAAGATTAATCAAAATAATCCCTATTGGGCTAAATAGTTTTAAAATGTACTGTTTTGCTCCTATTTTATATACACTATCAGAAGACAAACAGAGAGAAATACAAGTCATGGGTTTGCCAATTCTCATTAAGCTCTCTTAGTGTATTTTATCTTACCCAGGAATTTAAAGCCATAAGCCCAGAATCACAACATTCCTAATTACAACACATTTCTAAGAAGTTTGAGTTCGTGAATAAAGCAGGAAAAGCTTTATTCTGAGTTCTGAAAAGAGTGACTTAACCTGGGGAGCACATCAGTTTTCTCTACTGTATTAAAAGTTTGAATGTACATGTCTATCGTTTTTAAATCACAGGGTTTTAAGTAGTTTAAGACATATATGTAAAAAGAAATAAAAATTAAATACTGAAAAGTTCCTGAAGCACCTCTGGATCCCAGAGTTCTAAAGAAAACAATCTGAAAATCATACACTCAACCATCTGTCAGGAAACCTGGGGCAGGGCAGTAAGATTAGCACACATACTCAAGTTACACAGCTGGTCAGCACAGGACTATTAGGAAAAGCAACTTATTTATCTCACAACTGATTGTGAACAGATTAAAGCTGAATTCCGAAAATAAAAATAAAAATCAAACAACAATCTTTTACATAAGGAGAATCCTTAAGTCTAGAATCTAAAGGAAGTAAACAGAGTTAATACCTCCAATACTGTTAGACATAAAAAAATTTACAATTTTAAAGGATTCTTGGAAAGAGTGATTTTTTTTTTTTTTACAGTACAACCCAAATGACAGAACAGTTATGCAAAACATAATCGCTCAATTAAACCATTCACAACTGTCTTTAACCTAGCATTCTAGGTCAATGAATGTGTTGGGATTCAAGAAAGTAGTTACAGAGATGCATGGATTAACGTTAATAATTTGATATTTTAACACTAATGGAAATCAAATTCTTTTTCCATAAACAGGCCATTCAAGCTAATAAAAACATCCTTGCTTTCAGAGAACATTAGATCCACTCGATGTGGTAACACTGTTTATCGCATGTTGATGAGCAACTTTGTTTGTCCCCCTACTTGTTTTATTACTTCTTTTCTCAAAAAGCTTCCTGGTTATTCTTATACTTAATTTTCATTTAAACTTTAGGGAGACCTTGGTAGATTAGAAAACAACAACTTTTGACTATTTTAGTGAATTTATTGTTAATCTAAAGAGAAATAAAATTTTGTGGCACAAGGTAAGTCTTCAATAAAAATTTACTGAGTGATATTTCCTACCATTTCCTGCCCTATGAACTCTGATGTTATTTTGTTCATGAATACTCATGACAATTAGATCTTTCTTGATCACTGTACGAATCATCATTATAAAGTAATTTTCTATGACTCGTAAATGCTTTTTGCTTTCAGACAGATCTTACCTAATACATATCACTTCTGAAACCCCTGTTATCCTTTGTTATGATTTGCCTGACATTTTTTCATTTTTTAGGCACAATGTGTTATTCATTAAACAAGGCTCATAATTAATCCACCAATATTTCAGAGCATCTACGACACACCAGGCATTGTGCTAGTCTGGGAATACAACAATGAACAAACCAGACAAGGTTTCTGCTCACGTATTTATATTTTAGTGTCTAGTAATTTTCCATTTTCTTCAGAGATAAATTACAGATTTTAGTTTTATTACTATTTATCTTTGTAACTGGTGAATCCTGCTCCTGGTTAAAAACCTACATGAGGGACTTCCCTGGCGGTCCAGTGGTTAAGACTTTGCCTTCCAATGTAGGCGATGCGGGTTCAATCCCTGATCAGGGAGCTAAGATCCCATAAGCCTTGGGGCCAAAAAACCAAAACAAAACAGAAGAAATATTGTAACAAATTCAACAAAGACAATTTCCAGGCCTGACTATAGGCAACGAGGAGGGCTTCACCCAGCGGGTGTCAGGGGAAAACCGCCTTCCCGGCTCCAGACTTGGTGCAAGGCCAGCACCTTGCAGTCTCCGAGGGCAGGGCGGGTGCGAGCTCCCAGGCCCCCAGCAGCTCATGCTCTTCGTATATTTGCATTCCTAGGTCTCTTTATCTGAGGCCTTGCACAAAGCCCTCTTCGGGCACCATCTATTTCTGCCAAGGCCTCCGTCTAGGAGGCAGAGGGGAACCCTTGAAGATACTTCTCCCGCTATGACTAACGCTTGGCCCTTATCACTCCCAGCCTTCTCACCACTGCCCGCACTCTCTCCCCCAATGCCAGGGGCTCCTCAACAGTGAGCTGACCCCCACGTCTGTGCTGATCACCCCACCTTCCAGCAGGATGCTGTCCCCTGGGGAAATGGAACAGGGGGCGTTGGCGTTTTCTCTGTTTTTTAGAGACTTGCTTTTCCCACCACAGCAAGTAATTAAGGCTTCACTCTTTCATTTTTGCCCTGTTGCTTTAATCAGCTACTCTGATCCCTGACAGCTCAGCTGAGCTCCTGGCAACAACATTAAATAATGTCCTAAAAATCTATAGCTTCATTTATCTTTCAAAGAACAGACATATTTTTTGAGTCTCACTTTTCCTTCCTACTCCAATTATATTATTATTCTTACACTGCAAAGATTTATAACATTCTCACCCTGCTTCCCGACCATTATTTCTTTCCTAACATGGCAGCTTTATTCCTGGGTTCTCCACTTTGATTCATCTCTTGCTTAGTTAGATTAAGTGACTGAGTCATTTTTTCAGTAAGAGTTCATGGGTACTACAGTTCATGAGTTGTTGGAGGTTTTATTTTAGGAATTTTTTTCATCTACTTCTGTTAATATTTTTGTCCTGTTTGTTTTATTTTCTGTTTGCTATTCTGACAGGACTTTCATTTCTATAATGGTTTTATTTTTCTCATCTGTTTTTTTTTTCCCAGACCACTGACACTCTTCAAATCTATTGTCTTATTATTGTTTTTTGATCTCATGTATACATTTATATGAGTTCTTGTTTTAAAGATATTGAGTTTTATTTAAGGTTTCAAGCACATGGAGACATGTTTTTGTAATTTTCTTCTGCTTCTTAATATGATTTTTCTGTGTATATTCTGCTTTTTTGTTTATGTTACTTCCTTTTAAAAGTACTATACTAGGAGAGTCTCAAACTGGCTCCTTTCTACTTATTAATTTTTTAATGGAGATCACTTGAATCTAGAAGTTTGCTCAAAAGGCGAAAGAAAGAGCAGTAGCTCTATTCAGGTATTTGTCACCACACTTTCTGGGAAGAACCCACAAAGGCCTTTAACTTAAGACCATGCCTCTGTCCCTAACCCATGTTCTCGCATTTAGGATGAGCAGGAAGTCTGCGGAGGTTGTAATGATGCTTTCAGCCCAGTGAGTTGGAATTTTTTAATGTCTCTTCTTGACTTTGAACAAGCAATTGCTGGGTCTGTTTTTCCTGCTCTCTTGTCCTTCTTTCCTTCTCAATTCTGCACAGGACACAGAGAGGTCTGCATGAAATTCTACCACCCTCATTCACCTGTGTCTCATCACCACTGCATTTGACACTACTCTTCCCAGTTTTCTTTTCTGCTTTGGTTTATGGCTAAATCCTATTTTCATTCATAATGGTTTCCCATCCCCTCTTTTCTTTTCTTATTTCTATTAGGAAAAGAAATAGAGTTTTAGAAAAGAAATATCTTTTTTATGCCACAGTCAATCAGAGGTCCCAAAGAAAACTGTTTACAAGTCCAACTTATGCACTAAATAGTAAGTTCCTGAAGGTAAAGACTATCTCTCAGTCATATCTGTGCTCCCTCTAAGGGCTCAATAACTTGCATGAAGTAAATGTTCAAATGATCAGAATATGTTGCTTCATGAAACTTAAAATCCCTGAAGTCTCTCATTACTCCTAAGTTCTCCATTAACCTTCCACCCCCTTTTTAAACATGACCCCCAAGGTAGTTCTGATATATTTGACCTGGACATGGCACACTCTTTCCACGTCAGAACAGGGTTGAAGAGAACATCCTAGAAGAGACTAAAAGCCGTGGGAAGGTAGACTGTCTTTTGTCTCATAGACACCATTTTAATGAACTGATTCTCTCCTTTCAAATGACCTGGAGGTACCTCCATTCTTCCCTCTCCCTAGTGTTCTTATATCATATGCAGATAATACAATTTATTATCACCTATTAAAACTGGTACTGAAATAGAATTACCACTAGAAAAATGGACACAGATGTATTATTCTAAATGCCCCCAAATTTCTATTGGCATGTAGCTGGGAATGCCAGTCAGTCCCCAAATATGTCAAGTATTTCACAGTTTCTCTTAGAAGGTAAAACAGAAAGGAAGGTTAAGTTGGTGAACATAATGGGTGCTTTACTGAGATTTTGTTGTTTTTTTATACTTTGTTTAGTGGGAGAAAACTCTTGCTGAATTGGACATTTGGCTGCATCAACTTTTAAATATTTACATTAAATTTAAATTTAGATTAATTTTTTCTAATAAAATAACTTTTGCTATCATACTCTATGTCAGAGAAATTCTGGAACCTAAATGCATATCATCTGCCTATTAGAGTCAATTCAAAGTTACTTTTTTGTAGGTATCTTTCTTCTGACCCCGAATTTATTTTTGCCCTACGTCCATGATGAGACAGGTAGACTGACTGTACGTTGCCATGAAGTTTATGAAATGCATTGCTACCAGTGACTGGAAAGATGATGATGTCCCCATAGTCCTCCTCTCTATCATGCCCAGGGGGAAAGATATTCTGTTCTCAATACGAGGGATAGACGTTCTTCAACACATAAGTAGATTATTTCTACCTTTTGGATACCCAATCATAGAGCTAGGAAATGTTCCCATTTCATACTGGCTGAAAGAAAACTTAAAACCAATCTGTTGGGTAAACAAAATGTGGTATACCTATATAATGGAATATTACTCAGCCAGTAAAAGAAATGAAGCACTGATTCATGCTAGAACATGGATGTATGGAAACATTATGCTAATTGTAAGAATCCAGACCCAAAAAAGCCACATATTATACGATCCCATTTATATGAAATGTCTAGAATAGTCAAATCCATAGAGACAGAAAGCAGATTAGTGGTTGCCAGGGGTTGGGGGGAAGGAGAAATGGGGAGTGACTGCTAATGGCTACAGGATTACCTTTTGGGGGATGAAGACATTCTAGAATTAGAAAGTGGTAATGGTTACACAACTCTGTAAGTAAATGAAAAAAACAAGGAAACACTGAATTGTAGACTTTAAAACAGTGAACTTCACGGGACGTGAATTGTATCTCACTGAAAAAAGCATTTGTGAGACTTTTGCTTCTGCCTGTGAGTTGTGTAAATAAACTAGAAAATTGGGAGAAATGTAATAACTGTTTTCAGATATTGGAATTGGACCACAGACAGAGCAGGACTGCCATTCCTTAGAAAAGGAAAAAAAAAAAAAAACTTGAAGATAATTCAACTTTCTGCCTAGAGATAATTTCCATACGGCAGTGAAGGGAAAGGAAATCCAAACTGTACCTGGTAATGTAGATGAGTTGAAGACAGAGGTTGGAGCTCAAGATCAAAGTGACTAGAATTTGCAGAGCAGAGTGCCAGACAAAAAGAAGCTGCACAGGGAAAGAGATGCAGAAATCTGCATAACATTCCCCTTGAGTGTCTTGCTGAGTATCAACCTGTGCATGCATCAGGCAAAACGCCTTGAGGGAGGGCAAAGAAAAACTGCTGGAAAAGGAACAATTACCGGCAAGTTGTAAGCCAAAAAAATTCCCAGATCTCTGGGCTAGCAATCATTTGAGTTAACATCCAGAGTAGCAAGACCTAGTTGAGTACATGGAGCATTTAATAGCAATCTAAGAAAGGTCATACAGTAATAGTAAGATTAGACTAGCCTTACAGTAAAAGCTACTCCAGATCCAGTTTGAAATGCTTAACAATAAGCCTCAAAAGAATCAAGATGATCTGAAATTAACTGCCTCTGAGGACAATATCCAACAGTCCTTAAAAGATTACAGTAAACTCCAACACTCAAAAATGTAAAACCTACAATGTTAGGCTCCTCATAAAAAATTACTACAATGCTAAGAAACATGATAATGTCTTATAGCAATTAAATAAATTAAATTCATAATTAAGAACCTTCCCACAAAGAAAACTCCAGGCCCAGGTGGCTCCACTGATGAAATTCTATCATTTATAGAAGAACTGATACTTGTTCTTCACAAACTCTTACAGAAAATATAAGGCTATGTATAAATATAAAAACCATACAAATATGTTATGAGGAAACTACAAAAGTCACCTACAAAGATAAATGCAAAAATAATTAACAATATTTTAACAAGTGAGATGTAGCATAATATAAAACTGATGGTATATCATGACAAGTAGGATTTATCCCAGGAATGCAATACTGACTTAACATTCAAAAAAGGAATTGATATGATCACCATATTATCACAATACAAGGGAAATGATATAATCATGTCAAAAGATGCAAAAAAAAAAAAAAAGCATTTGACAAAACTCAAAACCTGTTCATAATACAAATTCTCAGAAAACGAAACAAAAGGAAATTTCCTCAACTTGATACAAGGCACCTATGAAAAATATACGACTAACATCTACAAAATGATAAATGACTGAATGTTCTCCCCTAAGATCTGGAAGAAGGCAAGGATGTCCACTGTCACACGTTTTATTCAACATTATAAAGAACGTCCTAGACAGTGCAATAAGGCAAGAAAAAAAGTCACACTGGTTGGAAGGGAAAAGTAAAATTCTTTTTTTCTCAGGGAATATAACTGTACATGTTAAAAAATCCTAAAAAATCAATATTAAAGTTACCAGAACTAATAAGTAAATACAGCAATGTCACAGGATACTAGGTTAATAAATAAAAATAAGTGTAAGACTAGTATACTAAGTATTATAAAATATAGCTGATACAAATTAAAGAAGACCTAAATAAATGAAGAGTGATACCATGTTCATGGATTGGAAGACTCTCTTTTATGAAGATATCAGTTCTTCCAAAACCAATCAGTGAAACTCCAATCAAAATATCTTTTTTTTGTAGAAATTGGCAAGCTGATTCTGAAATTTACACAGAAATGTAAATGAGAGTGTAGCCAAAATAATCTTGAAAAAGAAAATCAGAAGTTTGAGAACTTATGTTGCCTGAATTCAATACATATTATAAAGCTATAATAACCAGTTTTATATACACTTAGGAAAAGAAATGACCTCTACCGCAGACTACACACAAAAAGTAACTTTAACTGGGTCATAAACCTAAATGTAAAAGCTCAAACTATAAAACTTCCAGAAGAAAACAGGAAAAAAATGGGGTAAACAAAGATTTCTTAGGACACACAAAAAAAGTGTCCCATAAAAAAAAAAAAAAGATAAGTAACTTCTGCACTTTGATGAACACAGTTAAGGAAATGAAAAGACAAGTTACAGATTTGGAGAAAATATTTGTCATACATATTTCTGACAAACAACTTCAATCTAGAAAACTTAAACAACTCTTAAAACTAAATGATAATAGCACAAACATACCAAATAAAAACTGGGAAAGAAATTTCATCACGAAAAACATAGAATGGATAATAAGCACATGAAAAAAATACTCAACATTATTAGTCACCAGGGAAATGCAAATTAAAATCACAATACCACTGTATGCTCGCAAGAGCGGCCAATATTTAAAATACTGACAACAGCAATCGTTGGTAGGGATGTGAAACAACTGAAACACTTAAACATTGATTGTGTGACTGTAAAATGGTATGAACATTATGGAAAACAGTTGGCATTTTCTCATAAAGTTAAAGAAATTTGCCATGATACGGCAATTCTACTCCCAGGTATATATCCACAAGAAGTAAAAACAAAGTCCACACAAAAACTTGTACATGAATATTCATAGCAACTCTTTTATAACAGTCAAAAACTGGAAACAATCTAAATGTCAAACATCGTGTGAATGGATATACATTTTGTAGTATGAAATATTCCACTGTACAGAATATCACTGAACAATAATGAAGAGCCAACTACTGATAGATAACAACGATGTGGGTAAATGCAAAAAAAATGACACTAAACAAGAGAAGTCATACTCAAAAAAATTACACTCAAGATTCTATTTAGGATATGACTAGAACTGGAAAATTTAATCTGTAATGACTGAAAGCAGATCAATGGTTGCCTGGGGTTGGGGTCAGAGACTGAGTAAAACGAAGCATTAAGGAACATTTTAGGGTGTTCCTTAATGGATGGATGTTTTAAGTCTCAATTGTGGTTACACAGTATATATTGGTCAAAACTCAAACTACACATTTACAATGAGGGCAGTTTATTGTATGTAAATTATGGCTTCATGAGAAATTTGTGTGTAAAATTTTTTATGACGTGAAATTGGGAGAAAAACATAATTTCATATTATTTTAAAAATAACAAAAGTGTTAAAACACTTCTGCTGAGTTCATCACAGGCAAAACGGTATCTTTAACTTTGATGGGCTTCAACAAGAAGCATTCAACAAGTAATATCCAATCACTTTTTTTACTCTCTTTTTTTCACTCCTGCTATATATATATTACACATGAGTAATGCTTAAAAATAAAGAATTAAGTAAAGTTTAATATCATTACAGAACCAAGAATTTAGAAGTCAAGCATATTCTTACATTTCAATTCTTTCTCTCAGAGACCAAAACATTGATCCTCTTTTTCTAAAGCTAGAAATTTAAAAAAAGGCAAAAAGTAACATGCTATCTTCTGACAGAATAAAAAATGTTAATTTAATTCCCTTCTCCTAAACTTTTTCATTTATATATGACTTATCTTCAAATGAAGACACCAGAAACCAGTATCTTACAGTATTCAATTATATTTTCCTTGCTATATATAGACTTATTAAAACAATATTGTTACTCACTTCAATTGTCTTGGCCAGTAACTGTGTGTGAGGAAAATTATACTTGTATACTTCATTAGCGACAGTGTTTATATCAACGGCAGCCACCACTTGTGCAGGTATACAGCTTTCTGTAATGATAAGTGGAATAACTTAAAAGGTAAAGTCCTTAACAACAATTTGTTCATCATAGAGAGAAGCCAAAAAAACAGAATTTTGTAGTGCATTTCCTCACTTCCTCAATTATCTGGCCAGATCTCAGGTTGTCAGTGGACAACAAAGCCAGGAAGAGCTAGGCGCGAAGTAGAATATTTATGTGCCTCTGGTTCATCTCTCTCAACAGCATTCTCATGCTAAAAATAAGATTTAAATATTTTAGTCATTATCTCATATTTTCTTTCCTTCCTCCATTAAGATACACATTTATGAGTCGAATGGAAAGTTTTCCTAAATTAAAACAAACCAAAAACAGAAAAGTGAAGTACAGTAAGTCCCCTACACACCAACGAGTTCCGTTCTGAGAGCACATTTCGTAAGTCCAATTTGTTCGTAAGTCCAGCAAAGTTAGCCTAAGTACCCAACTAACACAATCGGCTATATAGTACTGTACTGTAATAGGTACTGTACTATAATACTTTTCACACAAATAATACATAACAAACAAACAAATGCAAAACCTAAAGAAAACATTTTTAATCTTACAGTACAGGTGCCATTATTGTCGCTTGGTGCTTCTTGGCAGTACCAGCTACATCACCGCTGCTTTTACACTTGCTTCAGGACATCCTCAGCTTGAAATAAAGATACTGCACTACTGTACTCTATACAGTACTGTACAGTAAAGCACACATAAGCAGAACCACTTGTAGAGGATGCACACATGTCACAATGTACGCCAGACACGTGAACTAACTTACGGGATTCGACATGAGAACACACGTTCACATCTTTGAAAGTTCGCAACTTGAAGGTTCGTATGTAGTAGGGGACTTACTATATATTCTTAAAAGCCACATCACTGGGCTTCCCTGGTGGCGCAGTGGTTGAGAGTCCGCCTGCCGATGCAGGGGACACGGGCTCGTGCCCCGGTCTGGGAAGATCCCACGTGCCGCGGAGCAGCTGGGCCCGTGAGCCATGGCCGCTGAGACTGCGCGTCCAGAGCCTGTGCTCCGCAACGGGAAAGGCCACAACAGTGAGAGGCCAGCGTACCGCAAAAAAAAAAAAAAAAAAGCCACATCACTTGGAAATTTATAAATAAATTAACTAACATTTGTTCTTCAACTTCTAACATTAATACAATGCTGCTTCCCAATACCACTGAAAATGCTTTTAGGTAAGTTTTGCTAAGTTTCACGTAAATTTGTTTTGTTTTGTTTTCAAATAGCTTTATTGACATGCAACTCACATATCACGAAATTCACCTGTTGAAAGTTTAGGTAAGTTTTTAAAGGAAATGAAAAATTAATTGGTGTCCAAATGTAGAAAGCTCACAGACTAAAAATTAAAAATTTTGACAGAGAGAAGGTGAGAAGAGCAAGAGAAATAATTACAAGGGCATGTCTTCCTTCACTGCCCATCTGTCTTGCTGCTAAAGAAAGGTATTTTTTCATAATGCTTTCAGATTCAGAAAATTTTGTCATAGTCTTTAAATGGCAATCAAAATTTCAACCATGTACACGTAGCTGCTGTTATATTTGGCAATTATCACCCTCTTTGCACTTCTTCCTCAAACACATACAAACCCAATTATGTGTAAACCCTGTCCCAAATCAGTAGAAAATGTGAAGAGTTTTTAAAATAAAAGTATTTGAGACATCTTAGGAAAATCATCAGAGAAAATGTTACAAAATTACATAGTAACTCCAAATAGCTATTTCTTTAATAACCATTTCTGTTCATAGTTAAATTAGGCAGCCCAAATATCAAAAAATGAAAAAGAAAAATATTAGGATGTGAGGAGCTAGGCTTCATGCAGCAGGCACCTGGAAATAAAACCCAGATCTCAGAAGATGGGGCAAGGAGGGAAGCTCACACACATTCAGGAAACAATCACAACCCTACACTGAGGCCTACAAAAGATAATGCCAGAGAGAAAACAGGGGATGAATGTGTCTAAGTAAATATTTACTTCGTGTATACTACTAGCTAGGCTCAAGACCCTGGGCTAGGATCAGTTATCTTCTAGGTACCCTGCTGCCTTGTATGTAGGTCACTGGAACTTCAAGGTCCAGTTAGTAATATCATAGGCAGCTGCCTCTAAGTGAGTTTAAATTCAATAACTAGTTTACTTGCCTTTGTATAAAGTCAATTTAAATTCTAAATTATATCTCTGTCAAAGGCATCAGAGAGATCTTGAAACATAAATCAAGGTTTTTAAACAAACTAAAAAAAATTAGTATATAAGGATCAATTTGCAAAATCACAAACCTTATAATCCAGGTCAAGAACTATACAACTACTAATCATTTTAAGAGAGCTCAGAATTAAATAACTTCACTGAACTATTCTACTGTTCTGCTAAATCAGATATGTTGTAATTAGCATGATGCTTGTCTTTCTGTTATATATACAGCAAGCTGGGATTGCCTGGAGTTAGTTGATGTGATTTTTCTCCTTTTTCAGGATGACTGAAAATCCACAGTGATGTGCCAAATCTCTACTATAATCAATAATTAATTTTATGTTCTTGTATTAAGTGCCTGGAAGACATAAAAACTGATGAAACTCAACTGCCAAATGAGTGCTTTATGTGGTGATGAAAGAACTGATGAACCGAAAATTCTTTCTCAGGAAACAATAGATTTTTAAAGTCAATAAACAAGTGCACTGTTTGCACATATTTTAGACTGTTATAAAATAGGATCTACCGCATGACCTAAAAAGTTATTTCCATGATGAAAAATAAACATACTAAGCCCTTACTGACACTAATTCAACCTGCCTTTTCAAAACAGATTGTTTTGGGGTATAAGTGTGTAACCAAGGAAAAAGTTGAACTTATAAATAACACTCTTAAAATCAAGCCTTTCAATTCTATCAAAATCTTAAATTGAGCTCCAAAGACAAGTTGTTTTGATATTTCTTACTGTACACTTTAAATCTATAGCCTCCAAAAATCTTTGTTAAGCTGTACACACAGATTTTGAAAATGTTTAACTAAAAATAACCAAGAAAATATAATTCAACAGATTTTTGCCTAAGTGAGCTCCATCACTTAACTGATCCAGGAGTAGTAATTCTCAAAGGGGAGAGACAATTGGGAAAATGGGATCCACAGGATCTTCTGGGGAAGGAGAAGGAGAGGATGGGTTTTCAACACTTTGATCTATTGCTTTACCTGGATTTTATTCATGATATTTCAGTTATTATTCTGGACTGCATAGTTATCAACAAGAAGCATAGATACTAAGACATTCCAGTTAGAGAAATGCAACATTGGGGGCTTCCCTGGCGGTGCAGTGGTTGAGAATCTGCCTACCAATGCAGGGGGCACGGGTTCGAGCCCTGGTCTGGGAAGATTCCACATGCTGCGGAGCAACTAGGCCCGTGAGCCACAACTACTGAGCCTGCACATCTGGAGCCTGTGCTCCGCAACAGGAGAGGCCACGATAGTGAAAGGCCCACACACCGCAATGAAGAGTGGCCCCCGCTTGCCGCAACTAGAGAAAGCCCTCGCACAGAAACGAAGACCCAACACAGTCAAAAATAAACAATAAATAAATAAAAATTTAAAAAAATAGAAAAAAGAAATGCAACATAAATGATTTTAAAGGATTGTCAGATTAGATCTACAAGGAAAGTTTAAGGGGTATCATACTCCCATTTATGTGAGATCTAAACTAAAAACCAGCAGATTTAATTATGTCAAGAGAGACTTCCAGGTGAAATGCTAGAAATGTCATGGAAAATGAAGATTGGTTCAAGATGGCATAGTAGAAGAATGTGCGCTCACCCCCTCTTGCAAGAGCAGTGGGATCACAACTAACAGCTGAACAATCATCGACAGGAAGGCACTGGAACTCACAAAAAAGACACCCCGCATCCAAAGACAAAGGAGAAGCCGCAGTGAGACGGTAGGAGGGGCGCAATCACAATAAAATAAAATTGCATAACCGCTGGGTGGACGACTTACAAACTGGAGAACAATTATACCACAGAAGTCCACCCACTGGAATGAAGGTTCTGAGCCCCACGTCAGGCTTCCCAACCTGGGGGTCCGGCAACGGGAGGAGCAATTCCCAGAGAATCAGACTTTGAAGGCTAGCGGGATTTGACTGCAGGACTTCAACAGGACTGGGGGAAACAGAGACTCCACTCCTGGAGGGCACACACAAAGTAATGTGTGCATCAGGACACAGGGGGAAGAAGTAGTGACCCCATAGGAAACTAAACCAGACCTACCTGCTAGTGTTGGAGGGTCTCCTGCAGAGGCGGGGGTGCCTGTGGCTCACCGTGGGGACAAGTACTACTCTGGGAAGTACTCCTTGGTGTGAGCCCCCCCAGAGTCCACCATTTGCCCCACCAAAGAGCCAGGTAGGCTCCAGTGCTGGGCTGCCTCAGGCCAAACAATCAACAGGTAGGGAACCCAGCCCCACCCAGCCCCACCCATCAACAGACAAGCAGATTAAAGTTTTACTGAGCTCTGCCCACCAGAGCAACACCCAGCTCTACCCACCACCAGTCCCTCCCATCAGGAAGCTTTCACAAGCCTCTTAGATAGCCTCATCCACCAGAGGGCAGAGAGCAGAAGTAAGAAGAACTACAATTCTTCAGCCTGTGGAATGAAAACCACAGTCACAGAAAGACAGACAAAATGAAAAGGCACAGGGCTATGTACCAGATGAATGAACAAGATAAAACCCCAGAAAAACAACTAAATGAAGTGGAGATAGGCAGTCTTCCAGAAAAAGAATTGAGAATAATGATAGTGACGATGATCCAGGACCTCAGAAAAAGAATAGAGGTAAAGATTGAGAAGATGCAAGAAATGTTTAACAAAGACCTAGAAGAATTAAAGAACAAACAAACAGAGATGAACAGTACAATAACTGAAATGAAAACTACACTAGAAGGAATCAATAGCAGAATAACTGAGGCAGGGACCTCCCTGGTGGCACAGTGGTTAAGAATCCACCTGCCAATGCAGGGGACAAAGGTTCAAGTCCTGGTCTGGGAAGATCCCACATGCCACAGAGCAACGAAGCTCATGAGCCACAACTACTGAGCCTGCGCTCTAGAGCCTGCAAGCCACAACTACTGAGCCCGTGTGCCATGACTACTGAAGCCCGTGCACTTAGAGCCAATACTCCACAACAAGAGAAGCCACCTCAGTGAGAAGCCTGCGCACCGCAATGAAGAGTAGGTAGCCCCCGTTCGCCGCAACTAGAGAAAGCCCACATGCAGCAACAAAGACCCAACATACCCAAAAATAAATAAATAAATGTTAAAAATTTTAAAAAAGAATAACTGAGGCAGAAGAATGGATAAGTGACCTGGAAGACAGAATGGTGGAATTCACTGCTACAGAACCGAATAAAGGAAAAAGAATGAAAAGAATTGAAGACAGCATAAGAGACCTCTGGGACAACATTAAGCTCACCAACATTTGCATTATAGGGGTCCCAGAAGAAGAGAGAGAAAAAGGACCCGAGAAAATATTTGAAGAGATTATAGTCAAAAACTTCCCTAACATGGGAAAGGAAATAGCCACCCAAGTCCAGGAAGTGCAGAGAGTCCCAGGCAGGATAAACCCAAGGAGAAACACCGAGACACGTAGCAATCAAATTGACAAAAATTAAAGACAAAGAAAAATTATTGAAAGCAACAAAGGAAAAATGACAAATAACGTACAGGGGAACTCCCATAAGGTTAACAGCTGATTTCTCAGCAGAAACTCTACAAGCCAGAAGGGAGTGGCATGATATATTTAAAGTGATGGAAGGGAAGAACCTACAACCAAGATTACTCTACCTGGCAAGGATCTCATTCAGATTCCATGGAGAAATCAAAAGCTTTGCAGACAAGCAAAAGCTAAGAGAATTCAGCACCACCAAACCAGCTTTACAGCAAATGCTAAAGGAACTTCTGTAAGTGGGGAAACACAAGGGAAGAAAAGGACCTACAAAAACAAACCCAAAACAATTAATAAAATGGTAATAGGAACATATATATTGATAATTACCTGAAATGTGAATGGATTAAATGTTCCAACCAAAAGACACAGGTTTGCTGAGTGGATACAAAAACAAAACCCGTATATATGTTGTCTACAAGGACCCACTTCAGACCTAGGGACACATACAGACTGAAAGTGAGGGGATGGAAAAAGATATTCCATGCAAATGGAAATCAAAAGAAAGCTGGAGTAGCAATCCTCATATCAGATAAAATAGACTTTAAAATAAAGAATGTTACAAGAGACAACAAAGGACACTACATAATGATCAAGAGATCAATCCAAGAAGAAGATGTAACAATTATAAATATATATGCACCCAACATAGAAGCGCCTCAATACATAAGGCAAATGCTAATAGCCATAAAATAGGAAATCAACAGTAACACAATAATAGTGGGGGACTTTAACACCTCACTTACACCAATGGACAGATCATCCAGACAAAAAATTAATAAGGAAACACAAGCTTTAAATGACACAATAGACCAAACAGATTTAATTGATATTTATAGGACATTCCATACAAAAACAGCAATATTACACTTTCTTCTCAAGTGCACACGGAACATTCTCCAGGATAGATCACATCTTGGGTCATAAATCAAGCTTTGGTAAATTTAAGAAAATTGAAATCATATCATGCATCTTTTCCAACAACAGTGCTATGAGATTAGAAATAAATTACAGGTGAAAAACGTAAAAAACACGAACACATGGAGGCTAAACAATATGTTACTAAATAACCAAGAGATCACTGAAGAAATCAAAGAGGAAATCAAAAAATACCTAGAGACAAATGACAATGAAAACACAACAATCCAAAACCTATGGGATGCAGCAAAAGCAGTTCTATGAGGGAAGTTTATAGCAATACAATCCTACCTCAGCAAACAAGAAAAATCTCAAATAAAAAATCTAACCTTACACCTAAAGGAACTAGAGAAAGAAGAACAAACAAAACCCAAAGTTAGAAGAAGGAAAGAAATCATAAAGATCAGAGCAGAAATAAATGAAATAGAAACAAAGAAAATAATAGCAAAGATCAATAAAACTAAAAGCTGTTTATTTGAGAAGGTGAACAAAATTGATAAACCTTTAGCCAGACTGATCAAGAAAAAGAGGGAGAGGACTCAAATCAATAAAATTAGAAATGAAAAAGGAGAAGTTACAACAGACACCACAGAAATACAAAGCATCATAAGAGACTACTACAAGTGACTCTATGCCAATAAAATGGACAACCTGGAAGAAATGAACACATTCTTAGAAAGGTATAACCTTCCAACACTAAACCAGGAAGAAACAGAAAACACGAACAGGCCAATCACAAGTAATGACATTGAAACTGTGATTAAAAATATTCCAACAAACAAAAGTCCAGGAACAGATGGCTTCACAGGTGAATTCTATCAAACATTTAGAGAAGAGCTAACACCCATCCTTCTCAAACTCTTCCAAAAAACTGCAGAGGAAGGAACACTCCCAAACTCATTCTATGAGGCCACCATCACCCTGATACCAAAACCAGACAAGGGTACTACAAAAAAAAGAAAATTAGAGACCAATATCACTGATGAATATAGATGCAAAAATTCTCAACAAAATACTAGCAAACAGAATCCAACAACACATTAAAAGGATCATACCTCATGATCAAGTGGGATTTATCCCAGGGATACAAGGATTCTTCCATATATGCAAGTCAATCAATATGATACATCATACTAACAAATTGAAGAATAAAAGCCATATGATCATCTCAATAGATGCAGAAAAAGCTTTTGACAAAATTCAACACCCATTTATGACAAAAACACTCCAGAAAGTGGGCACAGAGGGAACCTACCTCAACATAATAAAGGCCATATATGACAAACCCACAGCAAACATCATTCTCAATGGTGAAAAACTGAAAGCATTTCCTCTAAGATTGGGAACAAGACAAGGACGTCCACTCTCGCCACTATTATTCAACATAGTTTTGGAAGTCCTAGCCATGGCAATCAGAGAAGAAAAAGAAATAAAAGGAATCTAAATTGAAAATGAAGAAGTAAAATTGTCACTGTTTGCAGATGACATGATACTATACATAGAGAATCCTAAAGATGCTACCAGAAAACTACTAAAGCTAATCAATGAATTTGGTAAAGTTGCAGTATACAAAATTAATGCACAGAAATCTCTTGCATTCCTATACACTAACGATGAAACATCAGAAAGAGAAATGAAGGAAACAATCCCATTCACCATTGCAACGAAAAGAATAAATTACCTAGGAATAAACTTACCTAAGGAGGTAAAAGACCTGTACTCAGAATACTGTAAGACACTGATGAAAGAAATCAAAGATGATATAAACAGATGGAGAGATATACCATGTTCTTCAACTGGGAAATCAATAATGTGCAAATGACTATCCTACCTAAAGCAATCTACAGATTCAATGCAATCCCTATCAAATTACCAATAGCATTTTTTTACAGAACTGGAACAAAAAAAGTCTTAAAATTTGTATGGAGACACAAAAGACCCTGAATAGCCAAAGCAGTCTTAAGGAAAAAAAAAACAGAGCTGGAGGAATCAGACTCCCTGACTTCAGACTATACTACAAAGCTACAGTAATCAAGACAGTATAGTACTGGCACAAAAACAGAAATATAGATCAATAGAACAGGATAGAAAGCCCAGAGATAACTCACGCACCTATGGTCAACTAATCTATGAGAAAGGAGGCAAGGATATACAATGGAGAAAAGACAGTGTCTTCATTAAGCGGTTCTGTGAAAACTGGACAGCTACATGTCAAAGAATGAAATTAGAACACTCCCTAACACTATACACAAAAATAAACTCAAAATGGATTAAAGACCTAAATATAAGACCAGACACTATAAACCTCTTAGAGGAAAACATAGGAAGAACACTCTTTGACATAAATCACTGCAAGATCTTTTTTGACCCACCTCCTAGAGCAATGGAAGTAAAAACAAAAGTAAACAAATGGGACCTAATGAAACTTAAAAGCTTTTGCACAGCAAAGGAAACTATAAACAAGACGAAAAGACAACTTCAGAATGGGAAAAAAATATTTGCAAACGAATCAAAGGATTAACCTCCAAAATATATAAATAGTTCATGCAGCTCAATATTAAAAAAAACAAACAACCCAATCAAAAAATGGGCAGAAGACCTAAATAGACATTTCTCCAAAGAAGACATACAGATGGCCAAGAGGCACATGAAAAGCTGCTCAACATCACTAATTATTAGAGAAATGAAAATCAAAACTACAATGAGGTATCAGCTCACACCAGTTAGAATGGGCATCATCAGAAAATCTACAAACAGCAAATGCTGGAGAGGGTGTGGAGAAAAGGGAACCCTCTTGCACTGTTGGTGGGAATGTAAATTGATACAGTCACTGTGGAGAACAGTATGGACGTTCCTTAAAAAACTAAAATAGAATTACCATATGACCCAGCAATCCCACTACTGGGCATATACCCAGAGAAAACCATAATTCAAAAAGACACATGCACCCCAATGTTCACTGCAGCTCTATTTACAATAGCCAGGTCATAGAAGCAACCTACATGCCCATCAACAGACAAATGGATAAAGAAGATGTCATACATATATACAATGGAATATTACTCAGCCATATAAAGGAACGAAATTGGATCATTTGTAGAGATGTGGATGGACCTAGAGACTGTCATACAGAGTGAAGTCAGAAAGAGAAAAACAAATATCATATATTAACACATATATGTGGAATCTAGAAAAATGGTACAGATGAACGGGTTTGCAAGGCAGAAATAGAGACAGATTTAGAGAACAAACATATGGACACCAAGGGGGAAAAGTGGGGGGGGATGAATTTGGAGATTGGGATTGACATGTATACACTAATGTGCATAAAATAGATAACTAATAAGAACCTGCTGTATAAAAAATAAAATAAATTTAAAAAAAAATAAAAGTGATAGAGAAAATACAAAAAAAAACCCAAAAAACAAAAAAGAAATGTCACTGAAAATACATGCATAATTCCTGCTCTTAAATATGTTTCTTATTAAAGTGAGCAAGAAACACACAAACACACACACACACACACACACACACCCCACCTTTGAATAATGGTTATTTTCCTTCTTTTTCTGATCACACTTTCTGGAAAAGTTGAAGGGGAGAACATCTGGTTGGTAGTAGTAAAAAGGTACAAGTTCACATGCTACCTGCCTTTCCTAACCAAATGCATCAAACAGTTTAATTGTTCATGGATAGCTAAGGTAGGGAAGAAAATCAATATTTTTAAATGTAAATATAAAATTAACTGGCCTACTTTGAAATAAGTAGCTTTTATTCTTCTTTTCCTTCTTTATTTTTTTTTGTGAACTGTATCTCATCTAGGTGAGTAATTCTTGAATTACCTCATTATAATCACATCTGAAACATCTAATCAGATATGTTAACACTGACATCTAGTTGTGAAATGGAAGATCAGTTGAATACATCTAATGTCTATTTCTTTTCATTCAAAGTGATAGTTTAATTAAGAATAAAAGTATTAAGCAAAAACAGACATGCAAGGATTCTGAGTTTAAAGTAATTACCAAAGTATATTACTTGTTTCTTTTTAAAGATTCTTGCATGTCAAAAATCACAAAATTGGTTACATTTCTTTACACTAACAATGAAATATCAGAAAGGGAATGTAAAAAAAACAGTCCCTTTTAAAATCAGACACACACACACACACACACACACCAAAAAAGAAACAAAAACAAAAAACTTAGGAATAAACCTGACCAAGGAGGTGAAAGACTTATATGCTGAAAACTATAAAACATTAACAAAGGAGACTGAAGATGATACAAAGAAATGGAAAGATATCCCATGCTCTTGGATTGGAAGAATTCATATTGTTGAAATGGCCATACTACCCAAAGCAATCTACAGATTTAAGGCAATCCCTATCAAATTACCCATAACATTTTTCACATAACTAGAACAAACAACCCTAAAATTTATATGGAACCAGAACTGCCAAAGCAATCCTGAAGAAAAAGAACAAAGCAAGAGGTATAACCCTCCCAGACTTCAGACAATACTATAAAGCTATGGTAATCAAAATGGCATGGTACTGGCACAAAAACAGACATATGGATCAACGGAACAGAATAGAGAGCCCAGAAATAAACCCACACACATATGGACAATTAATCTTCAACAAAGGAGTCAAGAATATAATACAATGGAGAAGTCTCTTCAATAAACAGTATTGGGAAAGTTGGACAGCCTCATGTAAATCAATAAAGTTAGAACACACCCTCACACTATACACAAAAATAAACTCAAAATGGCTTAAAGGCTTAAACGTTAAGACATGACACCATAAATCTCCTAGAAGAGAACATAGGGAAAACATTCTCTGACATAAATCGTATCAATGTTTTCTTAGGTCAGTCTCCCAATGCAACAGAAATAAAAATAAACAAATGGGACCTAATGAAACTTACAAGCTTTTGCACAGCAAAGTAAACCATAAACAAAATGAACCTAAAACAACCTACAGAATGGGAGAAAAAATGTGCAAATGATGCGACTGACAAGGGCTTAATTTCCAAAATATACAAACAGCTCATACAACTCAACAACAGCAACGAAAAAAAAAAACCAATCAAAAATGGGCAGAACTAAATAGACATTTCTCTAAAGAAGACATACAGATGGCCAACAGGCACATGAAAAGATGCTCAACATCACTAATTATTAGAGAAATGCACATCAAAACTACAATGAGGTATCACCTCACACCAGTCAGAATGGCCATCATTAAAAAGTCTACAAATAATAAATGCTGGAGAGGGAGTGGAGAAAAGGGAACCCTCCTACGATGTTGGTGGGAATGTAAGTTGGTGCACCCACTATGGAAAACAGTATGGAGGGTCCTCAAAAAACTAAAAATAGAGTTGCCATATGATCCAGCAATCCCCCTCCTGGGCATATATCTAGACGAAACTATAACTTAAAAAGATACATGCACCCCTATGTTCACAGCAGCACTATTCAGAACAGCCAAGATATGGAAACAATGTAAATGTCCATCGACAGATGACTGGATAAAGAAGATGTGATACATATATACAATGGAATACTACTGAGCCATAAAAAAAGAACAATTGAGCTATTTGTAATGAGGTGGATGGACCTAGAGTCTGTCCTACAGAGTGAAGTAAGTCAGAAAGAAAAAGAAAAATACCGTATGCTAACACATATATATGGAATTTAAGAAAAAAAATGTCATGAAGAACCTAGGGGTAAGACAGGAATAAAGACACAGACCTACTAGAGAACGGACTTGAGGATATGGGGAGGGGGAAGGGTGAGCTGTGACAGGGCAAGAGAGAGGCATGGACATATACACACTAACAAACGTAAGGTAGATAGCTAGTGGGAAGCAGCCGCATGGCACAGGGATATCGGCTCGGTGCTTTGTGACCGCCTGGAGGGGTGGGATAGGGAGGGTGGGAGGGAGGGAGACGCAAGAGGGGAGAGATATGGGAACAATGTATATGTATAACTGATTCACTTTGTTATAAAGCAGAAACTAACACATCATTGTAAAGCAATTATACCCCAATAAAGATGTTAAAAAAAAAGAACAAAATAATGCCATTTGCAGCAACATGAATGGACATAGAGATTATCATACTAAGCGCAGTAAGTATAAAGTATATGTATATGTATGCACGTTAAGAAAAACAGCAAATGTTGACAGGAGCTGTATCTTGATAGTAGAGGTGTGCGCCAGCAAACAGTTGTAACTCAATGCATTATTTTGTCCCATCAACACAATAGTCAAAAGAATAAAAAACAATAAGAATTAAACTACACTGACATAGTTTTTTTAGAGATCAACAAGAATTAGCACATGGCCCAAAATATGAGTTGAAAGCTACCTATTTAAATACTTAATAGAATTGAAGGGATAGAAAACTGTCTTCTCCATTTTTCTCATGACATTTCAGACCTTCACCTTAAGCTCTTAAATTAAGGGCACAACCATATTTAAAAACACATTTATCTAAATAAACACATGTAATCCAGCCTATTACAGGTTTAAACAACGAAGATTATTTTACATAAATTTGCTGTGAGTAAATGAACATCTATGAATGGTTCATCACTATAAAATGTTGAAACGTTTTTAGTGATGCTTTCTCCTAATTTAAAAGATGACAATTTCTGACATAGTCATTCTGACAAAGTCAATGAAAAAATGACAAGTGATATAAGCATCAGTACCCTGTACCTAGTTAGTTGTGAATGAAAAAAAAAGACTTGGAAAAATATAATTGTTATCAATAATAAAGATCCCTACGATTAAACTAGAAACGTCTCTCCTGCCATTGAGCTCCTCTTTACTTTATAGTAAACCCTCCTTGAAAGCTTATACTGTATTTTTCATCATTATAAACTTTATGAAGTTTTAAACCCTAACCTGAATTTCTGCTATAGGCACTTCTAAGTGAAGAATTAAGTTTCAGAATTCTGCACTAGCCCAGAAAGTACAGGCTGGTCCTAAGACCTCAAAGGAAAATGCACTTCAATTACTTCATTCCTCATTTTCCTCCTCCATACTCCTCCTGGCTAGTATATGCAAACCTTTTTCCACTAAGTCACATAGTAGTCGACAAATATTATCTATCATTGTTTTTTTTAAATCAAGGCTGTCACAGGCACACCCTACAGAGATCTTTTATTCAAAGTGTCTGTGTGTGTGCACACATGTGTGTGTCTGTTCACGTGTCCCGAGAAAGAACGATTTAGAATATGGATATCTAACTAGTTAGCTCTTTCTCTGCCTGTGTTTGAATTTTAGCTTCACCATTTCCAACTGTGTGACTTAGACAAGTTCCTTGACCTCCTTATGCCTCAGTGTCTTTACCTGTAAAACAGAGATACTAAAGTATCTACGTCATAGTCTTCTGAGGATTAAATTAATTAATACCTATGAAGCTCTTACATTTGTGCTGGCCATACAGTAATCACTCAATAAACATTTGCTATTATTATTATAAAAAGTAAGAATATCAAATGCTAAGAAAAACCAGGTGTGATAGGAATTCTCACTACAGATATGAACATCAAATGAGAATTCAGTGTTTTAGGAGTAGTTTGACAGTATGTATCCGAAGTGTTAAAAATTGCTTTGGACTTACCAATTTTATCTTTGGGCACATATCCTAAGATATGGCAGGCAGAATACTGACCCCTCAAAGATGTCCACATCCTAACTCCTGAAGCCTGTGAAATGTTACCTTACATGGCAATGGGGACTTTGCAGATATGACTAAGGATCGTATTGAAAAGAGGAGATTATCCTGGCTTAAGATGATAGGCCTGATGTAATCACAAGAAGGATGGAGGAGGGTTAGAGTCAGAGAAGGAGATGTGATGAGGGAAGCAGAGGTCAGAGAGAAAGATTCAAAGATGCTACACTTCTGGCTTTGAAGATGCAGGAAGGGGTCATAAGCCACCTGTAGGGTGACCTAAAGACACTGGAGAAGGCCAGGAAACAGATTCTCTCCTATGGCCTTCAGAAGGAACCAGCCCCAGCGACACCTTGATTTTAAGACAGCTGACCTCCAGCACTGTAAGATAATATATTTGTGTTGCTTTAAGCCACTAAGTTTATGGTAAATTGTTATAGCAGCAATAGAAAACTAATATATAAGGCAATACAGAGATGTAGAGAAAAGATTCACATAAAGTATAAATGTTATTTTATTTATAATAGTGAAAATTACAAGCAACCTATTTGTGGAAATTCTATAAAATGGAATGTCACACAACCATTAAAAACCAAGTTTACGGGCTTCCCTGGTGGCGCAGTGGTTGAGGGTCCACCTGCCGATGCAGGGGACATGGGTTCGTGCCCCGGTCTGGGAAGATCCCACCTGCCGCGGAGCAGCTGGGCCCGTGAGCCATGGCCGCTGAGCCTGTGCATCCGGAGCCTGTGCTCCGCAACGGGAGAGGCCACAACCATGAGAGGCCTGCGTACCGCAAAAAAAAAAAACAAACCAAGTTTACAAAAATACATTTAATGGCAAGGAAAAATTCAAGATATTCTAAGTGAAAAAAGAAAGCTATAATTTAATGTTCATGGACACATGCAGAATGCAGACTGAAAACATATCATCTAAATCCTCAGCAGGGTTTATCCCTGCATGAACATCACATATGATTTTTATTTTTAAATTTTCTTCTTCATTTGTGTAGCATCAGTACTTGCGCAGACCATAATCTCTGGAGGAAAGAATACGGCATGTCTATATGTATCCCCATCACACAGCACGGTAACCGACACAGAAACCAGTCAATAATTATGTCCTGAATGAATAAATGAGTATGTTTTCAGTATTCCCCAAGTTTTAATAAATGTATTATAGATACAGTTAAAAATAAAAAGAGCACTAAATGTAAAAATGATGTTTTTTGGGGAGGCCACACCATGTGGCATGTGGGATCTTAGTTCCCCAACCAGGGGTCGAACCCATGCCCCCTCCATTGGGAGCCCAGAGTCTTAACCACCAGACCACCAGGCAATTCCTTCAAAATGATATTTTTAAAATATTCAACTTCACTAGTAATCAAAAAATTAAAATAACAATTTCACCTAGTAAATTCTATAGTCTTAAATACTATATTGGCATATCTGTGGTCACACAAACACTATGAGATTTAACTGGTATGTCCTTTAAAAAAGGAACTTGACAATATCATCAATCTTTAAAATGCTCATGCCCTATAACTTATTCACTCATTCAACAAATATTAATTGAGCATCTGCTCTGTGCAAGCACTATTCTTGATGCCAGGGATACAACAGTGAACAAAATAGAACAAAACAAACAAATCCTTACACACACAAAACAAAATTCCGACACAAAACATCCCAACCTTATAGAGTTTACGTTTTAGAAGGCGAGGCAATTAAAAACATAAACAAGTAAAACAGATAGTACGATGGGCAGTAATTAGTGCTGAGGGTAAAAATCAAACAGAAAGGGGTACGGGGAGGCAGGGCAGAGGGTGCAGTTTTGGATACTGGCCAGGGAAGCCCTGAGAAGATGCCATTAGAGTACACACGAAGGACTAGGCGTGTGTCTGTGTGGGGCGCAGCATCCCAGGCAAGGGAGCAGCAAGTGCAACCGCACTGAAACAGGAATGTTCTTGGTGCTCGTAGGACAGCAAGACCACTATCCTCACTCCACTCCCGGGAGCTCATGCTGACAGCAGGATGATGTGCATACTCCCCGACCTATTTCTGTGTCCACATTCATCCACATTACACACACACACATACTGTACGTACGTGCCCGAATACAAGACAACTAGCGTAAAAGCCAGTTGCCCATTTTCCACATGAGAATATCCAAAATTAGATGTACAGCCATTCCCATTACATAGACGATGAAAGGAAATGACTTCATATTATATAATTTATTAATTTTGTTATATAAACATATTTTAAATAACAGTCTTATTATGTTCATTTAGAACTATTACTTTTTCCACTCAAATTTCATGAAACAATTTTATTCTATATGCATCTTTGAAATCATGGTCTTTATCATCCATAAAGCCACTTTTCAAGTTATCTAACACAGTTTTCAAAAGCACATCAACTTCTGTTCAGAGTTACTTAAGATCCAGCATTTTTTGAATTCATGCATGATAATGTCCCTGGAAATTTTATGCCAACCACAAACACCCATTAGCTATGTGTGATCTCCACAAAGTAACCCTGTACTGTATTGCTTTATAATGTAATTTCTAGAAGTTTGTTTACAAGGATATCTAATACCTGTAATGGTCAGGTCATCCTCCCAAAAACTACCTCTAAATTCAGCTGTATGATTTTTCATCAATTCCATCAAGTGACCTCAACAAGCATCCTAAACTGGTATTACGTTTTTTCAGGCTAATGTAACTTATCCAAGCAGCATTTTATTACTTTGCTGTTCGAAATACAGTAGTTGAGGAATATGAAGATCCTTCATGAGAACTAAAATATAAGGTCACATCCTCTTTTTGGAGTACTATAACTTTTGGGGGGAAAATGAATATATTGCATTGAAGACAAATATGTCTTATGTCATAAGACAAATGTGTCTTATGACAAATATGTCTTTAAGGGCATATGTATATATGTTTGGGTTTTGGTTTTGTTTTTATTTTAAATAATGAAATCACAAGCCCTTTGTTGTTACAATCATGGGAGAAATGCAAAAGAATCTCGTATTAGAAACTGACCTCTGGATTTTAAGTATGTTTCCCTAGCCAGATACTGAAATGCCAACCCACAAAAAAATCTGTAAAATTATAGATTCACATCTTTTCCCCTCAAGCATGGTCACCAACATTCTGACAGTTCAAAATTAACTGGAGGAAATCTCATTGGATGGAGAGTAAAGCAGAGATAAATGATCAGTAGTAAGCAAAAATCCACAAACATTTTTTTTTTTAACAATCAACTCAGCAAATAATAACCACAAAAGTAAAATGAGACCACAAAAATAAAATGCCTTCTGAAGAAACAGAGAAATTACTCTGGAACTTTATTACCATCTGAATCTCAGGGATTTTAGGAAAAAAATTGAAATAAGGTAAAATTACTTATTGAGTATCTCTTATTTGATCTATTAAAGTTTGAAGTACTTCTAACTAGAATTGGGTAACTGTAAAGCCTTTGAATTATGGATTCTTTTCGGACCGAAATTCACCTATAATTAAGGCACATGCCAGAGTCTATGAGGGTCGTGTACGTGTTAAAAGGCTCTGGCATTTGTTGCTTAAAGTAAGTCTCATTCACTGAGTACAAAGGGATTATTAAATTCGCTATTAAGTTTGAACAAAAATCACTAAGAGATGCTTAAGAACTGTTATGATTAACTCTCTACTTTTTTTTTTTTTTTTTTTTTGCGGTACGCAGGCATCTCACTGTTGTGGCCTCTCCCGTTGCGGAGCACAGGCTCCGGATCCGCAGGCTCAGCGGCCATGGCTCACGGGCCCAGCCGCCCTGCGGCATGTGGGATCTTCCAGGACCGGGGCACGAACCTGAGTCCCCTGCATCGGCAGGCGGACTCTCAACCACTGTGCCACCAGGGAAGCCCTAGAGTTGTTTTACTTTAGTCCAAGGTTTTTTGCTAGGTTTGTGGTGATTAAAAGTCCCAGAATGAAAATAACTAGTGGATAAAAGTAAAAGCAACTATTGAACCAGGTAAACTAATGGTATTTATAGTATTTTTTTAATCTCTACATACAATCTACCTATTTTCCAAAACTGAGATGTATGTTTTTTTTCTTTTTTTTTTTTTTTTAGCTTTTAGGCAGGATGAAAGCTGATTGGCACTATTTCTGAAGAGCACGTTTTAGAAATATTCCGCATAATTTTCCAAGGGCAAAGCAAAAAGCCAACAGCAATCCTGAGAAGGTTCTAGATACCAACAAATACCAAATTCTACATGTAACATTAAACACATACACCTTTATGAAAATAATCATTCCGTAATCACTTATAGATTTGCTGTCATACAAATCAACTCTTCCTTTCAACTTTCCATACAAAGAGGTAACATTTCTTGACAGGAATAAAAGGATAAAAATAAAACACTTGAACTTCATTATTTTCACCATATCTCATTATTCACACACGATTAAAATTCTACATTGAGTTAAAACCAACTTATTCTCAATAGATGTGATTATTTTGAGAAATGTCTTATCATGTGGTACAGAAAAAAATCTCTATTATCTATTAAAATTTCACATATAATTATGCATACAAAAAACTTTCATGATTCTACTTGTTTGGCCACTCTCCAACACACAAACATACACACACACATACATACATTTGTTCTGTGTCCTGCATAACACCTATTATCCCTCAAAACACTACCCATGGACCAACTTTGGGAAATGCTGACTTAGCTCATCCAAAAAAAAAAAAAAAAGAGAGAGAGACCTTTACGATTCAGACTTAATAACTAAGCTTAAGCTTGTCACAGTATAATGGTGTCTACTTCAAGCTATACATATTTCATAGCAAACATGACCCCTGTTCATTTATTCATTCATTCAACAAATACGCATAAGTGATGTTCTAGACAAAATCTATCCTATTATGGAACTTATATTCTACTGCGGGGGCAAACAACAAATAAATAAGTATGTAAGTATATAATATGCCTAACAATGAAAAGTACTATGGGAAAAAATTAAGCAGAGTTAAGCCAGACAGTGTGGGAGAAGGAACTGGTTCAATTTTTATATATGTTGGTTAGAGAATGCCTCACTAGCAGCAACTTGAAGAAAACGAGGGAGCAGGTCTGGCAGATATGAGAGAACTTTCTAGAACAGAAGGAAGAGATACTGCAAAGGTCCAGAGATGGGAGCATGCTTGTATTGTAGGAGAAACAGCAAGAGACTGGTATTAGGGACTGAATGTTTATGTCCCCTGAAAATCCATGTGTTGAAACTTTACCTCCCAATGTGATGGTATTAGGAGGTGGGGCCTTTGGGAGGTCATTAGAATTAGGAGTAGGTGAATGAGGGTGGAGCCCTCATGAACAGGATTAGTGCCTTTAAAAAGTCATGAGAGAGCTTGCTTCCCCTCTGCTCCCCGCCAAGTGAGGACATGATGAGAAGGCGGCACTCCGCAACCTGGAAGAGGGCCCTCACCAGAATTCAACCATGCTGCCACCAAGATCTTGAACTTCCCAGCCTTCAGAACTGTGAGAAATTAATTTCCATAGTTTATGAACCACCCAGTCTCTGGTACTCTGTGAGAGCTGCTCAGACTGACTCAGCTGGCGGGCAAGCCTGGAATGGAGTGACCAGGGAGAGGTGCAGGGGATGTGGGCAAAGAGAACGGGGCTGGCTCCAGATCAAGGAGGGCTGTGGGTTAAGGACTCTGGCTTTTACTGAGTGAAATGAGACACCTCTCAAGTTTTAATCAGAGGAGTGACTTCTGTGACATCTTTTTTTTTTTTTTTTTTGCGGTACGCTGGCCTCTCACTGCCGTGGCCTCTCCCATTGCGGAGCACAGGCTCCGGACGCACAGGCTCAGCGGCCATGGCTCACGGGCCCAGCCGCTCTGCGGCATGTGGGATCTTCCCGGACCGGGGCACGAACCCGTGTCCCCTGCATCGGCAGGCAGACTCTCAACCACTGCGCCACCAGGGAAGCCCTCTGTGACATATTTCTGAAGGATCACGCTGACCACTGTGTTGAAAATAAACTAGAGGTGATAGAGCAGAAGCAAGGAGACCAGTAAAAAGGCGACTGCAATAATTGTCAGGTTTCCTGAAAAAGAACCCAAGGCAAAGTTTGGCTTCAAATGCTTTTTCTGGGAGGTAAAACCTCAAAGTAGCAAAAGTGAAGGTAGTGAGGAAGGGAAGGAGGGAAAGCAAACAAAAGGCAGTGCTTTCCTAAATGTCACAGCTTCACAAGAAAGCCCAGCCAACCGCGCTCTCAGAGGCCTGGGTAAGACAGGCTGTCTTGGGGGAGGGACGCATCACAGGGGACAGAAGCCCTGCAGCGAAGACGCAACGTGGCCCAAGCAGCACGTCCCACACGCCCATCTGCACTTGGGCGGGGACACGGGTGGGGGAGGAAGGCGAGGCGGTGCCTCTGCTGAGCCCTCCCTCAGCCTTTCTCTTTGTGGTCTAGTCACCCCATGAGGGTGTCCAGGAACAGTACTCCTGTGTCCCCTCTAGTCGCAGACTACGACCACACTCACAACACTTCTGACACAAGATGTGTTTTTTCCCTACACGAAGCAGTTTTCTGTGACACCAGCTGGATGCCCACAGCTCAATTCAATTCCGACAGTATCTGCCTGAAGACAGCTTCAGACCCCACCAGTTCCGGGCTCAGCCCCACAGGACTGCCCCACTTCAGACACCAGTTTCAAATAGGAAATCCCCAGGTTAACCACAACTTCTATCCAACTTAACTGCAAATCAGAGGTTCCCATGACACCCCTCCTTGGATTTGATCATTTCTAGAACATCTCACAAAACCCAGGGAAACATTTACTTAACGTTTACCAGTTTATTGTATAATAAAGGATATTTTAAGGGATACGGATGATAGCCAGATGAAGAGATACGTAGGGCAAGTTCTGGAAGGGTCCCGAGTGCCGGAGCTTCTGTTCTCACGGATTGGGGTGCACAGGGCTCCCAGCACGTGGACACCTTCACCAACCCAAAAGTCTACAAACCCTATACGTTTAGGATTTTTATGGAAGCTTTATCATGGAAACATGATCAGTCAGTGATAATCTCCAGCCCCTTTCTCTTTCCCAGAGGATGGGGGTAGGACTGAAAGTTACAAGCTTCTAATTATCACTTGATCTTTCTGGTGACCAGTTCCCATTCTGAAGCCATCCAGGAGCCCAACAAGAGCCATCTCATTAGTACAAAAGACATTCCTGTCACCCAGGGAATTCTAAGAGATTTAGGAGCTCTGTGTCAGGAACCAGAGTCAAAGACCAAATATTAGAACAAAAGATGCCCCTAGTGCTCTTATCACTGAGGAAATTACAAGGATTTTAGGAACTAGGGGTGTGTGTGTGTGTGTATTTTTCCCCCCCTACTGTTTCACACGTATGACTCTCCCCTCCTCTCCACTTAGAGTCATGGTATCCAACCCCTCCAGACAGCTGCTGGAGCACCTAGATCCCAGGTGTTTCATCTAATTGCAGACACTGCAGAGACTGAGCATCCTGAGGATGAGAGCCAAGCCCCGACCCCCTGGCAGTGTTTCGGGATAAAGCAAGAGCAGGAGAATCGGGGGCGACACTGAACACGCAGCTCAGGGCCCAGGAGACTGATGAAACAGGACAGAAGACGGAGAGGAAGGATGGAATTATAAATACGGCTTGAAGGTAGAGCCTATGGAATTTGCTGATGTGAGTGAAAGAGAAGACACAGAGATGACTCCAAGACCTAGGGCTGGGCCCCTGGAAGAAGGGGGACGCCTGTCACTGGGATGAGGAAGGCCGCAAGGGGGGCACGTTTGGGAGGAGTAAGGAGAACAGGAGCTCAGTTTTGCACATCTTTACAACAAAACAGGGATAACGGGAACACTAACACATCCCACTGCGGAGAAAAACTACAGAGAAGCTTACTTTAGACTTAGTCAGAGCTGTCGATATAATCAGACAGCCCTAGCCCTTCTCACTCACCAGCTTGCTGCCTTCCGGCATCTCCCCCCACAGCTCCATCGGTGCCCTCTTGTTGCCCATCAGGCATTTCCCAAGACAGCAGAGGAACAACGCTATTACACAGGGTGCTAACGATGCTCCCCTTTCTTGCTAAAAAAAAAAAGCACACCCTGCTCATATGTGTGAGGAAGTGCTGGGGTTTTTTGTTTTGTTTTCTTTTGTTTTTGCGGTACGCGGGTCTCTCACTGTTGTGGCCTCTCCCGTTGCGGAGCACAGGCTCCGGACGCGCAGTCTCAACGGCCATGGCTCACGGGCCCAGCCGCTCCGCGGCATGTGGGATCTTCCCGGATCGGGGCACGAACCCGTGTCCCCTGCATCGGCAGGCAGACTCTCAACCACTGCGCCACCAGGGAAGCCCTTTGTTGTTTTTTGGTTTTGGGGGGAATTTTTTTAGGAAGTGCTGTTTTAAGCCAAACAGCGTCTTTTTTGCAGGGCTTCTCAACATCTGGGATACATTAATGCGTCCTGAGAATGATTCAAGGGCCAAAGTCATGAGAAGTTTTCTGAACTTACTTAACCATCAAGGCACACCGATTAATTCCTCAGAAGACTGGTGCATAGGATATCAGCCAGGAAGTGGCAACTAACCCAAGAACTCATTTTAATCCTTATTTCACTTGGCTGGTATTATCCGATCAGTCCTTAGATCCCCTCCTCTCTCTATTTTCATGGCACAATGTTCTCTTGGTTCTACTTCTTGCTCTCTAATCTTCCTGCTCAGTTTCTCTCCTTGACTATTACAGTAAGTCCCCTACATACAAATCCTCAAGTTGCGAACCTTCAAACACATGAATGTGCATTCGCGTGTCCGATCACGTAAGTTAGTTCACGTGTCTGGCGTACACTGTCACGTACGTGCATCTTCTACAAGTGGTTGTGCTCTTGTGTACTTTACTGTACAGTACTGTATAGAGTACAGTAGTGCAGTATCTTTATTTCAAGCCCAGGATGTCCGGAAGCAAGCGTAAAAGCAGAGGTGATGTAGCTGATGCTGCTAGGAAGCGCCAAGCGATAACAATGGAAGCTGTACTGTAAGATTAAAAATGTTTTCTTTATCTTTTGCATTTGTTCTTTGTGTATTATTTGTGTGAAAAGTATTATAAACCTATTATAGTACTATATAGCCGATTGTGTTAGTTGGGTACCTAGGCTAACTTTGTGGGACTTAACGAACATGCTCTAGGAACCGAACTCGTTCGTATGTAGGGGACTTCCTGTACTTATCTACCTAGCCACAAAAAAACAGCACCCTCGGTGTTCCATCTTGTTGGTCCTCTTCTCTGTACACTCACATATATAGAGAAATAAATCCCTGTCTCCAGTCCTCTCTCCCTCAGCCCAAAATGCACAATTTCCATGGGTCCCAAGGAAAACTCAAACTCTGTAACTCTGAAATGGAACCTATTATTTCTCCCCAACCTTGACTGTACCATCTGTTAAATCATCCAAGTCAGAAATGTGGGTACCTAACATCCCAATAACTACCAGGTTTTGCTGCCTTTCAGATCTTGTATATCTTGTGAGTAAAAATCTTCTCCATTTATTGGCTCTGCCTACATTCATCATCTCTCAACAATCACCTCCTAACTGACCACCTTGCCTCTAATCGCCTCACCCCTCCTGTGGTCATAGGGTAAAATTTCTAGAACATAACCCCAACAGGTTCATTAACCTTCCTTCACTAATCAGACTTAGAAGATAAAAATCCAAGCACCTTATCAGGTTATACATGGCATTTCATGACTTGGTAGCCTGCAAACACCTTCTACTGTCTTGGAGCATTTATATTGCAATAATATCTTAATACTTGTATGTGTCCACATAGACCATGCTATTTCATGCCTGTGTGTCTGTACAGAATTCTCCTTTTGTCTGGTACATATTTTCCCTTTTTTACTCTCTGGAAAACTCCCAATCATCCTTCAAAATCCTGCTTGGTAAAAATATCATAACAAAATTGAACCACAAACGCCAATTATAAAAAAGAATATACCAATGGAAACATACACAAGCCACAAAATTAACACAAATAACAAGCATATGAAAATGTTCAACTTCCTAAGTAACATCATCAGTACTATTTATATATTATGTACCAGGAACTATACTAGCTCTATGTATACATTGTTTCATTAAATCCTAACAAGCCTATAAAGTTAGTATTGTTATCCCAATTTTATCAATAAGGGAATCCAACACAACTACGAGAAAAAGGCTAGTTACAATTAATGTGGGAATAAGAAAAGGAACTAAGATTTACTGAGTACCCACATTATTTTTCATTCATCAACTGTTTCATTTTACATTCATAATACCCTATGAGGAGGTATTATATCCATCTCACATACAGGGTACCTGGGCCCAGAAAGTTGAATAATTTTCCAATATTTAGACAGCTAGTATGTGGCACACCTGTCTTATTCCTAAATAATGGCATTAATTTTATCACTCAGAGAAACACACGGAGTATTTCAGAAAACACTGGGACAGGTGCCACGAAAACGAACATGAAGTGGATCCAGGCTAGGAAATCTGTTCTCTAGTAGAGAAGGTAAGCTTCCTAGAGAGTCAACAGGGCAAAACGGAATATTCCACTCTCTTCAATGCCCTTCTCTTTTACTCTTCATTTTCATTCCATATCATCTATAGTAGCTGTAAATGATTCTTTCCTTCACCAACTTATTCCTGTATAATTCAAATCTAGTCTGAAAGCTCTTTGACAACTTCAAACATTTAATAATCAGGTTCTTCTAAAGGCCATTTTTAACAACATATAATAACGTTATGACTTCTGAGAATAGTGGCCCACATTGACTGAGCACTTCCCGTGTTCCAAGCTCTATTTACTGCTTTATTTTTATTCATTCATAATCCTCACAATTCCCCTTCGAGGTAGGTGTTATTATTATCCTCTTACAGAAGAGGACACTGAGGCACCGAAAGCTTCATTCTTCCCCAAGGCCACACAGCTAGGAAGCCCTTCTGACGACAGAACTGCGCTCCTAACAAGAGGCCTCTCCTTGAGCCGCTCCTACACAAACACTGTCCACTGTTACTCTCCCATGGAGCCAAATAACAATGCCTTAAGACCAAGCTGCTGTAAAAACAAGCTATCCAATTTCAAATGACTGGACACTACCAAATGACTGCCAGAAAGAGTTGAAGTATCAAATATTAAAAAGAATGATTTGCAAAATTTTTAAAAACTATAATACCTGAAGGATTCCTAAAAGCAGTCGGCAAATTAATGTAAAATGGGAGGCATTTACTGCTGTTTCCTCCAAGTGAGTGGTTTCTATTCACTCTAAGCTCCTCCCCTATCCTATCCTTTTGCTGTCTTCAGTGGACTTCTTAGTCGACTTCTCTAACTGGCTAATTTGGGAAGAATAAACTGGCCAGGGCTGCTCAGAAGCCCCCTCCTCTCGGGAATGCGCTACCCACGGGGAACACACATTCTGCTTGCTTCTCCAGCTGTGCCCGGAAGGTAAGCTGCCGACTTCTCTGGCTGCACACGAGCTGACCCACTCGGCCTTCTCACTAAGCTACATGTTCCAACTCAGCCTTTATTCGTAATAAAAATCATATAGATTTTGATTTCCTATTTGCCTTATTCTTCTGTTTTGTTTCTGTTTTTGTTCAGAATTAAGAAGAGGGGTACTATTTATTGAGCTCCCTAAAAACACCCAATAGATAGGTCCTAACACAGAGTAAATTGGTCATCTATTCATTAACATGGGAGAAGTAATTTGATGTGTAGAATATAGTACCGTAAGTCCGCTACATACGAACGAGTTCCATTCCGAGAGCACATTTGTAAGTCTAATTTGTTAATAAGTCCAGCAAAGTTAGCCTAGGTACCCCCCTAACACAATTGGCCATATGGTACCATACTGTAATAGGTTTATAATACTTTTCACACAAATAATACATAACAAACAAACACAAAAAATAAAGAAAACATTTTTAATCTTACAGTACTGTTTCCATTGTTATCGCTCGACGCTTCTCAGCAGTACCAGCTACAACACCGCTGCTTTTACGCTTGCTTCCACACTTGCTTCCAGACATCCTGGGCCCGAAGTAAAGATACTGCACTACTGTACTCTATACAGTACTGTACAGTAAAGTACACAAAAGCACAACCACTTGTAGAGGATGCACACACGTGACAATGTACGCCAGGGACGTGAACTAACTTACCTGATTGGACATGTGAATGCAAGCTTGCACCTTTGAAGGTTTGTAGGTAGAGGACTTACTGTAATAAATACTCTGCAGCGAAGTATGCATTCATTTTTCATCACATAAAAGAAAGGTAATTCTGTCATCCAATGGAAAGTTGGGATGCTCCTCTCTGAATACAAAAAAATCATTCTACATTATTTCTTCCTTGTATTTCAAGTTCAGAGAAAAACAATCTAGTAACTCCCATAGATACCAAACAACAAATGATACATATTTTTAAATGGGACACATTTTTGCCTTGCTTTACTTTAAATCTGACAGTAAGTCATACAAGAATAACTGTGGGAAAATAGGCGTAAAGAGGACATTTTTACAACCTCAAAGGATAAATATAAAAGAAAAAAAGTTAAGCAGTTCAAATTTCAGCCCCTTACAACTGGTGTTTCAAAACTACCCCTGGTGACATTCAGCTCTACATTTCATCATAATGTACTTATCCCATTCAGTTATAAGCACACCAAATCACAAAGTAGTTTGGTAGAATCCCAAGCTGGAATATAAGTCATTGAGAAATAAAGACAAAAGAGATTCAGAAAATGAATAACTATGACAGGCCTATCCTTTTAACAGAAAATATTAAGGCTGGGCAACTCTTACTAAATATGAGTAAGTATTATGTGGCTAAAACTCAAAACCAACACCTTGAAAGACCTTTCAAAATTATATGGGAGGGCAAGACGTTTTGCTTTTAAGGCTGTCCCAATAGTTGACTAGATATATAATAGTAATCAGCTAGAGCTTTCCTTTATTCACCACCTTAAACCACATTTTACTCTTTCTCTGACATTATATTTTACGAGAAAAGCAGATTCTTATTTGCTAACCATTCATATCTGCAGGTGTCTTTGCAGGTTCCACTGCTATTTAACTCATGAAACTACTATTTCCACTACTTTCTGAAAAATGTTTTCACTTGGAAGATTCTCTAGCCAAAACTCTACAGGCTATGCAGGCATAAATAATATCAAAGTGGTAATAAGTGGTTCCTGTACAGGGGCAAATATGTATTAAAGAATGCAATGACATTTACTATGCTTGTGGCCATCTAGAATCTTTGCCTACGTTTCCTGTTGTTCAAAATTTTGCCACTTTACGAGTCCCTTCTTCCCCAAACTGAAGTCAGAACTCACTCTCCCAGCTTTCTTAGTCTGGCAATGGGATCTAATGGCCACCAACCAACTGCATTCTCACCTAACTTCAATTCAGAAATAGCAATGTAAGAAAGCAAATGAGAAAACTCATCTTTTTTGGTAAGAGAGGTGGTAAAGATGCCCCTTTCAGGGCAAAAGTGTGACAGCACTTCTCACCTCCAGTCCCCAGCATTACTGGTGGAAGCTGTGATGTCAGTATGAGGACTCGTGAGGCCGGTGCCCGGAATGTGGTTCGAGTGGTGCTCCCATTCTCTTGACCTGTTTGTTGGGTGTCCTGTAAATTCTGTGGGCTTCCAAATGCCCTTTAAAATTTTTTTTTCTGCTGATGTTAGCTAGAGAGTGGATTCTGTGGTTTGCAACTACGAATTTTGTATCATACAAAAATTTGGACTAAGCAAACTATGGTTTTACCAACGTGACGGTAGAGTGAATACCAATTCAATAATAAACTCAATAGTCCGCTACAGAGAAACCTGTCACAAGTGTGCTTCTGTGCTACAGGTGGTACAGGAACAAAGAAAAATACCACAGAACGAGAACTAAGTTAACACATGGACATGCAGATATAAAATAAAGTTAAAAGAAACTTAGCATCTATGTAGTTACTGCAACAATACAATAGCATATTGCATATACAGCTAAGGATGAAAAATGTTTATTGATGTATTAAAAGGTCTATTGGGTTTGAAGAAAATCTGTCATGCTGCCAAAGAAATTAAATATACCTTTGATAACTACTAGAATTCAGTTATGTGAGAGAAAATATTTATAAATCATATACCTCATAAAAGATCAACATCCAGAATATATACAGAACTCACACAGAACAACAAAAAAGACCCAATTCCAAAATGAGTAGAGGACTTAGACATTTCTCCAAAGAAGAAGCACATGAAAACATGTTCAACTTCCTTAGTTATTAGGGAAAATGGAAATAAAAGCACAATGGGATATTTTTTCACACCCATTAGGATAACTATTATCAAAAAAAATAGAAAAAGGGAATAACAAGTCAAGAATGTGGAAATAAAGAAATTGGAACCTTCATGCATTGCCCTTGGGAATATAAAATTGTGCAGCCCCTAAAGAAGACAATTTACTGGTTCTTCAAAAAGTTAAACACAGAGCTACCATATGATCCAGCAATTCTACTCCTCGGTATATATTCAAAAGAACTAAAAACAGGGACTCAGACACATACATATAAACCAATGTTCACAGCAGTATTATTCACAATAGCCAACGGGTGGAAACAACCCACGGGTCCATCAACAGATGAATGGATAAGCAAAATATGGTACATGCATATAATGGACAATTATTCAACCATAAAAAGGAATGAAGTACTGATACATACTACAACATGGATGAACCTTGAAAACATCACACTAAGTGAAATAAGCCAGACACAAAAGGACAAATATTGTACATTGCAGTTATAGAAGGTACCCAGTAAAGACAAATTGGTAGAGACAAAGCAGAATAGTGGTTACCGGGGGCGGGGGGAGAGGAGATGGGGAGTTGTTATTTAGAGAATAGAGTTCCTGTCTGGGGGATGAAAAAGTTCTGGAAACAGACAATAGTGATGACTGTACAACACCGTGAATGTAGTACTTAAGCTACCGAATACACTGGAAAATGGTTAAAATGGCACATTCTGTTATGCATATTCTACTGCAGAAAAAAGTCAGTCATAAACCTTATCTGGAAATTTGCCAAAGTTTAAATTCAGTATTATTCCTGTCGGCTGCTTCTTATTATTTAAGATATTCAATTAGTGGATCTAACTAGAAAAATGGCAACATAGATAGCATGGTTAAGAGGTCGGGTTAAGAGACCTAGGTTACAGGGACTTCCCTGGTGGTCCAGTGGTTAAGGCTCTGGCTTCAACTAAGATGCCACATGCCATGTGGGCAAAAAATTTAAAAACTTTTTTTAATTAAAAAAAAAAGAGAGACCTAGGTTATAATACTGGCTCTACCATTAACTAGCTTATTACATACTTAAAACGGGGCCTGACGTAATTGTTGCAGTTGATCGGCATTGTTATTAGTTTGTATTATTATATAAAAACCCCATGGAAAACAGCAATGCATTTTATTACAGAAAAATTTTAAACTTTGGCACATCAAATAAATGAACATTGGGGCTTCCCTGGGGGCGCAGTGGTTGAGAGTCTGCCTGCCGATGCAGGGGACACGGGTTCGTGCCCCGGTCCGGGAAGATCCCACATGCTGCAGAGCGGCTGGGCCCGTGAGCCATGGCCGCTGAGCCTGCGCGTCCGGAGCCTGTGCTCCGCAACGGCAGAGGCCACGACAGTGAGAGGCCCGCGTAACCCAAAAATAATAATAATAATAATAAAATAAATGAACATTGGAAGAGAAGCGTGCAGGGTGATTAAGAAGCAATATCCCTAGTACGTACGTCGACCTCAAACCAAAAGATGAGAGAGTCCAGGTAGAGAGGCAGCAGGAAGCCTACTCTGGATCACAGGGTCAGTCAAGGCCGGCTCCTCTGAACTAAGCCACGGAAGATGAAATGCAGCTGCAGTGGAAAAGTCTACAGTTAAAGCACTCTGGGTGGAGACAACAGCACAAGCAAAGGCCAGAACATAACAGGAACTTTGAGAGTTTGAGAAACACAGAGAAAGGAGACCTGCAAGCCTGGAAAAGAGAAGCAGGGGAGAGATAAGGTTGAAGAGGTGGACAGAAGCCAGATCTCACAGGCCTACTAAGAAGAGGGGGCTGTGATTCTAACCTCAGAGGGAAACCACTGAAGCAGAGTGACGCGATCGAGGTTACTGGGTAAGAGATCACTTTGTTGCTATGTGGAGAAAGGATGGAGTAGGAAAGCAGAGTGGAAGCAGCTGGGAAGGAAGCAGGGGAGCAGTTGGGAAACTAGTTTTAATAATTTAAGTGAAAGATGATATAGCTTAGATTCGAGATGGTAGCAGTAGTAATAGAAATATGTGTACAAATTCAGGTTGCATTGGCTAGTACGAGGGAAAATATCTAACTAATTAACCCCCCAAAAGATGCAGATTAAAATTATACAATTTCCCCTATCAAATTCACAAAGGTTAAAAATGGATAATACAAACCCTGAGGAATATGTAGTTTGAGGAGGCACTCAGAAACCTCTGAGAAGCAATTTGCTACGTTATCAAAAGTCTTTAAAAATTCTCATAATTTTTGACTTAGTACCTAGCACACAGTCTTTTATTAATTAATTTGACTTCTAGAAAACACACTAAAGAGAAAAATCAAGGTTTATGCTGAATAATTAATTGCAGCACATTTATACTTGCAAAAAAATGGGGGGACATATCGAACATTCAACACTTAAGGAGTAGCTGAATTATAGCTTGTGATAAAGCACTACATAACCATTAAAATCATGTTCATTAAGGGGTTTCAAGATATGGGGAAAATGCTGACATTATACAATCCTAGAAAATTAACTAAGAGAGCAAATAATGTTAAAGTTTTGTTTTGTTTTCCTGCTGGTAAATTTTGGTATGCGAACTGAACACAGAGAGCCATCAAATAATTCGTAGGCAAGAAAAATTTAAGAATCACTAACCTCTTCTAGAATCAAAACTCAATATATATGCTCAGAAAACGTATGTGCTCAACTCATTACATACTGTCCGTGTCTTACGGTGTTGGACTCTTGTTATCTTTGGTACTAAAAAAAAGGAAGCAGGGAAGTTTCAGTTTTGCGGTTGTCATAGTAATTTAAGAATAAACATGTGCGTTCCAAATCTATTTGTCACTCTATACCTCCAGTGCCTAGCACAGTACCTGGAACATAAGAGGAGCTCAATAAATATTTTTGAGTGAATATCACTGAAAATAAACCTTGCAGTTCCAACTTAGGACCAAAGAAATCTAAAAACCTCAACATGGAAAAGATACATAAAATCGTGACAATACTTTATAATATTGTGAGTGGCTACAAGGTACCAGGCATTATTAAAGGTTTTACCCACTTTTTCTTTCTTTCCTCATAATTCTCCATCTCTGAATTAGTTTTCACGTTGTGAAACTAGGAAACAGGCTCAAAAATGTTAAGGTCACACTGCAACTAAGTTTGAACTCAGGGCTTCTGGCGCCTAAATGTACCCAGACATGAAGTAACAAGACAAGATGTTTCTTTTCAATGATCAGAACTGACCGGGATTTTCCTCCAGGCTTCCCCTACAGTTCTGCTGAGTGTTCACTAACTTCTATGTGGCACTGTAGTTATCCCGTTGAAGATTCGTCCCTCACCTGCAGAACCCAGCCCAGTGACCTCCCCTCCCCCGCTGTGACCTCCTCGAGGGTGAAGGACCTAGTTTCCACGCCGCTGGTGACAGCCATACCGAATTAGGGATTGGCACAGGGCAGGGGGCTCACCCCTCCCCCTTTGGCGGTACCGTTTTGGTTTGACTTTACATCCAAGCCTTGCGGATCAGGACTCACAAACTGGGTCCTGGCAGGTGCCCCGCCCGCCCTTCGGACTAGGCTCGCGGCGGGAGGGAGGGAGTCTCCGCCCGCAGGGGTGGCTGGGGCGCCGAGCCGACGGTTTCTATGACAACCGAGCAACTCCCCCGCGCGCGCACACACACACACTCACACACACATACACAGTTTCCCCTGCAGTCTCCGCCCCTAGTGTCTCCCCGCTCCGCCCCTCCCAGGAGCCCGAGCTCTGACCACCAACAACGCGCGAGGGAGGAGGCGCCCTGTGCCCTCTTACCTCTCAGCGCCTGGTGCATACCCCCAATGCCGCTGTACAGCTCCAGGACCCGCAGGGGCTCCATCCCCACGCCGCCGCCGCCGCCGCCGCCGCCGCCGCCTCCGCCTCCGCCTCGGAACTAGGCCTGCCGGTCCCGTGGCTCCTCCTTCCCCCCGGCAGCGCCGCTCCCTCGCCTTTGGTTCCGCCGCTTTTCAGTACCACCCCCCCCCCCCGCCCCCTCCTCTTAAAAGCTCAGGCTCGCGGCTTCACAGGCCAGCGCGGGGCCCGGGGCTGGCAGAGATTAGCAGGTGGACAAAGGGCAGAAAGCACCAAGGCCTCCCAAGTGAATGGCAGCCACTCCTTGGCCTGATTTACGCTCCATCTTCCTTTTAAGGTGTATTCAGGAGCCTTGGGAGGGAAAAAGAAAATCTGGGGCTCAGTAGAGGGGCGAAATCTGCCTTTGCCTCAAAGTGAATTAACACGGGTTAGAATCCAGAAAAACTTATTTTTCAGGCATGCTGCTCTTCTGTCCCTTGGAAGCCTAAAGCGTCCAAACCTTTCTTCCATTAGCCTTGAGCACGTACCGCCTGGTGTTGGGCCTTAGCTTGAGTGATGGAGATAAATCAGCCTCTCGCCCAGAGAAGGTGCCAGAGTTACAAGTGCAGAAGTCAGCACACGTGCCCCAGAGATCCGGTGTGAACTAACACAGAGGACGCCTGCTTGTTAGCGAGGTTCATTCTGTTTTAGCTTGGAAAATACCCCCAAGATTGGATATGCTGTTCATAAAACTATTTAAGTTACCAAATGCAAGTACATGTGCCTGACGCACAGTGAGGCCAAATGATACTGAAACGTCTGAGTTGGGAGCAGAGAAAGGTTTATTGCAGGGTGAATCAAGAATAGGTAGCTCGTGCTCAAAAACCCAGAACTCTCCAAAGGATTGTAGCAAAGCCTTTGTAAGGGCCAGGTGAGGGAGGGGTGTCCCAGGGTATGTGATCAGCTCGTGCACAGTTCTCTGATTGGTTGGTGATCAATCCTTAGGTGCCAGAAGGTCTGGAGCTAATGCTCTTGATCATCAAGTAGTTAATTTCTTCCATTTGGTAGTGGTTTTAGCATCTGAAAGACTCAGGAAATATGCATCAGATACAAATTATCTGGGTACTTCAGAGAGGAACTAAAGCAGAAGCTATGGGGGAGGGGGTCTGTCCCAGGAAGGCCCCATAGTGTCCTGCTCGGTTACAATTATGGCCCTCCAAGTGCTAGGGCCTTGCTTCTCCAAGATGATCCACTGACCAAATTGTTAGAAGCTGGATTACAAACTAAGAAAACATGGTCATACCCAGGAGAAGAAATGGTCTCATTGTGAACTGTTTTTCTATTGTTCCAGTTACCACCACACGTTCACTTTTTTTTTTGGCCTCTTGGCATGTGGGACCTTAGTTCCCCAACCAGGGTTCAAACCCAGGCCCCCTGCATTGGAAGCGCAGAGTCTTAACCACTGAACCACCGGGGAAGTCCCACACACGTTCACTTTTGTTAGGAGAAATTGTGGAGTACCACTTGTAATAATAACTGATAGAAACATTCACATGTGCTAATGTAATGCTGTTAACAAATAAAAGTATGCCTACTGTGTTTCCATTATGGAACTGACTGATCCATTTTGATGTGCCCTGTGAAATTTTTTAACAGTAAATGTGTATTGGCCTTTGAATGTTTTTTTGTTTTTTTGTTTTGGGGGGTTTCTTTTGGCTGCATTGGGTCTTTGTTGCTGCGCACGGCTTTCTCTAGTTGTGGTGAGCGGGGGCTACTCTTTGTTGCGGTGCATGGGCTTCAGCAGTTGTGGCATGTGGGCTCAGCAGTTGTGGGGCACAGACTTAGTTGCTCCGGGCATGTGGGATCTTCTCAGACCAGGGCTCGAACCCGTGTCTCCTGCATAGACAGGCAGATTCTTAATCACTGTGCCACCGGGGAAGTCCCTGAATATTTTTTTATTGGTCACTTATTTCAGATAAGAGGGGTGGTGTGTAGAAAGATACCAGAGAAGGGAGTCTTAACCCTGGCATTGCCAGTAACCAGTTGTGTGCCTTGGCGGTGAGCCTGGTTTCCTCATCTGTAAAAGAAAGCACGAGAAAGAAGGGGAAATGATTGCTGAGGGCCCTGTGGCTCTAAGATTCTGAGGCTGAATTAGTATTTGAAAACATGAGTCCTGATTGGGCCACATGTTAATTACCAGCTCAAATTGAAATGATCTTGAAAGAAGACATTTTAAAAATCTGCTTTAAGGAAATATGTTTTTAAACCAATTAAGCCTATAGAAATCATACACATGCTAACATCATGTATATAATGCATGAAACAAAATTTTTTAATATTTATTGCATAATATTAGTACCATAAATATATATCAGGACATAAAATATAAAAGGAGCTATGTAGTCACAGTGATTTATATATAGTCAAGAACCAATACATTAAATAAATCTAGCATCTGTTTAGCATTAGTGCTATAAATCAAAATAAATATGACCGAGGATCTTACCTTGTAGGAGACAAGACAAATATACGGAAGAGTTCATGAAAAATACCAGCTTCCTGAGAGGAAGAGAAGTAGAGCCCCATCCCCACACAGGATGATTACAAACGGTTCACTCTGATACTTAAGGGTCTTCACAATGTAACCCCAGACTCATTTTTCTGCCTTAACTTTGCTTTCTCCCCTTCTTTAATGCTGCTACAAACTAGAGTACTCGGAATCCCCCAAACATCCTTCATTTCTGAGGTTCCCTTTCTGTTCTTTACCCTGCCTAGAAATCCTAACCTTCTTCAAGACCCACACTTCGAGCAGAAGTTTCCTTCTAGACTCCCAGGCTGGAAACCCACGACTTGTTTCAATTCCCCAATCCACTTGCCTCCCAGTCTTTGGAAATACAAATCCCACCTGTTCCTATCACTAAATCCTTTCAGTTCGCTCTAGCCCAGTTGTCACCTCATATACGCCACTTCTTCTCTTCACCTGGTATTTCCTCTCTAACGCTGACCATGCGTGATAATCATTTCAAGAACAGAAACTTGCTCCATAATCATAATTTACAGCTCTCTCCATGGAAGCATCTGTAAGACACTAAGCCCCCTTGCATCAGATTATGTATACGTTCTCTTCCAAACCCCGGCACAAGCTGTTGAGCTGGGGGTGCCCCAATCGGGAGTAGCCAAGGAGGAATGTGGGCAGCGCAGATAAAGAAAAAAAAGAGATGTATATTGATTATTCCTTCTTAAATGTTCGTGCAGGCGGAAAAGGGCTTTCTAATCCTATAGTTTCCCATAAAGTTATCCTCAATGATATGTCCAATAGAGCTGATATCCTAATCAGAGAAGCTCAACACACTTTTTGAAAATACAAACATCAAGAGTTGAACTTTAGGATGTTCACTGCATATTCCTTCAAAACATAAAATACACTTTGTTAAAAAACCAAAATGCTAGTTAACACTTTGCACATATGAAGTATATCAGAAATAATTAAGGGGTACAATATAATACCAAGGGCTATATTAAAAGAATAGACTTGGGCTTCCCTGGTGGCGCGGTGGTGGGGGGTCCGCCTGCCGGTGCGGGTGACACGGGTTCGTGCCCCGGTCCGGGGGGATCCCACATGCCGCGGAGCGGCCGGGCCCGTGAGCCATGGCCGCTGAGCCTGCGCGTCTGGAGCCTGTTGCTCCGCAACGGGAGAGGCCACAGCAGTGAGAGGCCCGCGTACCGCAAAAAAAAAATATATAATAATAATAATAATAGCCTACTCTGAATTATTTAAGGGCTCATTGTATAAGTTGAAATCTAATGATGTTTTATTCTTCCTCTCCTGCCTGTCACTGATCATTAATATTTAACAAAATTAAACATAGCCTGCCAAATGCTTAAAATACTTATTGCAACCATCTTTGAGTTTCCATGATGGCCATTCATTTTTTTTTTTTTAACTTATTTATTTATTTATTTTTCATTGCGTTGGGTCCTCGTTGCTGTGCACGGGCTTTCTCTACTAGTGGCGAGCGGGAGCTACTCTTTGTTGAGGTGCGCGGGCTTCTCATTGCTGTGGCTTCTCTTGTTGCAGAGCCCGGACTCTAGAAGTGCAGGCTTCAGTAGTTGTGGCACGTGGGCTCAGTAGTTGTGGCTCACGGGCCTAGTTGCTCTGCGGCATGTGGGATCCTCCCAGACCAGGGCTCGAACCCGTGTCCCCTGCAATAGCAGGCAGATTTTCAACCACTGCGCCACCAGGGAAGCCCCATGATAGATTTTATTTTTGCTGAAAAGCATAGAAACCACGCAGTGTGCCTTATAGCTTTGCCATTTCCAAGGACTCAGTCATAGATTTTGACCTGGATTTTTCTCTTTGAGGCTGTTTCCGAAATTTCAAATCAAACAATGTTTTGCAGCAAATTTTAAAGATTACATTTTAATTAAATTAAAAACAGTGAGATTCTCTATCTTTAAAACTGCTTTCATATGCTCATGGAAAGTTAGAGCAGGAAGGAACCTTAAGGACTATTTGGTCCAGTGTTTTTCCAACTAGTTTTAGATGTAGAATATTTTGTTCAAACAAAATCTCATTTAGAATCAGGGCAGGGACTTCCCTGGCAGTCCAGTGGTTAAGACTCTGCGCTTCCACGGCAGGGAGTTCGGGGTTCGATCTCTGGTCAGGGAAGTAAGATCCCACATGCCACGTGGCACGGGCAAAAAATTTAAAAAAGAAAAAAGTATAGAATCAGGGCAGAGAGGGAGACGTAGAGTGAGGGTGCGTGCACACACACACACACATACACATACACACACATACACAAACATACGCACATACACGCGCACACACATGCGCGCGTGCACGCGCACACACACACACACACACACACACACACACAGCTGTCCTCTTGTCGAAGCATGGATGGTAAGCAGCCCAGAAGCACCTCTCCTACTACCATTGCTCTCCGTAGCTGCGTCTATGTGACCTGGTGGGACATGGATTGTAAACGACTGATTTCATCCAACCTCAGTTTCAGAGATGAAGACACAGAGATCCAGAGGGATTAGGTAACTTGCCCAGGCCCACAGGTAGGTGGAGAACAGGGAATTCCAACTCACTGGAAAGTCCATAACTTAGTACAAAAGAAACTTCATCGGCTCTGCTGTCCCATGCCTGCTAGGCCCCTAACCCCAGATGAAAAGCCCAGGGGTCCAAACAAAAGCAGCCCTAGTCACCAGAATATGGTGCTTCCTGAGAACATGTTGGCCTGAGGAATAAAGGCAACTTTGGAGAATTGTGAAGCGAACCCGAACCCATACAGCAATGCATGTTCTAAAGGTCAGGCAAAAAGGTTAATTTTGCTTCACCAAAGAGGATCAATCTCAAAGACTCATTACTAACATTTATAATAGATTCCCTGCCCAGTCACTCCCGCAAAGGCAGCTTGATACAGGGTAAGGAACACGGTCCTTAAAATAAATGGGTTAAAATTGGAAACAAACCGAATGTGCCTCAAGTAACAAATGAATAAACAAATGGTATAACCATACAAAGGAATACTACTCAGCCATAAAAAGAAATACTGATATACTTGAAGCATAGATGATTCTTAAATGAATAATGCAAGAGAAAGAAGCCAGACACACAGAACTACGTGTTATATGACAAAGACAAAACTAATGTCATGGAAACATCAGGAGTTTCCTGAGGCCAGCGCAAAGGAGAGACTGAATGCAAAGGGTCACAGGAGGATTTTTGGGGGTGATACAAAGAGCTTTATTTTTTTTTTCAATGTGGACCATTTTTAAAAGTCTTTATTGAATTTGTTACAATATTGCTTCTGTTATATATTTTGGTTTTTTGGCCGCGAGGCATGTGGGATCTTAGCTCCCCAACGAGAGATCAAACCACACCCACTACAATGGAAGGTGAAGTTGTAACCACTGAACCACCAGGGAGGTCCCCAAGCTTTATGTTTTGATTGTGATAATGCTTACTTAGCCGTATACACTTGTCAAAATTATACATTAGAATTGATTAATTTTACTGCACAATTATACATAAATAAATCTTATTCTTTTTATTAATTTTTATTTTTGGCTGTGTTGGGTCTTCATTGCTGCACGGCTTTCTCTAGTTGCGGCGAGTGGTGGCTACTCTTCGTTGCGGTGCGCGGGCTTCTCATCGCGGTGGCTTCTCTTGTTGCGGAGCATGGGCTCTAGGCGTGAGGGCTTCAGTAGTTGTGGCACTCGGCCTCAGTAGTTGTGGCACACGGGCTTAGTTGCTCCGCGGCATGTGGGATCTTCCCGGACAGGGCTCGAACCCGTGTCCCCTGCATTGACAGGTGGATTCTTAACCACTGAGTCACCAGGGAGGTCCCAAAGCTTATTTTAGAAAAATAAATAAATGGGTTAATATGAATCCTGACGCTAATACTCACTTTATCTGCGAAAGAAGGGTAATATTTGCTAGCAAGGTAGTCGTCTGTATCCAATCGATCATTAATTTGTACATGTATACATATCTGTATATGTGAGTGTATATATATATGTATTTATATAAAGAGAGAGAGAGAGAAACTCAGTAATATGCCTAGAACAATAGACACTGATGTCCTTCCACTTTGTTCTGTTTCAGCTTTGTTCAGTTAACAGCTGAACTACAAATTATAATGTGAGGTATAAGCCATTCTTTTCTAACAATTACATAGAGAGAATTATTTTCCTAGTGTGTTTTCAAAAACGTTGTATTACCAGGAGACTAGTTTGCCTATTATCCAACAAGATGTCTTCACTGTTTTCTATCACAGCCTTCAGTGAAGAGAGGAGATGGAAATGTAATGCCTTTGGGAGCTGTTATTACTTTGCTCCTTTTCCCTAGTAATTTACCTGAATATCTAGGACTGCCTGAGGCACAACCAAATCACACAAACCAGAAGCATCAGGAAGAGGAAAAGGGGAAAGACACACACAGGCACACCTGCAAGCACACACACTCCATAAAAGCCCTTGTTAATCTTCATAGTCTTTTTTGCAAAAGTTGCTACAATTATCAATACTGACAAACTAAAAGCCAGAGAAGAATCATATACAAGGATTTTTCACTTTACCCTTGCTAGTTAGGTAGTGGTTTAGATGCATGACAGAACTTAGAATCATTCTCATATGATCCAATAGTGATAAAAATAAATGAAATGTAACAGTCCCATAATACTGCACTTACTACATTTATTCACTGTATAAGGAAAAAAATCAACTTCGTATTTATTTAAAATGGTTAAAATTGACCTTACTAGCTTTCAAAGTCACTTCCATAAATATTATACAACACAAGCCCAACTTATCCCCCAAACTTTCTATTCACACTTGGAATGCACCAGAGGCCATTAACCCTTGCATTCTAGAGTTAAACTGATTCCTGCAGATCAAGACTATTAGTGTTTCATTTCCATTTAAGGTAATTACTGCTAAGTTAAAATACAGTACAAGTCCCAAAGGGATTTGTTCTATGTTTAGTCGTTCAGAGAATAGGAATGACTGAAATAGACTATATTTCAGTAGATGGCAAAAGTATGTTTTAATAATAGGATAACATCAATAATACATGCTAATATAGGCTTATAAGTTTCAAAGAACTTTATGAATGTTTAAAATGCTTACTAATCTATTTTAGACCTATCAGATTTTCTTTTTTTTTTTTGCGGTTCGCGGGCCTCCCACTGCTGTGGCCTCTCCCGTTGCGGAGCACAGGCTCCGGACATGCAGGCTCAGCGGCCATGGCTCACAGGCCCAGCCGCTCCGCGGCATGTGGGATCTTCCCGGACCGGGGCATGAACCCGTGTACCCTGCATCCGCAGGCGGACTCCCAACCACTGCGCCACCAGGGAAGCCCCAGATTTTCTTTTTTAATATTCTGCTTTATTACAAAGAATAAAAAGGAGAAAACTTCACATGACTTGCTCAGTGTCACATAAAACAATATTCTCTGGGTTAACAGATTAATTTACAAATCACAGAAGCACATTTTTAAAGGAAGAGAAATTAGAAGATAGTAAGAGTATTTAAAAAAAAAAGTCTGGAAGGCATCAAGTAATAAATAAGAGAGTTGGCATATTTTGAGGAAAAATTCACATTAGCAGTTAAAAATCATTCTAGTTAGGAAAGAATGTCTGGAATCTACGTGTCATATCTTTTTTTTACTCCATTCATTTTAGGTTTAAATCCTAGAATAGGGTGGGAAAAGAATGCAACGAAGAGCAGTCTTTATATATCCTTGTAGAGTTTACAGTTTTAAAATCCAAAAGCTTCAAATTGCAGTTTCATCAAAATACTAGTTCCCTAGAGATGAGACATTATTATTTGGAAAATAAATTTTTGTTTATCACCAAAAGTGAAAGAGACCTGATAAACATACATTAGAAATACCCAGAGAGGGACTTCCCTGGTGGCACAGAGGTTAAGAATCCGCCTGCCAATGCAGGGGACACGGGTTTGAGCCCAGGTCTGGGAAGATCCCACATGGCGCGGAGCAACTAAGCCCATGCGCCACAACTACTAAGCCTGTGCTCTAGAGCCCGCGAGCCCAACTACTGAGCCCATGTGCCACAACTACTGAAGCCCACATGCCTAGAGCGCATGCTCCACAACAAGAGAAGCCACTGCAATGAGAAGCACGGGCACCTCAACGAAGAGTAGCCCCTGCTCGCCCCAACTAGAGAGAGGCCGCGTGCAGCAATGAAGACCCAACGCAGCCAAAAATAAATAAATAAATAAAATAAAATATTTAAAGCATAATTGGGAAAATAGGCAAATATACATAAAAGGAAGGAAAGAACTATGGCTGATGTTTTGATGTTTATCCTGCTAGTCTTTGCACAAATTATATTTTACCAAAATCATAATTTTATTGCATATGTATTTTTTAAAATTTATTTATTTTATTTATTTATTTTGGCTGCATTAGGTCTTCATTGCTGCACACGAGCTTTCTCTAGTTGAGGCGAGCAGGGGCTACTCTTTGTTGCGGTGCGAGGGCTTCTCATTGTGGTGGCTTCTCGTGTTGCAGAGCATGGGCTCTAGGCGCACAGGCTTCAGTAATTGTAGCACACGGGCTCAGTAGTTGTGGCGCACGGGCTTAGTTGCTCCGCGGCATGTGGGATCTTCCCAGACCAGGGCTCGAACCCGTGTGCCCTGCATTGGCAGGCAGATTCTTAACCACCACACCACCAGGGAAGCCCCTCGCATATGTATTTTATACCCTGATTTCTTTCACCTAACGTTTTATCATTACCAATTCTGCACTTCATTATATATATAAAAAGGTATATACATTTTTTATGAATTTTAGAAATTTTAGAAATAATACACACTAATTTTGAGAGGTAAAACAAATTACAAAAGTATAAAAAGGAAAAAAGATACATCCTTCTATAAAACTTGATTCCATCCTTACCCCTAAAACACAACCAGTTTTAACATTTTACTGAATATCTTTCCTGCCTTAACAGTACATAAGTACATAAACAATAATTTATTTTTCTGTTCTCTCAGTATTGAACACTTAAGAGGTTTTAGTTTTTCACATCAATAGTGAGTGTAATGTATATTCTTGCATATTAATATTCAAATATTCTCTTATTATGTTTACCAGATCGAGTCTAATATGGGGTTACTGGGTAAAAAGTTTATAATTATGACCTAAGTCCTTTATGCAGATGATCAAAAGTCATCTCCAAAAAAGACTGCAGAGCCCATATTCCCATCAGCAGTGGCTGGAATGCTCTCCTGCTGTATCCTTACGAAGTGTTGCCATTTGTAACCTTTGTCAATCTCGTAGGTCACAAATGAGTAGGGCCTTTTTATTTTCCCTTTTTTTGATTAACATAAAAACCTAAATTTTTATACGTTTAGGGTTAAGTATATGTTTATTAGTCATCTGTAATTTTTTCTTTTGTCAATTATTTGTGACATTTGTCCTTTTTCTACTGGGTTAATATGCGTTTCTTATTGAATTATCACAAATGTTATTTTTGTTGTTAGTTCTAAAGCTATCAGCCACATGTATTACAAAAACACTTCCCAGTTCCACATTTTCCATTTAATTTGGTTGATAATATCTTATGACACAAAAGTACTTAATTTTCTGCAGCCAAATACACATATTTTTCCTTTGTGACTTACCCTGTATCTTTTTAGGCTTAGAGAGTCCTTTACTTAGAAAAAAATAAGCTAAATTCACCTCCATGTTCTTCTTTCCCTTATGTTTCAGCTTTAAAATGTATTTTGATACAGTATGCAAGGTGAGGTTTTTAACCCAACCTTCCTCTAAAAATCTAGTTTCCCCCTTCACATTGGTTTTTAATACTTCCGGTTCTACGCACTATGTTCTAATTTAGTGTGATCTGCATTGGGGCGGGGTATCCCTTCTTGGAAAAGTCTGCTGGGGAACCACACTTTTAATTACTCAAGCTTCATAATACATTCTCACATCTGGTAGGAAGCGTCACAATGCCTCTTCTCTGGCAAACATTTCTTAGCTATGCCTTCCCATTCTTAGCTCCTTTCAATATTTTCCCAAGATCTGGTACCAGTTATCCTCTGAGTTCCTTTCCGTGAGAAGAGCAGAAGAGATCAAAGCCCAGCGCCTAGAGGACATGTTAGATTTTCCCACATACCTTGTGGCTGTAGGTAGTGTGATACCAGGGACCGTTTCTGCTCTTTCAGCTTTAGAGGGGGGCTTTTTAAAGTCATTAGTCCATTTTGATGCTTCCAATTCAATAACACCCTTTTAAACCTTGCTTCATCTAATGTAGCACTTATTACACACTTCCCCCATTTTCAGACCTACCGGTACACCGTCTTTTCACCAACCTTGGTGCACCATGCTATGTGTTTAAATGTTAAATCCTATTTACATGGGTGTTAATGGGTGTTGCACAAAATTTAGAAGAATCCATCTCTCTCTCTCTCTCTCTCTCTCTCTTTTCCTTTTGGACTCTTGCCCCCATATCCTCAAGGTGGCTCAGAGTTGACTGGTCCACAGAATCTTTCCAGGTATTTTCATCTCTTTGGAGCACATCACCCGCTATCAGGAAAGAAAAGGAAAGGAGAAGCGTGGAGGGGAGGGACGACAAAATGAGAGGAGAGAAAAGAAAAAAAAATCACTAAGGTGTAAGGCCCCTGGCCTCACTAATATTGCCCCCATATACTTATAATAAAAATGTAGGGGCTTCCCTGGTGGCGCAGTGGTTGGGAGTCCGCCTGCCGATGCAGGGGACACGGGTTCGTGCCCCGATCCGGGAAGATCCCACATGCCGCGGAGCGGCTGGGCCCGTGAGCCATGGCCGCTGAGCCTGCGCGCCCGGAGCCTGTGCTCCGCAGCAGGAGAGGCCACAGCAGTGAGAGGCCCGCGTACCGCAAAAAAAAAAAAAAAAAAAAAAAAAGTAATAAAACAGAAAAAATTTCAAGACAAAATCTTTCTCTCCTTTTTCCTAATTAGGAACCAAAATACAGACTTTGCTTTATTTTTCAATTCAAATTAATGCCATGGTTTTTATTATTGCTATTATTTATTTTTAATTAAGGGCAATTTTAGTACTAACTTCTAATATTTCAGGAGTCCCCTGGGTGGATGGATGCATAGATAGGTATTTTATTATCTCACGATTTGACTACCCTAAATCTGCCATGCCAATCAAGCATAGTTTAAAAAACAACCAAACTGACATCAAGAATCATTAGAGAAATGTATAATATATCATGTTTTCAAATTCTCAGCAAGTTTTGATAGGTCTGTACAATTTTCACAATAGTATCTAGCATCTACAAAAGCAAGCACAGGAGGCTTCCATGGCATTCCAATGACAAGCCCATATTCGTATCATACTCAGATACCCACCTCCAGAACTATCACAAGGCAGTCACACACATTTCTGGCATGAGCTCAGAGTTGTAGATACCTGTACACATTTATTTATGTGTGTTTTCACATTTTAAAAAGTTATACCTGAAATGCAAAAAAAACATTTAAACACAATACGTAATATATTTTGTTTAATTTGTCTTGAGACAAGTTTCACACACATGGTAGTCTAGGATCATCCTACAACTGATGAAAGTTAACCATTTTTTAATTTCATGGGAACACTATTTTTAAACACATTTTATCTCCCAAAGTCATAACATAAATCAGTCCCAAGTGCTATGTCAGTTGCTTTAACAAAAAAACAACCACCACAACCAAAACAACTGTCTATGAGGAAAAACCACTGCTCACGTTTCCATCTTTACTTTGTGATTAGGGTGGGCATTCATGAGGCCCCCAATAACACCTGCATGTGTAAACCATCTTTTCCTCTGCAGCACCACCAACTTTGGGGTGATGGTCTGTGAAATCAAAGCATCCCCAAAGCGGTCCTCTCCCCCTTTTACCTTGAATTAAAGTGCAAGTTTTGACTCAAGTACTGAACACTAGACACCACATTCCGAAGTGAAATACAACGGTATAAAGCAACATTTTCAAAGGAAGCATGCCAGGCAGGTTATGTAACTCTTATAACCATTTATCCATGTCAGAGGCAAAAAGAGTTGGAGATCTTTGAAGATGAAGGTTTTTGGAGCAAGTTGCCAGCATGCTGTGTGAATCTGACCAGAAGATCTATGGGGTTGTTTGCTTACCGCCAGTGCAAGGCAAAGAGCTTCAAAGGGCTACCCAGGGATTGAAAATTGTATCCTCATTACCCTCTGAGCTTTTGAAGGTAAAGTATTTCCCTTGGACCAGATCTGAGCCATGCAAGATAGCGCTAGCTGTCTTAGATCCTGTTCAGGATCATCCACTGGAAAGTAGGTATCAGAGCAAAAAGCAGCAAGGGGTGTACTTCAGAATGACTCCTTGAGACTGTGGATGACCAAATACAAATGCACTTCTGCAGGTCAAGGGAGCTCTGGGAAACAAAGAAGCACCTGCTAGAAGAAGGGCCAGTTTTAAACACAGACCAAATGGAGAGGGCCAGTTTTAAGTACTGGATCATCAACAGTCCTTGTCAAGTAAGAACTTTCTTATCTCCCCAACCTTTTCTCTGCCATGAGCTCTAACCCTAGAGCAGCAAGAAACTTCAGTTACCAAGATAGAGAAGAAGTAGGAGCACTTCAGAGAGAGAGAGAGGGAGAAGGAGAGGGAGAAGGAGAGGGAAAGGGAAGGAGGGAGAGGGGGAGAGAGAGAGAGAGAGGCGAGGACTCCCATTTCCTACAGCTCTTTGCCTTCTGCGTGCTCATGCTGGGAAAGGGAAGACATGTAACTTTCAAGCAAGATTGTGATTTTGATTGTTACAGGAACGTGGACATTACAAATGACTATGGTTCATTTTCTCATTGGAAGCAACAGGGAAGTCTTTGATTTTCAAAAGTCGTGGGAATTGCTTGGATTGTCATTTGCAGGATGATCAGACCATTTTCAAAGCTGCCCCCCTTGTCTTTTTATTCCCTCCTGCCCTTGACTTTCACACACAACCTTTTTGCCTCTTCTTCATGCTACAGTTTAATAATGATAGTCACAACAACAGCCCACATTACTGAATGCTTACTCTGCGCCAGGCACTCTGCTATGTATTCTATACATACATTTCCCATTTCATCTTCATACGAATCTGTATTATTACCACCCCTATTTTACATATGAGGAAACTGAGGTTTACCCATGGTTGCAAGTAGGTAGAGGATTGGGAATTTACCCAGGTAGCCTGACTCGAAAACAATGAATAACATGTAGCCTCTCGGTTCAAAGGATAAAAAATTGAGGCTTGCTTTCTTTAATAAAACGTATGTGGATCTCCCCCCACTTCATGAGAAAATGGGAACATTCCACTGAAGGAGAATTAGTAGAAAAGTAAACATAGCTATTTTTTGTAATCATAAAATTCGCTGATGTACACACTTATTCCAAACTCCTGGATGATATCATTATGTCAACAATCACAAAGCTTTCTCAATCTGGACATGAAATAACTGCAATCAAAACAACAATACCTAAAATTTGTAATGTTTCAGCTTTAAAACTGCCTTTTCCTATTTTAATCTAATTTTCTTCTCACATCAGTCCTGTGAGTAGGTATCATGAATACTATGTTTTCCATGAGGAAATGAAGATTAAAGCTTTTAAAAACTGTGATTTGTTTAACACCAAAAATGAATACATGAGAGTCAAGACTAAAGGGAGCACAGAACAGGGACCTCCCTGGTGGTCCAGTGGGGAAGACTCGAGCTCACAATGCAGGGGGCCTGGGTTCGATCCCTGATCGGGGAACTAGATCCCGCACACCGCAACTAAGACCCGGTGCAGCCAAAATAAATTAATTAATTAAAAGGGGGAGCACATATCAAAGGGAAGTTGACATATCAACTCATAGTTGCATCAAGATTTATATGAATCACTCTTGATCCTTATGGTTTGCATTTTTCGTAATCAAGATGCCTCACAAATCCTCTTCCATATAATGAATCCCTCACTTCATTCCAATGAGATAATTCATGGCAACTAACGAAGCATATGGTTTTCAGATGTAGAAAGTAGGGCCTCAAGAAGTAAAGGAGCTGGCCAAGTCACTGGGATACAAGAATCTTATAGGATTCTACAAAACTGAGTTGAATTTATGACCTAATATGGAAAGGCATGCCTTTTCTCACTGGAGAGATTCTTCTAGAACTTCAGAACCATGCCACTATATTTCACAGTAACCTAGTCATCTGGATCGCTGTTCTCTGAGAGAGCAAAGTTTCCTGCAAGCAATTAGTCCTGCTAATTACATTCCAGGCTTTCTTTTTCTTTTTTGAATTCCAAAAGTTAACGCATTCTTTTCTCTCTCTGATTCATCTCCTCACAGGCAAAGACTCATAAACATGCCCACCTTCCAACCGCTATGTTTTTCACACTCTCAATAGCCACAAATGCTAACAATTCACTAACACAGTGGTTCTCGGACTTGAGCGTTGCTCAGAACCATCTAGATGTCTGGTTAAAACACAGACTTCCTTCCCCAGAGTCTCTGATTCAATCACGTCTGGAGTGGTGCCTGATAGTGGGCACTGCTAACAGATTTCCAGGGGATGCTGCCACTGCTGGTCTGGGTACCACACTTTGGGAGAACCCCCGGATACGTATTTCTCCCAAACGTTCCCTTAAAGGGTCCCCACTGAAAACCGCTCAGCTGCTAAGGCTTCTATTTGGAGGAAAAGGAAACCGTTGTCATGACTCATGGCCTTTTTCAAGTTTTTCCAGGCACAAAATTAAAAACAGAAAACGACTAGATTGAAAGCAAAATGAAAACAGCTAAACTGTCTAAATTTTGACTTACGGCATGGTTTCTGGGGTTAAGAAAAAAAACATAATAACGACTCACGTGATCCTGAGGCTGACCACACTGAAAGCTGTCACCACTGAGGCTACCAGAAAAACCTGGAGACCAAGCCAGGCTGCTCCTGTCCTAACCCAGAATCATCGCAGACACTTGGCTTCCAATTTGGTTTGGTTTGGTTTTTCTCTGTCAATAGTAAGTTCTCGCATACAATTCTCCAAACACATCATCAACCTATCACACTTTTCATTACTCATTTTTTTTCTACACCGTCTCTACTATTCTTTTAACAGAAAAAAAATGTTAACTGTCCACAAACAGATACTGTTGGAACACCCATCAGGTAGATCAAAAATCTAAGAGAGAAGCTGGCAAAGGAGGTTTCTTCAGCTTCCTTTATTTTTGTGATCATCATCTCTAGACAGCTCTCAGGGAGATTTTCATTCCATTTTGCATCTCTTTGGGGAAAATGAAGGCATTTTATGTTATGGTATAAAATACTTCAGTATTTTAGTTTATTTTTCAAAAGTGTGGCTAGTATTTTAAACAGCACTGTTCCATAAATAAAAACTGACAAGAAACGTTGTTATTACAAGATACAACATTTCTGCTTAGAAAAGAAGCTGTTAGTTCTACCTTTAATATAGGAATATATTGCAGGAACTACTGCCCTTTTACTCTGATCACCATGAGTCCATTACATTTCAAACTACGGGCCAGCCAGTGAAGGATAACACTAATAAGTGATGAACCAAAGGCATCCAAATGTAGTCTTTATGTCCCAGTGCTAAGAGAAGGAAAAACATAAGGATGATGGTAAGGTCACTGAATACACAGATTTGGAAAGAAATTATCCTGTTTGAGCATGAGTCACCAAAACGACTTCCTTAGTGATAAAAGTTGCCTAAGTAATCTAGATGCCTGATTCTGCTAAGAAGTACATGGGCAGTGGGTTGGGTTTCAAACCCACTAATCACTTCCTTTACTTAATTGCTAACTGCTCTTCCCGGCTGCCGTTTGGGGCCTGAGTTTTCTGCAGTAACCCAGCAACTAGTTATTATGCTCTATTTTATCAAGGAGAACAAGACAGCAAACTCAACGTTTCCATGGATTTCAGAGGAAGAGTCGCTCTTATTTCACTCTGACTTGAGGGGCGCATCATGAAACTACTGTACTAGATCTCAGTGCGACAGCATGATTATGCAAGACTTAGAGACAAAAGGATTTAACAGAGAAGAGATGAGTCAGTTAGGGGCCCTCTGAGGGCCAGGAAGGTGCTTTATTCAATTCTGGGTCCTCAGAGCCCAGAAGAGAGCCTGGCCCCCAGGAGGACTCAAAATGCATTGACTGAACAGGGTCACTGCTTCTCTTAAGAATATTCCAATCTATTAAGTAATAGCACTGCTGCTGAGTTGGGATTTCATCAGGCTGTTATGTCTTCATGCATCCTTTTCCCCATCTATCTACAACGGGGCTGTGATATTGGTTGCTCTTGCCCTTGTACTCATATGAAGCACTTTGCCAATGCTCTTTTTTAACAGAGAGCTGGGACAAGGGAGCATTTCTTGGAAAAATCTGAGATGAAACGGCAATGAGATTAGTATTGGGCAAGAAATGTTTAAAACTGGGTAGTAAGGTCAACTGTGTTATCAGTAACATTGCCTGAGTTTGGCCTCAAGAATCTTGGTGGTCGGATAGCTCACTAAACCTCTCATTTCTAAACCACACTCACTCACTCACACATTCACTAAACCACACGTCTCTCATTATTCTTGGACTATGTAATATCAGTATTCCAGATGTTTACAAATCTCTCTAAAATTCAAACTCAGAGAGAGTAAGTTCGGGGAGAAGTTGTTCTTACTTATAGAGGCAACGTGTTCCAAAAATGTGGTCAGTTTCTTTCTTTTCCACTAGCAAGTGTGGGTAAAGGATTGTTATTCATTTAATTGCATGCAGCGATGATATGTCATAACCATCAAATCATTCTGATGGGCTGAGTCAGAATTAAGAAATGAGATCTCCACAGAAAAGCCCCAAAATGCCCATCGACGTCTCGATGATTCATTAAGGGCACCATATTCTCTGAATCATAAGGGGTCTTGTGGCTGTATCAGAACAGGGGGGGAGAAAAGTCCAAAGAGATAGACAAGACACCATGGTTAGAATTCCAGAGAGCTGGGGATGTCACCAGCAGCAGTACAAAAAATACCACAGCATGGGAAATACCGCACTACAGTGGAGTTTGGAGTGTGGGACCTACAGCCAGAAGTCCTGGGTTCAAATCCCAGGTCTGCCACTTCCTGGCTGTGTGAGCCTGAGCAAGTTACTTACCTGTTCTGTGCCTCAGTTTCTTCATATGTCTAGTAGGGTTGTTGTGAGGATTAAATAAGTTAACACATGGCAAACAGCAGGCAGTCAATATACATAGGCTATCATTACGATTACCATGAGCTTTCCTATCTGGGCCACACGCTAATTTAAGGAACAACATCAAAGTTATGCCTGGTTATCATTATCATTGTTTAGAGTTCACTAATCAAGGACTGTGAAAACCAACCCAAAGTCAGCACAAGGAAAACCCTGATTAGACATGCAAATACCACTGCACTGTATTCTGTGCACACACGTCCAACCCCCTGCAGCTCTCGAGATGACCGATAAATAAATTACAATCTTGTTTAGAACAGTTTTTCATAATTTATGATATGAAAAGTATATTTAATCTATATTAAGCTCAAACCCCATATTTTTGCAGTTATTCCATATAGCCATACGAGTCCCATTAGAAGGCATATTTCTAGTACTTAGCTAATTAGAATCACAAAGCCTTACTCAATATTTTAGGAACCATTGCAGCAGAATCACGGAGAGGGCTGCCAATCCCTTTATTCTGCTACAGTTGACTCAGAATGGTCTTTCTTAACTTACTTCCCATTCCAATGAAATTTCTTAATCCTTTTGCCTTGCTTAGTTTTATCCTCATGCCATTTTATAGGTCCTTTCATTGGCCACATAGCTCCATTTAGGGTTACTCTGATTTATAAGTTCACTTTTTTTTCTAACACTTTGTCTTGTTTTTTGTAATTAGGAGAACATAGTTTCACATCTTTTGTATTGGACTTTCTTTCCCTCAGCATGTCTTTGATTTCCATCTCTAACCCCTACAAATCACCTTGATCTTCGTCAGCATATACACAAAGATCAAAGTTTGATGGGGTATATTTTCAACTCTGAGTTTATCAGATACAGTCAAAATTAAATTTAATATTCAAGATTCTGAAGAACATCATTTCACCGGCTAAATGAATGTGATACAGCAGAGCTAAAGCTTCTCCAGACTTTCGGAAAGATTGGTCGATTCATTAGTCAGTTTTGAGGTAAGTGGGATGGAGTTCCTTTATTTTTCCCAAATATAAAGAAAAGAGATTATGGCTATAAGATAATCAATATCCCTTTCCCAACTTCACAGGTTACCATAAAGAAACCGAATATTATTTTTAAAAAATTCTTCAGTTCTTTCAACGAAAAGTATGCTATTAAACAAAGTTATTATAATTAGATCCATTACCAAAATATCTTCTGGAAAAAAAAAAAAAGTCTGCCCCTTGGGAACTTGATGACCTCCTCAAAATAAGCTGAATAAATTCCCAGGATGCCAAAGCACTTGGCAAATTTTCTGGCACTGGCATGACTTTCTTCTCTATCCTGAAAATGGTAAAAACAACATTATAGGACACAGGGCAAAACCTGCTCGTTTTCTTAAGGTCTCACTAGGCTAGTAACTGAACGGTGACGGTATCACTTAGCTCTCTTTCAAATAAGGTCTGGTTTTTATAACTGGACTGCTTTTGTCTTGCTTTTTGGATCTAGTGAACCAGTAATGACAATGTAGCTTCACGTCTTTGTCTAACATGGACTCGAACTGGTTTCTTTTTTGCACTAGGTTTTTCCCTCAGTATATTAATTAATATTCCCTGTTCCTCCTACATCTTCACCACCTTCTCTTTCCTTAGTCAGAGACAGTACCTTAGACTCTGATGAAAAGATAAATTATATATATGCTAATCTAAAGTTCTAGAGATGACAGATGAATACATTATTGTTTCAGAACAAATTTTCATAATTTGTGATATGAAAAAAGTATATTTAATCTATATTAAGCTCAAATTCCATAATATTGTTGAAGCAGATGTAGTTTCATGGGAAACTATATCTGCTTTCCCCACAAAAGTATCAGAGAAAATTCTAAAAGTTTGTCTTTAAGCTTCTTTTTCTCTGAATTTTTTTTTTGAGACACAAAAATGATGGGCATGTAAGTGTTCCGTGTCTCTGAACTTTTCAAAACTGTTTTAGAGGATACTGAAAAAGCCCCTGATTTTGCACCAACTGGAGAAAACCAGACCAACGCCTGCAAATCGCATATGGAACAATCCAAAGCCATCCATATTAATTTATGTGAACAGACCGGAATGCTGTAGGGAGCAAAACTGCATGACCCCTTGGGTTTATACCCCACCTTCTTCATGAGGTTTTGCTCTATATAGACTAGAGGAGGGAAGATACTTCCAGGGAAATGGATCTGAGTGAATTATCTTTCATCTCAGATTAATTTTCCACCTAGAAACAATTGTTTTCCATCTGTGAGGATTCCATTCTCCTAGTCTGTCCGGGAAGCTCAGAGCCCTCGACTTGTTCCTCCCCTCTCCAACCTCAGGCTTGGCTTACGCCCACCAGTGTGTCTGACTTTGAATCAAAACCTCCTTCTCTTAATAACTGCATGCTTGAGACTCCCGAAAGATCAGGCTTCTACCATTCACATGATCTACTGCAAACAGCTCTCAGATGCGTCTCCCCAGTTCATCCTCCACAACAGGCCAGAACAATCTTCCTGAAACACGGCCACAAGCACGTCTTTCTCCTAGTCAAAAATCACAGTGAATTCCCACTGCCCACCACATTAATTATAAACTCCTCTCCTTGGCATTTAGTCCTCCAACGCATGATCCCATATTAGCTTTCCATTCCCTTTCTCCCCTACAACTGCTCCATAATCAGCCACACTGGGATTCTTACTATTACCTACATGTCCCTAGAAGTCGCACACATACGCAATTTTTGCTTATACTGTTTCATCAACTTTGAGCAGCGTTTCTCTAGGATAAGCTGTAGAAATCATACTCATTGCTCAAATACCACCTTCTCTGCATACATTTTCTGATCTCCCCCAAATGCACATGATCATTTCTCCATCTAAACCCTTCAGCGCACTCACTCACCAGACTCTGCTATGTATCACAGCTCTTTTATGTGCTTCCTAATTTTTTCAAGGCTGTGAGCTCCCCAGAGGCATGAAAAGTTTCTTAACTTACCTGAGTATACTAAGAAGTGTTGCAGGCAGTGCAGAAAACGAGTCCCCCTGCCTGATGAACGGAATGTGAGGAAAGACGTGAGGGTGGGGGAAATGTGGTGTATTCATGGAATAGAAAAGAACTTAGGGCCCCACTGAAATTGCTGTCTTGGTGGGAGCAGTGGGAACTCAGGATGGATGGGAACATCCTTAGCCTAGCTTTCAAAGGCCACTGTCAAACTATGAGCCTCAACTTCCACTGAAGCAAAATTTCTAACTGTAATTGGACTAACTGCAATTCTTTGGTTTGTTCCTTTACTTAAGTGTTGTCTCTCTGTACCACACATACGTACACATGGACTCAGCTCTACGTCCCAAGAGCACATGGATTATACCTGCCTTGTTCACGTTCCCTGCTGTCTAGCAGGATGCCTGGAACATGGTAACTATTCAATACATGTGTTTTGAGTCAGTTAGTAAAAGCTGTGGCTCATAATACCCTTTAAAGATTAGAGGACGTCACGTTTAAAATGACTAGCACACGGCTTGAACATAATAGACACTAGTAAATATTAGTCTCCTCTTTCTTCCCTCCCTCCCTTTATGAACTGCAAACGCACTAATTCATACATTCAACAAATGCGCCAGGCTTCTCTGCAGGCACTGGAGGTAGGCCAGTGAACAAAAGAGAGAAAAGTCGCTACCCTCCTGGAACTTAACCTTCTCACAAGGGAATGAGTGATTCCCTTTGGATCTTTAGGGAGTCTCAAGCATGCAGTTGTTAAGAAAAAGAGGTTTTGGTTCAAAGTCAGACACACTGGTGGGGGTAAGCAGAGCCTGGAAGAAGGGAAGCCAATTGCAGTACTGCTGGGATGAGGTAAAAAAATGGCTTGGATGTGAGTCACAGCAACATAACAGAGGAGTGTGTGCAGAAAGCAACGGACAGGACACACACGGGATCTGAGCCATCGAAGGGTAAGGAGGTGGCAAGGATGATGAAAGCTTCCAATCTTGTTAGTTTGCTATGTTGCCTTAAATAGACAGGGGAGTTCTGAAGGGGAAGCTCCTGTGGTTGGTGGGGTTTAGGGTGTGAGATGAGCTAAGTCCAACTTTGGATATAACGCCTTTCAAGAGACAGAAAGGAGTCCAGGTGAAAATATTTCACTCTCGAAGTAAGGATTTAGAGTCAGGTAAAAAACAAACTCCCTTCTTATCTATTATGAATCACACTGTTTGAATAACATAAAACATGATATTCTATCCCCAAATTCCTTTAGGAATCTGCTCCTTCACAACACCGTTGGGCAGTTATCCTCCCTCTGCAGCTCCTGAAACACAGTATGCCCCTAAATGATATTTGTGAATTAAACTGATTAATAGCAAGCAAAATTTTATCAAGACAAAGAGAAAAGAAACGTGCATTTGGAATCAGAAAGGGCTCCATTCAAATGCTTCCACCCTTCCTGCCTCCACTGCTACTTATATGACCATGGGCAGGTTTTTGGCCTGCTTCTTAGTTGCCTAGTGTTTAAAATGGATGATCTCATCCATCCCGCAGGATGCTAGGAGAGCATTAGGTTAAACTAAACACACACAAGTTTCCTGTCCTCCAGCAGACACAGAAGTTAAAGCACTTCTATTATTGATTATTATTATTATCTTTAATACTATGCCCTTTAGATTTTGCCATGATTTTCACCCTCTCACTTTATCCACCTTCTCATTGCTGACATTCCGTCCAGGCGATCCAGCTAGAAGCTGTCCTCTTGGCATGACCTCCTGCCAACCAGCTCTCCTAAAGCCTCCACAGGCCACTAAGCTCCTCTCCGCATGGCTGGCTGGTCCGTCAGTTCAAATCGCCTGATTCAACTGACATCACCACAGCTTGCAAATTCCAAAATCACTGTTAGTACTTTAGATTTGGTAATGTTTACGCCTGGCCTACACACTGTACCACTGTGTCCTTATTTATGTACAACTTGCAGCAGGCAGTGTTTGAAGATGTTTCAGGGTCCAGCGTTCGAAAACACTCTGGAAATAGGTTTTCACATCAATCAAAAAATAAATATGAAAACCGAGAAATCTATGTCTACGTACTGTTTACTTCCAAAAGGTAGCTAAGAACATGGGGGCACAGATAGAGAAGGATTAGTTATCATGCTCAAGGATGTTAGTTCAGACATATTGATTTCCTTCATCGATGACTAGCCCTCCTTGGTTGAGGCACTGTCCTGGTTGGTGTATACTTTACCTCAGAATCAAATGAATTCTTTCCAAAATCTCATGCATTCTATATGAATGAGTAATAGTGTTTTTGTAACCTTCGCTTTTCTACACTCTACAGTCCACCCCAAGCTATGGCAATTTCTAATAGGAAGGACACATCGGATACTGTGTCTGTGTGTGCGTGTGTGTGTGCGTGTGTGTGTGTGTGCACGTGGTGTACAGCAAGTATTACGGATTGAATGTTTGTGACCCCTAAAATTTATATGTTGTAGCCCTAATCTGCGGCTGTTCGGAGGTGGGGTCTTAGGAAGGTAATTAGATTTAGATGAGGTCATGAGGGTGGGGCCCCTAAGATGGGATTAGTGTCCTTATAAGAAAAGGAAGAGACCAGAACATGCACTCCTTCTGCCACGTGCGGACACAACAAGAAGGTGGCCATCTGCAAACCAGCAAGCAGACCCTCATCAGACACCAAATCGGCTGGCACCTTGATCTTGGACTTCCTGCCTCAAGAGCTGGGAGAAATAAACATTTGTTGCTTAAGCCCTCCAGTCTATGGTATTTTGTTATAGCAGCCTAGGCTGACTAGGAAGGACAGCAAGTAAACATATCACAGTCCTGAGAATACAGATCGGGGACAGGTTAGAAAGGAGGAGGGATACCCCCAGATGATGATGAGGGCCAGCATCCATCCCAGAGGAAGTCGCCACAGGCCTGAGGAATTTGCTGTGGTCACCAACAGGGCACCCTGCCACACCGCACCAGAGCCTTGCCCTCATTTTCCGTAGTGAGTCAGTCAGCAAGAGTCCTCTGACAGCACCAGCTTGTTGCCCTGGGATCAGCATTTTAGGTGGGCGTAAGGTCCACCCTCCCTTCCCCCCAGAGGGAGATGGCTTTTTCTCCTCCTAAGGGCTCCAGGCAAACTCACAATGGTGACATTTGTTGAGCAGTGGCTTGAATAAAGGGCGCTCTGACAGCAAGACGGTAACATGGAGCATAAGCTGGTCTGCCAGGGCACCACGCCCCAGCAATGCTCGGGAGGGACCCGCAGCCTCCCAGGGAAGGAGAGAATTAAGGAAGTCCACAGCAGGGGAGCTGTACCGCAAGGGGTCCTGCAGTTTTCGACCTTGGCAGCCCCATTTGCCAGAACTAACTGAAATGCAGTAAATAAAATATTGCCTAAAAGAGGCTTGTACAAAGAAGCTGGAATAAACCCTTCATTTGGTTCTAAACTTTTCTTAAATGCCAGGTAACTTCCAGCACCCCCCTTCCAAAACACAAAACAAAAGCGGAAGAATTTTTACTTCCCCCTTACCCTCCCACCCCCATTCACTATAGAATCAAGATGCTTTTATTTTTACAGTGGTTTTGGGGCTAATCCTCTCAATACTCCTTCGGTCTTGTGAATACAAAAGAAAACACAAACCTCTGATTTTTACATTGCTACAGATATCACTAAAAGACTGGCTTGGATTGGCTCTCTTCGTCTCCCTTTGGGGGTAACCACACTGCTCTGCATGTTACTAATAACGCAACAAAAACCCTGTTGAGTGATTTACCTGGAAGGTTTTGGTGTGAGAATCTGAACACTCTTTTGGTGCCCTAGACCAAAAGTTTTTTGCTCTGTAGACAAGTTTTATCTCCCTCACTCCGAGACCAATTGCAAGAATTCTTCTGGAAAACAGGCCAAGGGACCAGTGACATTTCCCAGACAAGTCACCAGAATCCTGCAGTGAGCACCATCGCTGAGGCAAAACGAACACATAAATCTACTTCCCTCAAACATTATCACTTGAGGTATACAATTGCCCTTCATTCATCGAATTCGGCATTTAAAGTAATGCCTAACTCATTCTGTAACTGATGCAGATTATACCTTTAATGACTTCCGCTACGGCAGAAAAGCCATTGAACAATTTGATTTTGCCACTGCAGACGCTGAGTTTCCTCTTTCACCCCAAACTTCCACATCACATTAAAAGCCGGGTGTGGTTTTATGGGGGCAGGGGTAGGCCCTGCCTACCAGGGTGGGAGGGAACTTTGCAAGAAGAACCTTCCCGGAGTGCGTTTGTGATGCCGCAGACCCGCGTTTGGCGGTTATAGAGGCCAGGCCGAAGTTTCTTACTCAAGAGAAGTCTGCACATTGGAGCGAAATCAACAGACGTTGGCGAGTTCTTAAGAATTTACGGGCGTCCTCGTCTCCACGCAGGCGAACTGCACACAAGAAAGCGCAGGCCCAGCTCGAAGTTGCGTAAAACTTCCAACAAATGCGCGCGCGCGCGCGCGCCCGGGGAGACTTGGGTCAATCTCGTCTAACGGTTTCCCTGAACCGCTAGCAGCCCTCGACCTCGGCGGGACGGCCCGGCGCAATGACTCGCCGCCAGTGACTCAGCGACCCCACCCATCTCCCCCGGGCTTTCCTCGCAGTTCCCGCCGCCCAAAGCCGGACCCAGCCCGTCAGGTTCCCGGAGAGGGCTCTCCAAGACTAGAGGACGAAGAGAGATGGGGCCCGACCGACGCCCCTTCCGCAGCAGGCGGTGCGCAAGGCTGCGCGGGGGGCTCGAGCCCTGCGTCCCGGGCTGTGCGCGCTCCCACCTCGCGCTCCAATCCCAGACCCTCTTTGTTTCTTTGTCCACGCCTTCCGATCTGCTGGAACCCGCACTCCCCCTCTTCCCGCGGGTCTCCCCACCCACCCGCTCCCTGCGGACCGCAGCCCCGTTGCTGCGCGCCCCTCCCGCGCCGCTCTGGCTCGGTGTCCGGGACCCCTCCGGTCCAGTCCCGGGCGGGTCCCCCCACCACTGAGCGACCCCGCCTTTTTCAGCACCCAGAGGTGAGCAGAGCCCGGGCCACCATCAGGAAAGCCCCCGAAATCCCCAGCCCAGCCATGAAGTAACCGAGACTGTACCCAGTCCCCAGGGCGGAGGACGGGGGAGGAGCAAGGCTCCAGGGCGCCCCCGCCCTAACCCCCCGCCCAGCCTTCCCCATTGGTTGGCGCACTCTGCCTCCGGGATGGCAGTGGGAGGGGACCCTGCTTCCTAACCGGCTTATAAAATCTGCGCCCTCGGCGGGGTCCCGTCCTCTGCCACTCTCGCTCCGGGCTCTCCGCTCCAGAGACTCAGCAGCGCTCCCTTTGCCCACACCCACCGCGCCCTCGCGCGCCTCTCCTCCCGGAGCTAGCCCGCGCCACCGCAGCCGCCCAGCCCACCGCCGCCCTCTGCAGTCATGTCTAGCAGGTCCGTGTCCTCGTCCTCCTACCGCAGGATGTTCGGCGGCCCTGGCACCGCGAGCCGGCCGAGCTCCAGCCGGAGCTACGTGACCACGGCCACCCGCACCTACAGCCTGGGCAGCGCGCTGCGCCCCGGCACCAGCCGCAGCCTCTACGCCTCGTCCCCGGGCGGCGTGTACGCCACGCGCTCCGCGGCCATGCGCCTGCGGAGCAGCGTGCCCGGCGTGCGCCTGCTGCAGGACTCGGTGGACTTCTCGCTGGCCGACGCCATCAACACCGAGTTCAAGAACACCCGCACCAACGAGAAGGTGGAGCTGCAGGAGCTGAACGACCGCTTCGCCAACTACATCGACAAGGTGCGCTTCCTGGAGCAGCAGAACAAGATCCTGCTGGCCGAGCTCGAGCAGCTCAAGGGCCAGGGCAAGTCGCGCCTGGGGGACCTCTACGAGGAGGAGATGCGAGAGCTGCGCCGGCAGGTGGACCAACTCACCAACGACAAAGCCCGCGTCGAGGTGGAGCGCGACAACCTGTCCGAGGACATCATGCGTCTCCGGGAGAAGTAAGGAGGCGCCCACGCGGGGCCGCGGGAGGGAAGGAGAGGGGAAGCGGAGCCGCCACGCCCTTGGGGATGTGGCCCGGGCGGCGGCTGCCCGGGGGATAGCGGGGGAGCAGGGCTGTGACTGCTGCGGCGCGGCCCCGCCCTGAACCCAGATCTTGCAAGTTAGCGTTTCCTCTCTAGCCCCACTCATTTGCCCAAGAACGCCTGTCTCAGAAAGTTTCAGATTTCTTAAAACTACCTCTCTGTCTGTCCTCGAAGCTCCTTGCAAACGATGCGTGCGACTTCCCCAAACTTTGAGAAAGTTTCCTGCCCCCCCTTCCCACCCCTCCCACGGCGGGCTGCCAGCCACGGGGGCCGTGCAGGGAGCGAGACAAAGGGACTGCAGAGTCTCCTCCGGGGTGGGGTGGTGGCGGTCGTCTCGCAGGTCGTGGTGGCAACCGTGATTGCCTTTCCACGCGGTGGCCAAGGCCCCGCTCAAACTAGCCGAGGGCAGCAGCCCCAAAAGCCACGGTCGCTGGCTGCCCGCGGAGGTGGCGCAGCAGCGCTGGTCTGGCGGCCACGGCGGGGTGTTTGGGTGTGGTCGCCCCGCCCCTGGCGGTTTCCCCGTGCCCCTGTGGTTAACGCGCGCCTGTTTCAGGTTGCAGGAGGAGATGCTTCAGAGGGAGGAAGCCGAGAGCACCTTGCAGTCTTTCAGACAGGTTTGTAGATTCTGTTCCCACTCGCAGCCACCGGACGCCACCCACCCACGCGCCCCACGAGCAGTTCTAAAAGTTGCTTTAACCCAAGTATAAATCGTGCCAAACTTCACGTCTGCGCTCCAAGCCCCCTAGTGGCAGAAAGACCGCAGTTCGGAGCTGCTCCGGACAAAAACCCTTGAATGATCAAACCGTTCTCTAGGACATAAAGGGAAGTCTTTAACTTTTTACTTTGTTTCAAGATTTTTTTTCCAAACAAATCATTTTTTCCGTTTCATTTTTGCAACACGTTGATATTCTGATCTCGAACAGTTACAGTTTGATGTAGATGGCGGTTTGCCAAAGTCAAGTTGGCTGCCTTTTACAAGGCCCCCAAAAGTGCAGTTCTGCCCTGTAGTTTCAAATGTAAAATGTATTGGAGGATAAGAAACTTAGTTTAACTGGACTTAAGCCAGCAAGTTTCTTTTCTTCGCTTCGCTGCAAGTTCTACTGTGGCCCTAAGCTTAGATAGCAGTATCCCTATGCACAACTATTGGCTGAAAGGTATTAATGGTTTCTACAGGCTTCGCTGTGGAATGTAGATACAGACATCCTGGCAAGTGGGGCCGTTCTGGCTGGAAAGAATAGGAGTCTTTGTGTTCCCAGAGACGCTTTGCAACAGGCTGCATTCTTACTGACTATGTAATGATGCAAGCACCGTTCTAATTGGACACAAGTATTTGCTAACATCCGTTATCTAATATCTGGCCCAGACTCCAAGTATGTGATGTGAAGACTTCTTAAAGCTACAGTCATACCTCACATGTGGAAAGGCCTTTCTTCTTTGAACCTTTGTATTCCTTAGCATGTCCTCTCCATAAAGCATAAACCTGAAAATGAAGAATGGGGTTTTAAGTAAAAGGTTTTCTTGCTCCAAAGATAGATGGCCTTAAATGCTTTTTAACTTAAAATTGGAATCCCAAAGCAGGAAGAGTCGCCAGCATAGTTGCATTCTCCTGAACACTTACTGGGACGGCTATAAAAGCTCCTTCACACGAACAGTCTAGAATAACATTTTGAGGCAGAAATACATTTACCAAATTAAACACAGCAATGAGTAGTTTATTTTAGTCGTGGGGCATGTCTGTAGTGTTTTCTACCCCCAGTAGCAACCTCATGTAAAACAATATTAGTATAAATTGTCCCTATTTAGGGATGAGGTTAAAACCCCCCATATTCTCTTCGAAGAAGTAGAATGTGACGCACTGAACTTTTCTATAGAGTAAATCAGCTTGTATATCTTTTGTAGGGTTTAACAGCAAGCAAAAATGAATTTTTTTCTCCAAGGCTGATCTTTTTTTATCACTTACTCCTCACTCATTTTTCCATGAAGGTGATAGAAGCATGTCAATATTTTAAGACTGTAAAGCTATAAACTGTACTCCAAATATAATTGCTTACAAGATAAGAGGTATAAAAATCCTCATGACATTCCCTTCAGGGGAAATTAAATCTTTGGGTTGTAGCAGTTTACAGATTGTGGAAACAGAGAAGGAGACCAGAGCAGCACAAATTTTACATACAGTTAACACCGTGTGCATTTTGATCAGTCATTCTGAAACAAGCTGAGGAACCAAACTGACACAGAGCTAAGTGAAACAGATGTGGCCACACCCTTGTGGGATGAGATAGGGGAGTTCCAGGAGAAAAACCTACCAGAGGAAGCAAAGCAAATACAGTTCAGGGTTACACTTCTTGTTCCTTATTTGCCTGAACTACGTTTGTGCCAGGGCACATCCTGAATTGGAGTATAAATCTAGCCTTGTAACTTGAATGCCAGATGACTTGCTTGGGATCCCGAGGATAAATTTCAAAAGGTTTGAGTAGAGGGGGGGATAAAAGAGCTTACGTACTATCTGCTGACACTTCTGGAGCACTAATTTCTGTTCTGCACGTTCTCACGTACACACGAAGTTGTGAAACCTGACGGACTCCCATCACCCTACTGTTCCATGATGTGAACCCCCCAAAATGCTGTGGCATTGATTTCCTAGATTTAAAAAAGTAATAGAAACTTCACTGATATAATGTGGATTCAATAATAATTGATTGACCGCAGCCTACCATGTTGGCATACACTTATTTATTTATTTTAAAATTGTCTACTGGTCACCTTGAGTACAACTCAGCAGACCGCAATTCAAATTTGTTACTGAAGAAAGAAAAACAGTATGCTGTAGCATGGGGGTGATTTACAAACTTCTTCGAAGGTTATAAAATTCGTCAGTGCCCTTCTTTATAATAAAGAGACCTAAGTTCATATAGTTCATTTGAAATGAATACGTGGGATAGGCCACAGACGTTAGCATCCTCCTTCATGCCCTGTCTTTTCTCTTTTGGAAACAGGATGTTGACAATGCTTCATTGGCACGTCTGGACCTGGAGCGTAAAGTGGAATCCTTGCAAGAAGAGATTGCCTTTTTGAAGAAACTACACGATGAGGTAAGAGGAATCACAGTGTGTGAACCATTGTGGGTGAAGCTGCCCCCCGTACTTGGCATGGCTGACCTTCTCCCTTTTCTTTCCTCAGGAAATCCAGGAGCTGCAGGCCCAGATTCAAGAACAGCACGTCCAGATCGATATGGATGTTTCCAAGCCCGACCTCACGGCTGCCCTGCGTGACGTCCGCCAGCAGTACGAGAGCGTGGCCGCCAAGAACCTCCAGGAGGCTGAGGAATGGTACAAGTCCAAGGTGCGAAACGAACAAGTGTGGCCGGATCGGAAGAAAAGCATTCTTTTCTGAAAACGCTGTACCTGTCTGCGATTCCCAAGCACCTTTTCACTGCCACGTTTAGCTGGCTTTTCCTCCTGCGCGAGTTTTATCTCTTGCTGCCTCCTCCCCGCAACTCACACCCCCTCCGTTAGAATAGCAGACGCCCTTGCCACTGCCCCGCTGTCGCCGTACTTCCAGGTCACCCTCTTGCCCTTGACCTCCACCCTTTGAAAACGAGGGAAACAGAGGGAATTTCTACTTGGAAATCTCAACATTGGCCTTCCACCTCATTTCCTTTGGTTTTCAAAACAAATTAGGCGTATCCTGGAACACGTTGCAATTTGAGCTTTGAGTGTAAAAGTTGGTTGGTATCATGCCTTGTTTACGTATTTGTCTGTCTGCCATCTTTAAGCCATCTCCATTATCCGGGCCAGGTAGAACCTCAGAGGACTTGTGGACGAGGCACGTGGGTGACCCAGGTTTCTGCTTCCTCCCTGACAGTTCGCTGACCTCTCCGAGGCTGCTAACCGCAACAACGATGCCCTGCGCCAGGCCAAGCAGGAGTCGAACGAGTACCGTCGGCAGGTGCAGTCCCTCACCTGCGAGGTGGATGCCCTCAAAGGCACCGTGAGTATCACAGCGCAAGAGAGGGCCGATCACCAGCTTGGACCCATTTCAGGTGGCCAAGCTCGGGTGCTATCGGAAGAAAACTTTGCTCAAAGGGAGAAAAATTTACATTTTAGTCCAAAGACTAAAATGAGTTGTCAAGACATTTTCAAAAAGAACTTGGAGATCCCAAGGTTTTAGTTTACCTATATTATTGCTTCCACTAGGAAGGGGACTCGGTACTTGTATTTTCCACTGAAAATGGGAGCGTTCCCCATTTGCTGCTAGGGAAAGGGATTGCAAATGGTCTGGAAATGGTTGGGGGGATAGCTCTGTTTGTTCGTTCGTTTCTGGGAAATAAACAGCCTTTCTCATCTCTCCTGCAGAACGAGTCTCTGGAACGCCAGATGCGTGAAATGGAAGAGAACTTTTCCGTGGAAGCTGCTAACTACCAAGACACTATTGGCCGCCTGCAGGACGAGATTCAGAACATGAAGGAAGAGATGGCTCGTCACCTGCGTGAATACCAAGATCTGCTGAATGTTAAGATGGCTCTCGACATCGAGATTGCCACCTACAGGAAGCTGCTGGAAGGAGAGGAGAGCAGGTGGGGAACGGGGGGCTCGTGGGAGTGAATGCCAAGCTGCCCTGTGTGAGGTATTATGCCCCTTGCTTTCCATGCAGCATCTCATTTCATCTTCAGAGCCTTGCTTCGAGGTAGCTATTTACCACTTTTTACAGATGAGGAACCTTCAGTTCAGATCTGGAGATCTGCGTTCTTTTGTCCTAGTCAGTTAATCAATATCTGAGCTGGGATTTCAACCTACGATTGATTCTGTGAAAACCGAGAGTCACTCTGTCACACCTCCAGCCCCTTGGAGAAAATGCTTGGAGTAAAATATTTAAATGTACTAATGAGACCGATCATAGGTAGATGCTTCTGAAGCAAATCCCTCACCTGTGGATTGTAAATCTTCTTATTTGATGAAAATACGAAGTGTATAAATGCATTCCTTGTTGTTTTCTGAAAAGGTTACTGTTTTTCTTCATAAACTCTTTCTAGGATTGCTCTGCCTCTTCCAAACTTTTCTTCCCTGAACCTGAGGGGTAAGCATTTGATTCTCCTTTATGAAATATTTTATTTTTTCGGCTGCACTGCGCGGCATGTGGGATCTTAGTTCCCCCACCAGGGATCAGACCCGGGCCCCCTGCAGTGGAAGTACGGAGTCCTAACCACTGGACCACCAGGGAAGTCCCTACAAAAAATGTTAGCAGCTTGTAACCATTCTGTTTATAAAGCACTCATTTTTAAACTGATACTTGAAAAATGCCATACAAGAGAAAATTCTCTGAGATAGGCATAATTTTCAAACAAGTACTGTCTTACATTTTCTACGTCCAGTTAAAGTGAAATTCCATTTTTTTTCCCTCCTGTTGGAGTATACACTGAAGTAGTCCGTCTCATCCTGATGGTACAGTGTTGTTAGCCTCTGGGTTTTAAAACAGGTGATAGTCTTTGGAATTATTTTGGGAATAGTGCTTTAAACAATCATGAACAAAAAATCATAATTCTTTGGACAAAATCATCTCTTGCCTTTTAAAAAGTTTCATTTTTACTCATTTTGGACCTGTTTTCTTTATTCAGAAACCAATCTGGATTCACTCCCTCTGGTTGACACCCATTCAAAAAGGACACTTCTGATTAAGACGGTTGAAACCAGAGATGGACAGGTTGGTATCTTTAAATCAAAATGGGAGTAATTTCAGACAGGCATTGATACACTTTTAGATCACTAAGTCTATCTCAGATACAGCTAGCTAATTTGGGAGGTTTCAGTTTCACTCGTGCCTCCTAAAAAGAGAATAGGTCGACCTCTTCCAGCACTACACACAGCCATCTAATTATTTGGCTCCTAGATGTGAAGGTGGGATAGTAGTCTGCCTTTGTCTAAAATTAGTGATTTCCTTTGGTGCTTGATTTGAAACAGGAGTACCGCTTCCGTAAGTTACTTCCTAAACTAGTTTCATTAGACTGCCTCAATAGCAGGAATGTTTTGATCCTGGACATAATGGCCTTCCCTGGACACTCCTAGACCCTGTCATGATGTAATACAAGGACATGCCATATGATCGAGTAGTTTCTCATTACTTCTCTATGCCAGGAAAGAAACGGTCAAAATGTATCGTAATCTTCCCTTGCACATAAAATGTAATTGCTGTACATTTTAATATGTGTTAATTGCTTTTAAACTTTGTTGCCTATGATTGTTACAGCATTCTTCTTCATAAACACAGTATTTTTCAAGTTTATTTTTTTAAGTCATAACATTCTATCAGATACATATTTTGCCTACAGGTGAAGCACGTCTTACCTATGTATCTGTCCCTGCTCGCTGTGACCCTTGGTCACGCAGAACCAACGTGATCTTCCAACTTTCACAATAAATGATATGCCTTTGCTAGGATTTTTCTTTGACATGCTTTATGGGGTAGTTTAACCATTGGTATGTAGTATTATATTTGATCTGAGTTCTGTTTTTCTTAACAGGTCATCAACGAAACTTCCCAGCATCACGATGACCTGGAATAAAAACTGCACGTACTCCATGCGGCAAAATACTACCAGTGAGAATAAAAAAGAAATCCGTATCTTAAAGAAACAGCTTTCAAGTGCCTTTCTGCAGTTTTTTCAGGAGTGCAAGATAGATTTGAAATAGGAATAAGCTCTAGTTCTTGAGAACCAACACTCGTAAAAGATTTAGAAAAAAGTTTACAACATAATCTAGTTTACCGAAGACGCCTTGTGCTAGAATACTTTTTAAGAAGTATTTTTGAATACCATTAAAACTGCTTTTTTCCATCACGTATCTGACCAACTTGTTTCTGCTTCAATAAATCTTTGGAAAACTCTTTTGGTGTCTTGCTTATTTGATATCTAAACAATTCTCTAAATTTTATGACAATATGTGTTTGGGTTAAATATTTTTTGGTCTTATTGGTCAAATTCCCACAAAATCAAGGTTAGGTTAACTTGAGAAATTCAACTTTATGCTTGAAGCGTAGCTCTTAATTTGGTCATTGTAGATAGACCTCGCTTCTTTTCAATTAAGTTATTTTTAAAATTCATAAATAGATGTTATATAATATAATTTGTAGACAAAATGATGATAGGTCTTTTCATAAAATGAATCCAGCTGGGTCCATGTCCATGTGTGATTTCAGTTCTAACAAATAGACCTCCTAAAATTAAAAAAACTGACTAAAATGAAAACTGCATTTTGGTATGTGCAGCACAAACTCCACTACGGGGGTTAAGGTGTAGGGCAACATCCAGGATATAACGGCTGCATCTTCCATTAGCAAGATGCAGAGAAATGGGACAAGTTCATTTAGTTCCAACATGGGAAACTACCCTGCTTTTCTGTGTGTATATCTATATATCTATACCTATATGTGATATCTAAATCTATATATCCACCTACAGATATTTTTAAAGAATTGTGCTTTGGGGGAGTGATGTTAGACACAAAATAAAGGAAAATCCTTACCTGTTCATTGGGAGGTGAAATTAACACATGTGAGTCATGTGGTCAAATGATGCTAGTCTCTCATCAGCTTTCAAAACCTGGAGCAATGAGAATGAAGTGCTGTGGTCATGAAAACCTTCCCATAGGTCACACAGTGTGAGCGGAGTTTAGGAAGAGAGACAAAGTCAAATAAATGAAAGAGGGAGGGTATGGCCTGGAAGCAATAGAGTTGTAATGGCCCAATGTATGTTCTGGAGGGAAATTTCCTCTGAGTAAGAAGTTCCTAGACTTAAGTCCCAATTTCCTGTATTACTAGGATGCCCTCTCCTCCAGGAATGATGTGGTAGGCATTCCTTGTTTTTTGTGTTTTTTTGCGGGCGGGGGGAGCCACGCAGCACCCGGGATCTTAGTTCCCCGACCAGGGATCGAACCTGAGCCCCCTGCAGTGGAAGCATGGAGTCTTAACCACTGGACCGCCAGGGAAGTCCCTCCTTGTAATTTGTAAGTGTTTGCATCTACCTCTCGGTAGAGTTGCTCAGAGGAAAGTAAGATGGTTTACGCTTAGTTTAACTAAATGCCAGACACTGTGCTAAGTAATGTTAGTTGTGATTTGCATCATTTTTGATACTGTGGGTACCACATGAGTAAAGAAAGAACTGGCCCAGGGAAGTGACCCCTAGTCAGGTGATTTACATCCCAGTTTGCGTAGGATGGTATTGGTTTATGCTTACGTACTAATGATGCCCCCTTTCAGACTCACAAGTGTACGAATTTGAACAACAGCTTCTATCTGGTCATCCTACCCTTAGCATAATCTTTTTTTTTTAATTAATTGGAGTCTAGTTGCTTTACAATGTTGTGTTAGTTTCTGCTGCACAGCAAAGTGAATCAGCTCTATGTATACATATATCCCCTTTTTTGGATTTCCTTCCCATTTAGTTCACCACAGAGCACTGAGTACCTACCCTTAGCATAATCTTATAGGAAAGGACATTCCTGCTGAGACTCCTTGAGTGGTCCTGCACCCCACCCTCACTCCACCCCCATATCTGAACACTGATGTGCTAAGTTACATAATCAGTATTGCCAGAGCAAACATCCATCCCGAGGCTTGGGCCCTGAAGAAACTTCTTCTATTTGATTTTCGGGTTTGTTTTTTGTTCTTTGGCCATTTTCACCACATTCCTCTCAGCCTCCCAGTCCTACGACTCCTGTCTCTTCACCTCTACCCTGCCTTTGGCTTAGGAGGATCGAGATACTGGCCCCATATTAGTTTTCTTCAAGCATATAACCCTTCATTATTTACTTATTTATTTTGCATTACTCGGGCCTCTCACTGTTGTGGCCTCTCCCGTTGCGGAGCACAGGCTCCGGACGCGCAGGCTCAGCGGCCATGGCTCACGGGCCCAGCCGCTCCGCGGCATGTGGGATCTTCCCAGACCGGGGCACGAACCCGTGTCCCCTGCATCGGCAGGCGGACTCTCAACCACTGCGCCACCAGGGAAGCCCAAATGCTTGGTTCTTTTATGTACAACATTAATTCCAGATTAAAAGAGATTAAAAAAAAAAGTAGGGGATGGGGAGAAGAAAACAATGGCATAGAGCGTGAAGTCTCAGAAAAGTTACCAAGGGGACGGTGCAGTCTGTAGAAATAATGTGAAAATTAAGTCCTGCTAAGGTCTCTCACCGTCGTGATATATGGACTAGGTGGCTGGTGACAGAGACAAACGTCTGACTGAGTTACAGCGTGTCTATCGTGAGGTCCGCCTTCCCATGACCAGCCTCTTCTGACAAAGGTGCTGGGAAAGGAACTCTCCTTTCCAAGGCTGTGGGACTAAAGGAGGAGCTGTGTGTGGTGATGGGGGACGGGTGGGAGGACATCAGCTTCTCCTGGTCTTTTCCTGAAGAAAACAAGGTTGAAGCAGACCCTATGCCCCAAAGAAGGCTCTCTCCCCAACCTACCAGGCTTCAGCTAAACAAAGGGTCTCTATAAATCCGTTGGGGCTGCCATAACAAAGTACCGCAGACTGGGTGGTTTAAGTAGCAGAAGTTAATTTTCTCATAGCTCTGGAGGCTGGAAGTCCAAAATCAAGGTGCTGACAGGGTTGGTTTCTCCTGAGGCCTCTCCCCTTAGGTAACCTCTTCTTGTAAGGAAACCAGTCATATTGGATTAGGTCAAATGACCTCATTGTACCTTAATCACCTCTTTAAAGACCCCATGTATTTCCAAATACAGTCACATTCTGAGTTAAGACTCAACACACGGGTGTGGGAAGGGGGTATGGGGGACATGGGGGCAAGGGACACAAATTCAGCCCACAACAGTAGTCACAGTTAAACATTTGGAGAACATTCTCCTTGTCTGTACTTGAACTAGGTCTGTGATGGAGATTTTCAAAAGGCCGTAAGTTGGCAAAGTCACTGAAGGTTAATACGCTGCTTAAAGGTTTGTGGCCATTCGTGACGGGTCAACTTCTCCGTTTTCTTAAATCCCCTCTCAAGGTAGAGAACAGTTTTGAGACAAATGCTCTGGAGACTTTCTCTACACAGCTACCCTGTAAGGCAAGTATTTCTTTTAGGGCACGGTAGGAGGTGAGGAGACAGCCATGGAAGGTTCTGGGAGGGTCACAGGCTGCTCTCAGATGAAGATTTTCCACGGTCCAAGAAGACCAGTCTAAACATTCGAGTTCCCTGTATCAGGCACTGTGCTGGGTGTTGGCTGGACAACCACAGTCTGCTCCTTTACCGAGTTCATAGTCTACCAGTCTCGTTGGGGAAGAACAGTGCTATGGACTGAACGTTTGTGTCCCCCTACAATTCATATGTTGAAACCCTAACCCCCAATGTGATGGCATTAGGAGGTGCAGCCCTCATGAATGGGATTAGTGCCCTTTAAAAAGACACAGAGAACCTGCTTTCCCTCTGCTCTGCTCTCTGCCCTGGGAGGATACCACGAGAAGCCTACAAAGAGAAGCAGGCTCTCAGTGGACACCGGATCTGCTGGAGCCTTGATCTTGGACTTCCAGCCTCCAGAACTGTGAGAAGTAAATTTCTGTTGTTAAAGCCCCCCAGTCCACGGTATTCTGTTACAGCAACCTGAACTAAGGCAAACAGGGGATGTTGTGTATGAGGTGTTGGAGGCATCTTACTTCCCAAATGTTGCAAAGAGGCTACACAGGTCACTTCAGGTCAATTCAGCTCTACTCAGGCTGACCTAAGGTGGAGAAAGTTCCTGTTCTGTCCTTGGCATTCAGACCGTGGCTTCTCGTCCTGACGATGATCAGAATTCAATAATGGGCCTCTGTCTCTCCAGAATATGAAATCCTCTCTATATTTTCCTGTATTTTATCACATTAATTGTAATTATTTCTTTTAAAAAATATTTATTTTATTTTTAATTTTTTAAAATTAATTAATTTATTATTTTTTTGGCTGTGTTGGTTCTTAGTTGAGGTACACAGGATCTTTGTTGCAGCATGCAAGATCTTTCGTCGCAGCGCGCAGGCTTCTCTCTAGTTGTGGTGCGCAGGTTTCTCTCTAGTTGCGGCATGTGGGATTCTCTCTAGCTGCGGTGTGCCGGTTTTTCTCTCTCTAGTTGTGGTGTGTGGGCTCCAGAGCGCATGGGCTCTGTAGTCTGCGGCACGCAGGCTTTCATCTGAGGCATGTGGGCTCAGTAGTTGTGGTGCGCGGGCTTAGTTGCCTGGCGGCATGTGGGATTTTAGTTCCCAGGCCCAGGATCAAACCCAAGTCCCCTGCGTTGGGAGGCGGATTCTTTACTGCTGGACCACCAGGGAAGTCCCTATTATTTCTTAATGTTTGTTTAAAGGTCTTTGTCTGCTCACGTCAATATGTGAATCACGTGTGAATTTGTTTATAGTGTCTGTTTTCTCTTTTGGTTTTTGATTATTGGGTCCTTTTTTTTTTTAGCACACTTCATAGTTTTTTCCTGCATGCTGAACATTTTAAATGAATGCTTGTTTAGGCTCTGGGCAATGTCTTCATTCTCTAAAAAGGAAGAAAAGTTTTCTTTTTACAGGCAAATTGAGTACCAGTGGGTCACCTTGATCCTGGTAAGGGTTAGTTACAGTTCTTGCGAGGTCTTGTCTGTTTTAACTCCATTATCTTAGTACTGGTCTTCACCTTTCAAATGTGTTCCTTAGCCCCAGGATAGGACATTTCTGGATCTCAGCTATGGCCTGGATGCATTTATCGAAGCCCTTCCACTTCGGCAGACACTCTAGCCTGCTCAGCTTTTAGTCTGTTTGCTACTATTTTCTGCTGGGTTTCCTGGAGTCTCACACTGAACATATACAGCACAGGAGACGGCCAACAATTTGCATGTTTCTCTGTCAACTTAGCCTAGGAAGACACCATTTTATGTTGAGCTCTCTCCCCCATTTAGAAACTGCCTCACGGGAAAAACCAAGCGAATGTGGATTTCACCTTGGAGTGTTTGCTTCTCCGAAGGAATACAGCCCTTAATCTCCATCCTTGCCTGTACTGGTTGCTCTCAAAATAATTGCACAGTTGTGTGCATGTTTGTGTCTGCTCGCGCGTGTATGCGTGTGCTCCAGCTATTATAGTTATTTTCATGGAGTACACAGGTATTCAGTTATCAATTACCACTATGAACCATACAATTATAGAACTCAGCAGCTTAGAACAACAATTTATGATTCCGTGGGTTGACCAGACTCAGCTGGGGAGCCTTTACTTGGGATCATTCATGCAGTTGCTGTCAGGCGGTAGCTCAGGCTGGGGTCCTCCGAAGCCTTCACTGGACTTGACACAGAAGATGACTTCTTCATTCTTAAGTCTCTTGCCTCAGTGTTCTTTGCCTTCTTTCACGTTCCAGATATTGTCTCATAATCCATGGCTTAGGTTTCTCGCAGCGTGGTCTGAGGATAGTTATACTTCTTACAGTGTGACCCACGCCTAAGAGGCAGGAAGCAGAAGTATCCAGGTTTGATAAGGGCTATGTCTGTAAATAACACAGCGTAATTTCCACTGCATTCCATCCATCAAACCGGCCACAGAGGCCACCCAAATTCAAGGGTGGAGAATTAGACTCTACCTCTCCACGTGGAAGTGGCAAGGTCACATTACAGAAGAGCATGTGGGAATGAGAGCAAACGTTGTGGCCATCTTTGGAAAATACAGATTGCCACAGAGGCTGAAATCAAAAGTCCCAATCAAAACTGACTTAAGACTATAAAAAAAACCTGAATAGTCTTTCTTAAAAGAAAATATCAAGAACAGGGGACTCCCCCGGCAGTCCAGTGGTTAAGACTCTGCCTTCCAATACAGGGGGGGCGGGTTCAATCCCTGGTCAGGGAGCTAAGATGCCACATGCTTCGCAGCCAGAAAACCAAAACATAAAATGGAAGGAATATTGTAACAAATTCAGTAAAGACTTGAAAAATGGTCCACGTCAAAAAAAAAAAAAGAAAAGAAAATATCAAGAACAGATATCCCAATAGTTGAATTCCACCAAATATGGAATGTACACATTCCAAATCATCACAAACATTTTCAAATCATAAAAATGAGAGAACCTTTTCTAACTCATTATATGAAGAAAGCATAACCTTACTCCCCAAACGAGACAAGGATCCAGCAGGAGATGAACACGGCAGGTCAACGCTCTTCAGGGATAGAGATGCAAATACCCTCACAAAACATCAGCACACCAACTTGTATGGCTGAGGTTCTCTGAACAGCAAAAGATGGAGTTAGATGCACAAGAGATTTATTTTGATGTATGAATGGGAAGACATAGGAAGAGACAGGTGAGCCTTTAGGCTGCAGTATAGGTCTGACACCAGTGAAAGGAGAGAGGGAAGGACGGAATCGTAGGAGTAGCCTCAGACTGCAGTGTTGATTTAAGAAAGTTTCAGCAAAGCCTATGGAAGTTCCTCAAGTCAGTGGCTGGTTAGAAGAATCCCATGTCCCACAGGAATGGGTCAGTACTACAATCTTTACCGCGTTCAGTCACTGGTTTGGGAGCATCCCAGGGGAAGTGTGTCCTTGACCCAAATGTGGTGGTGAATCCAGAGGGATGACAGTAGGGCCATGAGTCAATTATGTTTCTTGAAACAGGAGATGTAAGTGATGTATCTTCCTTATCACGACACAAATCAAGTAATATATTTAAAAACAATACTTATGTATTCTAAACATATAAAAATAATAAACGTTGCATATAGCTCAGGGACACAAAAGTATTTTAATATTAAAACTGGTTAACATAATTTAACATTTTGACATATGAAAGGAAAAAACCATATGATTCACTTAATAGACACAGAAAAAAGTTTCATAAAAGTCAACACCTAATTAATATAAAAACTTTTAGAAGAATCAGGATATAGAGGGACTTCCCTGGTGGCACCGTGGTGAAGAATCTGCCTGCCAATGCAGGGGACATGGGTTCAATCCCTGGTCTGGGAAGATCCCACATGCCACGGAGCAACCACTGAGCCTGTGCTCTAGAGCCCGCGAGCCACAACTACTGAAGCCTGCACACCTAGAGCCTGTGTTCCACAACAGGAGAAGCCACCACAATGAGAAGCCTGTGCACCGCAACCAAGAGTAGTCCCCGCTCGCCGCAACTAGAGAAAGCCCGCGCAGCGATGAAAGGTATTTATTTATTCTTAAATAAATTTAAGAATATAGAGAATATTTCTTAACTCAATATGAGGTAGCTATAAGAAAGCAAAAGTAAACATAAAAAACGATGGCGGAGGGAAGGCGGAAGATGGCGGAAGAGTAAGACGCGGAGATCACCTTCCTCCCCACAGATACACCAGAAATACATATACACGTGGAACAACTCCTACAGAACACCTACTGAAGGCTGGCAGAAGACCTCAGACCTCCCAAAAGGCAAGAAACTCCCCACGTACATGGGTAGGGCAAAAGAAAAAACAGAGACAAAAGAATAGGGACGGCACCTGCACCAGTGGGAGGGAGCTGTGAAGGAGGAAAAGTTTCCACACACTAGGAGCCCCTTCGCGGGCGGAGACTGCGGGTGGCGGAGGGGGGAGCTTCGAAGCTGCGGAGGACTGCACAGCAACGGGTGCGGAGGGCAAAGCGGGGAGATTCCCGCACAGAGGATCGGTGCCGACCGGCACTCACCAGCCCGAGAGGCTCGTCTGCTCACCCGCCGGGGCGGGCGGGGCTGCGAGCTGAGGCCGGAGCGCAGGGAGAGGACTGGGGTTGGCGGCTTGAACATAGCCTGAAGGGGTTAGTGCACCACAGCTAGCCGGGAGGGAGTCCGGGGAAAAGCCTGCACCTGCCGAAGAGGCAGGAGACTTTTCCTTCCCTCTTTGTTTCCTGGGGCGTGAGGAGAGGGGTTTAAGAACGCTGCTTAAAGGAACTCCAGAGACGGGCGCGAGCCGCGGCTAAAAGCGCGAACCCCAGAGACGGGCGCGAGCCGCAGCGGAAAGCGCGGACCCCAGAGACGGGCGCGAGCCGCAGCGGAAAGCGCGGAATCCAGAGACGGGCGCAAGCCGCGGCTAAAAGCGCGGAATCCAGAGACGGGCGCAAGCCGCGGCTAAAAGCGCGGACCCCAGAGGCGGGCGGGAGACGTTAAGGCTGCTGCTGCCGCCACCGAGGGGCCTGTGTGCGAGCACAGGTCACTCTCCACACCCCTCTTCCGCGGAGCCTGTGCAGCCCGCCACTGCCAGGTTCCCGGGATCCAGGGACAACTTCCCCGGGACAGCGCACAGCGCGCCTCAGGCTGGTGCAAAGTCACGCCGGCCTTTGCCACCGCAGGCCCGCCCCGCACTCTGTGCCCCTCCGTCCCCCCCGGCCTGAGTGCGCCAGAGCCCCCAATCAGCGGCTCTTTTAACCCCGTCCTGTCTGAGCAAAAAACAGACGCCCTCCAGCGATCTACACGCAGTGGCAGGGCCAAATCCAAAGCTGAGCCCTGAGAGCTGTGAGAACAAAGAAGAGAAAGGGAAATCTCTCCCAGCAGCCTCAGAAGCAACGGATTAAAGCTCCACAATCAACTTGATATACCCTGCATCTGTGGAATACCTGAAGAGACAACCAATCATCCCAAATTAAGGAAGTGGGCTTTAGGAGCAAAAGATCTATGATTTTTTCCCCTTTCCTCTTTTTGTGAGTGTGTATGTGTGTGCTTCTGTGTGAGATCTTGTCTGTATAGTCTTGCTTCCACCATTTGTCCTAGGGTTCTATCCGTCCATGTTTTTTTTAAATTTTTTTTCTTAATAATTAATTTTAATAACAATATTATACTTTACCTTCGTTCTTTCTTTCTTTCTTTCCGTCCTTCCTTCCCTCCTTTAGACAACGAATCATCCCAAATTGAGGAGGTGGTCTCTGACAGCAAGATTTAGGATTTTTCCCCATTTACCTCTTTTAGTGAGGGTGTATGTGTATGCTTCTGTGTAAGATTTTGTCTGTATAGCTTTGCTGCCAACATTTGTCCTAAGGTTCTTTCCGTCCCTTTTTTTTTTTTCTAAATAAGAATTTTTTAATTCAATAACTTTATTATACTTTATTTTATTTTTACTGTATCTTCTTTCTTTCTGTCTTTTTTCCTTCTTTCCCTCCTTCCTTCCTTCCTCCCTCCCTCCCTCCCTCCTTTCTTTCCTTCTTTCCTTCTTTGCTTCTTTCTTTCTTTCCTCCTTCCTTCCTACCCTCCTTTCCTTCTTTCTTTCCTCATACTTCTACTAATTCCCTCTACTTTTTCTCCCTTTTATCCTGAGCCGTGTGGATGAAAAGCTTTTGGTGCTCCAGCCAGGAGGCAGGGCTCTGCCTCTGAGGTAGGAGAGCCAACTTCAGGACACTGATCAACAAGAGACCTCCCAGCTCCACATAATATCAAACGGCAAAAATCTCCCAGAGACCTCCATCTTAACACCAGCACCCAGCTTCACTCAACGACCAGCAAGCCACAGTGCTGGAAAACCTATGCCAAACAACTAGCAAAACAGGAACACAACCTCACCCATTAGCAGAGAGGCTGCCTAAAATCATAATAAGGCCACAGACACCCCCAAACACACCACCAGACGTGAACCTGCCCACTAGAGAGACAAGATTCAGCCTCATCCACCACAACACAGGCACTAGTCCCCTCCACCAGGAAGCCTACACAACCCACTGAACCAACCTTAGCCACTGGAGACAGACATCAAAAACAGGAGGAACTACGAACCTGCAGCCTGCAAAAAGGAGACCCCAAACACAGTAAGATAAGCAAAATGAGAAGACAGAAAAACACACAGCAGATAAAGGAGCAAGATAAAAATGCACCAGACCTAACAAATGAAGAGGAAATAGGCAGTCTACCTGAAAGAGAATTCAGAATAATGATAGTAAGGTTGATCCGAAATCTTGGAGATAGAATGGACAATAGATTGGACAAAATGCAAGAATCAGTTAACAAGGACCTAGAAGAACTAAAGATGAAACAAGCAATGATGAACAACACAATAAATGAAATTAAAAGTACTCTAGATGGGATCAATAGCAGAATAACTGAGGCAGAAGAACGGATAAGTGACCTGGAAGATAAAATAGAGGAAATAACTACTGCAGAGCAGAATAAAGAAAAAAGAATGAAAAGAACTGAGGACAGTCTCAGAGACCTCTGGGACAACATTAAACGCACCAACATTCGAATTATAGGGGTTCCAGAAGAAGAAGAGAAAAAGAAAGGGACTGAGAAAATATTTGAAGAGATTATAGTTGAAAACTTCCCTAACATGGGAAAGGAAATAGTTAATCAAGTCCAGGAAGCACAGAGAGTCCCATACAGGATAAATACAAGGAGAAATACGCCAAGACACATATTAATCAAACTGTCAAAAATTAAATACAAAGAAAGCATATTAAAAGCAGCAAGGGAAAAACAACAAATAACACATAAGGGAATCCCCATAAGGTTAACAGCTGATCTCTCAGCAGAAACCCTACAAGCCAGAAGGGAGTGGCAGGACATACTGAAAGTGATGAAGGAGAAAAACATGCAGCCAAGACTACTCTACCCAGCAAGGATCTCATTCAGATTTGATGGAGAAATGAAAACCTTTACAGACAAGCAAAAGCTGAGAGAGTTCAGCACCACCAAACCAGCTCTACAACAAATGCTAAAGGATCTTTTTTAGGCAAGAAACACAAGAGAAGGAAAAGACCTATAATAACGAACCCAAAACAATTTAGAAAATGGGAATAGGAACATACATATCGATAATTACCTTAAATGTAAATGGACTAAATGCTCCCACCAAAAGACACAGATTAGCTGAATGGATACAAAAACAAGACCCTTATATATGCTGTCTACAAGAGACCCACTTCAGACCTAGAGACACATACAGACTGAAAGTAAGGGGATGGAAAAAGATATTCCATGCAAATGGAAGCCAAAAGAAAGCTGGAGTAGCAATTCTCATATCAGACAAAATAGACTTTAAAATAAGGACTATTAAAAGAGACAAAGAAGGACACTACATAATGATCAAGGGATCGATCCAAGAAGAAGATATAACAATTGTAAATATGTATGCACCCAACATAGGAGCACCTCAATACATAAGGCAAATACTAACAGCCATAAAAGGGGAAATCGACAGTAACACATTCATAGTAGGGGACTTAAACACCCCACTTTCACCCATGGACAGATCATCCAAAATGAAAATAAATAAGGAAACACAAGCTTTAAATGATACATTAAACAAGATGGACTTAATTGATATTTATAGGACACTCCATCCAAAAACAACAGAATACACATTTTTCTCAAGTGCTCATGGAACATTCTCCAGGATAGATCATATCTTAGGTCACAAATCAAGCCTTGGTAAATTTAAGAAAATTGAAATTGTATCAAGTATCTTTTCTGACCACAACGCCATGAGACTAGATATCAATTACAGGAAAAGATCTGTAAAAAATACAAACACATGGAGGCTAAACAATACACTACTTAATAATGAAGATATCACTGAAGAAATCAAAGAGGAAATCAAAAAATACCTAGAAACAAATGACAATGGAGACACAACGACCCAAAACCTGTGGGATGCAGCAAAAGCAGTTCTAAGGGGGAAGTTTATAGCAATACAAGCCCACCTTAAGAAGCAGGAAACATCTCGAATAAACAACCTAACCTTGCACCTCAAGCAATTAGAGAAAGAAGAACAAAAAAACCCCAAAGCTAGCAGAAGGAAAGAAATCATAAAAATCAGATCAGAAATAAATGAAAAAGAAATGAAGGAAACAATAGCAAAGATCAATAAAACTAAAAGCTGGTTCTTTGAGAAGATAAACAAAATAGATAAACCACTAGCCAGACTCATCAAGAAAAAAAGGGAGAAGACTCAAATCAATAGAATTAGAAATGAAAAAGGAGAGGTAACAACTGACACTGCAGAGATAAAAGAGATCATGAGAGATTACTACAAGCAACTCTATGCCAATAAAATGGACAATCTGGAAGAAATGGACAAATTCTTAGAAATGTACAACCTGCCAAGACTGAATCAGGAAGAAATAGAAAATATGAACAGACCAATCACAAGCACTGAAATTGAAACTGTGATTAAAAACCTTCCAACAAAGAAAAGCCCAGGACCAGATGGCTTTACAGGCGAATTCTATCAAACATTTAGAGAAGAGCTAACACCTATCCTTCTCAAACTCTTCCAAAATATAGCAGAGGGAGGACCACTCCCAAACTCCTTCTACGAGGCCACCATCACCTTGATACCAAAACCAGACAAGGATGTCACAAAGAAAGAAAACTACAGGCCAATATCACTGATGAACATAGATGCAAAAATCCTCAACAAAATACTAGCAAACAGAATCCAACAGCACATTAAAAGGATCATACACCATGATCAAGTGGGGTTTATTCCAGGAATGCAAGGATTCTTCAATATACGCAAATCTATCAATGTGATAAACCATATTAACAAATTGAAGGAGAAAAACCATATGATCATCTCAATAGATGCAGAGAAAGCTTTTGACAAAATTCAACACCCATTTATGATAAAAACCCTGCAGAAAGTAGGCATAGAGGGAACTTTCCTCAACATAATAAAGGCCATATATGACAAGCCCACAGCAAACATCATCCTCAATGGTGAAAAACTGAAAGCATTTCCACTAAGATCAGGAACAAGACAAGGTTGCCCACTCTCACCACTCTTATTCAACATTGTTTTGGAAGTTTTAGCCACAGCAATCAGAGAAGAAAAGGAAATAAAAGGAATCCAAATCGGAAAAGAAGAAGTAAAGCTGTCACTGTTTGCAGATGACATGATCCTATACATAGAGAACCCTAAAGATGCTACCAGAAAACTACTAGAGCTAATCAATGAATTTGGTAAAGTGGCAGGATACAAAATTAATGCACAGAAATCTCTGGCATTCCTATATACTAATGATGAAAAATCTGAAAGTGAAATCAAGAAAACACTCCCATTTACCATTGCAACAAAAAGAATAAAATATCTAGGAATAAACCTACCTAAGGAGACAAAAGACCTGTATGCAGAAAATTATAAGACACTGATGAAAGAAATTAAAGATGATACAAATAGATGGAGAGATATACCATGTTCTTGGATTGGAAGAATCAACATTGTGAAAATGACTCTACTACCCAAAGCAATCTATAGATTCAATGCAATCCCTATCAAACTACCACTGGCATTTTTCACAGAACTAGAACAAAAAATTTCACAATTTGTATGGAAACACAAAAGACCCCGAATAGCCAAAGCAATCTTGAGAACGAAAGAAGGAACTGGAGGAATCAGGCTCCCTGACTTCAGACTATACTACAAAGCTACAGTTATCAAGACGGTATGGTACTGGCACAAAAACAGAAAGATAGATCAATGGAACAGGATAGAAAGCCCAGAGATAAACCCATGCACATATGGACACCTTATCTTTGATAAAGGTGGCAGTAATGTACAATGGAGAAAGGACAGCCTCTTCAATAAGTGGTGCTGGGAAAACTGGACAGGTACATGTAAAAGTATGAGATTAGATCACTCCCTAACACCATACACAAAAATAAGCTCAAAATGGATTAAAGACCTAAATGTAAGGCCAGAAACTATTAAACTCTTAGAGGAAAACATAGGCAGAACACTCTATGACATAAATCACAGCAAGATCCTTTCTGACCCACCTCCTAGAGTAATGGAAATAAAAACAAAAATAAACAAATGGGACCTAATGAAACTTAAAAGCTTTTGCACAGCAAAGGAAACCATAAACAGGACCAAAAGACAACCCTCAGAATGGGAGAAAATATTTGCAAATGAAGCAACCGACAAAGGATTAATCTCCAAAATTTACAAGCAGCTCATGCAGCTCAATAACAAGAAAACAAACAACCCAATCCAAAAATGGGCAGAAGACCTAAATAGACATTTCTCCAAAGAAGATATACAGACTGCCAACACACACATGAAAGAATGCTCAACATCATTAATCATTAGAGAAATGCAAATCAAAACTACAATGAGATATCATCTCACACCAGTCAGAATGGCCATCATCAAAAAATCTAGAAACAATAAATGCTGGAGAGGGTGTGGAGAAAAGGGAACACTCTTGCACTGCTGGTGGGAATGTGAATTGGTTCAGCCACTATGGAGAACAGTATGGAGGTTCCTTAAAAAACTACAAATAGAACTACCATATGACCCAGCAATCCCACTACTGGGCATATACCCTGAGAAAACCAAAATTCAAAAAGAGTCATGTACCAAAATGTTCATTGCAGCTCTATTTACAATAGCCCGGAGATGGAAACAACCTAAGTGCCCGTCATCGGATGAATGGATAAAGAAGATGTGGCACATATATACAATGGAATATTACTCAGCCATAAAAAGAAACGAAATTGAGCTATTTGTAATGAGGTGGATAGACCTAGAGTCTGTCATACAGAGTGAAGTAAGTCAGAAAGAAAAAGACAAATACCGTATGCTAACACATATATATGGAATTTAAGAAAAAAAATGTCATGAAGAACCTAGGGGTAAAGCAGGAATAAAGACGCAGACCTTCTAGAGAACGGACTTGAGGTTATGGGGAGGGGGAAGGGTGAGCTGTGACAGGGCGAGAGAGAGTCATGGGCATATACACACTAACAAACGTAGTAAGGTAGATAGCTAGTGGGAAGCAGCCGCATGGCACAGGGATATTGGCTCGGTGCTTTGTGACAGCCTGGAGGGGTGGGATAGGGAGGGTAGGAGGGAGGGAGACGCAACAGGGAAGACATATGGGAACATATGTTTATGTATGACTGATTCACTTTGTTATAAAGCAGAAACTAACACACCATTGTAAAGCAATTATACCCCAATAAAGATGTTAAAAAAAAAAAAAAAAAAAAAAAAAACGATGGTGAAATAATATAATTATTCCCTTTAAGATCAAGAAAAACAGGGATACCCACTATCCCTGCTCCTATTCAATACTGTACTACAAGGAAAAAGAATTTAAAACATAGCAATAGAAAGAAAAGATAAAACTGTCATTAATTGCAAATAATATAATTGCTTATTTGGAAAACCCAAAACTATCTACAGATAAATTATGTGCAAAGAAAAGCAAAGGGTTGAGAAGAAATAAGATACTCTTTTAGATAAAATAAACACCACATTGGAAAGACATGTCCTAGCAGATAGGGCTATAGTAAAATACAATAGTGTAGTATTGGTGTAGAGATAGACACCAAGAGAATACACAGTAAGTCCCCTACATATGAACGAGTTCTGTTCCAAGAATGCATTCTTAAGTCCAATTTGTTTGTAAGTCCAACAAAGTCAGCCTAGGTACCCAACTAACACAATCAGCTATATAGTACTGTACTGTAATAGGTTTATAATACTTTTCACACAAATAATACATAAAAAACAAACACAAAAAATACAGAAAACATTTTTAATCTTACAGTACAGTACCTTGAAAGGTACAATAGTACAGTACAAGAGCTGGCGTCCAGGGGCTGGCATCGAGTGAACAGGCAGATACGTAAACTAACTTACGTGACTGGACATGTGAACACAGCACATTCTCAACTGAAAGTTCGCAACTTGAAGGTTAGTATGTAGGGGACTTATTGTTATATAGAGTACCCCCAAATAAACCCATGGATCTTAGTTTGGGCTGCTATAACAAAATATCATAGACTGAGTGTCTTAAACAACAAACGTTTACGTCTCACAGTTTGGGAGGCTGAGAAGTCCAAGATCAAGGTGCTGGTAGATTTGGTGTCTGGTAAGAGCCCACTTCCTGGTTTGCAGATGGCCGTCTTCTTCCTTTGTCCTCATATGGCAAAGAGAGAGAGAGAGATTGAAAGCTAGCTCTCTGGTTGCTTCTTAAAGGGCACTAGTCCCACTGTGAGGGCCCCATCCTTATCACCTCATCTAACCCTAATTACCTCCAAAGGCCCCTCCAAATACCTTCACATTGGGGTTTAGGGCTTTCAACCTATGAATTGAACACAAACATTCAGTTCATAACACCAAGTATATGGAAATTTGCTTTATGATAGAGTGAGCACTGTTCTAACATACATTAATTGGAAAATCATCTTGAGAAGGACCCTTGAAGGAGAGATGCACCATTGTATATCCAAAACATTTTCTGAAGCCTTTCTGTAATAGAGACCCAATCTTCTCTTTCAGCTATTGCCTTCCTGAACTTGAAGCAATGAATATCTCCTTGAGGAAAAGAGATGATAACTGGATGGTTTTAATGTCCCTTTATGAGTTGTCAAAGATTTTGTTGACACTTCACAAATTCCATACCTAATAGTTCACTGTCTATGAACAAAATTAATTTTTTAAATTTAATTTTTATTTTATATTGGACTATAGTTGACTTACAATGTGTGTTAGTTTCAGGTGTACAGCAAAGTGGTTCAGTTATACATATACATATATCCATTCCTTTTTCAATTCTTTTCCCATTTAGATTATTACAGAATATTGAATAGAGTTCCCTGGGCTACACAGTAGGTCCTTGTTTTTAGATTTTTTTAGATTCCACATATAAGTGATATCACATGATATTCGTCTTTCTCTGTCTGACTTACTTCATTTAGCATGATAATCTCTAGGTCCATCCATGTTGCTGCAGAGGGCATTATTTCATTCTTTTTTATGGCTGAGTAATATTCCATTGTATATATAGACCACATCTTCTTTCTCCATTCATCTGTTGATGGACACTTAGGTTGCTTCCATGTCTTGGCTATCGTAAATAATGCTGCTATGAACACAGGGATGCATGTATCTTTTTGAATTATAGTTTTGTCTGGATATATGTCCAGGAGTGGGACTGCTTGATCATATGGAAACCCTATTTTTAGTTTTTTAAGGCACCTCCATACTGTCCTCCATAGTAGCTGCACCGAGAAGCACGCATTTTAAGGGCAGAGGACCCACAAAGCTATAACATGGCCCGGATGTACTAACCAGAATCCGCAGTAGCTAGATTACCTTTGGTAAATGGGTGTCCACACCACTGGTCACATGTGTAGCCTCTGAGTCTGCCACTGCGGCCACTCCATTTATGTGACTATTGTTCCAGTTCTAAGACAGAGGTTAATGATGGCTGGCTAATGTCAGTTGCAGAGTCATTCTGTCCACTTGGTATGTTTGGTGTCTCTCCTGTACTGGGATGTGTTCTGGTCGGCGTTAATTGATACAAAAAACTTCACACCGTGCATCTCCCGTATTCCTGTCCATATGCTTCTACCCCAGCCCTCCTTGTGTCTAACAGTCCAGTCCTTTTCTTTCCAGGAACTTGGCCAGCCTGCCGCGCTGGGGGGTCTCAGCCCAGGAATCTCTACATAGTCTCATCTCGGGCTGCTTCACCTTCTATGCCGGGTGCGTCACTTGCACCCCTGCTCATTAGGAAGAGCTCTGCCCTCCCCACTAGCCTTCAAGGCCACGCCTGAACGTGGCTGCAGTAGAGCACCAAGGAGTTCAGCGCCTGCCCACGCACTGAGCCAACCCATCTGCACACCAAGTGCAAGTTTTTGCTGGTTGTGCAGCACCTCGCCCCCAGATGGCCACAGGTGAGCAGGGGAAGGCCTACTAATACAAGCACAGACGGCGACGTGGGTGTGTGGGCTGCCAGCTCCTGCAGCTTGCCTGTGCTCTCCTGTTCCTGCTCGACCCTGGATGTACCATTTCCAGCTCTTCTAGGGTCCATGATGAGAAGACATAATTCTCCATTGCACATGCAATGGCCTTCCTTTAGAACACAGGAGTCTGTGTAGTACTTCTCCCACCAGGGCTCTCCATAAACTATAGCCTCCTCCAACACGAGAGAGTCGGCTGGATTTCAGGGCCAAAGTGTCAAGGCTCTTGTACCACGGTCTGGTGGTACCTGCTGCGTAGTCTCTTCCTACTGTGGGCTCCACAAAGCCGGCAGCCTTGTGTGTTACCTTGGTGTTTGGACCACAGCAGCATTCCCATGTGGAATATGTCTCAATGATCCAAGGAAATCTAACAGGTAATGCGCCCTCTTCTTCCGGAAAAAAGATGCAAGATGCAGTAACAGCTTCTCACTTTGGAGGGAATATCCAGGCTTGTCCCTGACCACTGGAGCCCACCGCTTTACTGAAACGGCAGGTCCCTGACTCTGACAGGGTTTACCCCCCACCCTCCAGAGCGCACATTTCTTACCAAGGTCTCCAGTGTACCAGCCATGTCTTCCTTTCCTGGCCCGGTCAGCATGGCGGCACTGATGTAGGGGATCCATGCGATGTCCTAGGGATCTCCAGGCCTCTTTGGATTACATCATGACTGAGGGTGGGAGACTGCATAGAAGCCTGGAGCCAAACTGTAAATGACTGCTCCTGTCCATTCCATATGAATGCAAATCATTTCTGATAAGATTAGAAAATAGCCCCACCACGCTTGGGTCAAATCAAAGGCTGCATGCCATTTCCCTGAGGCATTTATTAACCTGCTCTAGCAACAATGCAGCATCCAGTACAGTAGATGAAACTGGGGGTGCTACTTAGCTGAGCAAGCAGTAGTCTTTAGTCATCTTCCCGGATCCAGCGAGTTTCCGCAGGGCTCATACTGGTAAATTAAATGGAGATATGATAGAAACCACCGCCACTGTATTCTCTGGGTCTTAAATGGTTGCATTTACGTTTGCCAGCCCCCTGGGATACGACATCGTTTGTGCTTTAATATCTTGACTGGGAGGGTGGAGAGGGGTAGTTTCCATCTGGCCTTTCCTAACCATGACAGCTGTCACCTCGTACACCACAGTCCCAAGGTGACTACTCTAACTGTCATGTATGCCCACTTCCATTACACACTCAGGGGCTGGGAGAATGACCAGTGGGTGATTCTTGTAGACACAGTGGACCCACTGTGAGCTGGACTTTATCCAGGACTTTATGTATCTCCTGGACCCCATAATCCTCCATTCCAGCAAGGAGGCCATGGAGTTGTCAATGCACGCCCTGTGTCCAAAAGCCCTCAAAAAGTCTGGTTATTCCTCTTCCCCCGGAGTACAGTCACTCAAGTAAACGACTGCAGGTCCTTTTAGAGGAAGGACTTGCGGACAATTGCACGAATTACTGCTGAAGCATCTCAGGGTTCGTTCTCTAGGGGCACGGCCACCTCTAGAGTCAAAGTGTTCTAGATCTGAACGTTGGCTCCGTCCTTACGTCTGTTAACAAACCCAGCTCTGTGTCTGTCTCACAGAGCCCTGGCCGGCAGATTCATCTTACCACCTGTTTTCTCTGACCACTCCTGGTCCCAACTGTGTCTGTTCAGGTCTTCTAAGAAGTAGAAGCCAAAAAGGAATCGCTATACAAAAGATTTGTTGGATGAGGGACTCCCCTGGTGTTCCAGTGGTTAAGACTCAGCACTTCCATCGCAGGGGGCGTGGGTTCAGTCCCTGGTCGGGAAACTAAGATAGCACATGCCACACAGCGTGGAACACAACGTTATTAAATAAATAAATAAATAAATAAAATAAGACATTGTAAAAAAAAAGATTTGTTGGATGAAATACCTATGAAGGACAAAGGGAGCTAGAGAAGTAGGGAGGGAGAAGCTTCAGACCACAGGGCAGGTCTGACATCTGTGAAAGGAGAGCGGGAAGGAAGAATTGGATAGGAAGAGGCTCAGATTACAGTTCTGCTCTAAGAAAATTCTTGGCCAGACCAATGGGGAGTCTTGAACAAAAGGCATCCTTTCGAGAAATCTTGCATCCAACAAATGGTCCTATTCTAGCATACACGCTATGCTCAGTCGTTGGCTGGGAATGGTCTCATGGCAGCACTGACTGAGAATGAATGGAGAGGTAGACCCCAAAAAGTGCCAGTTGGAGACAGTCAACGAGCTACATTCCACAGTGGCTTCTCTCGAAGGGAGTTTTGAACCATTGCGGTCACCCCACCCAGGACCACACAGCAATTCTTGTTAAAGAATATTTCTTTAGAGGCAACATAACCTGCAAAGATTCCTCTCACCCTCCAATGAGGAGAAACGATTACAGTATTAGACAGAGCAGTGTCTGTCCCTCTTTCATTCTCTTGTTTTTCAGACGGTGTCCTGGCTCTGTGTGCATTTGAGAAAAGAAACCCATCACTTACTCATCCATCTCCTGATGGCCTCTCTTTAGCTACATGAAGGCCCTGCTCAAGTTTTTAAATGATTATTCTCCTTTAAGATCACCTCCTCAAAGAGACTTAACTTTCTTTCCTTAACTTCACTTTCCGTTCCTTTACCATATTTTTCTCCACAACACTTATTATTGTCTATAATGTTATTCTGTGTTTGTGTGTTTGTTGTTCAGTTTTCTGTGTCCCCTGTTTGAATGTAAACTCCATGACAGATGGGACCCCCCTTGTCTTGTTCACTGTCATATCTTTACTACTCAGCACACACATGCCTGACAAACAGTACATGCTTAATATATGACGATTAAATGAGTACGTCAAATCTTAGGCAGACCAACCTCCCCAGACACATCTAAAACTAGTCCCTGGAGTAGGGGATGGGGACAGAGAAAAGATGTTTTTTTCTAGTTTTATTATGGATATCTCACAATAATGTCATAATAAATCAAGGATTATCATACCCATTTTGCAGATGAGTAAACTGAGGTTATACAGAAGTTAAGTAATACAAAGTCATCCAGCCGGTAAATTATGAAGGTGGGATTTGAATCCAAATCCAAAGTGTGCGCTCTCAGCCGCTACAGAATACTAAGAACAACAACAAGAGCCCCAAACCTAGCTTGTAAATAGGTGAGTTCTGAGAAACACTAGACTAGCTCCACTTCCAAACTTCTTGAACAGAATGAATTTCACCATCAATTTGATACATAATAGCTAAATCACAAAAGAGGAGTCATGAAATAACCCTAAAGCACTTCGAAATTTGCCAACGAACAGCTGACTACGTCCTCTTTTGCAAAGTGAACTAAAACTGTTTACTTATCAGGCCTCAGAAGGGCTTAAATGCTCCACAAAGAATATCGAAAATCCAGAGAATCACTGAGTCATTACCTGGGGCCAGACTGAATGCTACAGTGTATTTTCCTGGTATTCTAACCTGTCTAGCACCTAATGACTCAGTTACTCTTATTTAATCTCTCTCAGGATTTTTTCCTTACCAAGAAGCTACAAATAACCTCCATGGTCAGTGAAGTTAGTCTCTTCAGACACCTGTCAAATGATTTTTTTGTGGTTAATCTAAAGCAAAGGTTAGAAAAAAGGATCCATCTCATTCTGGAAAGCAAACAAGAAAAAGCCCTCAGCTGGGTAGAGTCTAATTGTTCTTAGCACACCCCCGGGTGCTGGCAGGACCATGAAAAAGCCACACAAATCAAACACCAGCTTCTAAAATCAAATGCGCGTCAACTTAAATTTTCAGCCTTCTGTTAACCTGATAAATTATTCAGCCTTCTTACACATTTAATAAAGCTCTGAAAACAGGTCCCAGAAAACATTTGCAAATAAAATATAATTTGAGAAATAAATAAAGCCTTGGTAGGAGGCTATGCTCTTACCCGAGGTGACTCTGATGGAAGTACACAAAGTGAGCCATCTGTCCTGCTGATTTCTGAGTTGTTTTCTTCAAGGGGCCGTTCTTTTTGGCTTGGCAGTGAACATGGCGGTAGTTGCTTAATTCCTGGAGAGTGGGGTGAGTTTGATTCACAAGCCAGAGGCTTGATGAAATCTGGCTTTGGTATCCTCAAACGTCTTTTCCCAACTTCTTCACAGAAAGATCTCCTTGGGAGAAAATCCTTTATTTGAATCTTTTTCCATAAAAAAGGTGTGTGTGTGTGTGCGTGTGTGTGTGTGTGTGAGAGAGAGAGAGAGAGAGACAGAGAGACAGAGAGACAGAGAGACAGAGAGAGAGACACAGAGAGAGAGAGAGAGAGAGGGAGAGGAATAGAGAAAATTGCTTCTGGGTCATTAATGCCTTTGAAGACACTAGGCTAAGAAGACTCCTCCAACTACGTGAAAATGTAAAAACAAGCTAGCAAACAAGCAACAACAACAACAAAACCCATCTATTCTTCAAGACAATTGATTGCTGACAGAGAACAGCAGGGCAAATACCTAAATGGCCATCGTGGTGCCCAAAGACATACTGACATCTACTGGTAGGTCTAGAAATCACAGGGCTTTTCCAAGGGCCACACTGAGCTGTATGGAATCGGACGGATTAATATCTACTGGACACAACTCAGAACTATTCTAAGTAAAAGATGAATTTATTATGACCATCAAGACTATTTCTGAATTTTTCTATTATTTATTAAAGTCCTTTTATCTACCAGCTAGATAGAAACCCCTATACTTGAAACATTAAGCTAAAAAGAAGCCCAGTCAGGAGTCAAATGAACCAAACCCCTTTCTATCTTTTCATGATCCCAAAACATACCTCTTCAAAAACAGTGCTTCAAAAAGCAGCAAGAACAGCGGGAATATTGCTCAGTTGGAAGATACACCTGCGTTCAAATCCAGGCAGCTCCATTTGGCTTTGTCATTTCTACCAGTTTACTTAATCTCTCCGAATCTCAGTCTTCCCAGCTGAAAAAGAGGATTAAGAACACCTACCTGGAATGACAACTAGAGGCAATTAACACGAAGTGCCTCGCTCGCATTAAATACTCAATAATGGAGATGTTATCGTATTTTAAGAACAGGAAACTTTCTGGGGCCATTTGGTTCCTGACTGACCAAGCTGCAATTTGGGAGAGCGCTTCTCATACTTTAACTTGCACACGAATCGTCAGGAAATCTTGCTGAAACGAAGGTTCTGATTCAATCCGTCAGGAGCAGGGCCTGAGATACCGAATTTTCCAGCGCGCTCCCAGGTGATGGTGCAGCTGGTCCAGGACGCTACAGAGTAGCAAGGATCTATGGGGTCTACCGCCCTCTGGTGGTCAGGAGTTTTGAGACCGCCTCTATTGATTGCCTTCTTCTCTGAAGGAATTTCTTTTTTTTTAATTGAAGCATCGTTGATTTGCAATATTGTGTTAGTTTTAGGTGTACAGCAAAGTGATTCAGTATTTTTGCAGATTTTACTCCATTACATGTAATTACAAAATAATGGGTATAATTCTCTGTGCTATACACTATATCCTTGTTGCTTATCTATTTTATCTGTCCTAGTAGTTCATATCTGTTAATCCCATACCCCTAGTTTGTCCCTCTGCCCTTCCCTCTTCCCTTTGGTAAACCTAGGTTTGTCTTCTATGTCTGTGAGCCTGTTTTGCATATACATTCAGTTGTATTATTTTTAGATTTCACATCTGTGATATCATATATTTGTCTATCTCTGACTCATTACACTAAGCATAATGTTCCCTAAGTCCATCCACACTGCTGCAAATGGCATTATTTCACTTTTTTATGGCAGAGTAATATTCCATTGTGTAAATATACCACATCTTCTTAATCCACCAATCGTCTGTTGATGGGCACTTGCATTGCTTCCATGTCTTGACTATTGTTAATAATGCTGCTCTGAACACTGGGGTGCATGTATCTTTTTGAATTATTGTTTTCATTTTTTCTGGATGTATATTCAGGAGTGAAATTGCTGGGTCGTATGGTAGCTCTGTTTTCAGTTTTTTGAGGCACTTCCATACTGTTCTCCATAGTGGCTGCACCAACTTACATTCCCACCAACAGTATATGAGGGTTCCCTTTTCTCCACACCCTCTCCAGCATTTATCTGTGTTCTTCTTGACGATGGCCATTCTGACCAGTGTGAGGTGATACATCATTGTAGTTTTGATTTGCATTTCTGTAACAATTAGCAATGTTGAGCATCTTTTCACGTGCCTGTTAGCCATCTGTATGTCTTCTTTGGAAAAATGTCTATTCAAGTCTTCTGCCCGTTTTTTTGATTGGTTTTTTTTGATACTGAGTTGTATGAGCTGTTTGTATATTTTGGATATTATCGCCTTGTCAACTGCATCGCTTGCAAATATTTTCTCCCATTTTGTAGGCTGTCTTTTTGTTTTGTTGATGGTTTCCTTTGCTGTGCAAAAGCTCTTTAGTTTAATTAGGTCCCGTTTGTTTATTTTTGCTTTTATTTCTTTTGCCTTAGGAGACGGAGCCAAGAAAATATTACTATGATTTATGTCAGAGAGTGTTCTGCCTATATTCTCTTCTAGGAGTTTTATGGTTTCAGGTCTTACATTTAGGTCTTTAAACCATTTGGAGTTTATTTTCATATATGGTGGGAGGGAATTTTTAAGATGGGGGTAAGTACCTCTGAAAACTTCAGTCATTCCAATACATGGACAGAGTGCCTTGAAGTACTCTGGATGGAGATGCATTTGGCTGATGTAGAAAAACTCAACACTTCATCCTCACGCCTTTCCAGTTTATGGATTTCACTTCCCGTAAGAGAGACAAGGCATTTGCTTCTGATCAAATGACCCCCATAAGAGGGGTTTGGCAAATCAAAGCCCAGCAGTTAATTTGTTATGTTGCAATTCTGGGCTTTCTGCAGAATCTGGCCTCAGTGAGTCATTCAGGTCATGGGCCTTGGAGTCACAAAGGAGTTTGCATCCTGGCTTTGCCATCTGCAAGGTCTCGGTCAAGTTCCTAAACTTGTCTAAGCTGTAGTTTTCTCAGAGTGTACTGTGAAAGTTAAACGAGATAATACGGATACGACTTTAGCACATACACCGCTCAATAAATGATAGTGTTATTATTGTTTTCATGACAAAATTGCACAGCTGACATTTCCTCTTGTTTCTTAAATATAGTGCTGCCACTGTGGGGAATTGGATGTTAGAAAAGTCAGTGGGACATCACAGAATGAGGTTTTGGAGAAAGTAAGACGCTGGTTTAAATCCCAGTTCCACCACCAGCTGGGATAAGTTCCAGTAACGTAATATAACATCTCTGGGCCTCAGGGTCCAACTGCACAATAGGCAATTATAGTCTACTTGGGTGGTCTGAGAATTAGAGATGTTAGTTGAGTTAGTTTATTATACATAATAAAATGCCCTTAAAACCAACTGTTACTAATATCAACGAGAAAAACACCGTATTCTGAATCAGAAGACTTGGGTTCTAGAATTCCTCATTTTTCTGACCTTCCTACCTCAATACACAGCATTTTAGTCAAAGCAATGAATATCCCTGGGCTAGTAAACTACAGATGCAGACAGGAATTGTGGCCCTACCTGTTGGTTACAAGGTAACTGTGTGAGTCAGGCTTTTTAAAATTATTTTTATTTTAACCAGTTAATTAATGTAACCCATTAAATTGTATTTTAAAATATTTTTAGTCCCGTGCCATTTTTTAAAGTACACAGAATGCCTTCCTTATGTATTATCACAATTATTTTGTACAACAATGTCATAAGGATGGGTATATTTGCATTTTCTACAGATAGAAGAACAGCGGTTCAGAAAGATAAAGTAGCTTGTTTGAGACCGTGGAGTTGGCAAATAAACAAATAAATAAATAAACGCAGGTGTCCTTACTCTCTCCAAAATGACACTAGAGATTTTGGGAAGCAAAAAGTACTATTTAAGTGAGCTCATGAAAATGCTTCATGTTTTCGCCACCAAAATTGCAACCTAACATTAGATGGTTGTGACTTTTGATCACCACGACCAACTGATGAAGGTACTGTTGGTGGCCTCGAAGGACATGGGTTTAAATCCCGGCACTGCTACTTTCTGAGGGTGACGCTGGGCAAGTCACCCTCTCTCAGAGCCTCACATGAGCTGTAAAAGGGAGACTTTGAGCTGGATAATAGCTGATTCTTTTTTTTTTTTTTTTCTTTCTAACTGTTCATAAGGGTGGTAGCCATTGTCAGAGGAAAAGAGATAAGATGGAATGTAAGCATACATTATAGTCTCCATTTTATTTATTTTAATATATTTATTTTTGGCTGTTTTGGGTCTTCGTTGCTGCATGCGGGCTTTCTCTAGTTGTGGCAAGCAGGGTCTACTCTTTGTTGCGGTGCGCGGGCTTCTCACTGCGGTGGCTTCTCTTGTTGCGGAGCACGGGCTCTAGGCGTGCGGGCTTCAGTAGTTGTGGCATGTGGGCTCTAGAGTGCAGGCTCAGTAGTTGTGGTGCACAGGCTTAGTTGCTCCGCGGGATGTGGGATCTTCCCAGACCAGGGCTCGAACCCATGTCCCCTGCATTGGCAGGCGGATTCTTAACCACTGCGCCACCAGGGAAGCCCTATAGTCTCCATTTTAGATAGGCTTGTCCTTGAATGTTGGGGACTCATGCCATCCAAATGGTTGTCCAACATTCACATGACCCCTCTTCTACCACCTGATCCCCCTTTTTCAAAACTTTTCATTTTATTTTTTGGCCGTGCCACTTGGCATGTGGGATCTTAGTTCCCTGACAAGGGATTGAACCCTCGCCTCCTGCAGGGAAAGCGTGGAGTCTTAACCACTGAACCGCCAGGGAAGTCCCTATTCTCCTTTTAGGAAATCTCCCATAGTATGGAAATCTTTCTCCTGAAGTCTACACGAGCAGGTCTTTCCTCTTTCTACCGCAAAGCAGTCAGGGAACCAAGACTCTCCTTGGCCTTCAGGGTCTCGGTGAGGGTTAGGAAAGCAGAGGGATGGCTGGAGTTCACAGGCACAGCCTCATTACTGATGATGGTGGATGGGACTCCAGTGTGAGCTCTTGTATGGTTCCTGCTGTCTACTTTCCTCACGCTTCCGTGCTTCTTGGCTTTTTTCCCAAGCTTGGTCCTCCAGCTCCGCTGTCATCCCAATAAGTTCCCTTTATGTTGAAGAAAGCCAGAATTAAACTCTGCTGCTTGCCACTAACACCCAGACTAACTACAGGAGAAATTAACATCCATCTAACATTTTCTTCTTTGCTAAAGCTACTGCCAAGATTCTTGTGATGAGCTGAGCAAACACAATTCACACCATCGTTCACAACTGTGCAATATACAAGAGGCACAAAGAAGGGCTGGCTAAAGAATTAAAATGTAGCTCCCCTTCCTATAAACATTTTAATCTGAATGCTACGTCACCCTCTGTGAGTCAGGCGTCCATGTCCCTCTCTAAAAATGTACCACCACGCTGATAAATGAAAATCTGTTCGATGAGGCATATTTATGGATGTGACTTACAATACAGCGAGTGTAGTCGAGAAGTGCTATGTGCTTCGTAAATTTAGAACGGCATTTCCTAAATGTCAAGTGTTTATTACCTGGAAAAAAAGAACGGGAAAACAACCCTACGTTTGAAACATGTTGTGCAGCCTCCTTGATGAGACATCCTAAGGACCATTAGTTGTCTAAACAGAAATTGTATTTCAGAGAGGGGAAGAATATGAAAGATTGTTCTCTAGTTTAAGATTACACCCTGTACCTTGCAATAAAGCCGTAAACTCAAGCAGACATGTTGCATCCTGGTTATTTTTCCTTATTCTGCCCCTTCAAGCCTCATTCTTCACCTTAAAAACAAAGGCGTATGAAAGTATTCAGCACACGGCCAGCCTCACTGAGGCCTTACTTCATAGATGGGATTCCTCACTGTTCTTCTTTCCCTTAAAGGGAAGGGTAAATCCTGTGACTGCAATCTGAGGGTTAAAAAAAAAAGTTCATCTCTGAATTTCATGGAAATTTTAGGGACTCTTGAATTTCATGATCTTGATGTATCGTATATTGTGGTTCCTGGAAATGGATTTTGTCAGAAGGGAATGATCATTTTGAAAAGAAATTCTGCTCAAGATTTTCAAAAATGATAATCAGATAAAAAAGGTTGGTTTTCTACCTCTGGTGAGCTAGCCAGAGTTTCATCTTCATCTGGTTTCTTTTCCATTCTTTCTGCTTGAATAGAGGACTCCAGGGGGTAGAAATATCTAATTGTGTAGAGGTCAGCTTCAGAGCTTTCAGGTCTCGAAGTTCAGCTGGTGTCTCGCAGGATGATTTATGACATGGGTTATTCAAGGAACTCTCTCCTCAATTGCTTCTTTCATTTTTACTCATCTTTTGTTGTGCAGAGTCTGGGGTGCACCCAGGCTCAGAGCTGATATTTCCTAGAAATTAATGTCAAGACATTAATTCTGCAAGAGGTGCTCCCCCAAGTTAAAAGTATCAAGGACAGTCATCTCTGATGGATGGATCCTTTGTGAGAACACTCATGAATGAGTCAACAAATGATTCTTGTAGAAGAAGGAGGCTGTTTGAACTGGATTCTCCTGACCTCACTTTCACTGACTGCAGAGTTGATGTCAGAATGATTATTTCCCTCTCAACCTCTAAAACTTTTCTTATGTCTGTGCCTGACACTAGGAGCTGGAAAAATCTTAGATGAATCACCAGTCAGCTGACAGTTATTACCCATATTACATGTGAGGAACAACAGAGCAGGGCAGGGAGTGTACAATGGTGACACATCTGTTTTGAAAAATGCAGAGTTCATCACTGGCAAAGTGCGCATGTATCACAACAATTAAGGTATTAAATGCCTCTAAAGAAAAGAGACAGTCTAGTGGTAGGAAACAGGGAGTCCCTTTAATGGGACTATATAGCACAAAAGGGCACAGCATGATGGCAGACGCTGGCTGGCTTCCCAAAGAGGAAACGGTCCACCCCTGCATTGGGAGAAATGCAGACTCAGAAGGATAGAAATCAGACAACTGGTCAAGAGCCCCAATTTCCAAAAGTAAACCATGGTGCTAGTGGCTTTCTTAGCTTTGTACCTGGTTTGCTAATGTGGTCGTTTCAATACAGCAAATCACACTGTTATTTTTCGACATCAGACTCATCTCTCAGGTGGCTTGGTGGCTCTCTCCGGACAGCTTTCCTGTGATTTAAAGAATTCAGGATCTTCTGGAGGATCTCTAGGATGAAGACTTCTGGTTCTTGGATTACAACTGAGAGATGAAATAGAACCCTCTTGTACGAGACAGCAGTGCTCCTTTGGAGGCAAGGCTACTAGAAAGTTAAAGAAAGATTCAGACCAGCGTCTACAGTGATTAATATCAACGATCGTTGCAGGCATTTTTCAGTGAACATCTTAAAAACTCAGCACTGGTCCTGGCTCTGCCATCCATCACCTCTGGCATTGACATGGAGGTCACTGAACCTCAACAAGGGGCAGCTTCCCCTTCTGCAAAATGGAGAAGGGCACACCAGTGGGCTCACTGAAGTGACAATATACAGAAAATCACCAAAATGACAATGTTCCACACCCCATAATATCTTATTATTATTGATGATTAGTAAATCAGAAAGAAAAGACTCTGATTTATGATGCCCTGAAGAGTGAAAACTCACAGAAGGAAATTAATGAGGAAGAGAGACTTAAATACCCAAGGACAGAGAGACTTGCCAGTGCAGGCAAACTTTTATGTCCCTTTCAAGTTCCATGTGATTGTGGTATGTAACGCATCCCGGAAATGAGATAAAATCCATTTAGCTGAGGCGATGGGGAGGGTCTGCAACTCTTTCCTATCAAACGCACGTGAGAAAGCTGGGCAGCCTCATTTCCAGTCGGAACCCACTGCTGCTCTATTACTTGGATAATTAAAGGCATTTTATAGCAAAACACTCCTGATATTAAAAAATGAAGCAGGCATGTCTTACGATGATGGTGCAGGGCTTAAGGCAGGAGTAAAAAAGAATCAACAGGATGAATTTTTCTTTCTTCAAGAAGAAGAGTTTCATTTTAACCTAAGAAATAAAAACCATGTTACCATGATATACAATCTATAGTTAGCATATGAAGAACTCCATAAAAATATCCAATATTCTGAGAAAGCCTTAAAGCCTACTGCATAATAAACTACATTGCCAGAAGATTAAATCCAGAGGATAGCATTATTCAGAAAGAAGCTGGCTCAGTCAAAACAGCTATTTCCTGCCTCTCCTCCAGACCCTCTAATCGCTCCCTTAAACTTGAGATCCATTTGATTTGCAAATGAAATGAATCTCAAAGGTTGAATGAGATGATCTTTACAATTCTTTTGAACTCTTTATTTTGCAAATGGAGAAAGCCCAGTATCTTGGGCTTATCTAGGACTCAAATTCCCACTTTATTTTGATACCCCAAAAAGAGTTCAGTTGGGGATGATCAATCAGAAAAACTCCAAGTAAAATAACAATGTAACCTTTTATTTAGAAATGTAAGCATTTTACAACTTATTAAAGGGAATGAGAATTTTTACTCTGTTCTTTAAAATTCATCCTATGTTCTCCAATTTAGCATTTAAATCTTAGTAGTCTTAGAAGATGAAAATTATTATACATAGGATGGATAAACAACGAAGTCCTATTGTAGAGCACAGGGAACTATATTCAATATCCTGTAATAAACCATCATGGAAAAGAAGAAATAAATCAATCCTATTAGCCTTAGTGAAACAGAGCTGGACCCTATGGTGCTTGCCCCCTAGGTCCTCTGCCTGCCTTTTGTCTGTGGAAAAACTTTAGCCAAAGAATAAGTTTAATCGGAGAGTGAGAAAATGCAGAAACAAAGGAAAACAGTCAAAGGAGACCAAATAATAACAGTTTAGTCATCAAGCATAGTCAAGGCCTTTTAGTTCCTTCTCAAGGGCTATAGATACTAATCTGAGCCATACCCTGTGAGCTGTCGTACAGATACCGAAACCCTCACCAGGTGGAAGAAGTGAACTCCACGGTGACCAGACTGTAGCGATGATCTAAGTTGCCACAATTCTGAGAACTGGTTGCAAAGAAATGGAAACAAACCGACCCTGGAACTGAAGATTAACTGTACCTAAAACAATCAAGATGACGCTGGTCAGACCACCGATGACCAATGTCAAGATGACTGGCAGAGCTGACCGTGCTGTTTCTGCACACAGCCCCCTCCCTCCGCCTATAGAAGCTCTTGCCCCCTAATTGTCAGGGTGGGGGGGATCAGGGTGGGGAGTCGGCTGGCCGGCATCCAGAATAAAGCAACCTCTCCTCTCCACCTTTTGAGGGGGGCAGCCAGACCCCGCTTTCGGTTACATTAGGTTTGGTTACTTTCAAATCTGAGGTCTTAACCACTCATTGGTCTAAACATAAGACAGTCATTCCATATTTATCTCCATCTTTTTGTTGATTCTTGTTCCTTCCAGCTCTCTTGAACGGTAAACAGGTTGATGGGTATCTCCGATTTGGAGGTAAGCTAGCACTATATATGACTGTGAAAGAATGTTTTTGCTTCCGCACACTTGGCCCTGGAACACGTCATTCCTCTTACAGAACCCTAAAACGTCTATTACTTGTAGTAGGTCAAAGTTACGAAGTCCATTAACGTTCTTGCACTTACTTCAAGTCCTTTCAAAAGGACTTTTAAAATGTGAAAGGTGGTCCTACTCCCCTCTAACCAAACAGATGGGATCACAATACTTCTAAAATACTAACCTTGTGATAGATTCCACTTTTATATACTTTTTCCTGTTAAAGAGAAAAAAATGAGGTATAGTGATGATTCCTTGGAAGTCTGAGAAAATTATTTTTTAGGACCTCAGCCCCAAGAGTTATATAAATGCCCTCAGATATGCTACTTACTTTCTCTTTACACCAGATTTTTGTGTAAATTAAGGAATATGTTGTAGTTGTTGTTGATTGTTGTTCCCTAAATAAGCAATAACTACCCAAACCCCATGGGCTCTCCTATGAAAATAAACACTGGAAAAGGTATATTAGAATTGACACAAGAAAACGAATAAAAATAAGAAGAAACATAAAGCGAGCAAATGAAAGCTTCATTGAGACATCAAATATATAGAGTCCCTTTTGACCCAACTCCTAGAGTAATGGAAATAAAAACAAAACTAAACAAATGGGACCTAATGAAACTTAAAAGCTTTTGCACAGCAAAGGAAAGCATAAACAAGAAAAGACAACCCCAATTTACATTCCCACCAACAGTGCAAGAGGGTTCCCTTTTCTCCACACCCTCTCCAGCATTTATTGTTTGTAGATTTTTTGATGATGGCCATTCCCACCGGTGTGAGGCGATACCTCATTGTAGTTTTGATTTGCATTTCTCTAATGATTAGTGATGTTGAGCATCCTTTCATGTGTTTGTTGGCAATCTGTATATCTTCTTTGGAGAAATGTCTGTTTAGGTCCTCCACCCATTTTTGGATTGGGTTGTTTGTGTTTTCGATATTGAGCTGCACGAGCTGCTTGTATATTTTGGAGATTAATCCTTTGCCAGTTGCTTCAGTTGTCTTTTCTAACACAACATTGTGAAGCAATTATATTCCAATAAAGATGTAAAAAAAGAAAAAAAAAGAATAAATGCTCTATTTAGTAACCCCCCCAAAATATATAAAGTCTACTCCAATCTTGTTTCATTAGTATCTGAAATTTGATATGCATATTAATATCCAGTAAACAGTTCTCTATGGTTGTAGGAAGATGTTCGAAAATCAAAATATTTGACTCAAAAATTTAAAGCTATAGAAAGATGGTCACAAGAAAAAAATCCATGAGTAAAATTCAAAAAATACTTAGTCCCTACTGTGTGCTAGGCAATATTTTAAGTGCAGGGGGGATACCCAGTGAACAAGACAAAGACCCTGCCCTCCAAGGTCACTTAAATTACTGTTAACATGAACTCAAAATATATATATATATACTGAATTCTTACTTTTTGCTTCCTTAGGCTATAAATTCAAGGGAAAATTTGGAACAATACCTTTACGGAGGCAGACACCAAAAAATACTCCAGTTCTTACAAATGAAATAGTAATCTCCCCCTCGCTCAAGGAATAAAAAGTTTTCTCTATAGTAACCACCTGGACAAGCATTACTGGCTCTGGTGAAAGGATCATTTGTGAGGCTCCTGTGATTAACGGCAATTAACGAATTCACGGAGTGCTATGCAAACACCAGAAGAGATGCACTGAATGTGAGAAAAGGTGGCATCCCTAGCCTTCAAGGCACTTAGAATATACTTTCATGAAAAACAAACAGTGCTGAAGTAGATGAAGATACGTACCAAGTATCTTTCTAAGTCATGTAAAGCAGAGGGTCTGCTTTATAGATAAGTGACATATTTCAACATAAAGTTTCTCTTTGCCCTGGGCCAATAAATAGGCCAGCACTTTATACTATTATTATAGATTGTATAATATATAATATTATTGTACAAAGCGCTCCAAATCTCCCTCCCTGGTCTCTGCCCTCAGCACCTACCCATGGCGCCTTGGGAAACGTCGTGATATTCTACTTTTCAGGCATTTCATGTACTGTTTTTCTTATCTTTTTCTCCCTACCGCCCAAACTGGGAAGGTTCCACCATGAAGTCACACAGAGACTCTGGCTGAAAGCAATCCACTCGAAAATGTTTGCTCCACTCAACACTACGTTTTCTTTAAATCTCTTACCCTATGCTTCCCCCCACCCCTAACCTCCCCACCGTCCTCCCCACCCAAAACTTCCAACAGAAAGGGTAGAACAGGGCTTCCCTGGTGGCACGGTGGTTCAGAGTCCGCCTGCCGATGCAGGGGACACGGGTTCGTGCCCCGGTCTGGGAAGATCCCACATGCCGCGGGGCGGCTGGGCCCGTGAGCCATGGCCGCTGAGCCTGCGCGTCCGGAGCCTGTGCTCCGCAACGGAAGGGGCCACAACAGTGAGAGGCCCGCAAACCGCAAAAAAAAAAAAAAAAAAAGGGGGGGGGGTAAGAACATTTTCAGGATCCAAGGGACTCCTGAAATCACATGAGGCATTTTCTACTGGCTTAAAGGAAAACCTGATGCTGAACTTTGGATGGACCACTAGGGAAGGAGACTGTCAAAAAGGCAATTTCAGGACGTACTCCCCCCCCCTCGCCCCCCCCCCCCCCCCCCCCCCCCCCCGTAAGAGCTGAAGGAGGCTGGATGGGGATGGGGATGGGGATGGGGATGGGCGCTGGTAGAGTCTTATTCCAGGCTGCGTTGCTGAAGGAGAAAGATGCAGGGTCCTTCATCACTGACATCTTTAAAACATTTTTTAAAATCTCTAATCTCTTAACACAGGCTTCTCTAGGCCAGCAGTTTTCAAGTTCATCTTTCCAGCTGATGTTTGTGATAGATGTGAGTCTTGTCTCTCATGCCACTCACTCGCAGGGTTACCCGGGAAACATGAAATCTGCTTGGTGACCGTAACTCTTTCTTTCCCACAGACAGCACACCAGAGCTGTTCATGGGATAACGTTGAATACACTCCACTTTATTTTTTAAAAAGTAAATCCTTTGCCAAGTTGGGCTATTTAACTGTTACGAGTTACAACTCAGAACGCACCTCACGGCCATTTCCATTATGTCCATTGACAGCTTCCTCTAACCAAGGGATCAGCAAACTTCTTCTGTAAAGGGCCAAATTATATTTTCACATTTCTGGGCCGTACAGTCTTTGTGGCAACTATTCAACTGTCACTGTATCACAAAAGCACCCGTAGACGATACCTAAATGGATGAACGTGCTGTGTTCCAATAAAACTTTATTTATAACCACAAGCAGGCTGGATCAGGCCCAGGGGCTCTAACTAGCCCTTAACCCTTTCTCAGACTCAGACAGGACCCCTCCCCAGCTCAGCCAGTCTTGGCCCATCTCTGGTGGCCTTCTCTCCTTTTATCCAATACACCATCCTCTCTCCTCCAAACAAAACTTCCCCAATACATATTTCATTCTTTCCTGAACATCTGATGTTACCTTACTTACACGTCTTAAATGGCTGTTTTCCTCCAGTCTGATATCATGGAACATATTCCTCTGTCTTCTATCTTATTTCTCCCCGTGGTGATACACACTTTCACTAGAGAAGTGCATTTCCTAAGTGACAGCCCATTTCCTCCATTAAATGAGTACTGCTGTACCTGGCAATTTTCCAGTCATGAGTAATTATTGCCAAATAGAGCAAGGCTTCTAATTAGCAAGCAAAGTCTAAATTCTAAATGGTGTGACGGATTACTTAATTTGATCTGTTGCCTTTTAATTCCCCGATTGGAAGTCTCAGGCTTGGCTTTATCCCTATCCAGTCAGTTCTCTTCTTGAGCCTCATCTCAGTTGTACTCTAGGTCAGGTTAATTATTCTCACTAACTTATGCATTTATTGCAGGTAGAGGACCTCTTAGTCTGTAGAGTTCAGGGAACGTCACACTCTCTGACCCATAGTTCTACTAGTGTTATACCTCCCAGACAAGGAAAGCTATCCCTGACCATGGCTTTGTCTGTTTCTCAGATCTAGTTCTTTTCTCTCTCTCTCTCTCTCTCTCTCTCTCTCTCTCTCTCTCTCTTTTGTCTGCAACCTCTACATTTATACCCTAATAGAACATTCAAATTCAAACAAAGGACACAAAAGAACAGTAAGTAGCCCAGCTCTACTAGAGAAATGAAGCCTAAGGGGAAGGTACTGTGCTTGAGGTGGCAGGACACAAGGTTGAAAGGGTAAATGGTGAGAAGTTTAGCAAGCTGGAACTTGAGTGCTTTCCTGGTCTCCTCCCCTCCTAACTGCAGTTTCCAGCTGTTTCTCCAGAGCCTGCTATCCATGAGCAGTCCTGGAGGATATAAACAAAACCTCTGACCAGCCCAACAGGAAAAAGCTTAGGCAGGATTTTTTTCCTCCTGATGAGAGGTCAACTGTATTAGTTTCCTGTTGCTGCTGAAACAAATGATCACAAGTTTAGTGGCTAAAGGCAACATGAATATGTTACAGTTCTGGAAATCAGAAGTCCAAAATGTGTCACACTGGGCTAAACTCAAGGAGTCGCAGGCCCGAAAACCGTTGGGGGGCATTTGGGGAAAATCCGCCGTGCCCTTGCCTTTTCCAGCGTCTAGGGGCTGCCTACGTTCCCTGGCTCACGGCCCCCTTTCTCCATCTTCAAAGCAGTGTACTAATGTCTTCAGTCTTTGTGCGACTCTGACCCTCTTGCCGCCCTCATTCACTTAAGAGAGCTGCTGCAGTTACACTGGGACCGCCCAGACAGTCCAGGATAATCTACCCAACTCAAGGTCAACTGATTAGCAACCTTAACTCCATCTACCACTTTCATTCTGATGTGATAACATCGTCACAGGTTCTGGGGATTAAGACATCTTTGAGAGGCCTTTTTTCTACCTACCACATTATCTGAGTCTAGAATTCAACAGCTGAGCATTCTGGAGACATCCCTATGCATATCTTGTCAAAATTTAGTCTAAAACTAAAAACAAATTTTTACAAGATTTTAGACAGGAAATATAGTAATTCTCTCTCTCTCAGACAGACAGACAGACACACACACACCCCAGACTTGCATTAGTTTGTCTGTAGAATGAACATGGGAGATGACCATAGACTTTTGGGAAAAAGAAAACCCCTGAAATCCAAGAAACATGTCCATTTAAGATACCATTCACCTATCAAGGAAAATAAATTACTGATGAATATGCAAGGATTCTAAAAATATATTCCATGAACCTCATCCAAGGACAATATTCGAGAAACAACTTTTAGCCACACAACCCAATGTTCAGCATAGAGATCAGAAAGATAAAAAGAGAAAACGGTGATCAGTCATGAACCTTGAAATTTATAAATCATTCAATCTAAAGGAAGAGTGGTAGAATATGAAGAGTAGAAATTAGAGGCTTCATTTATTTGACTGACCTTAATTATAGAAATCTGATTTATGATGTTAATTGATAAGAATCCTTGAGAGGAGAGTGGTCTTTGATGACATAAGTCTTCATGGGCTGTGTTGATATTGCTTTTCTTAGGAAGACAAGGAGGAGAATGATGAAAACTATTTACATCCTGGTGACTACCAGAGGCTCTGAACAAACAAATAAACAAACCAACAGAGCTGGAAACTACCTAGAAGGGTCCGTGGTCTTCGAGATTAAACTAACTCAGGAAGACATGCTGTCCTGAAATATACCGATAATTAAGAGAAAAAACAAGACTCCTTGAGAAATACAAGTATTTGACAAGCAGGCTTGTGAATACAACGGTTTAACCACAAAGCCTGAAAACATTGTTATAGGAAATTGAGTTCGTTCACTTCAGCTGTAAGTTAACTCATCAGACTTGGGAAAAACCACCTACCACTCAGGAGGTGAACTTCCCGGCCTTGCGATAATGAGTCCATCCCACTGCCTGTTCTCCTGTTTTTCAGAAAGCTAGCCTCACCCGCCCCGCAACCAGTTCTTTTTTCAACAGCTACAGAGATCATTCAAGCTGCCTCTGATAGAGCTGATCGACATACAGCAGAGTTTCTTTCTTCCACAAACTGTGAGTAACATGCTAATGACAACCTGATACTAAAAAGTTAGAAATTCAACAAAACCTAGGAGTTGAGGACAGGAGAGGGTTAAGTAAAATTAAAAGTATTCAAAAATTATCATCTTTCTGGTGCATGGGGCAAAACAGTGGCAAAAGAGAGCATCCAAAGTATAAAGGAATAATATCCTATTTTCATATAATAGTAAAGAAATGATGTTTGATTACGAATATACTTTTTACAAAGAGAAAGAAACCTACCATTTTCCAAAGCTGAAATTTGAAAGACCACGTTGACTGGTCACCATCCAGTAAAATGAGATAAAAGATTGAAATATGCCTCTGTGACTCAGAAAATAGGAAACTTACTTCTAAATGTATCTTGGACAGAAGAAAACAATCAAAACAAAGTCATGAATGATAGGGAAAGCAATGAAAGCAAGGTCACTGCATTCTAAACCCTCCAGAACACAGTGAAAACTGTATTCGGTGGAACCATGAGACCACTCTCAGGCTTGATGATTCACTAGAAGGACTCAGGAAAACTATCATACTCACAGTTATTGCAGGAAAAAAATAGGGATTAATATCGGCAAAGGGGGGACTTCCCTGGTGGCACAGTGGTTAAGAACCAGCCTGCCGATGCAGGGGACATGGGTTCGAGCCCTGGTCCGGGAAGATCCCACATGCTGCGGAGCTACTAAGCCCATGCACCACAACTATGGAGCCTGCGCTCTAGAGCCCGCGAGCCACAACTACTGAAGCCCTCATGCCTAGAGACCGTGCTCCGCAACAAAGAGAAGTGCGCCGCAATGAAGAGTAGCCCCCGCGCGCCGCAACTAGAGGAAGCCTATGTGCAGCAACAAAGACCCAACGCAGGCAAAAATAAATAAATAAATAAATTTATTTATTTAAAAAATATATATCAGCAAAGGGAAAAGGTGCATGGGATGATGTCCAGGAGAACCAGGTGCAAGCTTTCAGGTGTCCTCTCCCTGTAGACACAGATGCGCTTAATTCTCCCAGCACTGACATGTGACAACACATGCAAAGTGCTGTCAACCAGGGACGCTCACTTGAACTTTGGTGTCCAGGGTTTTATTCAAGGTCAGAAACAAAGGCACATAGTGTCTGCATGACTGACCTCAGCTATTCAGACTCCAACCTCCCAGAGCAAAGACAGGCATTCACAAAAAAATCACAGTTAGAATAAACTGATTGAACTGTATTGCATGGCCTAAGGCTCCAGATATGCAAAAACATTCTGGTTAGGTAGAATATTCTAAAGGCTCAGAGTTCATCTCCCAGCAGCCAGCCAAGGGCCAGTCCTGAAGACAGATCTTTCTTGGGAATGTGCAGAGCTTAAGGGGCCAGACCTGCTGAGTTACCACTTTCCTACACAAATACCTCCACAATTATAGAAAAAATTAAATTAAGGAAATGTAATGCTAGTTTTAAGAAATTGGAAACAAAATCAAAGACAAAAGAGCATAAAAAGGAATTAAGATAGCAAAATGATATAGAAAAAAAATACGTGATAATAGGTTGAATGTATCCCAAAGCCAGTTCTTCCAAAAGACCAATAAAATAGATACTCTCATGAGCTTAATCAAGAAAGAAGAGAACAGACATTATAACTGATATCACAGAAATAAAAAGGATTCTAAGAGATTATTACAAACAATTATACACCAATAAATTGAATAACATAGAAGAAATAAATTTCTAGAAACATACAACCTTCCAAGGCTGAATGATGAAGAAATAGAAACCTTGAATAGACTTGAATATTGAAACCTTGAATAATTGATAAAGGTAATCAAAAACTTCCCAACAAAGAAAAGCCCACAACCAGATGGCTTCACTGGTGTATTCCACCCAACAGTTAAAGAATAATTAACACCAACCCTTCTCAAGCGCTTCCAAAAACTGAAGAAGTGGGAACACTTCCCAATCCATTTTATAAGGCCATTATTACTCTGAAACCAGAGCCAGACAAAGACACTCCAAGAAAAGAAGACTACAGGCCAAGATCCCTGATGATGAACACAGATGCAAAAATCCTCAACAAAATACTAGCAAACTGAATTCAGTAGTACGTTAAAAGGATCCCATACTATGATTAAGCGGGTTTTATCCCTCCGATGCAAGGATAGTTCAATATATGCAAACCCATTCATGTGATACACTTTATTAACAGACTGAAAGATAAAAATCATACGATCATCTAATTAGCTGCAGAAAAAAGCTGACAAAATTCAACATCCTTTCACCAAAAAAACTCTCAGCACACTAGGAAGAGAAGATAGGTACCTCAACACGATCAACTAGGCTGAGTTCAAGTTAGATGTATATATAGTTGATGCAGACTACAGAAGGTACTTGATAAATATTTCTAGTTTGAATAAACCAAATTCAACTTTTTCTTGTACAGGCGGACCTCAGAGACATCGAGGGTTCGGTTCCAGACCACTCAATAAAGCAAATATCACAAGAAAGTGAGTAACAGGAATCGTTTGCTTTCCCAGCTCATAGAAAAGCTACGTTTATACTCTCCTGTAGTCTATTAAGTGTGTAACAGCATTATGTCTTTAAAAAAAGTACATACCTTAATTTAAAAACACAGTATTGCTAAGAAATGCTAACCACCCCCTGAGCCTTCAGTGAGTTGTAATCTTTTTGCAACAGTGACATCGAAGATCATTGGTCACAGATCACCATCGCAAATAAAATAATAGTGGAAAAGTGTGAAATATGTTGAGAATTACCCAAATGTGACACAGAGACTCAAAGCGAGCAAGTGCTGTTGGAAAAATGGTGCCGACAGAATTTCTCAATGGAGGGTTGCCACAAACCTTCAATTTGTAGAAAATGCAAATCTATTATGCGAAGCATAATAAAGTGAAGCGCAATTAAACGAGGCATGCCCATACTTCCGTGGTAGGCGCAAAATACAGTCTGCAAGAACAGATTGCATACGCTGGGCAAGTCTAAATGATCTGCCCTGTCAACAGTCCTTTCAAATAATATTGGGTCAGTATTGCTGTGGTGTAGAGTTAGTTTTTCCTTTTCAATCCAAAATATAAAAGTTGTTCTTTTAACTACTAAGAGCTGCCACCCTGAAGGCTTCCTAGAAAGAATGAAAGGATAAGAAGTGATTATTCTTTTTTATAATCTGGTGTCAGTATTACTCACTCTGGTCAAAGGGCTCTCTGCAGCATGTACTATTACCGATTTGCCAGTAACATTCAGAATCAGTTAAAAACAAAGATGGTGGCTTACATACATTCAAACACACGTATATGCACGCAAAGAAAGATTTATTTTGAACGACTGTATTTCAGAATGACAGGAGCATCATAGAATTAATGTCCAGCCTGAGAAAGGAGGGAAAGAAAACTAACTGTTTACTGAGGGCTCTTCTCTTTAAAAAGCAACACGTATTCTTTCATTTTCCCCCATCACTTGCATCCCATCATGAAATTATGAATCAACAAATATTTTTTAGTTCCCAGTAAATCATTTATAACACAGAATACCCATTTCATAAGAGAGATCCAGGCTAGAATTTTCTTAATTGTCTACAGTAAAAATCACATGAGCTGAAATTTATGAATCCTGGAGGCTTACAAGCAAAAGCCAAAGCACTAGTGCACGTTTATCTGAGGGGGTAAAACTGTCCCCACTTCTCGGAGGCAAGGATGTCATCTTCCTGTGAACCACAAAGGGGCACTGAGCCCAGAGCAAAGCAAAACATCTTCGGAAAAAATCTTTGAAAATCAGAAGCTGCAGATCCCCTACCCCAGACCACCAGCTTGCAATCTGGAGAGCGCGGCTTAATTCTTAATGAGTCCCAATATGGCAGTCTAAGAAGTAGCTGTGCCCATCGTTAGGCAATCTGAGTTTGGAGCTTGTTAGTAGCATTCTGTGTACAAGAAAGAATCAGCTATTAGAGCAGATCCATTTCCAGACAGCTGTCAGCATTCTGCATTTGACTGGACACCCTGTGTTCTGCAGAGTGCCAACTACTCTCACCCCCCCTTTTTTTTTAAGTACATGGCTCTTAATTTTTTTCAAATTTATTTAATTTATTTATTTTTGGCTACGTTGGGTCTTCGCTGCTGCACGCAGGCTCTCTGTAGCTGCGACGAGCAGGGGCTTCTCTTGTTGTGGAGCACGGGCTCTAGGCACGCGGGCTTCAGTAGTTGGGGCTTAGCTGCTCCGCGGCATGTGGGATCTTCCCGGACCAGGGCTCGAGCCCGTGTCCTCTGCATTGGCAGGCGGATTCTTAACCACTGTGCCACCAGGGAAGCCCTATTCTCACCTCTTTTAAACTGCAGAAAATTGAAGCTGACATCAAATTACTATCTCAGCACCTGCAGTTCTGCTAATCCTTTATTTCAGGAGAGCAAATCTGATTTAGCCACAGTGCATGAGGAGATGGTGGTGATTATGAAAGTCTGTCCCCTGATAGCTATTCTCAGCTAAAAAATAATCATCCTTTAAGAAGATATGACTGTGCTCCATTCCTTCACCCCTCAAATATTTGTTATGCACTTAGTGAATGAAGTCAAATAACATATTGAGGAAAATCTCTCGATGGCAAGATTGAGGTGATGACCTGCGTGGCCTGAAACATTGTTTCACCTCTCCTTCGTGGGTCTGATTGAATCGGGCTTTGGAGATGACAGTGCAGTCCCTAGAGGGCCCTACAGGCTAGTAAATCCGTATCAAAAAGCCACTGTATATATGAATTCGTGCTGATTTTATAGGACAGCCTGATTCCATTTAGACAGGTTTAAGCACCACAGAGCAGAATCACTTCTCTCCTCGTTAGATGAAAAGTGCAAACGTTTTTGAACCCAATCCTTTACCTGGTATTCCCCTTCTTACTTTTGTGTTCCCAGAATCATAAAATCTTTGTTTGCTGATGACAGCAAATATGTCCCCCTCTGTTCACCTTGACTTTCCCTTGCAGAACAGAAGTATCTTAACTAGGAAACCAGATGGTTCAAAGTGCATTCCTTCACGTTGGTGGTAAGAGAATTACAAGGCTCCAACAATAATCAACAACCAGCCTCCAGAATAAAAGTGTCATCTCATGGGGAACCACGTCATCTACTCGAGGGGTCTCAGATTTCTGCCTACGGATGAATTAAACATTGTCGGCACTGAATTTCTGGGAAATAAACTGAACTTAATGGGAAAATAAATGACTAGAAAGACTTGAAGGTGTTACTTTATATCTTCAGCATGTATTAGTGTTGGAGACATCCTAAAGGAGAAGACCAGGTCATTGAACAATGATTAAGATCTCTAATAACTATTATATGACCACAATGAACTATCTATTCATTAAGGATTTATATACACCCGAACAAAGACAGTGAAAGCAGAGACAGTGATTCAAAGAACTGCTGATTCATCCTCTACACAGTAAGCTGGTAGCAAAATGTAACAATATGAGATCTGGATGTACAAGGACCTGAGTTGAAATCCTGCTGGCTTCTCTTATTAGCAGCTCTGGCTAAATCATTACCTTCTCGGTGTCTCAGTTTCCGTATTTTAAGAATGTTATTGTAGCGCACATCTTTTACGGTGTCTGCTAGTCGCAGACAGCACTCTTCTCCAGAGCACACCCCTCCCCACTGCAAGGCCCCTCCTCAAACTGGGGCATCAGTGGTCATACTTGGGGCTAATGCCTGGAGTGGATACTTGACCGAAACCCGGACCATCAGATTTCCACTCTAGAAGTTACCATTCAGATGGAGTACCAGTCAACAAGTCTCTGCTTGAGGCTGGACCCAGAGAATGGTGGGGTAGCACATGCAAGGGGAAGCGGAGAAAGACAGCAAAGAGGAAGGAAACTAGGAGCCAGGGAGAGGAATATCAAGACAATGTCATTCAGAACCAGGGAGCAAAGACTGAAGAAATGGCTGCCTGGGTACCCAACGGCTTTCCACTTCTTACTTTAAATCTCACACGCGTCCAAATTACTCTTGAGGGAGACGGTACATTGCAGTCATTTTCCCTCTTCTGTTTTAGATTTAATGTGAATTTCCTGCCAATAAAATCCAAATAACCACGTCCACTATAGAAATAATAGTAGCTATATATGAGGGAATTGTGATTTAAGTAAAACGTCAGCTCAATTACATCCAATAAATCATGGCCATTGTTACTGTCACTTTCCCTATGAGTAAAATGGGAATACACTTGCAGTAAAGACAAATGCTGGAGAGAGGTTTTAAAGTATGTTACTAGAGGAAAACAGTAGTAAATTGGTAGAAAACACAGTTGTTTTAATCTATGCTAACATACTTTCCTAGTAACCCAGAATATGCTTCCTCAGTGGTCCGGCTAATGGGCCATTGGGATCTTGTGTGTGTGTGTGTGTGTGCGTAGATGAAGATAATACACTTTCATCACTTATCGAATTTAGATTACTAATAAGGGCAGCTGAATATCATCTAATGAAGATTACATTAGATTTCATCATATGCTTATGCTATTTATACAATCACTAAATAAACTGGGGATTACAAGTTATATTTATGAATGTGACAAGTTTCACCTAAAACTGAGAAGCTAGCAGCTGCATTCAATACTTTAAAATCATGATGTTTGGCTAGTGGCAACTGTAGAAAAAATGTTTGGGCCTTATCACTGCTTGCACAGGGTCCAAAAGCAGGGCCTTTCCCATCGTTCGAGTCACCAGATGTATGATCTCACCCTATTCCCTGCCGTCTGTGTCTCAAACCAGCCAGTTCTCACGGGAGCGCCTCTCTTTCTCGTGATCCTTTGCTAAATATAAGTGACAACAACCAACACTCCTGACACTGTTTTCCTAATTCTTGCCTTGGAGCCAGGCCTTCAGCAGGTACTTGGTCTGCTTTCCCAGTTCATGCAGTATCAGCTTTGCCAAATATCTGGTTCAGCCTAACAAGTCTTTCCAGCCTGCTACATCTGCTTCTCATGGCCTTCAGGGAACCCCAAAAAGGTGAGAGAAAGAGGCCACAGAGGAAGCGAAAAAAATTAGTCTTGATGATTACATCGAGGAAAGAACGTGGGTTTGGTTCCTAACACAAAAAACGGACTGGAAGTAAAAAAAATCAGAGGCTTCTTAAGTTTTGGAAGGAATCACAGTGCCAGAGAAATATTATGAGCCCAGAATAAAAAGAATGCCCTTGACTGCTCATTCCTTAACATTGTCCTTCATCTCCTCAATTTACACAAGTAGGAAGTGGACTACAGAAGCAATACAACTGGGACTTCCCTGGTGGCGCAGCGCATAAGACTCCATGCTCCCAATGCAGGGGGCCCGGGTGCGATCCCTGGTGAGGGAACCAGATCCCACATGCATGCCGCAACTAAGAGTTTGCATGCCACAACTAGGGAGACCAGGTGCCACAATTCAGGAGCTGGCGAGCTGCAACTAAGGGGCCCGCCTGCCGCAACTAAGACCCGGTGCAACCATATAAATAATTAATTAATTAATTTTTTAAAAAAAGCAATACAACCACCAAAGAGGAATTCCACAGTACCCACTATACATATGATGCTTTGGGTTGTCCTCTTTGGGGAGACAGTGTGTTCCATGTATGAAAAAAAAGTGTGCCCAAAAGATGTCTGATTTTTAGGGACTTTCTGCTGCTCACCTCAATCTCTCTCCTTCCTAAATACAAGGATGACATTTCTTATCCTTCTGTGCAGCTAGGTATGACCAGGTCACCATCGGATGATACGTGAGCAAAAGTGCTGGGCACCATATTTATATCTGGCCCATAAAAAATACTCAAAACTGTACTTCTCCATGTTTGTTTCTTTTTTGCTGAATATATGTAGATGGACAAATTTCGATACCATGTGTTGAAGACAGCGAAACACAAAACGCAGTGAGTAAGAGTCTTAGAATTACCACTTGGAGGTGAGCTTCCTACCAATCAGGAACACCTACTGTATTTGTAGAATTTATTTTATTGAAGTATAGATGATTTACAAGGTTGTGTTAATTTCTGCTGTACGGCAAAGTGATTCGGTTATATACATATATACATTCACTTTCATATTCTTTTCCATTGTGGTTTATCACAGGATATTGAATATGGTTTCCTGTGCTGTACAGTAGGACCTTGTTGTTTATCCATCCTATATATAACAGTTGGCATCTGCTCATCCCAAACTCCCACTCCATCCCTCCCCCACCCCACCTTGGAGACCACCAGTCTGTTCTCTATGTCTGTGAGTCTGCTTCTGTTTCACAGATAAGTTCATTTGTGTCATATTTTAGATTCCACCTATAAGTGATATCATATGACATTTGTCTTTCTCCTTCTGACTTACTTCACTTAGTATCATCATCTCTAGGTCCATCCATGTTGCTGCAAATGGCATTATTTCATTCTTTTTTATGGCTGAGTAGTATTCCGTTGTATATATGTACCACATCTTCTTTATCCATATTTATCCAGTCATCTGTTGATGGACATTTAGGTTGTTTCCATGTCTTGGCTATTGTGAATAGTGCTGCTATGAACATAGGGTGCATGTCTTTCTGAATTATGGTTTTCTCAGTGTATATGACCAGGAATGGGATTGAAGGATCATG